>NC_057353.1:56440000-57135000 GCF_016509475.1 Prionailurus bengalensis
GGATCCTTTCAATGTGAATATGTTTGTGTGTGTACACAAATACAGTCCCTCAAGTAATATGGTAACTCTTTTAATACATACTTGATACCAAAATAAAATATATATAATAAGTCATTAAGAGTTTCTATGTTTTGAAAATGAATAGTTATTTTTTAAAAGGGATCCTTGTTGGGGTGCCTGGTTGGCTCAGTTAGTTAAGCATCTGACTTCGGCTCAGGTCATGATCTCAGGGTTCATGGGTTCGAGCCCCGTGTCGGGCTCTGTGCTGACAGCTCAGAGCCTGGAGCCTGCTTCAGATTCTGTGTCTCCTTCTCTCTCTCTGCCCTCCCCTGCTCACACTCTGTCTCTCTCTCTCTCTCTCTCAAAAATAAATAAATGTAAAAAAAAATATTAAAAGGTATCCTTGTATTGATGGAACTATTCTATATTTGACTGTAGTAGTAGATACACAAACCTACACATGATAAAATTGTGTAGAAGTAAATACACATAGCCACCCACACACAAATCAGTATAAGACTAGGAAAATCTGAATAAGATTAGTATATTGTATAAGGGTAAACTCTTGATGTGATATTGTACTGGAGTTTTGCATGAAGATACCATTGGGGGAAATTCTGTAAGGGACAGGCAGGCACTTTGCATCTGTTTATATTATTTTTTATAATTAAATGTAAATCTATAATTATCTTTATAAAATTTTCAATTAAAAAGAAATTATTACTTTCTGTTTATAACTTGTCTTTAATTTCAGTAAAAAATGACTTGTAAAGAGAAACAACTCATGATATGCTACTGATCAGATGCTATCATCAGAACCTACCATATTTATAGCACTGTTTTAGTTTTTATGAAGTTACAATAAATGCTGACTAAGCAATGTTTCTCATGAAACTATTTTTTTTTCTCCTGACATTTCACAAACGTGTATAAATTGACTAATAAGTGCCACAAATGTTGTAGGTTAACCCAGTGCTGTACACCTGGAAAAATAATATATATCCCATGCCATGAAGGACTTATAATCTAAATTTACAATGTTTAAAATATAAGTGTATGGATTAAATGTGAGTGAAAGGAGAGAGTATAATTTTCCTTCAGGTAATAGAAGAAATCTTCACAAATGACATAAAACATAAAATGCAAGGGATGGAAAAATATTTAAATATTTGTAGGAAGGAATTATTTAATAGCATACCTTAATGTATTTTTCTTTTGTTACCAGAGACACCTAAAAATGAGCGAAGGATATTATCAGGACAAAACGTGGTGATTTGACAGATTGATAGGCAAAAACTTTAATATTTACTAGAGGAAGAGCGCTGGACACAAAATGCTTTTATAAGGGTACACTGAGTCTGACTAGGGGACTTATTTGTAAATCCACAATTTATATATTTATGGAGGAGAGATCATTGAGAAATCAGTAAACTGTGTAATTAATTGAGTATAAGAAGATAGTCCTTAAAAATGTTTTCTTATGTAGGTCATGAATCTCTCAGGTCTTTATGTATTAAGTCTGAATCCCAGAACTCTTTTTTTATTTTTTATTTTTTAATATGAAATTTATTGTCAAATTGGTTTCCATACAACACCCAGTGCTCATCCCAACAGGTGCCCTCCTCAATACCCATCACCCACCCTCCCCTCCCTCCCACCCCCCCATCAACCCTCAGATTGTTCTCAGTTTTTAAGAGTCTCTTATGGTTTGCCTCCGTCCCTCTCTAACTTTTTTTTTTCCCTTCCCCTCTCCTATGGTCTTCTGTTAAGTTTCTCAGGATCCACATAAGAGTGAAAACATATGGTATCTGTCTTTCTCTGTATGACTTATTTCACTTAGCATGACACTCTCTAGTTCCATCCACGTTGCTACAAAAGGCCATATTTCACTTTTTCTCATTGCCACGTAGTATTCCATTGTGCATATAAACCACAGAACTCTTAAAACCAGAGTCAAGGGGCGCCTGGGTGGCTCAGTCGGTTAAGCGTCCGACTTCAGCTCAGGTCACGATCTCACGGTCTGTGAATTCGAGCCCCGCGTCGGGCTCTGGGCTGATGGCTCGGAGCCTGGAGCCTGCTTCCGATTCTGTGTCTCCCTCTCTCTCTGCCCCTCCCCCGTTCATGCTCTGTCTCTCTCTGTCTCAAAAAATAAATAAACGTTAAAGAAAAAAAATTAAAAAAAAAAAAAAACAGAATCAAGACACTAAATTGATAACACATTGTATTGGTAAAAATTAGATACACGTATAAAAGGATGGTGATGCCAAGTTTCTGCTTTGAAATCTCTGAAATGTGCCACTAAATGAATCAGAGAATATAATAACAGAAATTACTTGGAAGAAGATAAGGAAGTCAAGTTTTGAATATACTGTTTGGGGCTTTGTGAGATACAATAATTCTCATTTATTCAAATAACAGCTGGTTGTATGCTCTTCTCTGGATCTACTGTGTGTATCCATTCATTTACATGTTTTAAACCATTTGCACACTACCAGTCCTGTGCAAAAGTCATAAAATATTTTGTCTGTTCAACAGAGAATACTTTTTCAATTTTCTGCAAGATGACATGATCTGATTATCTTTTTCTTTTACTACATATAACTTTTTTTTAGGAATTTGCTTTCTTTGTAAATTATCTTATTCACATAGAAAATATGGTTGTTATATACATTTTTAGGGATGAAAAATCCATTTTTGGTAAGGTATTCACATACTTTTCTTTGTGGTAAAATACACACGGAGTTAAACATTTTGATAGTTTTACAGTGTACAATTCTATAGCATTTAGTATATTCACAATGGTATGTAATCACTACCACTTTCTAATTCTGGTACATTTTCATCATCCCAAAGGAAAGCCTATACCCACTAAATAGTAATTTCCATCCCCCCCCTCCCTATAGCACCTGGCAACCAGTAACCTATTTTCTGTTTCTATGGATTTTTATGTCATGAAAATATATAAAATAATCATAAAATATGTGCCCTTTCATATCTGGCTTTTTACATTAAGTGTAGTATTTTCAGGGATCATCTATGCTGTAGCTTATATGAGTAATTAATCTCTAATTTTGGCTGAATTCAGTTGTATGGATATAGCGCATTTTGTTTATTCATCAGTTCATAGAAACTTGAATTGACTGCAACTATTGTGACGAGTGTTGCAATGAACATTAATGTGCATATTTTGTTAGAATATCTGTCTTCAAATGTCTTGAGCATATATCTACAAATGCAATTTCTGGGTCATATGGAAATTCTGGGTATAATGTTTTATGGATTTGATGAACTGTTCTCATAGAAGCATGACCATTTCACATTTCACTAGTAATGTACAAGCATTTCAGTTTCTTCACATCTTCACCAACACTTGTTATATTACTTATAGCCATTCTGGTATCTGTGAAATAGATCTCACTGTGATTTGATTTGCATTTCACACATAACTAATTGTGTTGATTGTATTTGTGTGTTCCTGTTGCCCATTTGTTTATATTCTTTGAAGAAGGGAGTTCTTTGTTTCTTTTTAAATTGGGTAGTTTGTCTTTTGTTGTCGAATGAGTTCTATGTATATTTTAGACAGTAGACCATTATTAGATACATGATTTACAAATTTTTGTGTCATTTTTTTTTACTTTTGATAGTGTCATTTTATGTATATATGTTCTTAATTTTTAGAAAATCTTATCTATGTACTTGTTGTTGCTTGTATTTTTTTGGTATCTTGTGTAAGAAAAGATTGTCAAATTAAAATTCATGAAGATTTATCCCTAAATTTTCTCATACTAGTTTTGTACTTCTAACCCTTTTATTTAGCCCTTTGATTTATGTTTTGCATATGTTGTGAGGTAAAATTTAATTTCATTTTGTGCATGCAGGTATCCAGGTATCCCAACACCCATTTTTGAAGAGACTATTCTTTCCATCATGGAATGTGTTCATACCATTATTGAAAGCCAATAGATCATAGATCTATGAGTTTACTTCTAGACTTTCAATTATACGCTATTTATTACTCTATTTATGTCTACTGTTATGCTAGCACTATAGCTTTGTAATAAGTTTTGAAATGGGAAGTGTGAGCCTTCCAACTTTGTGTTTTTTTCCAAAGATATTTTGGTGTTACTCGCAAATTCATATGAATGTCAGAATTAGCCTTCCATTTCTGCGAAAATGGCCACTAAGATTTTGATAGGGATTTCACTGAATTTGTAGATTGTTCTGGAAAGCACTATTACCTTAACAACTTTGAACACAAATATATTTCTGTTTACTTAGGACTTTACTAAATACTTTAGTTACTTTCAGCAGTATTTTTTAATTTTCAGTGTACATGTTTTGTATCTTCTTGGTTACATTTATTGCTACTTGTCTTATTCTTTTTGTAGCTACTATAAATAAATTGTTTTCTTTTCAAGTTGTTTATTGGGAGGACATAAAAATACAACTCATTATATATTTATCTTCTATCCTATAGCCTTGCTGAATTAGTATTTTACCTCTAATATGTTTGTGCATTTTAAAAGATTTTATCTATCTGTCTATCTATCTAATATATCTTCTTTATCCATTCACATCCATTAATAGCCATTAAGTTGTTTGGTTGTTTCTGTATCTCAGCTATTATAAATAATGCCGCAATGAACATGAGAATGCAGATATCTCTTTTAGATTCAGATTTTCACAAGAAGAGAGAAAAATGAAAGATCTGAGTTAGGGGAACAGGGATGGCTGTGTGTGGTGGCTCTGTGTAAAGGGGCCAGAAGTGTCATTCTTCCTATGAAGAATCTTCAATCTTCCTATGAAGATTTCAAAAGCATTCTTCTCCCTTCAAGAAGAAAACAGTTTGTGTTGAATGTGACAGCTGTGAGATGGAGCTTAGACTAGAGCTTCCCGAATTTTTATAATGGTCCCTCATTTTAGCCCTTACCCGTTACTCTTCCTGGCACATAATATACGTTTAACAGTTATTTGGAGGATGGATGAATGAATATATTAATGAAGATGAAGACTGGTTTATTTTGCCATATGACAACATAATTACAGGTGTGACATCCCAGTACCTTTGCCATATTCTATTGGTCAGTAGCAAGTTGTATATACCATTCACATGCTTAAGGGAAGCATTTACAGAGGATGTGACACTAGGGTATAGAGATCAAGAGGCCATCAAATGTATCTGCCTACCACTCCCTGTCTCATTTTCCACATTTCCTCTTTTTTTGATTCCAAGACTTCCTAAATAAACTTCTACATTTACATCTTTTGTCAGAGGCTACTTTTCTGAAAATAGACTAAGACAATGTATTCAATTTAGAATATGGTAACTTCATGCTACTCTCATTTATTATTTTCTAAGAAAATTTTAACTATATGTTAAAATTTGTCTGTTAATTTCCTTATTTTACACACATTTGTTGTAGGCCTACTTTATACTAGCCTTTTTTTTAGATCTGAGAGTTCAGTGAGTCAGACAAAATTGCTGCCAGTAGATACTCTATCTTAAACTATATACACATTAATTTTTTCTGGCTTTCAACTTAATCATGCCAATATAGAATTCACATTTTACAGTTCCTTCCTATTTGACAAATAAAATGGTCACATATTACTCGTCATCTTATGGGATATAATGGTATTTGCAATTACTACTGTGCTCTCCTTTCAAAATTTTTATAAAATCTGTTTTCTCCTAGTCCTTTCTTACCATACATACATCTAATAGTTTTTATTTGTTTTTGCTATTTTAATATATTTTAGTAAAATCTATACATATTCTTGTAGAAATCATTTAGAAAAAAGCACAGAAACTCCTGGATAGGAAGAACAAATATTGTTAAAATGTCAATACTACCCAAAGCAATCTACATATTCAATGAAATACCTATCAAAATAACACCAACATTCTCCACAGTGCTAGAACAAACAATCCTAAAATTTGTATGGAACCAGAAAAGACCCCGAATAGCCAAACCGATCTTGAAAAAGAAAACCAAAGCAGGAGGCATGACAATCCCAGACTTCAAGCTGTATTACAAGGCTATAATCGTTAAGACAGTATGATACTGGCATAAGAACAGACACTCAGATCAATGGAACAGAATAGAGAGCCCAGAATTGGCCAACTAATTTTTGACAATGCAGGAAAGAATATCCAATGGAATAAAGACAGTCTCTTCAGCAAGTGATGCTGGGAAAACTGGAAAGCGACATGCAGAAAAATGAACCTGGACCACTTTCTTACACCATACACAAAATTAAAGACCTAAATGTAAGACAGGAAGGCATAAAAATCCTTGAGGAAAAAGCGGGCAAAAATCTCTTTGACCTTGGCTGCAGTAACCTCTTATTCAACAGGTCTCCAGAGGCAAGGGAAACAAACAAAAGCAAAAATGAACTATTGGGACCTCATCAAAGTAAAAAGCTTCTACACAGCAAAGAAAACAATCAGCAAAACTAAAAGGCAACCAACAGAATGGGAGAAGATATATGCAAACGACATACCAGATAAAGTGTTAGTATTGAAAAATCTATAAAGAACTTATCACACTCAACACCCAAGAAACAAATAATCCAGTGAAGTAATGGGGCAAGACATGAATAGACACTTCTCCACAGAAGACATTCAGATGGCCAACCGACACATGAAAAAATGCTCCACATCACTCATCATCAGGGAAATGAAAATCAAAACCACAATGAGATACCATCTCACATATGTCAGAATGGCTAACACTAACAACTCAGGCAACAACAGATATTGGCAAGGTTGTGGAGAAAGAGGATCTCTTTTGCACTGCTGGTAGGAATGCAAACTGGTGCAGCCACTGGTGGGAATGCAAACAGTTTGGAGATTCCTCAAAAGATTAAAAACAGAACTACCCTATGACCCAGCAATTGCACTACTAGGTATTTATAAGGGATATAGGTATGCTGTTTCAAAGGGACATATGAACCCCAATGTGTATAGCAGCACTAGCAACAATAACCAAAGTATGGAAAGAGCCCAAATGTCCATTGATGAGCAAATAAATAAAGAGTGTACTCTCTCTCTCTCTCTCTCTCTCTCTCTCTCTCTCTCTCTCTCACACACACACACACACACACACACACACACACACACACACCAAGGAGTATTACTTGGTAATCAAAAAGAATGAAATCTTGCCATTTGCAACTACGTGAAACTAGAGGGTATTATGCTAAGCGAATTAGAGAAAGACAAATATCATATGACTTCACTAATATGAGGACTTTAAGACACAGAACAGATGAACAGAAGGGAAGGGAAGCAAAAATAATACAAAAACATGGAGGGGAACAAAACATAAGAGACTCTTAAATATAGAGAACAAACAGAGGCTTACTGGAGAGGTTGTGGGAGGGGGGATGGGCTAAATGGGTAAAGGGCATTAAGAAATCTACTCCTGAAATCATTGTTGCACTATATGCTAACTAACTTGGATGTAAATTTAAAAAATAATAAAATAAAATAAAATAAAATAAAATAAAATAAAATAAAATAAAATAAAATAAAATAAAATAAATAAAAAGAAAGCACAAAAAGATAATTCATATTTCTACTAGTTATACATAAATTGGAAACAAGATGTCCATAACTATTTTGCTATTTTTTCTTTTAACAATAATATTTTGAATATTTTACTAGCCATAAAAATTATTTTATATTTACTATATTATGTGCATATACATAATATTCTACTCTATGAATATAATATAATTTAAATAGTCTCT
This sequence comes from Prionailurus bengalensis, assembly GCF_016509475.1. Taxonomy (NCBI): domain Eukaryota; kingdom Metazoa; phylum Chordata; class Mammalia; order Carnivora; family Felidae; genus Prionailurus; species Prionailurus bengalensis. The sequence continues at coordinate 56,447,756 of NC_057353.1, forward strand.
TAACATCATTAGCGTTTTCAAAGTTTATTTTATTATAAAAATGATGCCATTGTATATAAAAATTTATAAGCATCTTATTTCTATTCTGATATTTATTTAAATTAGTTATGAGAGTTTGATTTTAACATCTGTGGTGCCCAATTGTTTTTCTTCATATATAAATTTCATATCAAGATATCAGTCTTTTTTGTATTTCACTTATTGACTGCTAACTTCTGTTAATGATTATTGCATTTATTTTTGACCAGGCTCATACTTCACTTTAAATTTTGTTTATGATGAATTTTTATTGAAGTATAATCGACAATGCAACATTATATTAGCTTCAGATGAACAACATAATGATGCAAATTTGTAGACATTATGAAATGATCACCACAATAAGTCTAGTTACCATCTGTCACCATACAAAGTTACAAATTTTTTTTTACTTTTTTTGTGTGTGTGATAGAAATTTTTAAGATTTACTTTCTTAGCATCCTTCAAACTTGCAATACAGTATTATTGACTAAGCCAGTCTGAGTATGAGCCCTTTAGGAGCTGGTCTCAATTCCTACATCCTCTTGGTTCTCTTGGATATCCCCCCACTGGTGTTCAAAGCCGAACATTGTGGGCGTTCATCTGTCTGGTACAGGTCTAAAGGGTTGATGTGCCCCATGTGTAGCACAATCCTCTTGTTGCTCAGGGAGAAACTCCATATTTGTGAGGTGTTTCCCAATTGGAGGCGGGGGGGTCGCTGCACTTGTATGGGGTTTTTGGTGAGACCTTGTGTCTACATCTTTTACCTGTCTCAGTATGGTCCTTTCATCCTTTGTTGTGGTAGAGCTGTTGGGCTAGTTTTCAGATCTTTTTCAGAAGGAATTATTTCAAAAGTAGCTGTGTCTCTGGAAGAAGGTGAGTTTAGGATTTTCCTTTACCACTATCTTGAACTTGGAATTTCATGGTAATGTTGTTCTCTAGCAGCTTTTTAAAATATATATATAAAATAGAGGACCTGAAGCATACTTTGAATTAGAAAGCAGGAATATGGCTTGAAGGAATGGCTTGAAGTCGTTTCTACGGTGATTATGCTATTTCTCCAGTCACCTATGTGATCAGGTTCCTAACTTTGTATTTCCAAACTAGACTATTTCTGAGATCCAGATCCACCCTAACATGTAATCACCCTGATGACACTCACAAAAGAGAAATTAAATATGTTCAAACTAAGACCATCTTCTTTCTTCAGAGTTGCTTATCTTTCTGTATTTTCTAGAACAGTGAAAGGCACTACCAAAATTCTTGCATATGGTATTACATTTGTTGTTCCTAAGGTACAATTGATTCTTAAATCATTTTAATTTAGATTAAAAATATTTTTTATATTCATTTCTTCTACTATATATGCACTGCTTAGGTCTTACTTTAGGACATCTTGCTTTCTCAGCTAGATGATGACCTTTTTATACTCTCCTGGCATCTATGTCCAGTCCTTTCCTTCTTTTAATGCATTGTTGCTAGAGTGATATTTTAGATCTTCAAGTTAGTCTCTGGAAAATATGGACTGAAATCTAAAGGTCTCCTTGTGGCTGTCTGCATATTCCTTATCACCTAAAGAATAAACTTTATATGTCTCTGCTTGGTTTTTTGGAACCTTGATGATTTAGACTTTTCTGTATACTTCAACAATAACAGACTGCTGATGATCTTCAGAACAGTGTTCTTTTTTGCCTTGTTGCCTTTATGTTATTAAATTTACCAGAAAAAGTCTCTGGTTGATTGCCTACTTAGGAAACTATTTGTTGTTTAAGTCTCAGCAAAATGTTAACTCCTCTAGGCAAACTCAGTTCTTCTTTCCCTTATGCTTCCACTGCAGTTTTTAGAAACACCCACTAAACAATTATTTTATTGTATTTAGATGTTTTTATTATTTTTTGGTAATGCAGACTTCATGCGAACAAGAATAAAGAATTTGCATCTTTAAATCTGTAACTCCTAAAACGGTGCCTGGTCATAAGAAGTACTTCACGTATACATTTGAAATGAATAGCCTGTGGAGACTTAAATCAAATGTCAATTTCTCCAAGTAATAAGTATCAGTGAATAACCCTAGAGTTTCATGTTTCTAAACTAAGTGTCTTCATATTTTACACACAGATTCACTGACTCCAGAAGTCAAGTCATTCTGTTTAGCTATAAACCATGGCAACTATAATTTTCCTCAAGATCTAAGCATAGTGGCATTTAATGACTGACACATTACCAGTTTATTTGTTCCATCATACACTATTAATAGACAAAGTCTTTGAAGCAAAAATATGTGCCCACACAGATACTTGTAAATAAATGTTTATAGCAGCATTATTCATAATAGCCCAAAGTTGCAACAAACCCAAATGTCTGTCAATGGATGGGTAAATAAACAAACTATGGTATAGATATGCAATGGAATATTACTCAGCCATAAAAATTAAAAACTGCTACATACTGCACCTGGAATTAATCTCAAAAATATTAAGGTAAGTGAAAGAAAGCAGTTGCAAAGGTTACACTTTAATGATTCCTTTTGTATGACATACCTAGATTAGGCAGTTACTTAGATTTGTGGTTTTTAGAGACTGGGGGGAAGTCAACCATATGGGTTGTTCTGAGATGATGAAAAAGTTTTAAAACTAGAGACAGGTGGTGGTAGCACGATGGTGTAAATGCACCAAAATCCACTTGAAAATACAGTTTAAAATGGTCAATTATAAATTAAGTGTATTTCACATTAAAAAAAAAATTGCCTGGGCTCTTCTAGTACATACTTATGTACTAGTAGTCCTTTCCATGTGACCTCAGTCACTTAACTTCTAGAATTTACTGTTATAAAGAATAAGACTTATGAAACCATTTTAATACTTAAATAAGAGCATGTGTGTATGCCTGCAATTATGCATGGAAAATCAACTATCACCCAAAGGTATTTAAATATTTAATAATAATAATAATAATAATAATAATAATAGAAGATTGTTTTTAATTGAAATAAAAAATGCTGAAGGTCCAAGATGGTGATGGCAACTGAAGGTAAGGGTCATATTCTGAGAATATAATGGGGTGTGGGGTTCTGTTTGACTTTACTTACAATAATTAACTCCCTCCCACAATCAGCCTGCATTTGTTTACTACTCTAAATTCTCATATGGTTGTTTTCTTTATCTTATCTTGAGCACTTTGTTATTAGGGGATGGAATGGACTGTTGTGGACTTACACAGATATACTAAAAGTAGAAACCCTGATCAATGAATTTATTGATTGAGTCCATGAGCCTGTCTGAAAGTTTTATTAGATGTGTAATGAAATAAGCAAAAACTTATGAAAACCAAAACATGGTTTAATTAAAGAAGTTTAATTTTTTATGAAATAAAAGCCTTTAGGTGATAACAGTTATGCTGGTTACAAACCTAATTGTCTTGATTGCAGCTTGCATATTCGACTCTCTTGAAAATCTGATACCCAGAAATATACATCTGTTATATCAGTGAAAATGTCAAGCACATGTTATAATGAATTATACTGATAAAATTTTGGATAGTAATTCCTTTATGGCAAATTCTATGTTATTTCAGTGACCATTCTAATAAACATATTTATTGACCAATATACAGAAGTCCAAGCTCTTTTCAATATTGTGCAGACAACTGAATTATATTTGAAGGAAATATATTTTGGTCTGTCTGTTGCTTTATCTGTATATGGAGTAGATTCCAGACACATAATTCAAGTGTCCTTGAGCATATTGAGATTCCTTAGAATGTATTCCCTTAAGAATGAAAAATTAAGGGAATCTCTGTGCTTCTTACAAGAATGATAGTCCATAAAAGTGCTATACTCATGTCTGTTTGAATTTATACTCATTAGATTAAGTATATATTGAAGTAGAACATGTTACCCTAGTCTCTACACGTGTGGCTATCCAAAAATTAAAAAGTGAAATAATTTCCAAGTGAATATATGTACCGGTGAATCATGACGGCATTCTTCCCCCTCCCCCACACCCACAACTGTAAGTAATATATTTTGAACATCCATGTAATTGCTTCTTTTATTCAACATTTGCTTTCAGAGACATCTCTATGTATCAGACTTCATGCTAGATGCTACAGATAAAAAGATCCATGCTCTTTTCACAGAGATGTGTAACATATATGTGTACATTAAAGTTATTTCTAGATGTTATTGTTACAATTGTCATTGATATAATTGGAATTTTTATTATATATTTTAAAAAATAACCATTCCCCCCCTTTTTAAAATTTTTTTCTGATCATCTATTCTCTTCCTTTCTCCCTATTTCCATTTCTCTATAATTAGCTTCACCGTCAGTGAAGATCTTTCCATATGGTGACTTCTGACAATCCCAAACCTAAAAGTTGTGTAACAATATTCAAAAAGAAAGAAACTCCCTATCAGCCCCAAAGTTCACCTATCAGATTTCAAGGGTGGACTCTGAATGTCCATGAATGATGCAATTACTATGATTGAAGGCATATGCTATTATAATTGATGCAATGTGAGTCACTTTTTACTCCTGTGGTATATTTGAGGATAAAGGACACTATGACATCCACAACTCAAGGAATGGGGAGTTACTGAATTTCCTCATGAAAAAATCTTCAAAAAAATCAAGCAAACACCCAATAAAAAAAATAGCAATTTGTGTTGATAATGGAAGATTGAGATGCATTGTTTGCTGAGACTTTAGTTCCCCTAGGTTTCTTAGAGTATTTGTTGATCATCAAAGCATTTCCTCCATATTCATCGTTCAGTGCCCCAGTGGTAAAGGAGGATATATAGAAGTTTTAGAAATTACTTTTTATTTCATTAATGTTGGCAAAAATAGACAGAGAATAATTTCTCTTTTCTCTCAGCTTTTTTCTACTTCCAAAGTTGATCAAAATTTAGGGCATGGATTTGTTCATGACTGGGACATGGCTTATGCCCAAAAGTTCACATGATAGAAAGATTGTTTTTTATGAAGCTGTGACTACTTTCTGGGTTGTCACTCTTTTATTTCTTTTATAAACTTTATTAAGAAATAATTTACATAAATACATTACCTATTTAAAGTGTGCAAATGGCTTTGGACAGTTAATCTGTGAAACCAACAGCACATTTAAGATAAGATATATTCTCCAGCTCCCCAAATTTCTTACATTCTCATCCATTCATCCTTTTGCCCTCTGATCTGCTTCATTTCGATGTGTCAGTCAGAAGTCTCCAGAAAAATAGAAATTTAAATAGACATAGAATAAAAGATATAGATAGGGGCACCTGGACAGCTCAGTCAGGTAAGCGTCCAACTTTGGCTTGGGTCGTGATCTCATGGTTTGAGGGTTTGAACCCTGCATGGGTTTCTGTGCTGACAGCTCAGAACCTGGAGCCTGCTTCGGATTCTGTGTCTCCCTCTCTGCTCCTCCCCCATTCATGCTGTCTCTCTCTCTCTCTCTCTCTCTCTCTCTCTCAAAAATAAATAAACATTAAATTTAAAAAAATAATAGAAGACATAAATATAAATTTGTATATATCCGCTATATGTGTTATTATAATATTTATATAGGGCTATTATATATTACATACTATATATAATATATATTAGAGCACAATATATAAATATTATATTTTATATATCTTTAATATTTCATATGAAATATATAAAAATATTAATCTTTTTATATTGGCTCATACTTTTCCATGATGTTTGGCCGATTTTATGTGGGAAGATACATTTCTAATTTGCACATTTGTCTAATACAACTTTCTAGAATTTTGCATTAGTATTTGAAGTTAAATTTCCACCTTATAATGCATTTGTATGTAACTTTTCCTTGCTTTATGAAAATATACCTTTCTGAATCTTGTTTGTGGTAATGATGGGTAGGGATTTTAGATAAATCTGAATTTCTGATCAGTGAGGAAAAAATACTATATTTATATACACACTTCAGAGAATAAAGTACATGCTATGTTGATAACTACATTTTATTATGTAATTTGAAGACAATTTTGATTGTGCACAAATTCACAGTAAATTAGAAAATAATTATTTCATATTTCAATGAGAACAAAGGAGAATCTGGGTGAGAAAGAGTGCATATTTTGAAAATTGATAGACTAAAATTATTCAAAGAAATATTTCAACTAAGTAGTATAGAAAGTACATTTTGCAAGAATGTCTTGCATCATTTTATCAGCACTAGATACAACCAGGAACAGCAAATTATCAACAGAAATGTTATGCCCTGACATCTAATGATAGTAATCGATAAGATATCAGAAGAATCAATCATGACAATTGTCTCATCATGGCTGAACTGTAATGTAATCAGAAAGTCACCCAAAGGAAATGTTGAAACCATATGGAAATCAATGCATATAATGCCAGACTTGTGCAAATTCTTGGATTTTATATAGAGGAGATTATGTGATACTTCTAGAGTTCATTTGATAGAAAATGAAGCCAGGAGAGTTGATATACAAGATCCTGCTATTCTGATTCCATAATAGATATGAACTGTGTGCATAGAGACGGAATAAGAGAATGAGTAAATCTGTTGAAAAAAAATAGGTTACTAATTTATTTCTTAGAAAGTAAATTATGTGCCTATGTATAATATTTTCCCTACCTCTAGATTTATTTCTTCTTTCAGAGATTTCACATTTTTTAGGATCATATAACATTTTACTTTATGCTATTTGTTTTTTAAATGGATTCCAGTTTCTAGTGTCTACAATACACGCAGATGTTTTTTGCTCTTGGGAAGTTGTGCTAACTGAAACAATGTATAAAGTATCCTTTCACGCAAGAAAACAAAAATCAATTAGTTACTAAGCACTTTCATAATACCTGTAAAACTCTACTTCAGATTTTTAGCTATCTGATGACCTTTATAAAATACAGTATTCATTTTATGATTTTCACTGTGTGACTTATATCCTGCCACATGTATTTAATAGATGATCACAGTTATCTCTTGAAATTATCTCTGTGTGCCTTAAGATACATAATGACTGAACCCATTAACAATTGTATCACTGTAATTCACTTGTACTGCCCCCTCAAGTATCTTTCAGTAGTGGACTTTGGAAGTTGTCTACACAGCATTTATTCTCCCCTTTTCCACAGTAGAAACCGATTTTTTTCAGATATCTAACCTTCCTCTCTTCAGCCCTGTGCCTTAGGGGGAGTTCTAACCCAGTTTCAGCAGGGTGTTTCATTTTTCCAAGAGTATTTTCATTTGCCATGACAGTAATTGGTTCAGAGATAGGCAGATAATCAGGTTTTGGCCAATGAGATGCAAGAGAGTCTCAAAGAAAGACACACTTTCTGTTGTCTCTCTGGATAGTGTCGAGCTTGTTATGAATTCTGAAAATGCTATAGTTCTCTTGATATAAAGCCAGGACTTAAGACAGCAGAATGGAAAGAGAGAATGAAACTGGGTCATGGATAGCATCCGGTGATTTGTTAAATCAGACAATTCTGGAGCCATTGTTACTGCTACAATTATAAATGTGTGAGGATAAAATTCCATTTGAAGTTGGATTTTCTTTTATTTTAAGCTACAAGTATCAAAATATGTAACCATATGACATTCATTTTGTGCATTTGTAAAATTAGGGAAATGACTCTGGCGCTAGTTTTGCCTTCATAACAGTAAACTGTCCTGGATCACATGGTCATTTAATTTTAAGTAGAGAAACTATACGTATTGAAGGAATTTTCAGAGAAGTGGAATAATATATAGAAAGCAAGCTTAAGCCATGTGATCATCTTACTTTTTAAAAAGCTTTAGGGGCACCTGGGTGGCGCAGTCGGTTAAGCTTCCGACTTCAGCCAGGTCACGATCTCGCAGTCCGTGGGTTCAAGCCCCGTGTCAGGCTCTGGACTGATGGCTCTGAGCCTGGAGCCTGTTTCCGATTCTGTGTCTCCCTCTCTCTCTGCCCCTCCCCCGTTCATGCTCTGTCTCTCTCTGTCCCAAAAATAAATAAAAAACGTTGAAAAAAAATAAAATAAAATAAAATAAAATAAAAAGCTTTAAGGGCAAAAACCTCTTTCATGAGATCTGGATTTTCAATCATATGTTACACATGTCAATCATAAAGCTTCCAGAATTATGCTTTCTGCAAAGAGGTAAAATCTTCTTTATCTGCAAGGTTAAAATGATCACTTTTGTGCCTATAGTATCTAACATATTACCCAAAATATAAATAAATATAAATAATAAATTGAATACACATATGAATACACACATATATATGGATGTATATATATATATGCATTATATATATACATTATATATATATATAATCTATGCATATATGCAGCTATACATATAGGAGGGTATGCATGTGTATGTTATACATATGTTATATATATCTTATATCCACATCCTAGAGCTTGAAATAAGTTCATAAAATTGTAATTGTTATTCCAGGAGTCCCCCTACTACTGGACAGCTTCAACTGAAAAGTAAATTTATTTCTTAAACAAAAAAGGCATTATCAGCTCCAAGGACTTGATAAATTATGGAATTTTTCTCCAGAGTTACAAATTTATGGCAGATATTTCCAAAATGCAGACTAGAGTATAACATAATGGAATAAAATTATGTTCAATTCCTTAGTAAGCACTGTTTAAAATAACTATCTGACTTGATATGCAAAAATTTTCAATCTTCTAAATAATTTTAAATTCACATTCAGATATTTTAATAACCCAAACTCCTTTCTTAGGATAAAACTGAGCTCAAGACATCCTGAACACCCCTTGCTTTCTCAGAACTATTTGCATATTAGGTCAGGCAGTTTTTCTAGCTATTATTTTGAGAAATGATTGTTTTCTGACATGCAAATTTTTCCCTACGAATAGCTTCTGTAATTTAAAAGGAATGTATGCAGGAGAAAGTATAATATAATATAGTTATTTAACATGGACATTTTATAAGAAATGTGTATAAAAAAGAAAAGCCAAGAAAAACTGAAGAAAAAAGAAACCATATAAATAGGAATTCATATGTCCTAGTTAATCTTGAAACAACCAGACCAGTCTTTACCATAATAAAGGAAAATAAATAAATATTGTTTTTATGATGGAGGCTGCTAATTAAAATTACTTTAAGATCTTAGCTATAGTGTATATAAATCTTTAGTACATTTCAATTAATTTAAACTACTTATAATAATTAAAGTAAACACACAAGGATTTATCTTTTATAACTGAGATTAAAATATTAATCCATACTACAATGTAATTCTCTATCAGTCTTTATCATTTTGTTCAGTAGATATTTAATATACAGTACAAAGTTAGCACTTTAATCTGGTTCCTATTTGATAATTTAAAAAAGGAGCAAAGAGATAATGAATATTCAATATTTCAGATTGTATATTTAGCATATAGATGTAGAAAATAAAACTGTCACTATTGTCTGTATTAATCCGTAAGTTTATATCTTTTGATCTGGTATCTGATTATGTTGTATTTTTTTTTTAATATACCATTTGTGTTTTCTGGCAAATGTCCACTTTGCCAAGAAGATATTCTTCCTACATAGAGAAAAATCATTCTTAGATAAAAATCATGCCTGAGTTAAGTTTTTCATACTGGTGCCATTTGGTGAGAGATATCATTATTATTAGCTATTTAATTTTCGTGTTATAAGATCTGAGATTACAGTATATTCTAAACTACCTGAAGACTCAAATCTTCACCTTAAAAGATGGGCACTATCTGCACTGAATGTATCATTTTCACTTGAAAAAATGTACCGAAAGAAATCTGTCCTCTAAAGTGATGGTGATAAAGGTAAATCTAGGTGTAAAACATTGGCATTGGTTCTCAATCAAAAAGTTTTAAATAAAATTACTTGAGCCTTTGAGAGTTTAACAGATGTATCACTCTCTTACTATTTCGTGACTATAAAGGGTACAATTCTATATTTAAACCTCATATCTAACTAGGTAAGTAGATAGGAAAGTAGGTAAAAGAAAAATTAAAAGGCTAAATTATTTCTTTCTTTTGGAATGTTAACTATATATACACCATTTCCCCTGCAATGTCTCTTGAGATCTTGTGAGAAAACAGTAATTTATTCCTCCTCTGAATTATCTTATACTTTATTAATAACCATTTGCTGTAATTATCCCTTTCTAATTTACATTGTAGTTATTTATATAATTTAATAACTAAATAATGTATACTTAGCTTGTTAAATATGAAAAGTTTTACTTTAAAAAAAATTGAAATATAGTTGGCATACAATGTTATATTAGTTTCAGGTGTATATTTTTATTTGACAAAGTCACCACAAGTGTAGCTGCAATCTTTCACCATACAGTACTTCTGTCCCTGTGCTGTACCTTTTATTCCTGTGACTTATTCATTCCATAACTGGAAGCCTGTTCCCCCTTTTTGCTCATCCCCCCACAACCTTCTGTTCTTTCAATCATCCCTTGTTATCTGTATTTATGGGTCTATTTCTGCTTTTTATGTGTTTGATTATTTATTTGTTTATTTAGATTCCACAGATAAGTGAAATCATTGGTATTTGTCTTCATCTGTCTGACTAATTTTACTTAGCATAACACTCTCACCTTCTAGGTCCATCCATGTTGTTGCAAATGATAAGATCTCATTCTTTGTTATGGCTGAGTAATATTCCAGTGAGTGGTGTGTGTGTGTGTGTGTGTGTGTGTGTGTGTGTGTGCATGCACATAAACACCACATCTTTATCCATTCACCTATTGAATGGATACTGGGTTGCTTCTGTATCTTGGCTATTACAAAAATTCTTCAATAAATATAGACGTGCATGTATCTTTTTTGATTCAGTGTTTTTGTCTACTCTTTTTATTTTATTTACCTTTTGTTTGTAATGGACTCAATATTATCTCATAAAAATAGAGGAAGTATTGAACTTTATATTTAATGAGTTTAACTCTATTTTAGCCTAATTTATTCCATACATTACATAAAATATATAAAACAAATAAATCTGCTTTCTGAAGAAATGCTCTTTTTAACTTACTTTGAGAGGGGGAGCAGAGAGAGAGAGAGAGAGAGAGAGAGAATCCCAAGCAGGCTCCACACTGTTAGCACGGAGCCCAATATGAGCTCCATCCCATGAACCAGAAGATCATGACTTGAGCCAAAATCAAGAGTAGGCCGCTTCACAGACTAAGTCACCCAGACACCTCTGAAGAAATGTTTAATAGAGAGATAAACTGTATAGTTGAAAATCTTTCTCATCAAGCATTGATCAAAAAGATGTCTTTAAAGTTAGATACCTAAGTTCCCTTGCATCTCTTCCATTCCTATATTACTTGCATTATAGTATTATATTTCTGCGAATGGGTTAATTAATTATTCCACTAAATTTAAATAGAAGAGTCTACAATGATAATCACACATTTGAATAAAAGTTTAAAAATTAATGAATTTGTCTTATACTTGATTTTTATTGGCATTGAAAATTCAATTTTCAATATAAATCAGGTAGGTTTCACTAATGATTATTAAGATATATTTCCTAGATTGAGAAGCAGTTGTGAAAGGAGAAGAAATGTTGAGTAGTGTTGAGTAGCAATGAAACAAAAGCCTATGTAATGAAATTTTAAAAATACTACCAAAATTTTGGTTGAACACTTTTAAAAAACAAGAAAATCAGTTTTTGTGTGATATTTTTTTGAATGTTCTAGTGTACTATTATAATAATGAATGTTATGTTAGCTTTTATAAAGCAGTGATAAAATTACATCAAGACTGAAAAAGATGAGGGGCATCTGGGTGGCTCAGTCAGAGTCCATCTCTTGATTTTGGCTCAGGTCATGATCTCACGGTTTCATGGGTTCAAAGCCCGTGTCGGGTTCTGTGCTGGAAGTGCAAATCCTGCTTGGAATTCTTTCTCTCTCCCTTTCTCTCTGCCCTTCTTCCACTTGCACTGTCTTTGTCTCTCTCAAAATAAATAAATAAACTTGAAAAAGATGAAGCAAACCTCACACCAAAATTTCCAGTAGTCCTGAAAACCGGTTTTTCCCCTAAAAGATGAAACCAAGATTTACAATGCTAGCCAAATGTAAACACTTAAAATTCTGAAGCAGCATTTCTCCAGCTACTGCTGGTGTCCCTCAGAATGATCATGTAATAACCAGTCAACGGTAGAGAAAGAGTTAATGGCCAAAGGAATTTAAGAAATTCTCCATAAAGCAACACTTTCTAAAGATTTACATTAAATATTAGCATAAAAAGTACCCATAATGGTCAGTTTTAAGAAAGCAGCTTATCTTTGTTCAAACCAATAGTTTAGTAATATATTTAACCACCAGATTTTTAAAAAATTGATTTAAACTCTAGTTTTGCCCCAGAGCTTTGGTGTCCCAAGACACATCATTTTGGGAAATGCCCTTAAAGGCAATTTAATTAATGACAAATAATTAGCTATGACAAATGTTACTACTTCTCCAGAGAAAATTCTATCTATGCAAATGCTTAAAAGCAAAGTCTATTTTGCTATCTTGAGATATTAATAAAAACAACTAACGATTATAGAGAACCAACTATGTTTCAGGTATTGTGAAAATATATATAAGCAACATCTCTTATACTTCCCTGACCATACACTTGCTCTTTCTATTGCATGCTCCACACTGCTAAAGTAATTATCTACAAAATAACTTTATATTTCAATAACCATTTCAATTATTTTGATCATTTGCCAATTCACAAAAATGAATATTCCAGACTCCTTAATAGGATATACAAGGCACCTCATAATTTATTTATGCATTTATATAATATTCATTTATCCATCTATTTTTCATAGAATATAATGTGCTAGAATTTTTTTAGGTGATTAGGGATCTAGAATTTGAGTTAGACAAGGGTCTCCCTCCCATATTATGCACATTTTACAAATGAGAAAAGACAAAAAATCTATTATTACATGAGTAAGTTAATTTAAAATAGGGGAAAATGTTGTAAAAGTAATATATTAAGATGAAGTGATGAGAATTAAAATTCCTTTAGATGGGGGTGTCAGGGAAGACCCTACTCAATAGGTCATAATTGAATGAAGATTTGAATGGTGAGAAGAAATTAGCCCCCAAATCTCAGAGACATTAATAGTGGACAAGACAGAGGAAACAAAAAGTACAAAAACCTTGAAATAATAGAAAAGGTGATAATCACACCTACGCTGGAGAATAAAGACCAGAATCCTATGAAGTTTTTAACCATAGCCCCTTCCCATTAACATTCAACAAAATCATTAAGGATTTCCCATAAGGATTGCAAGTTCCTGGTTTTCTTTTAAGGCTCTGTACCTTTGAATATGCTACTTGCTGTTCTTGGAATATTTTATTTGCTACCCTCCCTCATCTACTCACCATTTATATAGTCTTCAAAAATTCTAATGTTTAAAGATAGAGCTCGAGTTCCAAATCAACTCTTTCCAAAAAATTTATCATACATATAGCTTAGTTACTATGCCAAAGATTCTAGAATTTTATCATACTATATCAGTGTCAAAATAGTTTAGGTTGGCAATAATCCACTATAATCTACACTATAACAATAGAAACATCATTTGTATATTTAATATATAGTAAGTTGCCATATATCATATAGCAGCTAGATTTGGGGAGAAATATTGAGTTAAATAAATTAGAGTGTTTTAGATATATCCTTCAAGGATGGATAATTAAAGTTAATCAGAAATGTAAACAGAGGAAAAAGTAGAGTTCTTGAGTATTTTGGTTGTTTGTATTTTACCAGCGTAATTTATTTGCTAGTAATAATGCAGTGAATTTTTTCTGGTTTTCATGCTACTTGGCCCCAGATGAGAGATCAAGGTCACATAAATTCATAAAGAGTGAGGAGACTAAAGATTTCACTTTCTGGTCGTATAATTGAAAAGGGGGTCACAAGAAACAGAAATGACCTTGGAGATCTCAGAGAAGAACCCGGAAAATAAACTCATTCAGTTTAAAAAAATAAACTCTGGGGTTCACCGTGAGCTGCACATATGTGGATCCCATCATAAACAGCACACCAAATAATCTGAGAAGTGAACCAACAAGTAAGGCAACTCCCAGGTCAGTGAACCCCATGTAGAACAAAACCAAAGGAATCGACACACAAACACAACATAAACTACTTTAAAAAAGACAAAAAACAAAAAAACTAGAGACAATGCAAAATCTTGAAAACAGCTAGAGAAATATGACTGTTTACTTGGAGTTGTGATTTAAGCAACAGAAGATTGGTCATCAGTAACTATGGAGGTCAGGAGGAAATGTCACAATATCTTTCGAATGCTTAAAGAGGGGCGCCTGGGTGGCTCAGTCGTTAGGCTTCCGACTTCAGCTCAGGTCACGATCTCTTGATCTTGAGGTCCATGAGTTCAAGCCCTGTGTCGGGCTCTGGGCTGATGGCTCAGAGCCTGGAGCCTGCTTCTGATTCTGTCTCCCTCTCTCTCTGCTCCTCCCCCGTTCATGCTCTGTGTCTCTCTCTCTGTCTCAAAAATAAATAAACGTTAAAAAAAATTTTTTAGATAAAAAAAATAATAAAGAATGCTTAAAGAAAAAAATAGTCAATTCTGTATCTGGTTAAAATATTTTCCAGGAATGAGAGCATAGAAATATTATCAGATGAAGAAAGACTAGTAAACTTAATTTACAGCAAAATTGTTCTAAAATAATTGCCCCTCAAATTCTTTACACAAAGGACGCTAAACTTCTATATTGTCGCTTTACTTTCTAAGTGATGAAAAGATATGTTCTGTGTATTTTTTGTTTTCCTTACTGACATAAGAGATGGAAAGGGTTCTATTTTCTAAAGAGAAAGAAGAAGAATATTCATTATCTAAAAATGGAAATCTCCATCAGCTAAAAATAAATGTCTGAAAGTAACCAAAAAGCTATCAAAATAGTGATTAAACTTTCCTATTTTTCTTTTTTTCTACCTTCCTTCTTTTTCCATATGTCTATACTTATTTCTATCTCCCTCCCTCTCTTGCATCCTCCCTCTCTCCCTCTCTTCTTCTTTTCCTTCCTTTCCTCTTTACATGTTTCAAAATTATGGTTTAATTAGAAAACCCTTATTTTTTTGTCATGCAAATATATCCTTAGGAATAATCTTTATAGTTTTAAAAACAATGCTTCCAGGGAAACAATAAAACAGTGTATAAAACAATGTAGCTTATGTAACACGGAAAACCTACGGGAAAAATTAAGAAAAATAGGATCATAAATAATCTTTAAACCACCAAGAGTTTGGCCATATTTTACATAGACTGACAGTGTCTGTCTTTTAATTTGTGTGTTTAGATGACTTAATGTAATTTTTGATATTGGTACCATAAATCAAATGTACCATTTTGTTTTGTTGCCTCTGCTTTTCACTTATTTCTAATTTTATATTTTGATTACTTTATAATATTTATTATTCTATTTTAATTTACATACTGTGTTCTTGTCTATATATCTACATATAGTGGTTTCCAGTTGTTGTTATAGGGACTGTAATATAGAAACTGAAGGTTTTACCACTTCAAATGAAATGTAGAAATCTCACCACAATGTGTCCTTTTACCTCCCTTTTGATGAAATATTCTTTTGTTGTTTGTTTTTTAATTTCAACTTTTTATTTAAATTCTAATTAGTTAACATATGTGGTAAAATTGGGTTCAGGTGTAGAATTTAGTGATTCATCACTTACATTTAATACCCAGGGTTCATCACAAAGAGTGTTCTCCTTAATACCAGTCACCCATTTAGCCCAGCCCCCTCCTAACTACCTCCGTCAACCCTGTTTGTTCTCTATAGTTAAGAGTCTGTTTTATGGTTTGCTTCTGTCTTTTCACACCCATGTTCATTTGTTTTTTTTCTTCAATTCCACATATGAATGTAATTACATGGTATTTGTCTTTCTCTGACTTATTTTGCCTGGCATAATACACTCTAGTTACATCCATGCTGTTTTATTTATTTATTTATTTATTTATTTATTTATTTATTTATTTTTAATTTTTTTAAATGTTTATTTATTTCTGAGAGAGAGACAGAGCTTGAGCAGGGGAGGAACAGAGAGAGAGGGAGACACAGAATCTGAAGCAGCCTCCAGACTCTGGGCTGTTAGCGCAGAGCCAATACAAGGCTTGAACCCACAGACCATGAGATCATGACCTGAGCTGACATTGGATGTTTAACCGACTGAGCCACCCAGGTGCCCCACATCCATGCTGTTTTTTTTTTTTTAATGAAATTTATTGACAAATTGGTTTCCATACAACACCCAGTGCTCATCCCAAAAGGTGCCCTCCTCAATACCCATCACCCACCCTCTCCTCCCTCCCACCCCCCATCAACCCTCAGTTTGTTCTCAGTTTTTAAGTCTCTTATGCTTTGGCTCTCTCCCATTCTAACCTCTTTTTTTTTTTTTTCCTTCCCCTCCCCCATGGGTTCCTGTTAAGTTTCTAGGATCCACATAAGAGTGAAACCATATGGTATCTGTCTTTCTCTGTATGGCTTATTTCACTTAGCATCACACTCTCCAGTTCCATCCACGTTGCTACAAAAGGCCATATTTCATTTTTTCTCATTGCCACGTAATATTCCATTGTGTATATAAACCACAATTTCTTTATCCATTCATCAGTTGATGGACATTTAGGCTCTTTCCATAATTTGGCTATTGCTGAGAGTGCTGCTATGAACATTGGGGTACAAATGGCCCTATGCATCAGTGCTCCTGTATCCCTTGGATAAATTCCTAGCAGTGCTATTGCTGGGTCATAGGGTAGGTCTATTTTTAATTTTTTGAGGAACCTCCACACTGCTTTCCAGAGCGGCTGCACCAATTTGCATTCCCACCAACAGTGCAAGAGGGTTCCTGTTTCTCCACATCCTCTCCAGCATCTATAGTCTCCTGATTTGTTCATTTTGGCCACTCTGACTGGCGTGAGGTGATACCTGAGTGTGGTTTTGATTTGTATTTCCCTGATAAGGAGCGACGCTGAACATCTTTTCATGTGCCTGTTGGCCATCCGGATGTCTTCTTTAGAGAAGTGTCTATTCATGTTTTCTGCCCATTTCTTCACTGGGTTATTTGTTTTTCGGGTGTGTAGTTTGGTGAGCTCTTTATAGATTTTGGATACTAGCCCTTTGTCCGATATGTCATTTGCGAATATCTTTTCCCATTCCGTTGGTTGCCTTTTAGTTTTGTTGGTTGTTTCCTTTGCTGTGCAGAAGCTTTTTATCTTCATAAGGTCCCAGTAATTCACTTTTGCTTTTAATTCCCTTGCCTTTGGGGATGTGTCGAGTAAGAGATTGCTACGGCTGAGGTCAGAGAGGTCTTTTCCTGCTTTCTCCTCTAAGGTTTATCCATTTTGAGTTTATTTTTGTGAATGGTGTGAGAAAGTGGTCTAGTTTCAACCTTCTGCATGTTGCTGTCCAGTTCTCCCAGCACCATTTGTTAAAGAGGCTGTCTTTTTTCCATTGGATGTTCTTTCCTGCTTTGTCAAAGATGAGTTGGCCATACGTTTGTGGGTCTAGTTCTGGGGTTTCTATTCTATTCCATTGGTCTATGTGTCTGTTTTGGTGCCAATACCATGCTGTCTTGATGATGACAGCTTTGTAGTAAAGGCTAAAGTCTGGGATTGTGATGCCTCCTGCTTTGGTCTTCTTCTTCAAAATTCCTTTGGCTATTCGGGGCCTTTTGTGGTTCCATATGAATTTTAGGATTGCTTGTTCTAGTTTCGAGAAGAATGCTGGTGCAATTTTGATTGGGATTGCATTGAATGTGTAGATAGCTTTGGGTAGTATTGACATTTTGACAATATTTATTTTTCCAATCCATGAGCAGGGAATGTCTTTCCATTTCTTTAAATCTTCTTCAATTTCCTTCAGAAGCTTTCTATAGTTTTCAGCATACAGATCCTTTACATCTTTGGTTAGATTTATTCCTAGGTATTTTATGCTTCTTGGTGCAATTGTGAATGGGATCAGTTTCTTTATTTGTCTTTCTGTTGCTTCATTGTTAGTGTATAAGAATGCAACTGATTTCTGTACATTGATTTTGTATCCTGCAACTTTGCTGAATTCCTGTATCAGTTCTAGCAGACTTTTGGTGGAGTCTATCGGATTTTCCATGTATAATATCATGTCATCTGCAAAAAGCGAAAGCTTGACTTCATCTTTGCCAATTTTGATGCCTTTGATTTCCTTTTGTTGTCTGATTGCTGATGCTAGAACTTCCAGCACTATGTTAAACAGCAGCGGTGAGAGTGGGCATCCTTGTCGTGTTCCTGATCTCAGGGAAAAAGCTCTCAGTTTTTCCCCGTTGAGGATGATGTTAGCTGTGGGCTTTTCATAAATGGCTTTTATGATCTTTAAGTATGTTCCTTCTATCCCGACTTTCTCAAGGGTTTTTATTAAGAAAGGGTGCTGGATTTTGTCGAAGGCCTTTTCTGCATCGATTGACAGGATCATATGGTTCTTCTCTCTTTTTTTGTTAATGTGATGTATCACGTTGATTGATTTGCGAATGTTGAACCAGCCCTGCATCCCAGGAATGAATCCCACTTGATCATGGTGAATAATTCTTTTTATATGCCGTTGAATTCGATTTGCTAGTACCTTATTGAGAATTTTTGCATCCATATTCATCAGGGATATTGGCCTGTAGTTCTCTTTTTTTACTGGGTCTCTGTCTGGTTTAGGAATCAAAGTAATACTGGCTTCATAGAATGAGTCTGGAAGTTTTCCTTCCCTTTCTATTTCTTGGAATAGCTTGAGAAGGATAGGTATTATCTCTGCTTTAAACGTCTGGTAGAACTCCCCTGGGAAGCCATCTGGTCCTGGACTCTTATTTGTTGGGAGATTTTTGATAACCGATTCAATTTCTTCGCTGGTTATGGGTCTGTTCAAGCTTTCTATTTCCTCCTGATTGAGTTTTGGAAGCGTGTGGGTGTTCAGGAATTTGTCCATTTCTTCCAGGTTGTCCAATTTGTTGGCATATAAGTTTTCATAGTATTCCCTGATAATTGTTTGTATCTCTGAGGGATTGGTTGTAATAATTCCATTTTCATTCATGATTTTATCTATTTGGGTCATCTCCCTTTTCTTTTTGAGAAGCCTGGCTAGAGGTTTGTCAATTTTGTTTATTTTTTCAAAAAACCAACTCTTGGTTTCGTTGATCTGCTCTACAGTTTTTTTAGATTCTATATTGTTTATTTCTGCTCTGATCTTTATTATTTCTCTTCTTCTGCTGGGCTTAGGCTGCCTTTGCTGTTCTGCTTCTAGTTCCTTTAGGTGTGCTGTTAGATTTTGTATTTGGGATTTTTCTTGTTTCTTGAGATAGGCCTGGATTGCAATGTATTTTCCTCTCAGGACTGCCTTTGCTGCGTCCCAAAGCGTTTGGATTGTTGTATTTTCATTTTCGTTTGTTTCCATATATTTTTTAATTTCTTCTCTAATTGCCTGGTTGACCCACTCATTCGTTAGTAGGGTGTTCTTTAACCTCCATGCTTTTGGAGGTTTTCCAGACTTTTTTCTGTGGTTGATTTCAAGCTTCATAGCATTGTGGTCTGAAAGTAAGCATGGTATAATTTCAATTCTTGTAAACTTATGAAGGGCTGTTTTGTGACCCAGTATATGATCTATCTTGGAGAATGTTCCATGTGCACTCGAGAAGAAAGTATATTCTGTTGCTTTGGGATGCAGAGTTCTAAATATATCTGTCAAGTCCATCTGATCCAATGTCTCATTCAGGGCCCTTGTTTCTTTATTGACCGTGTGTCTAGATGATCTATCCATTTCTGTAAGTGGAGTGTTAAAGTCCCCTGCAATTACCACATTCTTATCAATAAGGTTGCTTATGTTTATGAGTAATTGTTTTATATATTTGGGGGCTCCGGTATTCGGTGCATAGACATTGATAATTGTTAGCTCTTCCTGATGGATAGACCCTGTAACTATTATATAATGTCCTTCTTCATCTCTTGTTACAGCCTTTAATTTAAAGTCTAGTTTGTCTGATATAAGTATGGCTACTCCAGCTTTCTTTTGGCTTCCAGTCGCATGATAAATAGTTCTCCATCCCCTCACTCTCAATCTAAAGGTGTCCTCAGGTCTAAAATGAGTCTCTTGTAGACAGCAAATCGATGGGTCTTGTTTTTTTATCCATTCTGATACCCTATGTCTTTTGGTTGGCGCATTTAATCCATTTACATTCAGTGTTATTATAGAAAGATACGGGTTTAGAGTCATTGTGATGTCTGTATGTTTTATGCTTATAGTGATGTCTCTGGGACTTTGTCTCACAGGGTCCCCCTTAGGATCTCTTGTAGGGCTGGTTTAGTGGTGACAAATTCCTTCAGTTTTTGTTTGTTTGGGAAGACCTTTATCTCTCCTTCTATTCTAAATGACAGACTTGCTGGATAAAGGATTCTTGGCTGCATATTTTTTCTGTCTAGCACCCTGAAAATCTCGTGCCAATTCTTTCTGGCCTGCCAAGTTTCAAAAGAGAGATCAGTCACGAGTCTTATAGGTCTCCCTTTATATGTGAGGGCACGTTTACCCCTTGCTGCTTTCAGAATTTTCTCTTTATCCTTGTATTTTGCCAGTTTCACTATGATATGTCGTGCAGAAGATCGATTCAAGTTACGTCTGAAGGGAGTTCTCTGTGCCTCTTGGATTTCAATGCCTTTTTCCTTCCCCAGTTCAGGGAAGTTCTCAGCTATGATTTCTTCAAGTACCCCTTCAGCACCTTTCCCTCTCTCTTCCTCCTCTGGGATACCAATTATGCGTATATTATTTCTTTTTAGTGTATCACTTATTTCTCTAATTTTCCCCTCATACTCCTGGATTTTTTTATCTCTCTTTTTCTCAGCTTCCTCTTTTTCCATAACTTTATCTTCTAGTTCACCTATTCTCTCCTCTGCCTCTTCAAGCCGAGCTGTGGTGGTTTCCATTTTGTTATGCATTTCGTTTAAAGCGTTTTTCAGCTCCTCGTGACTGTTCCTTAGTCCCTTGATCTCTGTAGCAAGAGATTCTCTGCTGTCCTGTATACTGTTTTCAAGCCCAGCGATTAATTTTATGACTATTATTCTAAATTCACTTTCTGTTATGTTATTTAAGTCCTTTTTGATCAGCTCATTAGCTGTTGTTATTTCCTGGAGATTCTTCTGAGGGGATTTCTTCCGCTTGGTCATTTTGGACATTCCCTGGCGTGGTGAGGACCTGCAGGGCACTTCCCCTGTGCTGTGGTGTATAACTGGAGTTGGTGGGCAGGGCCGCAGTCAGACCTGATGTCTGCCCCCAGCCCACCGCTGGGGCCACAGTCAGACTGGTGTGTGCCTTCTCTTCCCCTCTCCTAGGGGCGGGATTCACTGTGGGGTGGTGTGGCTCATCTGGGCTACTTGCACCCTGCCAGGCTTGTGATGCTGGGGATCTGGCATCCATGCTGTTTTAAATGGCAGGATTTCATTCTTTTTATGGCTGAGTAATACACACACACACTCACATACATATATGTATATATATAATGTATATGGCTGAGTATACATTTTATATATATATATGTATATATATATAACGGCTGAATCTATCTATTTATCTATCTATCTATCTATCTATCTATCTATTTATCTGTATGAAGACCCCATCATACAATGCTATATATTTTTTTGCTTTTAACTGAAAAATATTTTTAAAATAATAGGATAAAATAGTTTATTTGCCAGTTACTTATGATTTCTAATATTCTGTATTTACCCCAAAAATCTATCCAGGCCCAGAGGTTTTCACTAGGTAATTCTACCAAATACTTAAGGAAGAATGAACACCAGTACTACACAATCTCTTCCAGAAAATGGAAGCAAAACAGATATGTATAAATTCTTTTTATGAAGTTAATATATTCCCTGATACCAAAACCTGACAAAGACAGTATAGAAAACAAACAGAAAATGTACATACATAGACAGAAATATTCATAACAAATATTAACAAATATAATTCAGTAATATATACAACGAATTATACAGAATGCTAAGTGGAGTTTATTCCAGGTATGCAAGATTGATTCAGTATTCAAAAATCAATGTAATCTACATTGACAGCCAAAAGAAGAAAAAGCACATAGTCATATTAATTGGTAAAGAATGCATTTGACAAAGAATTGACAACCATTCATGATAAAATCATAAACAATGAAGAATTGAGAGAGGGACCTGGGTGGCTCAGTCACTTAAGCCGCTGACATCAGCTCAGGTCATGATCATGGTTTGTGAGTTCCAGCCCTGCATTGGACTCTCTCCTGTCAGCACAGAGCCTGCTTTGGATCCTCTGTCCCCCTCTCTCTCTGCCTCTCCACCGCTTGCACTATCTCTCTCTAAAATAAATAAGCATTAAAATTAAAAAAAAAAAAGAATAGAAAGAACTTCCTCTACTTTGTAAAGACCATCTAGGGAAAAAAAACAACAAAAAACATTACACTTAGCATTACATTTAATGGCGAAAACCTGAAGTTTTTTTTCCTAAGATCAGAAACATGGCAAGGATGACTACTGCCTCCATTTTTATTACATGTAGTGCTGAGTGAAATAAGGAGAAAAAAAGATGTAAAATGTATACAGATTGAAAAAAGGAGGAGATAACACTGCGTATATTTACAATTGAAATGATTCCCTATGTAGACTATCTTCAAGAAATCTGTTTAAAATCCTAAATTTACTAAGTGTTTAGTAAGGTTTCAGGGTACAAAAAAAACAACATACAAAACCAATCATATTTCAAAATACTAGCAATAAACACATGGACATGAAAAGTGAAATTAAAATACTATCTACTGGGGTACCTCAGGGGCTCAGTAGTTTAGCGTCCAATTCTTGATTTCAGCTCAGGTCATGATCTCATGGTTCCTGGGTTTGAGCCCCACCCAGGCTCTGTCTGTACTGACAATGCAGAGCCTACTTGGGATTCTGTGTCCCTCTCTCTCTGCCCCTCCTTGTGCTTGCTCTCTCTCTGTCTCAAAATAAATAAATAAACTTTAAAAAGGTAAAATACTATCAAAAAATACTATCCAAAAAAAGTATTATCATAAAAACTAGTTATGGGGAGCCTGGGTGGCTCAGTCAGTTAAATATCTGACTTTAGGTCAGGTCATGATCTCGCAGTTTTTGGGTTCAAGCCCAACATCAGGGTCAGTTCAGAGCCTGAAGCCTGCTTCAGATTCTGTCTCCCTCTCTCTCAGCCCTTACCCCACTCATGCTCTGTCTCTCTCTCAAAATTAAATAAATGTTTAAAAAACTTTAAAAAATTACTTGTAAATCTAATAAAATATGCTGAAACCAAAATATTTTGATGAGAGAAACCAAAAAAAAATCTAAATAAGTGGAAATGTGGACTGTGCTCAAGGATTGGAAGATTCAACATCATAAATATGTCAATTTTCTCCAAATTCACATATAAATTTCCTGAAATTACTATCAAAATCCCAGCCAGATACTTTATAGAGTAGACAAGATCATTCCAGAATTTACATGGAGAATAGAAGAACTAGACTAATTAAAATGGATAAAAAAGATATGGTATATATATAATGGATTGTATATCAGCAATCAAAAAGAATGAAATCTTGCCATTTGCAACTACGTGGATGGAACCGGAGGGAATTATGCTAAGTGAAATTAGTCAGAGAAAGACAAAAATCATGTGACCTCGCTCATATGAGGACTTTAAGAGACAAAACAGGTGAACATAAGGGAAGGGAAACAAAAATAATATAAAAACAGGGAAGGGGACAAAACAGAAGAGACTCATAAATATGGAGAACAAACTGAGGGTTGCTGGAGGGGTTGTGGGAGGGGGGATGGACTAAATGGGTAAGGGGCATTAAGGAATCTACTCCTGAAATCATTGTTTCACTATATGCCAATTTGGATGTAAATTTAAAAAATAAAAAATTAAAAAAATAAAAAATAATTTTGAAAAAGAGAAAGTGGATGGAATCTGCTTACCTCATTTGCAAAGGCATAGGGATGACAAATAAGAACATAAACAGATGTTCATCATCATTAGAAATTTAGAAAAAATGAAAATTACATCTAAATTCTGACAGCACTACAAACTGATCAGGATGGCTAAAAATAGCTAAAATAAAACTGAAGAAAATAGTGACAATCCCAAGCACTGGTGAAGATACTGAGAAACCCAATCACTTTTATATTGATCATGGGAATGTAAAATGATATGTCTAGTCTGGAAAACAAGTAAACAGTTTATTACTCAACTAAACATACAACTACCCCATGAGCCAGCAGTTGGAGGCTTAAGCATTTATGTCAGAGAAATAATGATTTATACTCTCACAAATACTTGTAGCATAATGTCCATAACTAATTTATTCATTATATTCTTAAATGGAAAATAACTCAGATGTCCTTAAGTGGATAAGTTGATAAACTGTGGTATTCCTATACCATGGAATACTATTTAGCAATAAAAAGGAAGAAAATATTGATAGGCATAACAAGCTGAATCTCCAGATAATTGTAATGAGTAAAAAAGCAAAAACAACAAAAAACAAAAAGCTGCCAAAAATTCAAATGTTTATGGGATGATTCCATTCATAGAACATTCTTGAAATGATAAAATTATAAAACAATGGAAATAGAGAACAGTTTAGTAGTTGCTTGATTATGTTAGGGGTCTCCAGAGAAACATATATATGTAGATATGAAATTAAATACAGGATATATATAAATGGTAAATATATATATATATATATGTATGTATTTTGTTATAAAGATATAAATATATGTATAAACATACATAAAGAATTATATTGTGTAATATGTATATGTATAATACAACAGGATATATAACTTGGGAGAGAGGATGGGTGAGAGAACTAGAAGAGAGATTTATTTTAAGGAATTGACTCATGCAGTTCTAAGGCACAGCAAGTCCAAAACCTGTTGGGCAGGCTGAAAGCCAAAACCCAGAGAAGGCTGATGTTCCATTCTTGACCTTAAAATTGTAGGCCTGGCAGATAGGCTGGAAGCTCAGGAAGGATTTCTTCTCTGAGAAAACTCAGGTTTTGTTCCTAAGGTTTTCAATCGATTTGATGAGACCACTCACATTATTGAGGATAATCTTTGCTAAAAGTCATTGATTGTAGATGTTAACTACATCTACAAAATACCTTAAATAGCAGTTCTATGGACTACCTAAGTTGACACATAATCCTGACCATCACTTAACAGTATAGTGCATAAGCTCAAACCAAAAATTGTCTGCTATGATTCATATGCAACATTGAGACTCTTGTTAAAACCGGTCATTTATATTTTATGTTAGGGCTAGTAGTGACAAGCTCCCTTAGTACTTGTATTTCAAACTCTGCATATGGCTTGTGTACCATTTTAAAGACTATCTGATGTAGAAATTTTAAAAGGCAAAAATGCAAACAAGTAATGCATATTCACCATCTGCACTTTGGCTTGGGGACCATGTAGATTGCTACAGAAAAATACATGTCTTCCAAAAGGGTCTTGTGAAGAGTTGCTTAGATAGTGAACATTCTTAGTGCACGTAATATGTAGTTTAATTTGTAAAACTGAATCATGAAAAAAATATTAAAACTCAAAGTTGTTTAAAATAGTCCTAGGGTCCTGGAGGATAATCAAAGAGAATTTCAGACCTTCACAAAATTGAACTTCAGAAGTCTTCCTGCTGTTAAGCAATAATAAACTAATTGTGACTTCCAAGTAGAAAACCACAGGGAAGATAGCACATCCAAGAGAAATTTAAATCTGAAGTTAGAATTCAGCTTCTTATTATAGTTATTACCCTTCATTCAGTTAATATTTCTGTCACTTAATAAGACCATCTGGAATCTATTGTGACCTCAAACATAGATTTTGCTTGTCTTCATTTCTATCCAGGCATGCTCTACAATTAAATTATATGTTTTTAAATTACTTTTACTAAAATATATATGATTTCACAATGATTACACTAAGCATAGAGATTGTGGTTATTTGTACTTTCAACTTTTGGGAAGGTTTCTGATAAAAACTCTATCCTATCACTCATTGGTGCTGATTTTTGTATTTGGAAGTGGTATATGACTACTTCTGAATACCTCAATATGTTTTCATAGGTTTCCATACTTTATTTTTATGTTGTTTTATCTCACCTTTATTTATAAAATCATTTGCTCTGTTATAAGAGGTGTTTGGTACTAAATACGTTAAATATATGATGGAAAACAACAGATGCAATTCACCCAAATGGAAATTATTCCTGACCTTATTATTATTTATTGTGTTCAAAGTATTGTGCTCAAATAAAATCTCATATAATAATAATGTTTTAATTTGTATGAAGACCAAAAAGAAAATGACAAGCAACAGGGGAGAATATTTAAAATTGGATCAACCACTTATATTTTTCTTTCAATTCAAGTGGCACATGCTTAAAATGGATAGCACTTTGAAAAAGATGTATAAGTAATATTTAGAGTAGTTTAAATGCTAACTAAATATCAGTTATGCTGAGTATACAAATCTATTTCAAATGGACAATGAAACAAGTTTGTTAATTGTGACTCTGATTTGATATGGATTGGGGTATTTAAATAGAAGTTTTATTCAAATTCATATTTTTGAAGGATTATTACTCTTTTTTTCTATTGATATGTCTTATAATGGTCTCTAACATTTATCTGATTTTTAAAGCTTTTAAACTTCTTAAAAATTTAAACTATTATTACATTTTTAAAATATTTGACTATTTACCGTGAAGCTTTAGAAAGTTTGAAGTGAAAAGATTGAAACAAATTATTTAGATTCCTACAAATATTTATTCACAAAGAGTTAATACAAGGACATTAATACAAGGACATTTTGGCTATATTATTTTGTTCTGATTTATCACTATATCCACTATTTGAAGTCTGAATAAAAATCTTGAAATATCTGAAAAAAGGTTTATTACAATATTTCATTTTTTACTTACAAGCTACAAATTAGACATTTTCTGGGAACTTTTTAAGAGATACCTGAAGAGGGGTGCCTGGGTGACTCAGTCAGTTAAGAGCCCTACTCTTGATTTTGGCTCCCTACTCTTGATTTTGGCTCAGGTCATGATCACGCAGTTTTGTAAGTTCAAGCCCTGTGTGTTAGGCTCCGCGCTGACAGTGTGGAGCTTGCTTGGGAATTTCTCTCTCCCTCTCTCTCTGCCCCTTCCCTGTTAGCTCTCCACCTCTCTCTCTCTAAAAATAAACAAATAGGGGCGCCTGGGTGGCGCAGTCGGTTAAGCGTCCGACTTCAGCCAGGTCACGATCTCGCGGTCTGCGAGTTCGAGCCCCGCGTCAGGCTCTGGGCTGATGGCTCAGAGCCTGGAGCCTGTTTCCGATTCTGTGTCTCCCTCTCTCTCTGACC
The DNA here is from genome assembly GCF_016509475.1 of Prionailurus bengalensis. Lineage (NCBI taxonomy): Eukaryota > Metazoa > Chordata > Mammalia > Carnivora > Felidae > Prionailurus > Prionailurus bengalensis. The sequence continues at coordinate 56,475,224 of NC_057353.1, forward strand.
TCCCCCGTTCATGCTCTGTCTCTGTCCCAAAAATAAATAAACGTTGAAAAAAAAAATTAAAAAAAATAAATAAAAATAAACAAATAAATTTTTTTTTAAAAAGAGAGAGATACCTGAAGAAATATAAGACACAGGGTCACCTGGATGGCTCAGGTCATGATCTCACATTTGGAGAGTTGAGCCCCACATCAGGCTCTGTGCTGACAGCATGGAGCCTGTTTGGGGTTCTCTGTCTCCCTCTCTCTCTCTCTGACTCTTCCCCATTCACTCTCTATTTGTCTCTCAAAATAAATAAATATTAAAAAAAAAAAAAAGAATAGGAGCCACTGGGTGCCTCAGTCGGTTAACATCCAACTTTGGCTCAGGTCATGATTTCCTAAGTTCCAGCCCCGTGTTGGGTTCTGTGCTGACAGCTCAGAGCCTGGAGCCTGCTTTGGATTCTGTGTCTCCTCTCTCTCTGCTTCTCCCCTTCTCGTGCTCTGCCTCTCTCTCTCTCTCTCTCTCTGTCTGTCTTTCTTTAAAAAATAAACATTAAAAAAAATTTTAAAAAGAATATAAGACAATCCCATTCATATATTTTTTGGCATATTGACAATAAATTTGGGGAAATTAAATTAAAATCTACAGAAACTTTTGATTCCAGAAGAAATGCTTTCTATCTTTATCAATTAATAGTCTATTTTATTAAAACAAATGTATAAGTATGTATTCCTACATAAAAACAGACTTGATTTTTAAATTATTCTTTTCCATAGGAATATGATTATGTTAAGAAAATAGTACCCTCAGTGAAAGAATACCACCAAATTATAAGATATTGGCAGAATGTTATTTTATAATGTTTTAAGCAAAATAAAATAAATAATTGCTACTGTTTTATTTGTATTTGTAATTTGTATATTTGTAATATACAATTGTATAATGTAATTATAATTTGTAATTTGTATATTTGTAATATATAATATATATATTATATACTTCAAAACTCTTCTCCCAATATAGAATATATTTGTTGGTATATGTAGTGTCATCCAATACAGGGAAGTTGACAAAATTTTTTTTTAATAATTTTTTTTTAACGTTTATTTATTTTTGGGACAGAGAGAGACAGATCATGAACATGGAGGGGCAGAGAGAGAGGGAGACACAGAATCGGAAACAGGCTCCAGGCTCTGAGCCATCAGCCCAGAGCCTGACGCGGGCTCGAACTCACGGACCGCGAGATCGTGACCTGGCTGAAGTTGGACGCTTAACCGACTGTGCCACCCAGGCACCCCGGAAGTTGACAAATTTAACTATGAGTTAAAAATTAGTAGATAGAAGTTCAGTGTGGCTGAAGTTTAGAAAACAATTCAAGTACTACCAGATGAGGTAGATTTCAGGCAGGGAGCAAGTAATTTAGAATCTCACTAACTGGAAAACCATTGGAGGATTTATGATTTTGTTTTAAAAACATCAATGTCATTTTTTTGGTAGAATATATACTATAGGTTTTCTGGCGGTGGAGAAAGGATAAATTAACAAATATTAGGGTAAATAACAAATGATATAGCATTATTGTTTCAGAGGTGCTAAAAACCTCTCCTACCCATTTCTGCTTTTGTAGATAATCTGCCCTCATATATTTGCCTCACCTTTATTTGATAGGATATAAAATGTTTTATATAGAACGTTGAAATTAAAGCTTAAAATATAAATAATGAAGGTAAGTTTCTGGTGATTTGGATATCATATCCTATCAATGATGGGAATAAAAAGGCATTCAGACATTCACAATAAGTATTTCATATATTATGTTATATAGATTTTATAAAAGTTAAATTAAACTGGCTATTAATTAATTAATAATATTTATGTATATTGATTGGTTTCTGATCCTGAATCAAGGAGGATTGTTATTTATAGCTGTTTTGTGTACATTGGGTTAGAAATTTCCACTTTACTAATAGCAAACAATATTATGCTTTCTATAACACAGTAATGGGCAAATACAGCCACTGAAGATTTAATCTTAACAAGACACTCCAGGAACTCATGGGGATTTTTCTCTTAATTTGAAATTGAATGGCAAACTTTAAGTGTCTTATTTACCAAAATGTACTAAGTTACCCTAGTCTACTGATGAGAGATGAAACTTTCACTGTTGGAAAAGCCTGTTTCAGTTTCAATATTTCAACATTTTTGTTTTTAATGTCTGAAATAAAGCTAACAATGAGCTGTTTAAGACAAAGTTAAAGAATCTATTTTCTCCAAATTCATACTTAAATTAACCCATCCCAAGAATAAGTCTGACTAGTAGGGATGAAAATGCTTGTTTAAAGAATGTGTCATTTCTTTATCTATAATTAAACTTCTTTTCTCTTATTAGCATCCATACAGCCAGGTGGCAAAAACAATCTCAGAACACTGTGTTTCTGTAATTATAGTTTTCTACTCTACTTTACACTCCCCAAGCCAGTTTATGCGGAATTTCTAAGCTCTTATCTCCTTGACAGGTTCTACTTAGAATCAGGGTAGAGCTTGTCTTTGCCAAATGAATTAGCCTTTATTGCTGATATAACAAATTATGACAAATTTAGTGGCTTAAAAAACATAAATTCATTCTGTTACCATTTTGGTGGTCAGAAAACAAACCAAAATGTCCATAGGGCTGAGTTCCTTCCTTCCTTCCTTCCTTCCTTCCTTCCTTCCTTCCTTCCTCCCTCTGTCCCTCCCTCTCTCTCTTTTTCCTTTCTTTTCTTTTCTTTTCTTTTCTTTTCTTTTCTTTTCTTTTCTTTTCTTTTCTTTTCTTCTGTCTTCTTTTCTTTTCTATTCTTTTCTTTCAGAGAGGTAGAGGGGAGGAGTAGAGGGAGAGAGAATCTTAAGCAGGCTGCATGCCCAGAGCAGAGCCAGATACAGAGGCTGGATCTCATGACCCTGAGATCAGGACCTGAGCTGAAGGAGCCACCCAGATGCCCCAGGGCTGAGTTGTTTCTGGAGGCTCAGAGGTGAATCTATTATGCTACTTTTTTCAAATTCAAGAAATCATCTGCATTCCTTAGCTCATGGCCATTTTCAAATCACTCCAATCCTTATTTCCATTGTCACATCTATTTCTGACTGATCCTCCTGCCTCCCCCTTATGAAGATCCTTTGGATTGCATTTGGTTCATACAGATAATCCAAGATAATATCCCCAGTCTTAAAATCCTTAATCATATCAACAAAGCCTCTTTAACAATGTAAAATGACATATTCACAGGCTCCAGGAATTAGAACGGGGGCATATTTGGGAAGGACATTAATTAGCCTACCACACCAAACTAGTCAAGATTTTTGTTCTCTCTTCTGGAATTTGGCCCAATCATCATAGAGTGACTAATACCAGGGAGAATCTTTCTTAAGGATATAGTTTCTTGCCTTATTTCCATATTTCAGCTCCTCCCCCTGATTATGTGAAAATTTCCCCTGTCTGAGCATGAATTGATCTTGCTTTTTCTATTCTTTGAGACATAATGCCTTAAATTTAGCATCTTAGATGTCTAGACTAAGAATTGATTTCTCTATACTCTTTGGTCTCCTGTGTCAGAGCCAGTATGTATAAAACATCTTACAGAATATATAATACCTAGAGTGAACAGTAATATAAACTATGGACTTTGGATGATTATGATGTGTCAACATAGGGTCGTCAATTGTAACAAATGTACCACTCTCATGGGGGATTTTGGTAATGTGGGAAGGTACTCATATGTAGGAGCAGGGAATATATGGGAAATCTGTTACTTTCTCTCATTTTTTCCATGAATCTCAATCTCTTTAAAATAATAAAGTTCTTTTAGAAATTAGCTGCATAAAAATCACTCATTTTACGTCTATAGTTTACTAAGCTTTATAAATTTATATAATCATGTAACCACTGGATAGTCATGATATATAATATTTCTACCACAACCAAACTTTCCCCTGAGCTGCTTTGCATTTAATCCTTAAACCCCAAATTCTGGACCCTGGAAACTACTAATCTATTTTCTGTCTTTATAGTTTTGTTTCTCTTTTCTTTTCTTTTTTTTTTTTTCTTTTCTTTTCTTTCTTTCTTTTTTTTTTTTTTTTTTGGAATTTCATATAAATAAGATCATACTATATGTAACACGAGTCTGACTTATTTCACTTAGTATGTCTTTTACAAATTCACTATAGTGTTTGTTTTAAATCCATGGTTAATTGTATTGCTGAGAATCATTCCATTTATATATTTACCACAAATTTTGTGTAATCCTACTCAGAAGTTGATGGACATTTTGGGATGCTTCCAGTTTGGAGCTATTTGCAATAAAGCTGTTTTGAACACTCACATGTAATATTTTGTGTGGATATGTTTTCATTTTTATGGGCTAAACACCCAGAGGTAGTATTGCTGGATCTTACAGTGAATTTATGTTTAGTCTTATGAGAAACTGCTAAATTATTTTCTAAGTAAATGTAGTATTTTGCATTCCCACAAGCAAAGTATGAGAGTTTTAGTTTTCCAAATCTTCTCACATAATTGGCATTTTTAAGATTTTTAATCATGGACTTTTTAGTGAGGTTTTTTTTTTATTTCTTTGTAGTTTTAAGGTTCATTTCCCCTTGTGGTAAATGATGTTGAGAATTGTTTCTTATACTTATTTTCCAATCATATTTCTTCTTTGGTAAAGTGCTTATTCATTTTCCTATTGGATTTAAAGTTTTCTTATTTTGAATTGTGTTAATTTTTATATATTCTGGATTTTATTAATCAGGGTCCCTCAGAAAAATAGAACCAGTAGGATAGGATAGGATAAGTTAGGATAGATAGATGTAGATAAGAGATTTATTATAAAAATTGGCTCACAGTTTTAAAGGCTGAAAAGTCTCATAATCTGCCAATTGTAGGCTAAAAAACTGGGAAAGTCAATGGTATAAATTGGGCTGGATCAGAAGGCCTGAGAACCAGGGGAGCTGATGGTGTAACTAGCAGACCAATGGTGAAGGTCCTAAAACAGGGGAGCTGCTGATGTAAGTGCTGGAGTCAGGGATCCAGGAAGCAGGGTCCCCAGTGTCTGAAAGCAGGGAGCATAACATCTCAGCTCAGGGAGATAAAGAGAACTTTGCCTTCATCATCTTTTTGTTCTATTCAAGCTTTTAGCAGATTGTATGAGGCTAGCTCACATTAGTATGGATATATCTTTTTTATTCAGTGTAAGTGTACTGATTCAGATACTGAATCTATTCTGGAAACACCCACACAGACATACCCAGTAATAATGTTTTATCAACTGTCTGGGCATCCTTTAATTTGGTCAAAGTTGACACATAAAATTAATTATCACATGGATGTAAATCCATTATCATAGATGTGATTTGTAACTATATCCTGTCAGTGCTGGAGTTTTCGTTTTCTAAGGCATATTACTTTCTTTTTCTTTTAATACAAAATTTATTGTCAAATTGGTTTCCATACAACACCCAGTGCTCATCCCAACAGGTGCCCTCTTCAATACCCATCACCCACTGTCCCCTCCCTCCCAGCCCCCATCAACCGTCAGTTTATTCTCAGTTTTTAAGAGTCTCTTATGGTTTGGCTCCCTTCCTCTCTAACTTTTTTTTCCCCTTCACCTCCCCCATGGTCTTCTGTTAAGTTTCTCAGGATCCACATAAGAGTGAAAACATATGGTATCTGACTTTCTCTGTATGACTTATTTCACTTACTAAGGCATCTTTCAAATAGCAGAAATTTCAATTTTGATGAAGAGCAGGCTAATTATTTGTATATGGTTTGAGATTTTGTGAGTTATCCAAGAATTTTTCTACTAAAAGAATTCACATAAACTTAAAAAGGTAGCCTCCTATATTTTCCTCTAAATGTTTTATATTTTTATTTATCACTTATATTTAGGACTATAAACCATTTTGAGTTTTTATATGGTATCAGTTGATAATTGAGGTTATCTTCTTGCATATGAATATTACATTTTTCTAGCATCATTTATTGAGAGAATTATACTTTCCACACTGAATCACCTTGGTACTTTTGCCAAAAATCATTTGACTGTATATAATTTGTAGAATTGCTATTCTATTCTGTTGATCTTTTTTTTAAAAAAAATAATGTTTATTTATTTTTGAGAGAAAGAGAGAGAGAGTCAGAGCATGAGCAGGGGAGAGGTAGAGAGAGAGGGAGGCACAGAATCCGAAGCAGGCTCCAGGGTCTGAGCTGTTAGCACAAAGCTCAAGGCAGGGCTCCAACTCAGGAGCCATGGGATAATGACCTGAGCCGAAGTCAGACACTTAACTGACTGAGCCACCCAGGCACCCCAGTCTGTTTTTGTTTAATCTACAAGCCAATAACACCACTGTCCTGATTTCTGTAGTTTTATAGTAAGTCTGAAGATCAGGCAGTGTAAATTATATTTGTTTTTGTTTTTCATAATTATTTTGGGTCTTCTCAGCTACTTGAATTTCCATATAAATTTTAAATAACTTGTCAGTTTTTACTAAAATATTTTTAAGAGCTTGTGGGATTTTGTTTGTTTTTGAATTGAATCTATAGATCTATGTTGAAAGAATTGAACAGTTAACAATTTTGAATTTTACAATTCATTTACATTGTTTAATCTCTCCATTTAGATTATTCTCAATTTCTCTGAACAGTACTATTTTAGTTTTCAATTTATAGGTTTTTTATATTTCTTGCTAAAGTTTCCCTCAAATATTTTATGCATTTAAATGCTAAAATATGTAATATTAGAACTGTAGAAAGCTAAGATGGCAGAAGGTAGGAGGACCCTAGGCTTGCCTCGTTCCTCAAACAAAGCTAGAGAGATATCAAATCATTCTGAATACCCGAGAAATTGATCTGAGGACTGACAGAGCAAACTGTACAACTAGAGGGAGAAAAGGTGCCACATCATGGAAGGTAGAAGTTATGGAGACATGGTTTGGAGAGAAATGAATCACAGGTGCTGTGTAGGGGATGGAGACCTGGTTGTGGAGAAAGGCAAGAGAGAGAGGAGTGCACAGGTGCACACATGGAGAATACTTGCCCAAAGCCATTGACTGGGAAATGTAGAGAAGCTGATTTTTGTGCATTTTTTACAACCAGCAGTGCTCAAAGACTGGAGTTTTAGAGGTTCCCAGCGTGGCTGCTATACAGCTGTGAGGGTGCTGCAGTGCTTCTGTGGAGAAGGCAGGCAGGTAACCTCAGGGACAGATGTTATGATCTGAGGATTGCCTAAAATGCACTAGAAGAGACTGTTCCTTCTTCTTGGACTGCATCTCAGAAAGGTGTCATTGCTTCTCTGGGGATAAAAGAGCCAGCAGGTGCTACTTCCCTACTGCATCCCTCAGCATAAATGCAGAGACACCTGCTGAGGGTGGCTAACCCAGACACGGGCTGTTTAGTGTGCTTTACTCCAAATTCCATGCTCCTGTGATCTGGTGTCACAGCCCTTCTGGGTCAAACCTGCATCAAACCCAGGATGTGAGACCCTCCCCAGAAGACCAGTGCAGGTCCCTGCCACACTAGGACCCTTAAGTTAGAAGTTTTAAAACATAGCCAGCCTGGCTGGGATAGAGCCCAAATGCATGGTGCTGGTGCAGGTAGACAAGCAACCAGGGCACAGTTTAAAAGTAGCAATCTGAAAAATGCCTAGGATGCACAAAGGAAAATTATTCAGTCTTTTAGGAGAGCTTCCCTGGCACTAGCAAGCACAAGCTCTCCTTTCTAGGGACAAAGGAGCTGGCTGATCCATTTCTGTCCCCCACCTCTCAGCATAATCTAACTTCAGTAAACAGCACAGCACCAACATTGGCTGCCTAACCCACTTACACCAAATCCGATCCCCCTGCACTGGCTGGCACTGCTTTTCTCAAGCAAGTGGGCCACTCCCCCAGAAAACCAGCACAACCTCCCAACCACACACCATGTCTACTGACCATAGAGTTCTCCAAAGTTTCAGCTTTATTGGAAATAGCATCAGGTCTCTTTTAACAAGCAGATCAGAGCACACCCAGTTAAAACTCACCACGCTGTGGCCAGGGTTCAAAACTTCCTTACTGCTGGTAAGGAGAAATTCTGCAGAGGACTGACCTGAGGGATAGAGCAGCCATATCACAGCAGTAGAGTGCACACAACACACACCAGAGACATTTTCTAAAGTGCCAGGCCCTGGACACTATATGACTTCTTCTTCATAAAGTCATTACTCTCAGGAGCAGGAACATAACAAACTTTCCTAACACACAGAAGAAGACGGACACCTAGACAAAATGCTAAGACTGAAGAATTCATACCAAAAGAAAGAACAAAGAAAAGTCATGGCCAGATGAAAGTAATATGCCTGACCCAGAATTTAAAGCAACAATCATAAAGATAGTAGCTGGGCTTGAGAAAAACATAAAAGACATGAGGGATACCCTTACAACAGATAAAAGAGCTTAAAACCAATCAGGCTGAAATGCAAAATGCAATAAGTGAGATTCTAAACCAGCTAGATGGAAATTACCACAAGGGTGGAAGAAGAATGAATAAGTGATAGAGAATATAGAATTATGGAAAATAATGAAGCTGCACAAAAGAGGGAAAGAAAATTCTTGGATCATGAAACTAGACATAGGGAACTCAGTGATACAATCAAACATTTGTATCATAGGACTTCCATAAAAAGAGAGAAAAGGGGACAGAAGGTTTATTTGAGAAATTATAGCTGAAAACTTCCCTAATCTGGAGAAAGAAACAGACTTCTAAATACAAGAGGCACAGAGAACTCCCATCAAAATAAATTAAAGCAGTCCAACACCAAAATTTATTATAATAAATTTGCAAAATATAGAGACCAATAAAAAATACTAAAAGCAGCAAGACAAAAAAGTCCCTATCTTACAAGAGAAAACAAATAAGGTTAGCAGCAGATCTCTCCATAGAAACTTGGCAGGCCAGAGGAAGTGGCATGATACATTCAATGTGCTGAATGGGATCAATATGTAGCCAAGAATACATCATCCAATAAGGCTATCATCAGAATAGAAGGAGAGAGAAAGAGTTTCCCAGACAAACAAAAAGTAAAGGAGTTCTTGACCACTAAACCAGACTTGAAAAAAATATTAAAGGGGGCTCTTTGAGCAGAAAAGAAACACCAAAAGCAACAAAGACTAGAAAGGAATAGAGAAAATCTCCAGAAACAATGACAAAACAAGTAATAAAATGGTACTAATTCATATCTATCAATAATTATTCTGAATGTAAGTGGATTAAATGCTGCCATCAAAAGAAATAGGGTATCACAATAGATTAAAAAAACAGACAAGACCCACTTATATGCTGCCTACAAGAAACTCATTTTGGACTTAAAGACACCTGCAGATTGAAAATAAGGGGATGGAGAACTATTTACCATGCAAATGGATATCACAAGAAAACCAGAGTAGCAGCATTTATCAGACAAACTAGATGTTAAACCAAAGACTGTAATAAGAGATGAAGAATGACACTGTATCATAATAAAGGATTTTATCCAACAAGAAGATCTAATAATTGTAAATATTTTTACCCCCAACTTGAGGGAACCCAAATATTTAAAACAATAACAAATATTAAGTAACTCATTTAAAATAATACAATTATAGTAAGGGACTGTAACACCCCAATTATAGCCATGGACAGATCATTTAAACAGAAAATCAACAAGGAAACAATGGCTTCACATGACACACTGCACCAGATGGACTTAACAGATATATTCAGAACATTTCATCCTAAAGCAGCAGAATACCCATTCTTTTCAATTGCACTGAGACATTCTCCAGAATAGATCACATACTAGATCACAAATCAGGCCTCAACAAGTCCAAAATATTGAGATCATGTCATACATATTTTCTAACCACAATGCTATGAAACTTGAAGTCAGCCACAAGAAAAAATTTGGAAGGAACACAAATACATAATAGTTAAAGAACACCCGATTAAAAAATGAATGTGTCAAGCAAGAAATTAAAGAAGAAAGAAACAAACAAACAAAAACACATGGAAACAAATAAATGAAAACATGACAGTCCAAAAGCTTAGGGATAAAACAAAAGCGATCATAAGAAGGAAGTATATAATAATAAAGGCCTACTTCAACAGCTAGAAAAATATCTAAGACACAACCTAACCTTACACCTAAAGAAGCTATAAAAAGAACAGCAAATGAAGCCTAAAGCCAGCAGAAGGGAACTAATAAAGATTAGAGCAGAAATAAATGATATAGAAACAAACAACTACAGTGTAACAGATCAATGAAACCAGGAGGTGTTTCTTTGAGAAAAATTGAAAAATTGATAAAGAACTAGTCAGACATCAAAAAGAAAAGAAAAGGACCCAAATAAGTAAAACCACAAATATGAGAGGACAGATCACAACCAACACCATAGAAATACAAGCATCATAAGGCAATAGTATGAAAAATTATATGCTAACAAATTGGGCAAGCTGGAAGGAATGGATAAATTCCTAGAAACTCACAAACTACCAAAACTGAAACAGAAAGAAATAGAAAACTTGAGCAGACTGATAACCAACAAAGGAGTTGAATCAGTAATCAATAGTCTCCCAACTGACTAAAGTCTAGGTCCAGATAGCTTCCCAGGAGAATTTTACCAAACATTTAAAGAAGAGTTAATACCTATTCATGTCAAACTGTTCCAAAAAGTAGAAATGCAATGAAAATGTCCAAACTCATTCGATGACATAAGCATTACCCTAATTCTAAAACCAGACAAAGACCCCACAAAAAAGGAGAATTATAGGCCAATATGCCTGATGAAAATGGATGAAAAAATTCTCAAAAAGATACTAGCAAATAAAATCCAACACTATATTAAAATAATCGTTCACCACGATCAAGTGGGATATGTTCCTGGAGCAAGACTTGTTCAACATTTGCAAATCAATTGATGTGATATACTACATTTGTAAAAGAAGGGAAAGAAACATGTGATTCTCTCAATACACGCAAAGAAAGCATTTGACAATATACAGCATCACATTCTTGATAAAAACCCTCAACAAAGTAGGGATACAGGGAACATACCTCAACATCATAAAGACCATATGTGAAAAACCCACAGCTAATATCGTCCTCAATTGGGAAAAACTGAGAGCTTTTCCTCTTTGGTCAGGAACACAACAGAATGTCCACTGTTACAACTGTTATTTAACATATTACTGGAAGTCCTATCCTCAGCAATCAGACAACAAAAAGAAATAAAAGACATCCAATCTGCAAGAAGAAGTCAGACTTTCACTATTTGCTGATGACATGATACTTGATATAGAAAACCTGAAAGACTCCACCAAAAAATTGCTAGAACTGATACACTAATTCAGTAAAGTCTCAGGGTACAAAGTCAACATACAGAAATCTGTTGCATTTCTATACACCAATAATGAAGCAGCAGAAAGAAAAATCAAGGAATTGATGCTATTTACAAATTCACTAAAAACCATAAAATACCTAGGAATAAATCTAAACAAAGAGATGAAAACTCTGAAAACTAAAACAAAACAAAACAAAAACAAACAAAAAAAAACCACTATGAAAGAAATTAAAGATGACACAGATGTTCCATGTGCACTTGAAAAGAAAGTGTATTCTGCTGCTTTAGAGTGGAATGTTCTGAATATATCTGTTAAGTCCATCTGGTCCAGTGTGTCATTCAAAACCATTGTTTCCTTGCTGATATTCTGCTTAGATGATTTGTCCATTGCTCTAAGTGGAGTGCTAATGTCCCCTACTTTTATTGTATTGTTGTCAGTGAGTTTTGTTATGTTTGTTATGTTTTTATTAATTGTTTTAAATATTTGGGCGCTTTCAAGTTGGGGGCATAAATGTTTATAATTATTAGATCTTCTTGTTAGATAGACCCTTGTATTATGATATAGTGCCGTTCTTTGACTCTTGTTAGAGTCTTTGTTTGAAAATCTACTTTGTCTGATATATGTATGGCTACCCTGGCTTTCTTTTTGCATCCATTATCATGACAGATATGTCTCCATTCTCTCACTTTTTTTTTTAATGTTTATTTATTTATTTTTGAGAGAGAGAGCACGCACAAGCAGAGGAGGGCAGAGAGAGAGAGAGACACAGAATCTGAAGCAGGCTCCAGGCTGTGAACTGTCAGCACAGAGTCCAATGTGGGGCTTGAACCCACAAACTGAGGGATCATGACCTGAGCCAAAATCAGACACTTAACCAACTAAGCCACCCAGGCGCCCCCATCCTGTCACTTTTAAACTGCCCATGTTGTTAGGTCTAAAATGAGTCTCCTGTAGATAGCATATTGATGGGTCTTTTTTTTTTTTTTTCCATTCTGATACCCTATGTCTTTTGATTGGATCATTTAGTCCATTTACACTCAGGATGATTATTGGAAGATGTGAGTTCAGTGCCATTGTGTTAAAAGTGAAGTTGGTATTTCTGGTGATGCTGTCTGTTCCTTGCTAGTCTCTGTTACTTTTGGTCTTTTTTTTTTTTCTGCACTCAAAGTGTCCACCTTAATATTTCTTGCAGGGCTGGTTTAGTGGTCAAGAACTTCTTGACTTTTCGTTTGTCTGGTGAACTTCATCTCTGCTGTTCTAAATGATAGCCTTGCTGGATAAAGTGTTCTTGGCTGCATATTTTTCCTATTCAGCACGTTGAATATATCATGCCACTCCCTTCTGGCCTGCCAAGTTTCTGTAGACAGGTCTGCTGCAAATCCAGTCTGTCTTTAAGCTGTTGGTAGGCTAAGAACTTTTTCTCCCCTGCTGCTTTCTGGATTCTTTCTTTGTCTGTGTGTTTTGTGAATTTGACTATGATAAGCCTTGGTGATGGCCGGCTTCTGTTGAACTTAATGGGAGTTCTCTGTGCTTCTTGGGTTTTGATATCTGTGTCCTTCCCCAGATTAGGGACGTTTTCAGCTGTCATTTGCTCACATAAACCTTCTTACCCTTTGTCTCTCTTTTCATCTTCTGGGACTCCTATGGTACAAATGTTATTCCATTTTAAATAGTCACTGAGTTTCCTAAGTTTACCTGCATGATTTATTACCTTTGTTTCCATCTTCTTTTCAGCTCCATTATTTTCCATTATTTTGTCTTCTGTATCCCTTATTCATTCTTCTGCTGTGTCAATCCTCACTGTCATGGCATCAATTTGGGTTTGCATGTCAATTATAGCATTTTTAATTTCAAACTAGATTTTAGCTCTTTTATCTCTGTAGTATTCTCTAGTGTTTTCTATGCTTTTTTCAAGGCCAGTTAAAATCCTTATAATTGTTTTAAATTCTAGTTCAGACATCTTATTCATATCTGTATTGATTAAATCTCTGACTATCATTTCTTCCTGTTCTTTCTTTTGGGGTGAATTCCTCCATCTTGTCATTTTGAGGGAATTAAAAAAATAACAAAATTAAATTAAATTTTAAAAATTTAAAAAAATCAAATAAAGGAAGCCAGATCCTAGATGTGTTTTGGTCTGCTTGTTAAGGGAAGCTTGATAGAAAAAAGAAAAAAAATACAATTAAAAATTTCAAATAAAATAGATAAAGTTAAAAAATGTTCTTTCTCTATCCAAGGGAAAAAAAACAGCAAAAACAAAAACAGAAGCAAAACATACAAACAAAAAACCCAGAAGAAGCTATCCAGTTACTCCAGAGCTGAAATTTTACAGCACTCTGATCAGTAGACTAAGGGAGTGGAAGGGATTTGTGCTGGTCTTCTGGGGGAGAAGGGCCTGCTCCTCTGATTCTCAGGCCAATTCACCCTGGTGCTGATGTGCCTGGAGGGTACAGAGGGGCAGGGCTTGGGGCAAGGGCTCCATTCTCCACTTGGTGATGTTGGTTAGTTCACTGGGGTCAATCAGTGTTGGTGGGCTAATGCCTGCTGTCTAATCTCCAGAGCGAGAAGTTTGTTCCCTCATAGTCACGCGATCTCTCAACCCTCCTTTGTCCTTGGCTTCCATCAGCTCTCCACCTTCACCCTGTCTGCGTCCAAGCTGTTTGCCTGCCAGGTGGCACCTCCCTCCAGAGTTTTATCTCAAGCATGGCAATATTTCAAAACCCCACACTTCAGAGACCTCCACTGATCCTCTGGGGGAGAATCTCCTGGAGCTTTGGTTGGTACCAGGTTCTCCAGAAAACGTTTGCATGACCATACAGTGGCAATGGCTCAGAGTTTATTCTGAGTTACAACACAAAGCTGGCACCAGGGATTGCTGCCCTCAGCAAGCATCTTTGTTCACAGGTCTATGGTGTCTACTGAATCTTTTGCCTGTGGTGAGGCCATGTTGTCTCTACCAAATGCACTCCAGGCACGGAACTGCTTCTCTCTGTGTGACCCAGGGGATCCTCAGACCGTGCTGCCCACTCCTGGGGCTTCACCCTGCTGACCTCTGAAACTTCATACTCTGTGATCCACCATTTATAAAAACAAAAAAACCTGAAGGTATTTAAACCTTTCCTTTTTCCCTGTCAGTGGTTTTGGGAAACAGTTTCTTTTGTGCAGTCCCCTGTGTATGTTTTCACTCTTTCTCTCTTTCTCTCTAGCTACTTTCAAGGGGAGTGCTTTTCTTTTAAAAATTTTTTTTTCAACGTTTATTTATTTTTGCGACAGAGAGAGACAGAGCATGAATGGGGGAGGGGCCGAGAGAGAGGGAGACACAGAATCCGAAACAGGCTCCAGGCTCTGAGCCATCAGCCCAGAGCCTGACGGGGGGCTTGAACTCACGGACCACGAGATCGTGACCTGGCTGAAGTCGGACGCTTAACCGACTGCGCCACCCAGGCGCCCCAAGGGGAGTGCTTTTCTTATGTGAACCAGATGTGCTGCTGTCTCTCCCCCTCTCTTTCTCCTCTCTCTGGAAAGGGCTCCCACCCCTCCTTGGCACTGAGGCTTTTATCTCCCCCAGTTCATCTCACCACACCATGTACCTGCCACTTTCTTTCCCTCAAATTATGCAGATTGTTCTATTAATCCTCAGATCTTTTTCTTAGATGTTCAAAATGGTTAGACATTGACCTAGTTGTGTTCCAGGGATGAGACAAGCCCAACGTCTTCCTACTACTCTGCCATCTTAACTCCTCTCCTCCTCAGCACTCTTTTAAGATCTTAACTTACTAATTACATTTTCCATAGTTTCTATCCTGGTTCAGTTTCTCTTCACTGATTTACATCCTTATGGGCCATATTTTTCTACTTCTTTGCATTCCTACTAATTTTGTTGATTTCATTGCAGATATTATAGATTTAATATTGTTGGATGCTGCATAATTTTTAACTTCTTTTTAAACAGCACTGAAATTTGTTCCAGAATGCAATTATTTCCAGATATTTTTTTATCTTTTTGAGGTTTGTTTAGGATTTATTTTGGCTCTATTCAAAGGCTGGTATATTATGATATCTCTCCACCAAAGGTGGAGTGATCATGAAATATTCCCCATCCTTTGTGACCTCTTGGAATCCCTATTCTACTTCCTCCTCCTCCTCCTCATTCTTTCCACCCGTCCTCCTGCTCCTCCTCCTCCTCCTCCTCCTCCTTCTTCTTCCTCCTCTCTCTCTCTCTTCTCTGTCTCATTCTCTCCCTCTCTTGCTCCCTCCCTCTCTACCTCCCCCTCCTGCTCCCTCTCCTTTTCTCCTCCCTCTCCTTCCCTACCCTCTTTGTGTAACTCCTCTTATCTAATATTATGAGCTATAAATTCTATCTCCCTTGGCTTTCCCCAAATCTATTCTTTATTTCCTCTGTCCTATACTCTGTGACCTGAAAACTGACTCCAGTGATTAAGCAGTTGCAATCCTAGTATTTATCTTATTTTTTAAAATCCTTTTAATTAGGCAAAATGTACTCTGCCTGTAGTTCAGTGTCTGAAAATTATTGTTTTATATATATCCTTTTTCTTATCATGCAGTGGAGGAGAGCAATTCTCATAACAGTTGCTTCTTTATTGAAGGAATTACAAATCATAAAATTGACTAGACCTATGACTGACTAATTATGCTTAGTTTTTTAAGTTTATTTATTTTAAGAGAGAGAGAGAAAGAGAGCAAGGGAGAAGAATGTGAATGGGAGAGGGGCAAGAGAGAGGGAAAGAGAGAACCCCAATCAGGATCCACACTTTCAGTGCACAGCCTGACATGGGCACGATCTTATGAACTGTGAGATCATGACCTAAGCCAAAATCAAGAGTCAGAAGCTTTACTAACTGAGCCATTTCAGCACCCCCATTTGCTTAATTTTAAAAGTAGCTATGTATTGCTGTAATGTTAAAGTTGAGGTAGGGGTGTCAGGGTGGCTCAGTCAGTTAAGTGTCTGACTCTTGATATCAACTCAGGACATGATCTCATGGTTCATGGTTTCAGGCCCCACCTTGGGCTGTGTGTTGGCAGTGCGGATACTGTTTGCATTTCTCTCTCCCACTTCCCCTCTGTCTGCCCCTCCCCTGCTCGCTCTCTCTCTAAAAACAAATACACTTTTTTTAAAAAGCTCATATAAATGTTTCCTTTTTTATCAAAGATATTCATATGCTAGATAGGTAATTTTGATTTATTAAAAATCTCTCTTTCTTCTCCACCTCAAACTGGGAGAGGTAGTATTAAAACTTGAAGCTGATAGTTTTCTATGAAAATTTCATGACCACTCTGAGAAAATTCTCTTTAAAGAACTTTTCTCACTGATATCATGTAAATGTAAATTTACTAATTTATAGCAAAGAAACTCATATTCACCCATACCAGAAAAAAATAAGCAATCAATTGCAACATTTCACCTTGAATATAACTCTATTCAATTCAGTCCACGCCAACAACCTTTCTATTGTTTGTATTGTGTTGATGCTCCACAAATTTTCAAGGGTATTCCCCATTTCTAATTTTGAGACTCAATTTCAGATACTGTGTTGATACTTTATGTTTGAATCTCCATAGTGAAAGAACTTAGAGGAATTTCTTCCCATCCAGACACTTTAATACAGATTGCTATACATTTGTTTATGTTATATACGACTGTGTAAACTTCCGGTTGAATTTATATAGATCCTCAGTAATTTTTGATGCACAAAACAGAACTTTCAATTCGTATGTTTCAGCTGAATTTTTTTTTAATGTTTATCTATTTTTGAGAGGGAGAAACAGAGTGTGAGCGAGGAGGGAAAAGGCAAGAGGGAGACATAAAATCTGAAGCAGACTTCAGACTCCAAGCTGTCAGCTCATGAGCCTTGAGATCATGACCTGCGCTGAAGTCAGATGCTTAACCGACTAAGCCACCCAGGCTCCCCTCAGCTGCCTTATTTTTATCTACTGTATTTCTAAATGGAATAACTGTCTTTTTCACACTTACCTATTGTTTCCTATATCTTTCCTTGTATCCAAACGATCAGTGGAAACCAGGCTACAAGAATTTTATTGTGAGCAGAAGGGGAAGAGACCCTGGAATGACAAATTTTAATTCAAAAATTTCTAAACTTACAAAGGCATACAGCAATTTGTTCATAGCACACCTAATCATATCCTGCAGAAATATGTTCTACTGAGGATGAGTCTAGGAATGCTGATTAAATAAAAATCCCATAGAATTTACTAGGTTTGGATTAGATGCAATAGGAGTGAAAATCTACAAAATTTAAAGACTAGAAATAAAAATGTCCTATAATAAATTCCTATAATTATTTCAAAAATGTTTCTTCTTTGAATTAAGAAGAATATATCAGTATTTTTCAAAGGTTGTGGAGTAAGAAGTTGACTGGAAAAAATGGCATAAGGGAATTATTTGGGTAGTAGAGGAATTCTACATCTTGTCTGTAGTGGTGGTAACATATCTCTATATGTATTTGTCAGAACTTACAGAACTGCAAACTAACAAGAGTGTGGTTTATAAATTGCAAATAAATAAATATATGAATAAATGTATGAATGAATGTAATTCTGTTTTAGGGGATACAACTGTCTTTGAATTACATTCACTTACAGTAGTGAAAGCATAGCTATTTTAACATCACACTCGTGTACCCCCTAGTTGTATTCTCTGTGAACAGGAAAAATGCTGTTTAGAGATTTCTTGCATATGAAGTAGCCTGAAGATATTGAGGAAGAACAGCAATTATTTCCAATATGCATAATATTACTTAGCTAAAGAAAACATGTAAATTTCTGGGTTTTTTCACCTGAAATATATAATCTCATATTTGGAAAACAAGTGGGGGGCAGACAATGGCTAAATTATCAGCGTTTTATTTGTGTAATAGCATTAGAAGAAATGCTATTAGTTTAAATTAAAGCACAGCAAGGCACTTCTGCATAATTCAAGCAAACAATTTAACAAATAAACTTCAGCTTTCTCATTACTGATTCCTAAATTGCCAGGCAGCTTGAAGACGATGAGAAAACTATTTTATAATGAAGGGTGATCATGAGAGGGCAGAGGTGAAAATCTAGGAAAACTTGCTTTCCAGAATATAGATGGGAAGATGCAGCCAACTGTCTAATTCTCAGGACGAACTTTAAGTGTTATGATTATAGAATGAAATACAAAAGCATATTTCTGAATATGAATTTAATCACTTGAAAGAAAAGTCTTTCTGAACTCCTTTGCTTCCATTTATGTTCTTTGTTAATGCTTCAAGTAAGCAAAATAAATAAACTCAGAAAGGTGATGTTTAGGTAATACAGACAATGAATACATAGGCCGATTATAGAAATCTGCTGTTAGATCTACTTGGCAATGGTCATGCAGAAACCAATTATTTATGAAGCAGGAGACCCAGGAAAGACATTGTTTTCAAATGTCCTTATTCCTGCGTGAAGATTTTTTTCCTGTGAGTTTCTAGAGTAAATTGAATTGGGAAGAAACTGTATATAAACATCTCTTTCTTAAATTCCTATGTGTACTATAAGCATTTAAATAATAATGAGACCTACCATTTATGTGATGTGTTTAAATCTGTTTCTCCAATCCTCGTTATATCCAATTTGCATATGACAAAATGGAGACTATTGAAAATTTGAATATGTTATCTAAAATCTAAATTCAGTGAAAGATATAATAGGCTTTCGTATCCAGATTCGTCTGACATCAAACCTCATGTTCTTTTATTTATTGATGTGCTTCTTAAGTAAATATCTATTGAGTGCCATCCATGCCCCAGGCATTTTATAATAGGGATCAAAACAGACACAATATCTGTCCTCATTTAGAACCCACTAGAGAAGGGGTGAAAAACATTAAATAAGTATTTATAAAAATTATTTTGTCATTACAGTGTTTGCTGATATAAAGGAGGAATGAAGAGGGCTTTGAGAATGTAGTACAGAGGGATATAACCTAATGGGTGACCCTGAAAGGAGAGACTTAGCCACACAATCTGACATAAAAGTATATGATTATAAATTTCCAGAGATTAGTAACGGAGATTGCAAACTGATTTAGGGAGCTACTACATTAACTACATTATTTGCAGTAACTTTTATAAAGTGAAGTTTTTATTTATTTTTTATTATTATTTTTGGGAGAGTGCAAGTAGGGGAGGGGCAGAGAGAGGGGGACAGAGGATCTGAAGCAGGCTCTACAATGACAGGCTGACAGCAGAAAGCCCAATGTGGGGCCCAAACTCATGAATCATGAGATCATTACCTGAGCCAAAGTTGGACGCTCAACCCACTGAGGCACCCAGGTGCCTTGTAGTTTTTGTTTTTTAAGTTACACACAATAAACTTTATTGTATCACCCATGACCACACTGATAATTGTTTTGGAAATGCTTTCCCCAAAACTTTTTTCCAATCTCACTACCTACGTAACTACATTATTTAAGCTACCAATCAATAAATTTTCATACTCCATTACACTGATTGAATTGATAAATATAAGGAGCGAGGCAATTCAGTTCAAAGTCAACTCATTTTTCAAGGTCCAGGTGAAATGTCATTCCCTCTGTCATGTTTTGCTTAATACTTTCCTCTAATGCAGAATTAATTATTTCCACTTGAATGTTCCAAAATGCCCTACTATTCCTGCAGTGATGTTTTGAAACAAATTACCCACACCCTGTGGCTTTTAACAATAAGTATTTATTTCTCACTCATGAATCTATTGGATTTGCTTTGGATCCAGACAGTGGATCTGGTTTAGTTCTGCTTTACCATTCCACATTCTCCTTGAGTCAGCAAAAATCTGAAACACGCCCTCCTCATGGCAGATCACGGACCATCAAATAGTTGTAGAGAAAGACACAATCCCTCTTGTGACTTTGGCTTAGAACTGTCACTTATTTCCATATTCCTTTGGCCAAAACAAGTTATGGCCAAGACCAGTATCAATCTTGGAAAGAAATAATGTGTCTATCCTCTAGCACAAGGCAAAAGGAATCAAACAGTTGAAAACGGTAACCCAGGTTAACATAGCATAACATTTAATATGTAAATAGGTTTAGCATTCATTGTACTTAAGTTAACTATATCTTTATGTCATTGTTAATATGTACCCCTCTTGGTGTAACAAGAACCTGCCAAGTTGCATATCACAACTCACAACCTTTTCTTTCGTCCCTGAGTTAGCCAATATCCCCATTTTTGTGATAATTATGCCATTGCTTTACTTTAGAGTTTTTAGAATTGATGCATTCAAGCTTAAGCAATATAGTTTCATTTTTACTTTTAAATGTTGGACAATTAAAAGAACACCATATGAATTATTTTGTGACCTGTTTTTTCACTATTCTGTTTGAGACTATATGCAGCTATATAGTTCACCCAATTACTTTGCTATATACTATTTTTATGAACATATCAATTTATTTTCTATTTTTCATTATGCTTTATAAGAGTTTTCATATAGCATACATACCACTAGTATATTAAGCATTTTTGAAGCCAAAATCTTCTCTAATTTGTTCTTACAGTTGTGACACTGCTATTTGATGAACAGGCGTTCTCTCCCTAATGTCTTCAAAGTTATCAAAATTTTCCTTTATTGTTAGTGCATGTGTCTTTTAAAATATTTCCATAACTTGGATGCATAAACATTTTTCCATGGTCTTTATTTCATCTGAAATGGATTCTATGTCTAGTATGAAGTGAATGTCCACTACCATTTTTTTTCTTACAAATGCCCAGTTGCTTCAGCATCATTCACTGAGAAACTAATCTTTTACTCACTGATCTGTACAAATAAGTGTTCATATTACAACTAGGAGTATTTAAGGGTTCTCTATTCTATCATAATGTTCTGCTTACCTCTATCCATTGATTTATGGGTCTTGGTATCTGTTAGAATTAGTGCTACTCTCTTGTTTTTCTTCAAGAAAAATTTCATTTTTTTTTTGGTAAATGTTCATGAAATTACCTGCGCTGATTATGATTGGGATCATATCAATACTACACATCATTATGGCAGAAATTATCCTCTTTATTATTCTTTCAGTCTTGAACATAGTATATCTATTTATTTATTTCTCCTTGATTCCTTAGTTAAGCATAATGACATAATTTGTTTTATTATTATGCAATTATTGAATTTACTATTAAGCATATCACATTTGTATACTATTATAAATAACATACCGTAGGCTTTCTTTTTATAGTGGATTTTTTAACATTAAGTATGTTGATTTTACTTATTTTCATTCTGGAGCAGAGAAATTGATTAATCATAATCCTGGGTTCATTATCCACTCATAGTATTGGTCTTCACTTGATTCTTCTATTTTTTGTTTTATTTATTATATTATATTATATTATATTATATTATATTATATTATATTATATATGTTATGTTATATTATATTATATTATATTATATTATATTTTATTTTTATTTTTATTTATTTTTGAGAGAGAGAGAGAGAGAGACAGTGTGATCAGGCAAGGGGCAGAGAGAGAGGGAGACACAGAATCTGAAGCAGGCTTCAGAATCTGAGCTGTTAGCACA
Source organism: Prionailurus bengalensis (assembly GCF_016509475.1). Classification (NCBI taxonomy): domain Eukaryota; kingdom Metazoa; phylum Chordata; class Mammalia; order Carnivora; family Felidae; genus Prionailurus; species Prionailurus bengalensis. The sequence continues at coordinate 56,497,158 of NC_057353.1, forward strand.
GAACCTGATGCAGGGCTTGAACTCATGAACCCCAAGATCATGACCTGAGCCAGAGTCCAATGCTTAACCTACTGAGCCACCTAGGCACCCCTCTTTTATCTTATTTTTAATTTTACTTTTTAAATAATATAATTCATGTCCATGTTCACTGATGTGATTGTTAATCTTGTTGTATATAGTTAATATGCATTTAGGTATGTTAGAGTAATTACCTCATTTTTAGCTATTCCTTTTCATTTTTATCTCAGACATTCCTGCTTGAATCACTTTCCCTCTGCCTAAAATACGTCCTGTAGAATTTCTCTATTAAAGTCTGCCAACTTTAGTCTCCAATTTTTTAACCTAATATTGTTTTTATTTCATATTTGTTTTTGAAGTATATTTTCACTGAGTGCAGGATTCCAACTTGGCATTTAACCTCTCTAGTACTTTGAAGATATTGCCTACAGGGTAAGGATATCAGATGTGTTTATCCTGGTTGGACCTCACACTGAGGGCGTAGGCATTTGGAGTCCCAGCTTTAAGGAAGATGGCTTCCTATATAACTCCCCTACTAATGTAGTGTTTGGGTATTTTATTCTGCAAACCAAAGCTCAAAGCTCAAGATTAACAAGTTTTTCAGCCACCATCAGAGCAACAGTAACTTTAACTTTTTACTCTGCTAACCTCTGTGTTTACCCCTGTCCTTTCCTCCTTGTGTCCCAGCAGTCACTTACTTGCAAGCCAACTCTTTTATGTGTTTGATAAAATTGCATAAAATATTTTAGCCAGAATTTTATGTTATTTTTCAGAGGGAGAATGTCTTGAGATATCTAGCCAGACATTACTGGAATCAAAATTGTCTAACATTCACAGGCTGCAAACAGTGAAAAAATCTTTCATTATTTAGGGAACATTAACTTTTTTTCATTTTTTTGCCAATTTAAGTATTCATTTGTGAATGCGTGCTCTTAGACATTATTTCTGAGTTTCATTTGCTCCTTGAAAGACAACATGGAAGTATGTATCTGGAATTCTTTTCTTGCTTCATAATTGGAATCCTTCATTCTCACCAGCAAATCATAAGTTTGTCCCTGGCCTAACCCTACACTACAGGGCTAATTAAGCACTTACACAATCTTTTATCTCTATTTGGCCGTGATTGTTGTTCTAATTATTAAAACTGGGCTTTCTTCTAGATCCCAAGTTGCTTCCTCCATGTTTTAGCCTTAGGAACTGGATCCCTATGTTTATTCCTGTCTCTAAATCTTTGTTTTGCTAATTTGACAAGTATTCTAATATTCCGTGGACTGTAAGTGCTATCTTGCCACTTGGATCCTAGCCAAGATTTGTTTAGGGTCCTTCTCCTGGTAGCCTGCTGTCTCCTCTAACCTATTTGGCTCTCAGGCTGGAAGCAAGCATTTTTGAGAGTTTCCTTGTCCTGTGACTAATGAATTCTGCATAAAAAAAGATTATGCAGACATATTTCCAGCGTTGTATATTCAAATAACTCAGGAGATTCTGTGACATTCTTGTATTAATTTAGAATCAAAGGAGTGTGAGAGAACTAGAGTGGAAAAGATCATTTAGAATCAAAGGAGTATATAAAAACTAGGGAGGAATGGAAATTCATGAGAAACTCCTGGGGAATAAGGCATTATTAGTATGTTTTTGAACCTATTAATTTAGCTGTTTTCCATTATATAGATTAGCTTAAAAATATATCAAGTTTATTTCATTCGTTCTGAACATTCTAAGACTTGAATTTCTCAATATTGTTCAAATACCTTAAATCAGGAAGAAATTCTTTGTTTGAACACTGTATAATTCACATTTTATAACATGATATTAGAAATATTTTTTTTTCAAAGAAAGATGCAGGTCTTTTCAACAGATGCAATTATTATCAATGAAATCCAAACTTGGAGGGCTGTTGAAAACTGTACTTGATGATTAATTGTACATGATTGATGCCTAATTTAAATTTCATGCTTTCCATTTCAAGTTATAAATTTGAATCAATTTTGTTTGCCTGTATTGACCAACAGCTAACCACTCAAGTGGAAGTGCTTGGCATATTTTTATATTAGAGCAGTTTAGTGAGAGTAATTTTGAAGTCTAAATAAATAAAATGAAATAAATAAACTAAATAAAAACAGCATTAGCCTATCTCTACAGTTCAGTGGCCCAAGTGTAAAGATTTTTTTTCCTCACTGTAATTTCTATGACCCCTTAGAAGTGTTATTAAATTGCTATATTTTTGAGTGTGGTTTTGTGGTATTAAATATACTTTTATGAATAAAAGATAAAAAAATTACTCTTGATTTTCCTTTTTATCTTTAATATATTTAATTCCACCAAAAATGAGTTCTAAATCCAAAATGTACCCTGAGTTATCTGTATTTTTCAATTTCTAATCTCTTCAGTCTAATCTAAACCAGCATCAAATCTCACAAGAACTATTATACTTACCTACTGGTTCTCCCACTCCATTCTGGTCCACACTACCAGGTCCATCTCCTTCTTCACACAGCAGCAGTAAGGATGCTTTTATTTAATTTGTTTTTACATAAATCACATCATGGCGTTTACCTGTCTATAACTGCACTATGGATTCCATTATACTTTATATAAAAAACACACCCAAAACACCCTCACATGGTCTACAATATCTTACTAGATCTCATTTTGCCTCCTTCTTTTTTTTTTTTGTTATTCTTCCACTTTCTTCCTACTTTATTATGTTAGTTAGACTATTTTCTCTTTTAAGAGAAAGATTTTCTCAAAACCTTTGTACTCTCTCCCTAAGATACTCTTCCCTGAAAATGTGTTCGATTATTGCATTGTTTTTGCCTTAGTTCAAATGCCAACCTTAGATGAGACTTGCTTATCAAATTATCTTTTTTAAAATATAAAGTGATCATGTGCATTTATCTTATCTATGTTCTGTCTCCTTTATAAAAAATCTGGGGCTTTATAAAATTAGGGGCTTTATCTCTTTGTTTGCTTCTCTGTCTTTCACAATTAGAAAGAAGCCTGGCACATAATAGGTAGCATTTTTGAATAAATCAATACACAGATTAATATGAATTATTCTACATTTTTTAAAAAACAAAACTGTAAAATTAGAATACTTAATAGATTAGAAAAACAATGATTAATAACTTTCCCAATATCTAAAGAGCATTAAGAAGTAAATGAGGGTGATTTTGACACATAGTCAGTACTCTTCTGTGTAGAATACATATTGAGTGTAGAACACCAATGTCATGAGGACCAAACCAAAAGTGATTTCATTAAATCAGGAATGAGATACATCTTTCAATTTATAATTTGGTTCCCACCAACAGAATATGTTCACTTCCTAAGTTAATATATTTTTTCATAAATATTATTGTTCCTGTTTATTCTTTCTGTTTTTAATAATTTTCCAGTAATGGAAATATACCTAATTGGAATAGTCAGCCAGGGCTAAGTAGCTTATAATAGACCAATTTCTTATAGAAAAGGGCAAAGTATCTATACTCAATTTTTGAAAATAGTGGGCAGAAACCATTAGAGGCAGAATGGGACAGGCTGCAATCCCTCAGGGAAGAGATTAGTTCCACATTCAATTCATCCTGGTTTGGTTTTGTTTTTTCCCCACCCTAAGGAAAGTTGTTAATAGACCATTGTGCCAGGCAGAGTTACAGCAGAAAACTGTAGTCTTATTAAATTAAGAAGAAAGAAAATGGAATTCAGGGCTCCCAGTCTGTGATTTGAGGGGTAACATCATAGGGAAGAGGGAATTTAGCAACATGAGCCCCAAACTCCATGTGCAAATTCCCCCTCAAGGTCTTTAATGAATCCTAGAGTGCAAATGTGCATGACCAATCTGGTAAAGACAAAAAACAAACAAACAAAAAAACTAGTAGAAGATGACATATGAAGGACTAAAGTGCTGAGCAGAAATTTTAGCTACCAATGATGCTAGAGGCAGGAATTGAGTTCAGAGCCCACCCAAAGTAGAGACCTTGATTAATACCCCATTTTGTCAGTTGGGCCACATCTTAGAAGTAATGGATTAATTTGAAATATAACAAAGGATTAAGAAAAAGGATCAAGATTAAATATGGCCACCACTGAAGAGCATAAAACCAACCTTTGGGAGGAAGAAGTGACCTACCTATATTCTTTCTGCTTGGCAGAAGGAAAAAAAAATAGTCTTCCATAGAAGAAGATAATATCTTCTAGAACGTTAACTAAATTTCAAACTCAATATTCTGTATGCAATTTAAAGTGACTTGCTAAAAAATGATCAAACAAGAAAAACCTTACAATAGAAATAAGTTCAAAGGAGATTCAGATATAGAATTTTAGACAGGGATATTATAATAACTATGTTTTATATATTAAGAAAAACAGAGGTAAGCATGGAGAAAAAATGTTCTGGAGAAGAAACCAGAATCGATAAAATATAAGTCAACAGGATATTCTAGAACCGAAAATAACAATAATTCAGTAGACTAATTTGAAATATTAGGCAACCATAGTCACAGGCAAACAAGGGAAATTAGTGAAATGGAAGGCAAATCAATTGGAAATATCCAGACTTGTGTGAATTATTAAAATAGAAAGTGATACAGAGATATGTTGTGGTTTAGTTATTCTTCCACTTATTTTAGGGGTTTTGAAAGTATCTTCAGGATGGGGAATGGCAGAAGATATGTAAAAATTTTGGGGGCACCTCGGTGGCTCAGGCAGTTAAGCATCTGACTTTGGCCTAGGTCATGATCCTTGTGTTCAGGAGTTTAAGCCCCGCATTGGACTCTGTGCTGACAGCATGGAGCCTGGAGCCTGTTTCAGATTCTGTGTCTCCATCTCTCTCTCTGCCCCTTCCCCACTCGTGCTCTCTCTCTCTCTCTCTCTCTCTCTCTCTCTCTCTCTCTTTCTGAAATAAACACTAAATTTTTTTTTTTTAAAAAAGAAGTTATGTAAAAAATTTAGACCCTCCGCACCCCTTGTCTCTAGGATACACAAGAGAGCTTCTGGGCAGGAATCAAAAAAACTACTAGCTTAAGTAACGGCAGACTTCTCCCAGATGAATTCTGACACTTGGCCACATAGACATTCAAACCCTACTAATTGTCCAAACAGCTTTATGTCTATTGAAGTTCTTGTTTCTTATGTATAAAATGGGAAAGATACCCACCCCCCTTTTCTAAAGAGAACTGAATGAAATGTTTTACGATTTTGAACTGTATTACAATCCTGTAGGTCAATTCCTGGCACATGGAAAGAGTCCTGCAAAACCATGTTTGTTTTGTGTTGGTTTCCTTTCTTTCCTCCAAGGAAAGAATACTAGTCTGGGGATGATGGGTATCCTATTGGTGAAGTGAATGGTCTCATAAACTCAAGAATGTTTCTTCATTATTTTATTTTCTGGGAAAAAGCTTTCCCCTGCTTTATGGAAGTACTATCCAGTGGCCACCCACTTTTACATCTTTTATACTTCCTGCATAAATAATTAAGTTAATGAATAGCCATTCATCTGAAGCCAGCTAACTGATTATCTTTAGAAATAATATCATGAAAATTCCTCCAGTGTTAGCTGAACACCATACACATCTCACATTCAAAACTGATTAGTCTGTTTGTTCTGCCTATCTGAGCAAACACAAAACTAACTCTAAAATTGTTTAGATGCAAGGGAAAATTAAACATTATTGGAAAAAAAATATCAATATTCCTATCAGATATTTTGGTTTGAGACGGAGCCAGCCAAATGCACATGCATAAAATCACTTATATTTATATCTAATGTAAAAAGAGCATTCAAGATTTAGACACAAAACATAAAACAAAATATAAAACAAATTAATGTTCCATATTTTAAGGAATGAGGGCAATTAATGAATACTTCCAGTAACCTATATTCAGTACTACTAAACCTCTCATTCTAAATACCTCAATATTTTTTCTTTGCCATAATTTCTAGATAAGAAATTTGGTACTATATGTATTATCTAAGCTACTTTGTAAGCTAATGATCACCATTGTCCTTCAAACTAATTTTCTACCTTTCTACTTACATGCTAGCCTCTACTTTGAACCTCCTATATTTAAATTGAATATTATCACCTCTGTGAAGACTTTTCTGACTGCCCTCTGTCTATATCCTCATTCTTCAGAGGAGGTATTAATGTATTCATGGCTTTGCTTATTTATTTCTTACTGCACTGTGCTAGATTTTTATATTAGAACAGATTGTTGCCTTCCAGGAGAACCATTTTACAAGATTGTTACATTTCCCCAAGTGTGCAAATACAATGTGTTTAAATACAACTTAGTCTTTCCTCCAAGTCACATTTTTGTTGAAGTCATAAATTTTTTTTCTACATTCATTTTATAAATATTTGCTATTTCATCATCCATTACAAGTCTGTCTTTCACCTGTGACATTTTCAAACTTAAACAATATTTGTGTTCCTCCATGAGAATTTATGCATGTATAAGGGCAATAAAAGAATAGCAGCCAGGTGAAGTATTCATATCTGTGGTTGGGTTCATTCTTTAGTTCAGTGAATTGGTCCACCAAATAAACTTCAGTACTTCTGATTCAAATGCAAGTTGCATTAATCATATAAATGGCTCTATATCATTAGCCAATAAGTTAGCTTATGAGTACTGGACACAGTAAACATTAAATTTGTCTGTTCCACAGTTCTGCTCTACTTTTCTTACTCTAGACAATGTATCTTACTTTTGTCTATCTCCTTTTCAGCTTCTGGATGGTAAGGATTTATATGAGAGGCTATAAAATTTGCTATTCCAAACTATATCCCATAAAAAGGTAAGATTGGCCCAAATATTTATATTAACTATCATTGTTAATCATATTAACTATCCCAGTGGAAAAATAAATGGCCACATCAACTCCATACTTTTTAAAAATTATTTTGTTTTCCAGTAAAAAGCTTTCTCTTGCTTTATGTAATTAGCCAATGGGTCATATTCAATGATAATATTAATTATCATTGCTTTGCTATGTATTCATTTTAATTAGTTATAAATTGTATTTAATAAAATGCACACATCTTAGCATTACAATTCAATGAAATTTTACACATATAAACATCCCTGTAAGCTGTCATCCAGATGGACATATAGATCTTTCCCATCAATCCATTATCTCTGTCCTCTAATTACACATATATTAGACTTTTTTTTTACCATGTCCCATTTCTCTTAACTTCTTTCCCCTCTGTTTATTTATTTTTTTAAGTTTTAATTTATTTATTATGAAAGACAGAGAGAGAGAGCAGGGGAGGGGCAGAGAGAGAGGGAGAGAGAGGTTCCCAGGGAGGCTCTGTGCTGCCAGCACAGAGCTCAACATAGGGCTCGAATTCATGAACCATGAGATCATGACCTGAGCCACAAAATCAAATCTGACATTTAAACGACTGAGCCACCCAGGCACCCCTCCCTCTGTGTTTAGACATTTTTTATTGTTCAGTGTTGTATTTACTATTCTTTATCCTCTGTAGTTAGTCTATTGTTGATTACATCCAATAAGTTCTTAATTTTAGTAATACTATTTAATAGAAAGTTTGTTTCAACAATTGTTGTAGATGTTAAACATCTGTTGAAATTCTCTGTAAGTTATTTGTGTCTCTGTTTAGTGCTGTTCCTCTCAGCAGCTATTCTCTGCTAGTACTCTGTTATTCCATTTTGTACCTGGACACCTCAGAATTCGGCTAAGTAATGTGAAGTAAAGTTTTACACAGAATCTTGGGGCTTCTTAAATGCCTTTGCCTTTATTTCAGTGTCTTTCCCTACATATCTTTTCCTGCCTTCTCTTCTCAATAACGCTGGCATTCTCTGCTTGGGATCCACTTTCTTCTGCTGCTGATGCTTGAAAATTGCCCTGAAGGAGAAGGCTGAGGTGAATGCAAAGGTCTTGTGGCATGTGTTCTTTCTCTCAAGTCTGGAAGCTTCCAAATGGTTGTTGTCCAATAACTGTAAACTCTTTGTTTTGTAAGTTTTGTGCAGCTTTTATTCATTAATTTTGGCCATTTTTAAGTCTAAGTTGAATCATGCTTTACATGTGTTTTATGCTTCCCTTCACCCTCTCACATTTGTGTGTCAAGCACAGTTTGTTTATTCATCTCAAATTATGAATATGCCACAATTATTTCCACTGTTGGTATTATAGTATAATTTTTTATGTAATTGCATACCCCTGCCTAGATTTAATCTATATTTTGGCTTTATTTTATATTTTCCTATATATTGTAATGAGGTTGATAACTTTTGATTTGTTTATGGGACATTAGCTTACTCCCTTTGTGAAATGCTTAGTGAAGTCTCTTGATGATTTTTCTATTATACTATCTTTGTTCTCATAGATTGACAAAAACTCATCATATGTCCTGGATACTTTGTGTTTTGCAAATATCTTCTTGGTATCTACAATTTAACAGTGTCTTATAATAAACAGAATTTCTTAATTTTTAAGTAGTCCATTTTCTCAGGGTTTGCAGGGATTGTTAAGTTTTTTTAGTGCCCTTTTTTAATAATATTATATTTGCAAATCATATATCTGATAATGGGATAATATCCAAAACATGTAAAGACCTTATACAATTCAATAACAAAATAAAACCAATCTGATTAAAAAATTGGCAGAGGCTCTGAATAGACATTTTTCCACAGACGACATACAGACAGCCAACAGGCACATGAAAAAAGGTTGAATTTACTAATCATTATGTAAATGTAAAGCAAACCCAATAAAATACTACTTCACACCTATTAGGATGGCTATTATCAAACAAAGAAAGAAATGAAAAATAACAAAGGATGTGGAGAAATTGGAATCCTTGTGTGCATTTGCTGGTAGGAATGTAAAGTGATGTAACACTATGGAAAAATTTTGGTTGTTCCTCAAATAGCTAAACATAGAATTACCATATGATCCAGCAATTTCACTCCTAGGTGTATATTCAAAGGAATTGAAAGGAGGGACTTGAACATATATTTGTATGCCACTGTTCATTGCTGCATAATTCTCAATGGTTAGAAAGTGGAAACAACCTATGAATGAATAAACAAAATATGGTATATATAATACATAATGGGATATTAGCCTAATGTATGGTACAACATGGATGAAGTTTGAAGACATTATGTTAAGTAAAGTCAGACACAAAAGGACAAATATTCTATGATGCCACTTATATGAACTACCTAATAGGCAAATTCATAGGGATGGAAAATAGATTAGAGGCTACCACGGTTGTGGGGAGAAGGGATGTGGAGTAATTGCTTAATTATTAAAAGGTTTCTAGTAAAACCATTTGAAAACAGGCACTGGTGATGGTTGTACAACATTGTGAATATAATTAATGCCACTAAATTGTACAATTTAAAATGGTTAAAATGGTAAGCTTTATGTTATACATATATTATCACAATTAAAATACAAAAAATATGTTGTCTATGATGTGATGTATGATCACAATGAATCATCAAAATGAACCTGTATTTTCTAGAGCCACTCCAGTTAGAACTGGAGTTATATCTTACTATCACTATGTCTTTCCTCCTACTTAAATTTTTTTCATTAGAATAGTTGCATCTTGCTCTACCAGTCAGACCTTGCTGATTCTTTTTTTTTTTTTAATTTTTTTTCAACGTTTTTTATTTATTTTTGGGACAGAGAGAGACAGAGCATGAACGGGGGAGGGGCAGAGAGAGAGGGAGACACAGAGTCGAAACAGGCTCCAGGCTCCCAGCCATCAGCCCAGAGCCCGACGCGGGGCTCGAACTCCCGGACCGCGAGATCGTGACCTGGCTGAAGTTGGACGCTTAACCGACTGCGCCACCCAGGGGCCCCCTGGACCTTGCTGATTCTAATGTATCTATCAGGCCACACATCTTCAGTAAAGGCTTTTTATTTTCATTCTCCCTTTGTTTGCTTTAAACTGCATCACTCTTAATTTCAAAATAGCCCCAACTCTTCATTCAATCACCTTCTGCTCTCCTTGCTTTATACCTGCCACTTTTTCTTTCCAACAAAATCTATGATCTTTTATTTATACTTATGAAAGTTAATGTTAGTAAAAATACAAGTAATAGTAGCAGTAGTAGTAGTAGCAGCAATAATAGAAGTAGTAATTGTGAAGTAATTCATGGAATTGCCATATCACAGACACGCTTAGACACTTTTCATACAGTATTTTTGATTTTCACTCCCTATATTTCAGGTAAGGCAAGTGAGGCTTATATATATATATATATATATATATATATATATATATATGCATACATATATGTATGTATATATATATATACACATTATATATATATACATACATATATGTATGTATATATATATATATATATATATATATATACAACTTTCCTAAGTTACTACTAAGTGAAGGGCATAAGGTTTGAAACCAGATCTACCTGCTCTCAAACCTGTGCTCATTTCAGGTTGTTTAATAGTCTCTAGAAAAATGTCTGAATATATCAAACTCTGTTCTTACTTGTTTGACTTCATATAAATCTTTTTGCGTTTTCATCCTGTTAAAATTTGTATGAAATTATTCAAAATTATTTTGCATCATCTTTTCTTAAAATTAAGTAAACAGAATGAAGCTACCAAAGTTATCTTCCTTATTTCACGAATTTTTTTGGTGATATTTTTACTTCTTTTTATTATTGACCAAATACAAGCCTTGATTTTTCAACTATGCTCTCATTTTTATATGGTTTAAGTAAGTTGTCATTCCAAGTGTTTGCATGCTGGACTGGGAGCTTATTTTCCCAGTCCATCTTCTGACTTAACATTTTCATCTTCAACTACCCATACCCCTTCTCTCACCAAAACCTGTGTCAGAATAAAATCAGATATTGATTATTTCTAATATATTAAAATATATATCAGTGATCACACTCTTCCAGTGTGGATGATTGGTGCCCTCAATGGTTTCTGAATGGAAGTCTTGTTCCATGGTTAAAAGAATTCCATGGATCAGTGACCACATGGGAAAGTTTTGTGTCTTTATCTTCTCTATAATTATATATTTGCTTATTTACTCTCTGATGCTATCTGTCACATTGTGATTTGTACCTCATATTTATTTTAATTTTTCATATATATTTGGTTTTTAGCCACAGTTCCTATCTCGCAGCTCCCTAAGCTCTTGGAGTTTCCTGTGTTTAGAGTGATAAAGCTCTCTGTTATGTTAACAATGTGACTTCTGGATCCCAGATAAGGAAGGGGACTGGTTGCCAGGAAAACCAGCTACAAGAGTAGAGGGGTGTAACTTTCAGTCACACCCCCAGACCTCCAGGGAGGGAGGGGGGCCCTAGGTTGAATCAGCCTATGGCCAATGACTTAGTTAATAATGACTATGTAATGAGGACTCCATTAAAACCCAAGAGGGGAGCTTTTTGATATTTTTGGAGAGCTTCCACTCTTGGGAAACCAGAATGCTTCTGCATGCCACCAAGCCACCAATGCTATCTCCAGATGGACAGTGTCAGAATTGAGTTGAATTCTTGGACATTCTGCTGGTGTCTGAGAATTGCTTGGTTTTGTGTAGGTCACAAACCCTGAAAGACTATCCCACAACTATGTACCTCTATGTAAACAAGAGTTTCTGTGTAAGAAATGGATTTATCAGTCAAATATCCTCTTTTGTAAAGTGGGGATTTAACTAAATGATTTTTTGGTTATATGTTCTTTGATTTCATGGTATTATTCCACAGAAAAGATCTCAATAGTCTTTAGATTCATCGTTATAATTTGTTGCATTAGTGTTCTTATGAAAAAGTAAAGTAAAACTCTTACTTTCCAATGTCATTTAATGATTTAACCCAGGAAAATTGGCTAAATTCATTAAGTTCTTGTACACAGTAAACCAGTATTTGTGTGACATTTTAAAGATATTTTTGAAGTGTTAATGCTATTCAAATACTGGAATTTATATCAAACATATTTTTTGAAATCAAGCAGTATGTTCAAGGTTCCTTTGAACTTAATTATAAATGAATTTAATTCAAATTCTAATAGTCTTCAGTAAATGTTTTCTTGTAACATCTGATGCACAGTCTTTGCAATGGTGGAATAATTTTCTAGTTCATTGCTGTCATTTGAAAACGACATAAAAGCTTGGTTCGCCTAAAATATCTTATTACTAATGATTTATTTTGTTCTTTCTAGGTATTTCAAATAGTTAATAAAATTCTCTTATTTATCACTACAGTTTAAAAAATATTTTATAAATTTGAGGTGACTGCATGAATCATTTATTTAAAAAGAAATCATTTTTAACTGATAATATTTTGAAAAAAGCAAGATAACAAACATAAAAGATAGATAAGTTATATGGATATATAGATATTTAAATTAACCATCTATTATATCTCAAACTCTGTTCTTGTACTTCAAACATATAAGTGGACAAAACAAAGATTTTGCATTTAAGGAATTTAATAGTTCTTATCCTTACAATTTCCCAGGATTAGTGACAGTAAGTCATTAAGTCATTTTAATATATGGAGATAGAGTTTGTTTTACAACTCTTTTTATTACAACTTCCTTTACACCTCTTTATATATGTCAAGTCTGTCTTCAGATTTACATGGCCATTAGTGCTTTTCATTCTACTTTACAGTAGAAACTTGGTTTCTTATATATTAACCTTATATTTCTTATAAGACAATATAATGTTTTATTATACTCCACATAACAGTATTATCTCATATTAAGTCCAATATAAGCCTTACAAAACTATTTTCATGATACCTGTCTTAAATTGTATCCATGAAAAGTATGTGTCATGAATACATATGATAGCATACAGCATGAGTAAGAATACAGTTGCGTTTCTAAACACCTTTACACTCTTAGTTCATATACCTACACTATAGAGACTTTTGTAAACAATGTCAGAAAATATGCACACTCCTAGCAATTGTGAATAATTGCAATCAGAAAGTGGTTATGACTATCTGTCATAGTTGACAGATAATTGTCTGAGCGATTTCATGTTTGAGATAATTGACATGCTTAGTATCCATTTATTTATGTTCTCTTAACTTTCTTTCCTAAAATTTGTTTTAATTAGAATACCTGGAAACAATATACCTAACTCAGTTTCTTGCAGAGATTTCTTGACCAAATTCCAAGTAATTCCAAACCATTCACTATTAATGGAAAGCCAATATGAGAATTTTAGATTGTAAAAGTGTTTCTGAGACTGTTACACATCTGTAGTTGCAGACATTAGCATTTAGATAAGAGCCCACATAATAACCACCACTTTCAATTGTGACTGGAAGAAGTTTGTTCATTCCAATAAACATATTTACTTTCTTTCATGAGATAGAGAAAACTTATAATGAAATATATTTCCATTTAAGGGTTAGTGGCCAAAAGAAACGGCATTAACTCTTTGTTTAACGATGGTAACTACCAGAAATCAGGTAACAGTTTCATCTGTGTTACCCCTTTTACCATTTTATTTTCTTTAATTCTCTTTTTAAAAAGTTTTTTTTAATTTTATTTAAATTTTATTTATTTTTTGGGGCGCCTGGGTGGCGCAGTCGGTTAAGCGTCCGACTTCAGCCAGGTCACGATCTCGCGGTCCGGGAGTTCGAGCCCCGCGTCAGGCTCTGGGCTGATGGCTCGGAGCCTGGAGCCTGTTTCCCATTCTGTGTCTCCCTCTCTCTCTGCCCCTCCCCCATTCATGCTCTGTCTCTCTCTGTCCCCCCCAAAAAATAAATAAACGTTGAAAAAAGTTTAAAAAAAAAATAAATTTTATTTATTTTTGAGAGAGAGAGAGAGAGACATAGAGTGTTAGCGGGGAGGGTCAGAGAGAGAGGGAGAAACAGAATCCGAAGCAGGTTCCAGGCTCTGAGCTGTCAGCATAGAGCCCTACGTGGGGCTCAAACTTATGAATCGTGAGATCATGACCGAGCCAAAGTCAGCCGCTTAACTGACTGAGCCACCCAGGTGCCCCTCTTTTTAAAAAGTTTTAATGAGATATGATTGTCTTACAATAAACTGCACATTGAAAAATGTTTCAAATTGATAAATGTTCCTATATGCATATACTCAGGAAAATATTACCATAATCAAGATTAAAGAACATATCCATAGTCGCCAGAGAGCTTCCTTGTGCCTATTTGTTATCCCTCTCCTTCTGCCACTGAGTACAGCCACTCCCCTCTCCATCCCCAAACAACTGCTGATCTATTTTACTCCTGTACAGATTAGTTGGAATTTCATACAATTTAACATTAATAGAACCATGTACTTTATAGTCTTTCTGTCTTTACACTTTCATTCAAAATAATTATTTGAAGATTCATCTGTATTGTAGCATATATCAATAATTAATACCTTCTTCCTGATGAGTAAGATTGCATTGTAGGGCTATACCATAGTATGTTTTCATATTAACCTGTTGGGGAATATTTGGAATGTTTCTAGTTTTACACTATCACAAATAAAGCTACTCTGACCATTATTTTAAAAGTCTTTGAGGGCACCTGGGTGGCTCATTCGGTTAAGTGTCTGACTCTTGATTTCAGCTCAGGTTTTGATCTCACAGTTCATGAGTTCTAGTTCCACACGGGGCTCTTCACTGACAGTGGGGAGCATGGTTGAGATTCTCTCTCTCTCTCTCTCTCTCTCTCTCTCTTCCTCCCTTGCTCACATGCTCGCTCTCTCTCAAGAATAAATAAATTAATTTTTAAAAACTTTAAAAGTCTTTGCATGAAAATTTTATTTCTCTTGGTTTTATGTCTAAACAGTGATATTATTTGTATTGATATTATTGAATTTTGATTCACTTGTTTTTTATTTATTGATTTTAATGTCTATTTATTCATTATGAGAGAGAGAGAGAGTGTGTGTCTGTGCAAGCAGTGGAGGGGCACAGAGAGAGAGAGAGAGCAAATCCCAAGCAGGCTCCACACTTAGGGCAGAGCCTGATGCAGGACTTGATCTCCTGGTTGCAAGACCATGACCTGATCCAAAGTCAAGAGTCAGAGGTTTAATGGACTGAGCCACCCAGCCACATGAAAGGCACACTTTTCTAAATGACATGTAAGCTACATTTGAAGGATGAGAATGAAGGAATCAGGTGATTATTGGGGAAAAAAAGACAGTATGAAATACAAATGTCCTAGGGTGACAGTTTTATGATTAAATCATATAAAATGGACAAAATTTGACTTGTATCTTGTTGCCTACTTAAACCCCTATTTTATGATCCAACCTTACATGTTAAAGGGACTGTGAAGAGGCCAATAAAAGTGAACAATGGTAAGTGAAGTTTTCAGAAATAATTTCAGAATTAATTATTTCAGAAATATTTCAGAAATAATCTATGAAATAGATTATTTAGCACCTTATAAACCCTGAGATGCATGTTTGAGTTCACTCTGAGGGAATTGGGAAGCCACTAGAGGATTTGGAGGAAAGGAGTAACATCATATAATTTGGATTTTAAATTAAGACCACCATGTCAAATACAAGTTTATTAGAGGGATAAAGTGAAAATAGGCAGACAAATTTTGTAAACTATAACAATAAAAATTCTTGGACTTTGGGCAAGTGTCAGCACTGTAGATGTGTTGAGAAGTATTTGGATTCTGTGTATATTTAGGAGGAATTTTCAACACTATTTTTGGGAAGTTTAACATGAATGTGACAGAAAAGAGGGAGTCAAGTATGCCTCCAAAGTCTTCTGCCTAAGCAAAGTGAAGAATAAAGATTGTTTACTAATATGGGAAAAATACAAGAGGACAAAATCTCATCTAGAAGCAGAAATCTGAGTTAAAACAATTCATTTTTAGATAATTTGGAGAAATCTCTTAGACAATTCTCTTAATTGTTTTAAGACAACATCTGGATATATAATTCTAGTTTAGGGACTACATTTGTATGAGGTATGTAAATTAGGGACTCAGAAGCACATACATAGCATTTAAATTCATAAAATTGGATTAAATCATCTAGGAAATGAATATATAATATATGCTATACCAATACCATCAACAGCAAATATATCTGGTTTTGAAAGAGTGGGATTAAGTGTTCTTATTACCAGAAATAAAAAGAAAAAACAGTATAGGAACTAAGTATAATTTGATACTGAAACAACCAGCTGAAGCTTCAGATCCTGATAGGGGCTCCAAAAGTTAGGGGCTGAATATGTGACATCCACATGTGAATGCTGAATAGGTTGCTCAGTGCTTAGAGTAGAGACAGTTGGAACTGAGACTCTTATATAAAGCTTGGTTTTTCTAAAATGTTCCCATGTATGAAAAGGGAACTAGGAAGACTCTGTTCATATTTCCTGAAGTATAACAATAGTATATGCCATATGCCTCGTCTCTTAATTGGGGATAAATCACCCAGGAGCAATAAAAATTCCATACCCATAGAATATGGGGTATTGGAAATTACAGGACCCAGACAGAAGAGAAGGGGAAAATCCCACTTGGACACTTAAATCTTCAGAGTACATAAATACTCCACTGGGAGAAAAAAATTGAACCCTATTAAAAGGCAAAACTAGTATCCCTCTCAGGATCAAAGGGAAGATTTGCTTATAGTGCTGGAAGATAGAGATGGTGTCTCCTTATAGAATAAATATAGGCATGATCATTATTCATTCAAATAGGTTCTTGATCCCCCAAATCAGTGTTCCTTTCCTGTAATGAAACCCGCTGTGTTCACAGGTATCATCAGGTTCTCTTCATCTTCTGGGAATTGGGGCTTGGAGATCCAGTGCAAAAATGTTGATACTCTGGCTACTGATAATGCTGTGAATGAGAAATAGATCTTTGTCTCTGACTCTGTAGTCATGTCTTATATCAACATCCATGAAACTATGGAAGGCTCACTTGTAACCTTACAGAGAGGGTAAAATCTCATACTCCTCTCAGTTCTTGACAATATTCTCTCTCATTTTTAAATATATTCAGGAGCTATTCTTTCTGCCTTCACTGTCTTCAGTGCTGTCACTTCTCTAAACCTAGATTTATCAATAGTTAACTTATCTTTGGTCTTCAAAATTTACCTGATGTATGATTTCCTTGAGAATAGTTCCCTTTCACCATTTTAACTGACTCTCTTTATAATCCCATAACACTGCATATCTTCTCCTCCCCCACCTTAGTCTCCTCTTGGCTAACCTTGACAATTTCTCAAATTGGCCTTGCTTTTTATCTTTTAAGTTACTGAAGTAAAATTGACATATAACATTATATTAGTTTCAAGTGTACAACATAATGATTCAATGCTTGTGTATATTATGAAATGATCACCACAATTAATCTAGTTAACATCCATCCTTATACATAGCTATTTTAGCTTCTTTCTTTATTTCTTTCTTTCTTTCTTCCCTTTTTTTCTTTTTTAGAGAGAGCATGTGAGTGGGGGAGAGGGACAATGATAGAGGGAGAGAAAGAATTTTAAGAAGGCTCCATGACCAGCATGGAGCCCAATGCAGGGCCTCAACTCATGACCCTAAGATCAAGACTTGAGTCAAAATCAAAAATTTTATGCTTAACTGACTGAGCAACCCAGGCATCCCAGCATCTTTCAAATATGCAATATAGTATATTAACTATAGTCACCAATCTGTGTATTACAGCTCCATTACCTTATTTTTAATATCTTAATATTAGCTTTCTTTTTGTTCCTATAAAGAAAGTTTCTTACTTTTTCCCCAATGGGTATTTGTCATCAAATTTGTGTCTTTTTAGTGTCTCTAGAACCAGATACATGTAGTCTAGCACATGAATCAATAAACAGGTTTTCAATGAATCAGTTAATAATACATCCTGACCCATGTTAGAATGGCCTGAGGATATTTTCAGTTTTTTTCTCACATTCACTCAAACCTTTTATTATTTATCACAAACAGCCAACTAATAGGTTAAAAGAATGATAGATTATTTAAATTTGACTTCTTCCTACAAAAATCTAGGTTCATTGTCACATTGTCTTGGAAAAAGGATGTTAACAATGATAAAGTTACCACTTTTTCATATATTTATTATGACAGGAAATTTTTATTCCATTTTCTGAAAGATTTTTATTCCATTTTCTGAGAATTGTTAACAGATTAGGACTATTGCATTCCACTAAGCAAGCACCTAGATAGCCTTATTTTACCCCCTTAATCGTAAATTTTATGTAATATATATGTATATTACATAAATTTCTTCCAGGGTGTAGCATCTTGTATATTACAGGTTATAAGTCTACCTTAACAGATAATTCTCCTATCACCAGAAAATATAGTATGCTCCTATAAAACAGCATGGCACAATCTCTCCTCATAGATTTCCCTGCCTTTGCTCTTATATCAGTCTTGGATAATGACTTAGAGGAAACTTAGAAGCATACTACAGATTTCTGCCCCCAACACAGGTGACTGCCGATGCTCAATACTAGATTTGGGGGGAAAGAACTATGTTTACTCAGATTGAACAACATAAATATCCATAGCACAGATATAACTTTGCTCTACATGTTAACAATAATTCAATAAAAACTAAAGAAACACAACAGAACAAAATGCTGGGTATCAAAGTATGGCTTTTTATTGATCCTTCCCTTGGGTTCCCTTATGTGTTGCCCTGTTTTAAACATGGCTGTTTTCATATCTACTTTCTAGACTGTATTCTTGTAAGAGTAACCATTTTTTCCCATCAAATTCTTGGTTGTTCAATTGTCAACAAGTCTAACTAGAACACTATCAGAGACACATTTAAGCTTTGACAAGGCCAATTCAATTCCATTTAGTGATTATTTTTCCAGCATCAGATAAAGATTTTCCATTATTCTTTGCTGAAAAACCTGTACACACACACATGCACCACACACACCTCACCAAGAATAAGCAAGACACATAAAACACTGTAAATGTACACACACACACACACACACACACAATATATGTAAACATTATAGAAAACATTGTAGAAAAAAAAATTCTCCAAAAACACAATGCTTATAGAATTTAAATTTTGCTGTATGCACATGGCATTTTTTTTAGATTTTTTAATGTTTATTTATTTATTTTTGAGAGGGACAGAGCATGAGTGGGGGAGGCGCAGAGAGAGAGAGAGAGACACAGAATCTGAAGCAGGCTCTAGGCTCTGAGCTGTCAGTGCAGAGTCCAACACAAGGCTAGAACTCACAAACTGTGAGATCATCACCTAAGCCAGTCAGACACTCAACCGACTGAGCCAGCCAGGTTACCCTGCACATGGCTTTGAAATAATCACACAGCAAGTTTCTTCTTTAAAGGCCCCCTTTATGACTCCATTATTTCTTACACTCTGGTTTATTTCTTTACTTCCCGGTTCCTTGGGTGTTGAGTTATGACTCCTAATTTCCAGCTTTGTAACATGTTTTCCACACCAGC
This sequence comes from Prionailurus bengalensis, assembly GCF_016509475.1. Lineage (NCBI taxonomy): Eukaryota > Metazoa > Chordata > Mammalia > Carnivora > Felidae > Prionailurus > Prionailurus bengalensis. The sequence goes on from NC_057353.1 coordinate 56,516,582, forward strand.
TTCTGCAATTTCCATCAAGGTTTTAAAGATCATAAGGCCAAATTGCTGAGTTGCGACTAGCCTAGCATTCTTTCTCACCTGCTATTTCTACAAAAGGAAGTTGTACCAGTCATTTGGTCTAACTATAATAGATAAACTCTTCAGTTCCTTCCTCTCATATCACTTTCTTCAGAGACATTTCCCCTGTGAAGTTGATAATTGAGCTCTCTTTTAAGTATCATACTATCTTACCTTAAGCTTGGTAAGAAAACATGTATAATATTTAAATTATTTTTAATCATATTTTCTTTCAATGTTAAAAAAGTGAATGGTCAAGCTCTTGGGTCTGTGGAGTTAGAATAGCTGGCTGGAATCATTTGTGGTAAGACTCTGGGATTTGGGGCAAGTTACCTTACCTATTTCTTCCTCAATTCCATCATCTATAAAATGGTGGTGTTAAGGGCGCCTGTCTTCAAATATTTTTATGAAGAAAAAAATGAATTAATGCATATGAAGGATTATAATCTTTTGGCATAGAGTTAACATGCAGTCAAGTGGCCTATTATTTTATTTATGTGGTATCATGAAAATTTCACCATTCACAGATAACAACTTCATAAATACCTCTAATGACTCCAATGATGATTTCATATACAGTAATATCTAACTATGTTTACCAATCAGAGAGAGGCACATGTTGTGCATATTAAGGTTTTAAAATACAAGCAAGAACAGATTTGGTTACTTAGAGATTCTTTTTAATGAATCATTGGTAGCATACAGCTGTGGTTTGAAGGTTTCATACAATATACAGTAATTAGGATTTTCTTCCACTTTCATTTACTGCAAATGAGACACACTAATTGATGGATTTCCCTTTGTGTACCAAAAGAAAGTCTCACAGATACTTATTGAACACTTCTAATGTGGTTTTAAAATTAAAGTAGAAAGATAAATATTTTAGCTTCAAGACAGATACCCCAAATATTTATCCTAGGGAACTAAGCCTTGCAAAATTAGATGTCTTATCATCTTGGCAGTAGGCATTCACAAACACTTTACATTCCGCTAGAATTGACTCTACTCCAATATACTACAATGGTGTTGGGTCCTAAACTCCTATCTCCTAAAAACTGTAATTAGTAAAACAAGCCAACTTCAAATTTGATTGAGTTTCTGCTAAATATTAAAATGCCACAAATAGAAACTATTTTTATATAAGCATATACTTCTTACATTATGAAAACTTTAAGGAAAAAAACATAATTTTCTAGTGAAATAAAGACAGATAAATCCCATTTTTATTTAATCAATTTTTGTATATTATAAACTGAACATTCTTTGTCATTAAAGTACCTTAAATATGTCACCTGTTTATTATGTTAAATAATTGGTAGTGTAAATCTATATAGTTAACAATTACCTTATTTCATTAATGAAACAACTATTTGATGTAATAAATATCCTTATCCTATTTTTTACATAAGAAAGCTAAGACTCAATTTGAAAGACCAGTAAGTGATAGAGGATAAAATTGAACCCCAGGTCTTTTGAACTCCAGAGTTCAAATGTCTCCACTGGCTGCCATGTGCCTTCATCACTCACAAAACAACTTAATGTAACTAAAACTGATGTAATTTAGTTATTTTAGTTCACACAAAAAAGGTTTCAAATAAAATACCCTACAGTAATTTATTTTCTCTAGTAAATATGGGTACAGAGTATTCCAAAATGTTTTGTAAATCCACAGAACAGATTCAAGTAAACATTCACTAAGAAAGCTAAGTATTATAAGGACTTCAAAAGTTAAACCAATCAACACCTTGAGCTCACCTGCTACTTAGACATAACTGATGTGATATCACATTTGTTTTGGAACTTGCTAATATTAGGACAGGAAATATCTGAGCTTTCTGATTCATCTATCACTATTTTCCAGTGTAGTTTATTTGGAATAAAGGAAAGAAAGAAATAGGAAAATGAAAAACAAAATGACCTATTGTTTTGTTTTGTTTTTATATTTGCGTTTTATAAATACCCCAAGTATTTCAGGAGAAAAGTTGATTGTAGACAAATATAGAAATAATCAAATAAATATGGAAGCAAAGAAAGAAAAAAAAATCAGTGATGTCTAACACTGAGATACCTAAAACTGCCTTGTTCACAATCATAAAATTATTTTAGATTTTCTGTTTATTATTAAAATTTGAGTGCCTCCGCAGGAAAAATAAATCATGACAGACTAATCCAATTTTCTTTGAATAGATTTGTTATTCTGAGGAATTCCACAGTCATGCCAAATACTACCATGGGTTAAAATACATAAAGCAAAGTTTTTCAGAAATAAAAGAAATAGATCCTAAAGAATAATGAGATATTTTTTAACATATATCTCTCAATATATGATAAAATAAATTAACAAAACCAGCAAATATATCGAATATTTGAACAATGTGATTAATAATCAGTTGACAGATATAGAATACTTAACCATCACAGTATTCATTTTTTTAATGCCCAGAGAAATTTTATTAAGAATACCAAATTTTGGACCATGAACCTAGTTCTAGCATTTTCAAATGACTTAAATAATATAAATTGTATTCTCTGACACCAAGAGCAGGTAGGCCTGCTCTTTTAGTTTAAAATACTAAAGGAAAGAGAAGTCTTGCTCAGTGAATTCATAAAGGAGAACTAATTCAGTATAAAATTTATAAACAATATAGGTCATGAAGAAAACATCAGAGCCATTGTTGAATCCATTAAGAACACCAGTAGACAGTTTCCTTGTCCTTTCACTAACCTATTTTATTTATACATATCATACACTAACTAAAATTTGAAAAATATTTCTTTGAATAAAATGGAGTACATTTCAGGAATGAATCAGTTTTAGATACTTGAGCCTGTCAGTGAAGTTGAGAGGACCTTGGGATAACCTTGTGCCTTCACCATAAACTGTGAGGCAAAAAAATAAAAATAAAATAGTGGCCAGAGTCATTTATAATAAATGACTTCCTCCCCTTCAATTAACACATTATATTAAATTCAGAAATACTACAGAGTTCAGAATTATCCATCCAGAAGCTTAAAACTGGTTCAAACCTATAATTTAGAAAGTCCACTTGCAGGATTTAACTCTAGGTTACACACACACACACACACACACACACACCAAAAAGCAAGAATGTGTTAAAGATTTATGTCTAAAGGTAATCATTACAATAATGCTAGAAACAGGAAATAGATATTTTAACAGTGAATTTTTCACTTATCAAAAATAATGTTTATGAGGGGCACCAGGGTGGCTCAGTTAGTTAAGCGTCGGACTTTGGTTCAGGTCATGATCTCTTGGTTTGTGGGTTTGAGCTCGCATCCAGCTCTGTGTTGACAGCTCAAAGCCTGGAGCCTGCTTCAGATTCTGTCTCCATCTCTCTCTTCCCCTTCCCTGCTTACGCTCTGTCTCTCTGTCTCTCTGTCTCTCTCTCTTAAATATAAAAAAAAATTAAAAATTAAAAAAATAGTGTTTATTAAAAATATTCAGTCACACTGTAGAGGATAATACATGACACCAATATGTTAACATAGGTCTTTCTGTGCTGGAGATTATGGCAATATTCTTTATGATTCTATATTTCCCAAAATTTTATAAGGATAACAGACATATTTTGAAATGGATAATTTTCATTTGTAAATAAAATATACTATAACCAGTCAAAATCAATGAACAATGTTTAAGTAATACTGTGTCAGATGGGAGGTGTTGAGACTCTCTAAGACTACTCAGTGAATACACAGAAAGCTGAAGGCTTTATTTTTATGCCAGAATTTCCCAAAGACATAAGTTCAAAGAAATGTGACCATCACTAATGTTGAAAGGGATGATGATAAAGCATAGAGGATTTTTGCAGCATGAAACTGTTTGTATGATACTAAAATGGTGATACGTGTCACTGTAAATTTTTCCAAACTCATAGTATGTATAACACCAAGAACAAAACCTAATATAAACTAGGTATTTGGGGAGATAATGATACTTCAACATAGGTTCATCAATCATAACAAATGGTGAGGCTGTGAATATGGGAAATCTCTGTACTTTCCTCTCAGTTTTGCTGGGGATCTAAAGCTGCACTAAAGATAGATAGATAGATAGATATTAAAAAAGAATATAAATATAAATGAAGGATATCAAGAAGGGTATCACAAATAGATCAATGTAGAGCATAAGGCCATTGATATGAATCTATTTCAGAAGTCTGTTTTTGTATTTGTTCATTTATTTTTTTTTAATCTTTATTTATTTTTGAGGGAAAGAGAGACACAGGCTGTGAGCAGAGGAGGGACAGAGAGAGAGAGAGAGAGGGAGACACAGAATCTGAAGCAGGCTCCAGGCACTGAGCTGTCAGCACAGAGCCTAACATGGGGTTTGAACCCACGAGCTGTGACATCATGACCTGTGCTGAAGTCAGACGCTCAACCGACTGAGCCACCCAGGTGCCCCAAAAGTTTTTTTAATTGTTACTATGTCATACAAATTCTGATGAGTTATATTAACACTTTGTTACTACTGCAATAAAGCACATGTAAAACACCTTGACTGCTAGATGACAGTGTATGTATATTTGTTAACCAATAACATTGGAGTGTTACTGTATTCCTAATTTAAAATGAAAAGCACAAAACTGGATGAAATGCACATGTGAGCCTTCTAATTGAACATACTGAACACAGGTCATGGAGAAAACATCTTTTACTTAGGACAAGCCTTATAGTTAAAAAAAGACTTACGTTCAAAAAAAGAGAAAAAAAAAAAGACCTAGGTTAAGAAAGGTACATTGAGAAAATAAACTTGTTATGCTTTATGTGATTTCTGCTTCAATACGTTTAATGATTGTTTTATTAGTAACTTTAATATGTCTGCAGATATTATATCAATGCCAAGTTCATAAGATATGACAAAAACCAAAATATAAGTGACTATTTTGTAGTCCTTCACATGAATATAATAAAGCAAAAATTCTACTTCAGAATCAAAATGTAAGTACCCTATGTAAATAAGTAGGCAGACTTGTTTTTTTTAGTAAACTTATACCAATAAAAATTCTTGGTACCTCAAATATATCTAAGCAGCCAAAGTGTTAAAAACTCTAAATCAATAGAGCAAATTTTGTTATGCATAAACCATTTTCCTACTTAAACTCTTACATAGTTCTAGCTTTAAAATAGCAATTTTACTAAAATTATTAGTGTAAGATTTTTGTGAAACACTTCTATAATCTGACAATATCATTAGCAGTTCATGGAACATATGGTGTCAGTGACTGAGAACCAACTAGTTAAATAATAAATGTTGAAAGTCAAAAAGAAGTTAAAAAAGATTTTCTTTAATATAGAGGGAAGGCCCTGTTAACAATATATAAATACATATGTATAAAAACAAGGACTTGTTTTCTATGACAAGAGTAGAATTTAGGCAAAGAAAATTAAAAGGTGTGGAAATCATAGATGGTATTTTAAGAAAAACTAAAGTACCTTTAACAGAAGTATCTTGAAGATTAAGGCAAAAATGTTAAGACATTTATTGATTGATAATGTTCTTAATTTTCTCTTTTATCAAACTGAGAGAATATTTTGATTTCAACTCAAATTTTCCAATTTCAAATTCATTCCTCGGATGTCAACCATTGAAGCCTTCACAAATAGTACTGGGAGCTTCTTGAAGTCATTAGGAGGAATACATACCAATCTTTGAAAGATTTTAAAGGGTCTGGTTAAGGGTTTGAAGCACTACTTATTCAACTTTATCATTAAATAACTGTTTATTATAGAATATCTTCTCATACAGTACAAATAAATTACATATGATTCAAAATAAGCAGAAGTAGGGGGAGGAGGAGAGAGGATGGTGAAGCAGCATGGAGACCCTCAGCTTGTCTCATTCCTGAAATGCAGCTAGATCAGCACCAAACCATTTTACACACGTAGGAAATTGATTTTAGGATTAATACAATAATATGCATAACTTGATCCACAGATCTTAGCAGGTATAGAAGACCAGCACAAGTCCATACACCTGTTTAGTGTTTAGTATACAAATTATAGAGCACTTCATAGTTTGAGTCCTAGGAGAAACTGGATATAACTTCATTCAGGTTTCATTATATTTGTTGGTTCATTTATTAATTTTTTGCTTCTGTTTTGTTTAAATTGTTTTTGTTTTTATTTTCTTTTTCTTGGATACAGAAAGAGAAAATTTTATTTTTATTTTCTTTTTTTAATTTTTTTAATTTTTTTACTTCATTTTGTAAATTTTTTATTCTATTTCATTTTCTTTATTTCATTTTATTCTATTTTATTATGTATACTTTTTTAATTTTAAATTTTTTCTTAACCTTTTTCTTTTTTCTTTTTCTTTTCTTTCCTTTTTTTTTTCTCTATTCTGTCAAGCATCTTTCAACAAGTAGACCAAAACACACCAAGGATCTAGCCTCCTTTATTTGTTTTTGTTTTGTTCATAATCTTTTTTTTAAAAAATTTTTTTTCAACGTTTATTTATTTTTGGGACAGAGAGACACAGAGCATGAATGGGGGAGGGGCAGAGAGAGAGGGAGACACAGAATCGGGAACAGGCTCCAGGCTCTGAGCCATCAGCCCAGAGCCCGACGCGGGGCTCGAACTCACAGACCGCGAGATCATGACCTGGCTGAAGTCGGACTCTTAACCGACTGCGCCACCCAGGTGCCCCTGTTCATAATCTTTTGATTTTAATTTTTTCTTATATTATTTTCTTCCTCCAAAATGACAAAACGAAGACATTCATCCCAAAAGAAAGAACAGGAAAAAATGACAGCAGCTTAATCAACACAGATATAAGCAAGATGTCTGAACTAGAATTTTGAGCCACAATAATAAGAATACTAGCTGGGGTTGAAAAAAGCATAGAATCCCTTTCTTTGGAGATAAAAGAAGTAATATCTAGTCGGAACAAAATTAAAAATGCTATAACCGAGATGCAATCTCGAATGGATGTCACAGTGGCAAGGATGGACGAAGCAGAGCAGTGAATCAAAGATATAGAAGAAAAAATTATAGAGGATAATGAAGCAGGAAAAAAAGCAAAAAAAAAGCAGAAACAAAGGCAAAAGAGCATTATACAAGATGTAAGGAACTCTGTCACTTATTAAGAAGGAATAGCATCTGAATCATAGGAGTCCCAGAAGATAAAGGGAAATAAAAGGGGGAAGAATGTTTATGTGAGCAAATTATAGTTCAAAACTTCCCTAATCTGGAGAAGGACACAGACATACAAATATGTCCAGAGAACACCCATTAGATTCAACAAAAACTGGCCATCACCAAGGTGTATCATAGTCAAATTTACAAAATAGACAAGGAAAGAATTATGAAAGCAGCAAGGGGAAAAAAAAAGTCCTTAACCTATCTGGTAAGACAGACCAGGTTCACAGAAGACCTATGTATAGAAACTTGGCAGGCCAGAAAGGAGTGGTAGGATATATTCAACATGCTGAATCAGAAAGGTATACAGTGAAGAATTCTTTACCTAGCAAGGCTGTCATTCAAAATAGAAGGAGAGATAAACAGTTTCCAGACAAACAAAAACTAAAGGAATTCATAATCACTAAACCAGCCCTGCAAGAATTTTAAGGGGGACTCTTTGAGTGGATAAAAGACAAAAGAAAACCAAATAGTAAAAGAAACAAAGACTAGAAAGGACCAGAGAACATAACCAGAAACACCAACTCTACAGGCAACACAATGGCACTAACTTCAAAATTTTCATTCTAAATGTCGGCGAACTAAATGTTCTAAGCAAAAGATATAGGGTATCAGGAAGGATAAGAAAACAAGATCCCATCTAAATGCTGCTTACAAGAGAAAAATTTTAGACCTAAATTCACCTGCAGATTCAAAGTAAAGGGATGGAGAACCATCTATCATGCTAATGGTCATCAAAAGAAAGCTGGAATAGCCATACTCATGTTAGACAATCTATATTTAAAATAAACACTGTAACAAGAGATGAAGAATGGCATTATATCATAATTAAGGAGTCTATCCACCAAGATCTAACAATTGTAAGTATTTATGCCCCCAAGGTGAAACACCCAAATATATAAATCAATCGTTCACAAACATATGAAACCCTTTGATAATAAGACCATAATAGTAGGGAATGTCAACACCCCACTTACAGCAATAGAGAGATCATCTAAGCAGAAAATCGCCAAGGAAACAATGGCTTTGAATGACACACTGGACAAGATGGACTTAACATATATATTCAGAACATTTCATCCTAAAGCAGTGGAATACACATTCTTTCTGAGTGAACATGGAACATTCTCCAGAATAGATCACATAGTGGGACACAAATCATCCCTCAACAAGCATAAAAGATCGAGATCACACCTTGAATATTTTCAGACCACAATGCTATGAAACTCAAAATCAACCACAAGAAAAAATTTGGAAAGACCGTGAATACTTGGAGATTAAAGAACATCCAACTAAAGAATGAATGGGTTAGCCAAGGAATTAAAGAGAAAATTCAGAACTGCATGGAACCCAATGAAAATGATAACACCACAGCCCAAAACCCCTGGGATGCAGCAGAGGCAGTCATAAGAGGGAAGTATATAGCAATCCAGACCTTCCTGGAGATGGAAGAAAGATCTCAAATACACAACCTAACCTTATTCCTAAAAGATCTGGAAAAAGATCAGCAAATAAAGCCCAAAACCAGCAGCAGAAGGGAAATAATAAAGATTAGAGCAGAATTCAATGATATAAAAACAACAAAATCAAAAAACAAGCAAACAAAAAAAAAAACAACCAACAGTAGAACAGATCAATGGAACCAAGAGTTGATTCTTTGAAAGAATTAACAAAATTGATAAAGCCCTAGCCAGATGGATTAAAAAGAAAAAGGAAAGGACCCAAATAAATAAAATCACAAATGAAAAAGGAGAGATCATGACCAACACCACAGAAAAACAAGTAACAGAATATTATGAGCAATTATATGCCAACAAATTGGGTAATATGGAAGAAATGGACAAATTCCTAGAAACATATAAACTACCAAAATTGAAACAGGAAGAAATAGAAAATTTGAAGAGACCCATAACCAGTAAAGAAATAGAATCAGTAATCAAAAATCTCCAAACAAATAAGAGTCCAGGGCTGGAGAGCTTTCCAGGGGAATTCTATAAAACATTTAAAGAAGAGTTACACCTATTCTTTTGAAGCTGTTCCAGAAAATATAAATGGAAGGAAAAGTTCCAAACTCATTCTACAAGGCCAGAGTGACCTTGATTCCAAAACCAAAGACCCCACTAAAAAGGAGAACTACAGACCAATATCCCTGATGAACACGGATGCAAAAATTCTCAACAAGATACTAGCAAACTGGATCCAACAATACTTTAAAAGAATTATTCACCATGATCAAGAGGGATTTATTTCTGAGATGCAGGGCTGATACATTGCATTAATAAGGGCAAGGATAAGAACCACATGATCATTTCAGTAGATGCAGAGAAAGCATTTGACAAAATACAGCATGTTTTTTTTTTTTATAAAAACCCTCAACAAAGTAGGGAGACAAGGAACATACATCAAGATCATAAAAGCCATATGCAAAAGACCCACCACTAATATCATCCTCAATGGGAAAAATCTAAGAGCATTCCCCCTAAGGTCAGGAACACAACATAATGTCCACTCTCACCACTGTTGTTCAACATAGTGTTGGAAGTCCTAGCCTCAGCAATCAGACAACACAAAGAAATAAAAGGCATCCAAATGGGCAAGGAGGAAGTCAAACTTTCACTCTTCGCAGACAACATGATACTCTAAATGGAAAACCAAACGACTCCACCCAAAAACTTCCAGAATTGTTCCATGAATTCAGTAAAGTCACAGGATATAAAATGAATGTACAAAAATTGGTTGCATTTCTATACACCAATAACGAAGTGCAGAAAGAGAAATCAAGGAATCAAACACATTTACAATTGCACCAAAAACTATAAGATACCTAGGAATAAACCTAACCAAAGAGGTGAAAAATCTATACACTGAAAGCTATAGAAAGCTTATGAAAAAAATGAAGAAGGCACAAAAAATGGAAAAAACATTCCATGTCATGGATTGGAAGAACAAATATTGTTAAAATGTTGACACTACTCAAAGCAATCTACATACTCAATGCAATCCCTATCAAAATAACACCAGCATTCTTCATAGAGCTAGAACAAACAATCCTAAAATTTGTATGGAACCAGAAAAGACCCTGCATAGCCAAAGGAATCTTGAAAAAAAACACACAAAGCTGAGACATCAGTGTTCCAGATTTCAAGCTGTATTACAAAGCTGTAATCATCGAGACAATAAGGTACTGGCACAAGAACAGACACTCAGATCAATGGAACAGAATAGAGAACCAAGAAATGGACCCACAAATGTATGGTCAACTAATCTTTGACAATGCAGGAAAGAATATCCAATGAAAAAAGGCAGTCTCTTCAGCAAGTGGTGCTGGGAAATTGGACAGTGGCATGCAGAAGAATGAACCTGGACCACTTTCTTACACCATACACAAATATAAATTCAAAATGGATGAAAGACCTAAATATAAGACAGGAAGCCATCAAAATCCTAGAGGAGAACACAAACAACAACCTCTTTGACCTCGGCAAGAGCAACTTCTTACTAGACATGTCTCCAGAGGCAAGGGAAACAAAAGCAAAAATAAACTATTGGTACCTCATCAAGATAAAAAGCTTCTGCAGAGTGAAGGAAATAATCAGTGAACCTAAAAGGCAACTGACAGAATGGGAGAAGATATTTGCAAATTACATATCAGATAAAGGGTTAGTATACAAAATCTGTAAAGAACTTATCAAACTCAACACCCAAAAAACAAATAATCCAGTGAAGAAAGGGACAAAAGTCATGAATAGACACTTTTCCAAAGAAGACATCCAGATGACTAACAGACACATAAAAAAATACTCAACATCACTCATCATCAGGGAAATACAAATCAACACCACAGTGAGATACAACCTCACACCTGTCAGAATGGCTAACATTAAAAACTCAGCCAACAACAGATGTTGGCGAGGATGCGGTGAAAGATGAACCCTTCTTCACTGCTGGTGGGAATGCAAACTGGTGCAGCCACTCTGGAAAACAGTATGGAAGTTCCTCAAAAAATTGAAAATAGAACTATCCTATGACCCAGCAATTGCACTATTAGGTATTTATCCAAAAGATACAGAAATCCTGTTTTTCAGGGGCACATGAACACCAATGTTTATGGCAGCAATATCAAAAATAGTCAAAGTATGGAAAGAGCCCAAATGTCCATCAATTGATAAATCAATAAAGAAGATATGGTATGTATATATACAATGGAATATTACTTGGCAATCAAAAAGTATGAAATCTTGTCATTTGCAACAACATGGATGGAACTAAAGGGTATTATGCTAAGTGAAATAAGTTGGTTAGATAAAGACAAATATCATACAATTTCATTCATATGTGGAATTTAAGATACAAAACAGATGAACGTAAGGGGAGGGAAGCAAAAACATTACAAAAACAGAAAGGGAGACAAACTATAGGAGACTCTTAAATACAGAGAACAAACTGTGGGTTGCTGAAGGAGTGTTGGGTTGGGAGAAGTGCTAACTGGGCAAGGGGCATTAAGAAGGACACTTGCTGGGATGAGCACTGGGTGTTACATATAAGTGATGAATCACTAAATTCTATTCCTGAAATCATTATTACACTATATGTTAACTTACATTTAAATTAAAAAAAAACTCACTGAAAAGTCAAAAAAAAAAAGCAAAAGTATAGATTCAGGGATACATAATATTGATGAACCAGTAATTTTTCCCATTATCTGAAATATAATTGATGAGTAAAATTATATCTATTTAAGGTGTACAATGTGATTATTTGATACACATATACATTGTGAAATATTTACCACAACTACTTAATGCATCCATTGTCTCACATGCCATTTGTGTGTGTGTGTGTGTGTGTGTGTAAGGAATGCTTAACATCTAGTATCAGCAAATTCATGTATACAATACAATATTATCAACAATAGTTACAATGAAGTATTTCAGATTCCCCCAAACTTACTCATCTTATAACTGAAAGTTCATACCATTTGATTAACATGGCCCCAGATCCCCCACTCCACAGAGCCTACCAACCACCCTTCTACTCTGTTTCATTGAATTTGAGTATATTTCTTCTTTTATATTCTGTATATAAATGAGGTTGTACAGTATTTGTCTTTATCTTCCTGCTTTATTTCACTTAGTATATTGTCCTCTGGTTTCATTCATGTTGTCACTAATGGCAGGATTTATTTATTTCTTATGGCGGAGGACTATTTTATTGTCTATACATGCATATTTATAATATTCATTAATATTATGTATCTATATATCATATATATTACATGCTCTTTATTCATTCATCTATAGAGGAGCACTTTGGTTGTTTTCATATCTCAGATACTTTTAGTAATGCTGCAATGAATATGGGAGTGCAGATATATCTTCAAGATACTGATTTATTTCCTTCAGATATATACCCATAGGTAAGATTGCTGGATCATATGGAGTACTATTTCTAATTTCTTGAAGAAACTCCATATTGTTTTCCATAATGGTTGTCTTAATTTTCATTCCCACAAAGAGTGTATGACGGTTTCCTTTTTCCTCATCTTTACTGGCTCTGATTATACCACATCTTTTTGAAAATACCTCTCCTAACAAATGTGAAATGATATCTCTTTGTAATTTTGATTTGCATTTCCCTGATTGATGATATAAAGCATCTTTTTATGCACCTGTTGGCTGTTTAGAAAAATGTCTGCTCAGGTCTTTATCCTGAAGGCAAATTTTTAATTAGATTATTTGGTCTTTGATATTGAATTGTATGAGTTCATGTATATGAATGTTTTATATGTTTTAGATATTAATCCCTTATTAGATGTATAATTTGCAAGTATTTTCTCCCATTTCATAGGTTTCCTTTTCATTCTGTGTATTATTTCCTTTGTTGTGCAGAAACTTCTTAGTTTGCTTTAGTTCCACTTGTGGATTTTATTTCTGTTGCATGTGCCTTTCATATTATAGTCAAGAAATCATTGCCCCTCCCCCCCAAAAAAAGGAGAAGAGAGAAAGAAAGAAAAATTAAAGAAATCATTGCTAAGACCAATAACAAGGAGAATTCTCCTGGATTTTTCTTCTAGGAATTTTATAACCTCATATGTTACAGTTAAGTTTTTAAATAATTTTGAGTTAATTTTTGTGACTGGTGTATAATATAGGTCCATTTTCATATTTTGCATATGATATATAGTTTTTCCAGGACTTTTTTGAAGAGACCATTCTTTCCTCCATTGTGTTCTTGATATCTTGTGAAAGAATAGTTTACTTTTATGTGTGGGATTATTCCTAAACTCTCTATTTTCTTCCTTTGGTAGATATGTCTGTTTACACATCAGTACCATACTGTTTAACATGCAGTAGCTTTATAATATATTTTGAAATTAGGAAGAAGTTTGATATTGCCAGATATCATAGCCTTGTGTTGCTTTCTCAATTTTGTTTTGATTGTTTAGGGTCCTCTGTAGTTCTGTGTGAACTTTAGGATTTTTTTTTCTTTCTATAAAAGATGCCACTGGGATTTTGATAAAGGTTGTATGGAACTGTAGATCACATGGAGTAATATGGAAGTTTGGCAATATAAATTCTTCCAACCCATGAATATAAGATGTCTTTCCATTTATTTACATTTTCTTTAACTTCTTTCATCAATGACATAGTTTTAAGTGTACAGATTTTTCACCACCTTGGTTAAATTTAGCCCTAATTATTTTATAATTTCTGATGCTATTGTAAATGGGATTTTTCTTAACTTTTCAGTTGTTCATTGTTAGTTTATAGATATATAAGTGATTTGTATGTTGATTTTGTACACTGCAACTTTACTGAATTTATTCATTATTTCAAACATTCTTTTCATTGAGTCTGAAGGTTTTTTTATAAATACAATTGAGTCATCTTAAAAGAGATACAAATATATTTCTTCCTTTCCAATTCAGATGATTCTTATTTATATTTCATACCCAATTTCTCTAGCTATGACTACCAGTACTATGTTGCATAGAAACTTATCTTGTTACTGATCTTAAAAGGAAAAGCTTTTAACTTTTCACCACTGAATATGAAGTAAGTGAAGCTGTGGACTTCTCATATATGGAATTTATTAGATTTAGGTATATTATTTTTGTCCTAATTTGTTGGGAGTATTTAGTCATGAAAGATGTTGAATTCTGTCAGATGCTATTCTGCATCAAGATGATCATATAATTTTTATCCTTCACTTTGCTAGCGTGGTGTATTACATTTATTGATTAGGTATGCTGAATAATACTGGTCTTAGTGATAAATTCTAAAATATCATGGTGTGTGATTCTTTCAACTCAGGGTCCATTCAGAAAGAAGAAATCCCATCAGTTATTATTTTTTAAGTTGATATTAAAATGATTAATGACAACTGAATAAGTGAGACTTATGGAACTGAAAATACAAAGAGCACTAAAATGTCATAGAGTTAGCAAGTATAGGAAGCAGCTTCCACTCCTAGGGATATGAAATAAAGGGAAAAAACATTGGAGTTATCACAACTTAGAAGTTTGGAGAAGCCTCACAGAGTGGAGGCTAAACCAGCTGACAAGGGGCAGAGCTCAGCTACTAATGATGTCCCTGTGTTTAGGGGAAGAACCCTCTTAGGACAAGGACAAGCAAATTCTGTTGAGAATGTGCTGGCTGGATAGGGCTGGTATCTCCTAAGGAGCATGAAATGGTTTTATATATTTTTATTTATTTAATTTTTTTTCAATATATAAAGTTTATTGTCAAATTGGTTTCCATATAACACCCAGTGCTCATCCCAAAAGGTGCCCTCCTCAATGCACATCACCCACCCTCCTCTCCCTCCCACCTCCCATTAACCCTCAGTTTGTTCTCAGTTTTTAAGAGTCTCTTATGCTTTGGCTCTCTTCTACTCTAACCTCTTTTTTCTTTTTTTTTCTTCCCCATCCCCCATGGGTTTCTGTTAAGTTTCTCAGGATCCACATAAGAGTGAAACCATATGGTATCTGTCTTTCTCTGTATGGCTTATTTCATATTTCTTATGTTAGCATAACACTCTCCAGTTCCATCCATGTTGCTACAAAGGGCCATATTTCATTCTTTCTCATTACCACATAGTACTCCATTGTGTATATAAACCACAATTTCTTTATCCATTCATCAGTTGATGGACATTTAGGCTATTTCCATAATTTGGCTATTGTTGAAAATGCTGCTATAAACATTGGGGTACAAGGGCCCCTATGCATCAGTACTCCTGTATCCCTTGGGTAAATTCCTACCAGTGCTACTGCTGGGTCATTGGGTAGGTCTATTTTTAATTTTGTGAGGAACCTCCACACTGCTTTCCAGAGCGGCTGCACCAATTTGCATTCCAACCAACAGTGCAAGAGGGTTCATGTTTCTTCACATCCTCTCCAGCATTTATAGTCTCCTGATTTGTTCATTTTGGCCACTCTGACTGGCATGAGGTGATATCTGAGTGTGGTGTTGATTTGTATTTCCCTGATGAGCAGCGACGTTGAGCATCTTTTCATGTGCCTGTTGGCCATCCGGATGTCTTCTTTAGAGAAGTGTCTATTCATGTTTTCTGCCCGTTTCTTCACTGGGTTATTTGTTTTTTGGGTGTGGAGTTTGGTGAGCTCTTTATAGATTTTGGATACTAGCCCTTTGTCCGATATGTCATTTGTAAATATCTTTTCCCATTCTGTTGGTTGCCTTTTAGTTTTGTTGGTTGTTTCCTTTGCTGTGCAGAAGCTTTTTATCTCCATAAGGTCCCAGTAATTCATTTTTGCTTTTAATTCCCTTGCCTTTGGGGAGGTGTCAAGTAAGAATTTGCTACGGCTGAGGTCAGAGAAGTCTTTTCCTGCTTTCTCCTCTAAGGTTTTGATGGTTTCCTGTCTCACATTCAGGTCCTTTATCCATTTTGAGTTTATTTTTGTGAATGGTGTGAGAAAGTGGTCTAGTTTCAACCTTCTGCATGTTGCTGTCCAGTTCTCCCAGCACCATTTGTTAAAGAGGCTATCTTTTTTCCATTGGATGTGCTTTCCTGCTTTGTCAAAGATGAGTTGGCCATACGTTTGTGGGTCTAGTTCTGGGGTTTCTATTCTATTCCATTGGTCTATGTGTCTGTTTTGGTGCCAATACCATGCTGTCTTGATGATGACAGCTTTGTAGTAGAGGCTAAAGTCTGGGATTGTGATGCCTCCCGCTTTGGTCTTCTTCTTCAAAATTCCTTTGGCTATTTGGGGCCTTTTGTGGTTCCATATGAATTTTAGGATTGCTTGTTCTAGTTTCGAGAAGAATGCTGGTGCAATTTTGATTGGGATTGCATTGAATGTGTAGATCCATTTGGGTAGTATTGATATTTTGACAATATTTATTCTTCCAATCCATGGGCACGGAATGTTTTTCCATTTCTTTATATCTTCTTCAATTTCCTTCATAAGCTTTCTATAGTTTTCAGCATACAGATTGTTTACATCTTTGGTTAGATTTATTCCTAGGTATTTAATGCTTCTTGGTGCAATTGTGAATGGGATCAGTTTCTTTATTTGTCCTTCTGTTGCTTCATTATTAGTGTATAAGAATGCAACTGATTTCTGTACATTGATTTTGTATCCTGCAACTTTGCTAATTCATGTATCAGTTCTAGCAGACTTCTGGTGGAGTCTATCGGATTTTCCATGTATAATATCATATCATCTGCAAAAAGTGAAACCTTAACTTCATCTTTGCCAATTTTGATGCCTTTGATTTCCTTTTGTCGTCTGATTGCTGATGCTAGAACTTCCCACACTATGTTAAAGAACAGCAGTGAGAGTGGACATCCCTGTCGTGTTCCTGATCTCAGGGAAAAAGCTCTCAGTTTTTCCCCATTGAGGATGATGTTAGCTGTGGGCTTTTCATAAATGGCTTTTATGATCTTTAAGTATGTTCCTTCTATCCCGACTTTCTCGAGGGTTTTTATTCAGAAAGGGTGCTGAATTTTGTCAAAGGCCTTTCCTGCATTGATTGACAGGATCATATGGTTCTTATCTTTTCTTTTATTAATGTGATGTATCACGTTGATTGATTTGTGAATGTGGAACCAGCCCTGCATCCCAGGAATGAATCCCACTTGATCATGGTGAATAATTCTTTTTATATGCTGTTGAATTCGATTTGCTATTATCTTATTGAGAATTTTTGCATCCATATTCATCAGGGATATTGGCCTGTAGTTCTCTTTTTTTACTGGATCTCTGCTTTAGGAATCAAAGTAATACTGGCTTCATAGAATGAGTCTGGAAGTTTTCCTTCCCTTTCTGTTTCTTGGAATAGCTTGAGAAGGATAGGTATTATCTCTGCTTTAAACGTCTGGTAGAACTCCCCTGGGAAGCCATCTGGTCCTGGACTCTTATTTGTTGGGAGATTTTTGATGACTGATTCAATTTCTTCGCTGATTATGGGTCTGTTCAAGCTTTCTATTTCCTCCTGATTGAGTTTTGGAAGTGTGTGGGTGTTCAGGAATTTGTCCATTTCTTCCAGGTTGTCCACTTTGTTGGCATATAATTTTTCATAGTATTCCCTGATAATTGTTTGTATCTCTGAGGGATTGGTTGTAATAATTCCATTTTCATTCATGATTTTATCTATTTGGGTCATCTCCCTTTTCTTTTTGAGAAGCCTGGCTAAAGGTTTATCAATTTGCTTATGTTTCAAAAAACCAACTCTTGGTTTCGTTGATCTGCTCTACAGTTTTTTTAGATTCTATATTGTTTATTTCTGCTCTGATCTTTATTATTTCTCTTCTTCGCTGGGTTTAGACTGTCTTTGCTGTTCTGCTTCTATTTCCTTTAGGTGTGCTGTTAGATTTTGTATTTGGGATTTTTCTTGTTTCTTGAGATAGGCCTGGATTGCAATGTATTTTCCTCTCAGGACTGCCTTCGCTGCATCCCAAAGCATTTGGATTGTTGTATTTTCATTTTCTTTTGTTTCCATATATTTTTTAAATTTATTCTCTAATTGTCTGGATGACCCATTCATTCTTTAGTAGGGTGTTCTTTAACCTCCATGCTTTTGGAGGTTTTCCAGACTTTTTCCTGTGGTTGATTTCAAGCTTCATAACACTGTTGTCTGAAAGTATGCAGGGTATGATTTCAATTCTTGTATAATTATGAAGGGCTGTTCTGTGACCCAGTATGTGATCTATCTTGGAGAATGTTCCATGTTCACTCAAGAAGAAAATGTATTCTGTTGCTTTGGGATGCAGAGTTCTAAATGTATCTGTCAAGTCCATCTGATCCAATGTATCATTCAGGGCCCTTGTTTCTTTATTGACCATGTGTCTAGATGATCTATCCATTTCTGTAAGTGGAGTGTTAAAGTCCCCTGCAATTACCACATTCTTATCAATAAGGTTTCTTATGTTTGTGAGTAATTGTTTTATATATTTGGGGGCTCCGGTATTCGGCGCATAGACATTTATAATTGTTAGCTCTTCCTGATGGATAGACCCTGTGATTATTATAGAATGCCCTTCTTCATCTCTTGTTACAGCCTTTAATTTAAAGTCTAGTTTGTCTGATATAAGTATGGCTACTCCAGCTTTCTTTTGACTTCCAGTGGCATGATAAATAGTTCTCCATCCCCTCACTCTCAATCTGAAGGTGTCCTCAGGTCTAAAATGAGTCTCTTGTAGACAGCAAATAGATGGGTCTTGTTTTTTTTAATCCATTCTGATACCCTATGTCTTTTGGTTGATGCATTTAATCCATTTACATTCAGTGTTATTATAGAAAGAAATGGGTTTAGAGTCATTGTGATGTCTGTAGGTTTCATGCTTGTAGTGATGTCTCTGGTACTTTGTCTCACAGGATCCCCCTTAGGATCTCTTGTAGGGCTGGTTTAGTGGTGACGAATTCCTTCAGTTTTTGTTTGTTTCGGAAGACCTTTATCTCTCCTTCTACTCTAAATGACAGACTTGCTGGATAAAGGATTCTCGGCTGCATATTTTTTCTGTTCATTACATTGAAGATCTCTTGCCATTCCTTTCTTGCCTAGTTTCAGTAGAGAGATCGGTCAAGTTTCATTAGAGAGATCGGTCACGAGTCTTATAGGTCTCCCTTTATATGTTAGAGCATGTTTATCCCTAGCTGCTTTCAGAATTTTCTCTTTATCCTTGTATTTTCCCAGTCTCACTATGATATATCGTGCAGGAGATCGATTCAAGTTACGTCTGAAGGGAGTTCTCTGTGCCTCTTGGATTTCAATGCCTTTTTCTTTCCCCAGATCTGGGAAGTTCTGAGCTATTATTTCTTCAAGTACACCTTCAGCACCTTTCCCTCTCACTTCCTCCTCTGGAATACCAATTATGCGTATATTATGTCTCTTTAGTGCATCACTCAGTTCTCTAATTTTCCCCTCATACTCCTGGATTTTTTTATCTATCTTTTTCTCAGCTTCTTCTTTTTCCATAATTTTATCTTCTAGTTCACGTATTCTCTCCTCTGCCTCTTCAATCAGAGCCGTAGTTGTCTCCATTTTATTTTGCAACTCGTTGATAGCATTTTTTAGCTCCTCCTGGCTGTTCCTTAGTCCCTTGATCTCTGTAGCAAGAGATTCTCTGCTGTCCTTTATACTGTTTTCAAGCCCAGCGATTAATTTTATGACTATTATTCTAAATTCACTTTCTGTTATATTCTTTAAATCATTTTTGATCAGTTCGTTAGCTGTTGTTATTTCCTGGACGTTTTTCTGAGGGGAATTCTTCCGCTTTGTCACATCGGATAGTCCCTGTAGTGGTGCAGGACTGTGGGGGCACTCCCCTGTGCTGTCTTGAATAACTTGTGTTGGTGGGCAGGGCCGCAGTCAGACCTGATGTCTGCCTCCAGCCCACCGCTGGGGCCACAGTCAGACTAGTGTGTGCCTTGTCTTCCCCTCTCCTAGGGGCAGTATTCACTGTGGCGTGACGTGCCCGTCTGGGCTACTTGCACACTGCCATGCTTGTGGTGCTGGGGATCTGGCATATTAGCTGGGGTGGATGGGCAAGGTGCACAGGGGCAGGAGGGGTAGGATCAGCTCACTTTTCCTTCGGAGATCTGCTTCGGGAGGGGCCCTGTAACACCAGGAGGGAGTCAGACCTGCCTGAGGGATGGATCCATAGAAGCACAGCGTGGGGTGTTTGCGTGGTGCAAGCAAGTTCCGTGACAGGAACTGGTTCCCTTTGGGATTTTAGCTGGGGGATTGGTGAGGGAGATGGCGCTGGCCAGCGTTTTTGTTCCCCGCCAAGCTGAGCTCTGTTGTCTGGGGCTCAACAACTCTCCCTCCCATTGTCCTCCAGCCCTCCCGTTCTCTGAGCAGAGCTGTTAGCTTATAACCCTCCAGATGTCAAGTCCCTCTTGCTGTCGGAACACACTCTGTCTGGCCCCTCCGCTTTTGCAAGCCAGACTCGGGTGCTCTGCTTGGCCAGCAGGCCGCCCCTCCGCCCCGGCTCCCTCCCGCCAGTCCATGTAGTGCGCACCACCTCGCCGCCCTTCCTACCCTCTTCCGTGGGTCTCTCATCTGTGCTTGGCTCCAGAGAGTCCGTTCTGCTAGTCTTCTGGAAGTTTTCTGGGTTATTTTGGCAGGTGTAGCTGTAATCTAAGTGATCAGCAGGATGCTCGGTGAGCCCAGTGTCCTCCTACACCGCCATCTTCCCAGGATCCTATCGAAATGGTTTTGATACAAACTGGATTTAACTGTTGTGATGGGTATAATCTGTCAATTCCAGGATGAAGAAGCATTGCCAGAGTAATGCTTCCAAGAACAGAAAACAAACAGGAAGTCAAACAGAAGCAAACAAACAAACAACCAATCAAAAAGGTGTTCTCCTCCTTCTTCACCTTTTCAGTTTCCTCTTATCTTCCCTATTGGTGAAAGCTAAGAGGACCCAGCTGGCAAAGCAGAAAATTAGTTTGCAGAGTTTCAGTTGCAAAGTCTCAAGATGAGTATAGAAAATTGTGTTTGGAGCTGAGAAGCTATAGTTTAATAACTAATATATCATAACAATCTAAGTGACTTAATGCAGAAAGAAATCAGATAAAGTCCAAGAATTTGGTATTTCTGCATTCACTGAGGTAGCAATCATTTTCCTCTCTATCAATGAAAGACTGAACACTGGAAATTTGGTCAGCACACACTATATCAAAGCATGCCAGATTGTAGAACTCAATCATCTCATCTGCTTAAAGTGTGAGACTGAATCTTAACTTTCCAGACCATAAGGAAATAATCCAAATATAAAGTTTGAAATGATATTAGCTCTACAGAATATCTCAAGTACAATTTAAATCAAGAGAGTTAATAAAATTGAATATGGTAAGAAATAATTTGTATTTGATGTATTCTCCGTGCTAATTCTGAAGGCTCTAGTCTGAATTGTGTGGCAGTTGGTTAAGACTATAAACTGTCCACATCAAGCTTACTCCATAATCAATACCTAACATATAAAATAATTCATCACAAGCCTGAAAATTCTCAGGAACAAATTTGGTCTTCTCTTCTTCTTTTAGGAAGGGCAGATATTGTATCTCCATTTTAATTAATAGCACATTTAATCCTTGGAAGATTATGTAATTTGCCTGAGGTAGGAAATTATTTTTTTTTAAAGGTTTTGTTTTGTTTTTTATTTTTTTTTTAATCTTTTTTTTTAATCTTTTTTTTTTTCTGAAATTTATTGACAAATTGGTTTCCATACAACACCCAGTGCTCATCCCAAAAGGTGCCCTCCTCAATACCCATCACCCACCCTCTCCTCCCTCCCACCCCCCATCAACCCTCAGTTTGTTCTCAGTTTTTAACAGTCTCTTATGCTTTGGCTCTCTCCCATTCTAACCTCTTTTTTTTTTTTTTTCCTTCCCCTCCCCCATGGGTTCCTGTTAAGTTTCTCAGGATCCACATAAGAGTGAGACCATATGGTATCTGTCTTTCTCTGTATGGCTTATTTCACTTAGCATCACACTCTCCAGTTCCATCCACGTTGCTACAAAAGGCCATATTTCATTTTTTCTCATTGCCATGTAATATTCCATTGTGTATATAAACCACAATTTCTTTATCCATTCATCAGTGGATGGACATTTAGGCTCTTTCCATAATTTGGCTATTGTTGAGAGTGCTGCTATGAACATTGGGGTACAAGTGGCCCTATGCATCAGTGCTCCTGTATCCCTTGGATAAATTCCTAGCAGTGCTATTGCTGGGTCATAGGGTAGGTCTATTTTTAATTTTGTGAGGAACCTCCACACTGCTTTCCAGAGCGGCTGCACCAATTTGCATTCCCACCAACAGTGCAAGAGGGTTCCCGTTTCTCCACATCCTCTCCAGCATCTATAGTCTCCTGAGTTGTTCATTTTGGCCACTCTAACTGGCGTGAGGTGATACCTGAGTGTGGTTTTGATTTGTATTTCCCTGATAAGGAGCGACGCTGAACATCTTTTCATGTGCCTGTTGGCCATCCGGATGTCTTCTTTAGAGAAGTGTCTATTCATGTTTTCTGCCCATTTCTTCACTGGGTTATTTGTTTTTTGGGTGTGGAGTTTGGTGAGCTCTTTATAGATTTTGGATACTAGCCCTTTGTCCGATATGTCATTTGCAAATATCTTTTCCCATTCCGTTGGTTGCCTTTTAGTTTTGTTGGTTGTTTCCTTTGCTGTGCAGAAGCTTTTTATCTTCATAAGGTCCCAGTAATTCACTTTTGCTTTTAATTCCCTTGCCTTTGGGGATGTGTCGAGTAAGAGATTGCGACGGCTGAGGTCAGAGAAGTCTTTTCCTGCTTTCTCCTCTAAGGTTTTGATGGTTTCCTGTCTCACATTTAGGTCCTTTATCCATTTTGAGTTTATTTTTGTGAATGGTGTGAAAAAGTGGTCTAGTTTCAACCTTCTGCATGTTGCTGTCCAGTTCTCCCAGCACCATTTGTTAAAGAGGCTGTCTTTTTTCCATTGGATGTGCTTTCCTGCTTTGTCAAAGATGAGTTGGCCATACATTTGTGGGTCTAGTTCTGGGGTTTCTATTCTATTCCATTGGTCTATGTGTCTGTTTTGGTGCCAATACCATGCTGTCTTGATGATGACAGCTTTGTAGTAGAGGCTAAAGTCTGGGATTGTGATGCCTCCTGCTTTGGTCTTCTTCAAAATTCCTTTGGCTATTCGGGGCCTTTTGTGGTTCCATATGAATTTTAGGATGGCTTGTTCTAGTTTCGAGAAGAATGCTGGTGCAATTTTGATTGGGATTGCATTGAATGTGTAGATAGCTTTGGGTAGTATTGACATTTTGACAATATTTATTTTTCCAATCCATGAGCAGGGAATGTCTTTCCATTTCTTTAAATCTTCTTCAATTTCCTTCAGAAGCTTTCTATAGTTTTCAGCATACAGATCCTTTACATCTTTGGTTAGATTTATTCCTAGGTATTTTATGCTTCTTGGTGCAATTGTGAATGGGATCAGTTTCTTTATTTGTCTTTCTGTTGCTTCATTGTTAGTGTATAAGAATGCAACTGATTTCTGTACATTGATTTTGTATCCTGCAACTTTGCTGAATTCCTGTATCAGTTCTAGCAGACTTTTGGTGGAGTCTATCGGATTTTCCATGTATAATATCATGTCATCTGCAAAAAGCGAAAGCTTGACTTCATCTTTGCCAATTTTGATGCCTTTGATTTCCTTTTGTTGTCTGATTGCTGATGCTAGAACTTCCAGCACTATGTTAAACAGCAGCGGTGAGAGTGGGCATCCTTGTCGTGTTCCTGATCTCAGGGAAAAAGCTTTCAGTTTTTCCCCGTTGAGGATGATGTTAGCTGTGGGCTTTTCATAAATGGCTTTTATGATCTTTAAGTATGTTCCTTCTATCCCGACTTTCTCAAGGGTTTTTATTAAGAAAGGGTGCTGGATTTTGTCGAAGGCCTTTTCTGCATCGATTGACAGGATCATATGGTTCTTCTCTCTTTTTTTGTTAATGTGATGTATCACGTTGATTGATTTGCGAATGTTGAACCAGCCCTGCATCCCAGGAATGAATCCCACTTGATCATGGTGAATAATTCTTTTTATATGCCGTTGAATTCGATTTGCTAGTATCTTATTGAGAATTTTTGCATCCATATTCATCAGGGATATTGGCCTGTAGTTCTCTTTTTTTACTGGGTCTCTGTCTGGTTTAGGAATCAAAGTAATACTGGCTTCATAGAATGAGTCTGGAAGTTTTCCTTCCCTTTCTATTTCTTGGAATAGCTTGAGAAGGATAGGTATTATCTCTGCTTTAAACGTCTGGTAGAACTCCCCTGGGAAGCCATCTGGTCCTGGACTCTTATTTGTTGGGAGATTTTTGATAACCGATTCAATTTCTTCGCTGGTTATGGGTCTGTTCAAGCTTTCTACTTCCTCCTGATTGAGTTTTGGAAGCGTGTGGGTGTTCAGGAATTCGTCCATTTCTTCCAGGTTGTCCAATTTGTTGGCATATAAGTTTTCATAGTATTCCCTGATAATTGTTTGTATCTCTGAGGGATTGGTTGTAATAATTCCATTTTCATTCATGATTTTATCTATTTGGGTCATCTCCCTTTTCTTTTTGAGAAGCCTGGCTAGAGGTTTGTCAATTTTGTTTATTTTTTCAAAAAACCAACTCTTGGTTTCGTTGATCTGCTCTACAGTTTTTTTAGATTCTATATTGTTTATTTCTGCTCTGATCTTTATTATTTCTCTTCTTCTGCTGGGCTTAGGCTGCCTTTGCTGTTCTGCTTCTAGTTCCTTTAGGTGTGCTGTTAGATTTTGTATTTGGGATTTTTCTTGTTTCTTGAGATAGGCCTGGATTGCAATGTATTTTCCTCTCAGGACTGCCTTTGCTGCGTCCCAAAGCGTTTGGATTGTTGTATTTTCATTTTCGTTTGTTTCCATATATTTTTTAATTTCTTCTCTAATTGCCTGGTTGACCCACTCATTCGTTAGTAGGGTGTTCTTTAACCTCCATGCTTTTGGAGGTTTTCCAGACTTTTTCCTGTGGTTGATTTCAAGCTTCATAGCATTGTGGTCTGAAAGTAAGCATGGTATAATTTCAATTCTTGTAAACTTATGAAGGGCTGTTTTGTGACCCAGCATATGATCTATCTTGGAGAATGTTCCATGTGCACTCGAGAAGAAAGTATATTCTGTTGCTTTGGGATGCAGAGTTCTAAATATATCTGTCAAGTCCATCTGATCCAATGTCTCATTCAGGGCCCTTGTTTCTTTATTGACCGTGTGTCTAGATGATCTATCCATTTCTGTAAGTGGTGTATTAAAGTCCCCTGCAATTACCACATTCTTCTCAATAAGGTTGCTTATGTTTATGAGTAATTGTTTTATATATTTGGGGGCTCCGGTATTCGGTGCATAGACATTGATAATTGTTAGCTCTTCCTGATGGATAGACCCTGTAACTATTATATAATGTCCTTCTTCATCTCTTGTTACAGCCTTTAATTTAAAGTCTAGTTTGTCTGATATAAGTATGGCTACTCCAGCTTTCTTTTGGCTTCCAGTCGCATGATAAATAGTTCCCCATCCCCTCACTCTCAATCTAAAGGTGTCCTCAGGTCTAAAATGAGTCTCTTGTAGACAGCAAATAGATGGGTCTTGTTTTTTTATCCATTCTGATACCCTATGTCTTTTGGTTGGCGCATTTAATCCATTTACATTCAGTGTTATTATAGAAAGATACGGGTTTAGAGTCATTGTGATGTCTGTATGTTTTATGCTTATAGTGATGTCTCTGGGACTTTGTCTCACAGGGTCCCCCTTAGGATCTCTTGTAGGGCTGGTTTAGTGGTGACAAATTCCTTCAGTTTTTGTTTGTTTGGGAAGACCTTTATCTCTCCTTCTATTCTAAATGACAGACTTGCTGGATAAAGGATTCTTGGCTGCATATTTTTTCTGTCTAGCACCCTAAAAATCTCGTGCCAATTCTTTCTGGCCTGCCAAGTTTCAAAAGAGAGATCAGTCACGAGTCTTATAGGTCTCCCTTTATATGTGAGGGCACGTTTACCCCTTGCTGCTTTCAGAATTTTCTCTTTATCCTTGTATTTTGCCAGTTTCACTATGATATGTCGTGCAGAAGATCGATTCAAGTTACGTCTGAAGGGAGTTCTCTGTGCCTCTTGGATTTCAATGCCTTTTTCCTTCCCCAGTTCAGGGAAGTTCTCAGCTATGATTTCTTCAAGTACCCCTTCAGCACCTTTCCCTCTCTCTTCCTCCTCTGGGATACCAATTATGCGTATATTATTTCTTTTTAGTGTATCACTTAATTCTCTAATTTTCCCCTCATACTCCTGGATTTTTTATCTCTCTTTTTCTCAGCTTCCTCTTTTTCCATAACTTTATCTTCTAGTTCACCTATTCTCTCCTCTGCCTCTTCAAGCCGAGCTGTGGTGGTTTCCATTTTGTTATGCATTTCGTTTAAAGCATTTTTCAGCTCCTCGTGACTGTTCCTTAGTCCCTTGATCTCTCTAGCAAGAGATTCTCTGCTGTCCTGTATACTGTTTTCAAGCCCAGCGATTAATTTTATGACTATTATTCTAAATTCACTTTCTGTTATATTATTTAAATCCTTTTTGATCAGCTCATTAGCTGTTGTTATTTCCTGGAGATTCTTCTGAGGGGAGTTCTTCCGCTTGGTCATTTTGGATAGTCCCTGGCGTGGTGAGGACCTGCAGGGCACTTCCCCTGTGCTGTGGTGTATACCTGGAGTTGGTGGGCGGGGTCGCAGTCAGACCTGTTGTCTGCCCCCAGCCCACCGCTGGGGCCACAGTCAGACTGGTGTGTGCCTTCTCTTCCCCTCTCCTAGGGGCGGGATTCACTGTGGGGTGGTGTGGCTCGTCTGGGCTACTTGCGCCCTGCCAGGCTTGTGATGCTGGGGATCTGGCGTATTAGCTGGGGTGGGTAGGCAAGGTGCTCGGGGGCAGGAGGGGCAGGCTTAGATCGCTTCTCCTTAGGTGATCCACTTCAGGAGGGGCCCTGTGGCAGCGGGGGGGAGTCAGATCCGCTGCCGGAGGTTTGGCTCCGCAGAAGCGCAGAGTTGGGTGTTTGCGCGGAGCGAGCAAGTTCCCTGGCAGGAACCGGTTCCCTTTGGGATTTCGGCTGGGGGATGGGCGGGGGAAATGGCGCTGGCGAGCGCCTTTGTTCCCCACCAAACTGAGCTCTGTCGTCAGGGGGCTCAGCAGCTCTCCCTCCCTTTGTCCTCCAGCCTTCCCGCTTTCCGAGCAGAGCTGTTAATTTCTGACCTCCCAGAGGCTAAGTCGCGCTTGCTGTCGGAACACAGTCCGCCCGGCCCCTCCGCTTTTGCAAGCCAGACTGGGGGGCTCTGCTTGGCCGGCGAGCCGCCCCTCCGCCCCGGCTCCCTCCCGCCAGTCCGTGGAGCGCGCACCGCACCGCCTCGCCGCCCTTCCTACCCTCTTCCGTGGGCCTCTCGTCTGCGTTTGGCTCCGGCGACTCTGTTCTGCTAATCCTCTGGCGGTTTTCTGGGTTATTTAGGCAGGTGTAGATGGAATCTAAGTGATCAGCAGGACGTGCGGTGAGCCCAGCGTCCTCCTAAGCCGCCATCTTGCCGCAACCAGGAAATTAAAATATTAAGGTTTTTTTTTTAGATAATAAAAATTAAGTCATTTTTTTAACCAGTTTTAGTTTTCTTATTTTTAAAAATCAGAACAAGTATATAAATTATCAATTCATATTTACATACCAAAAATATACAGAATGCTTACTATGGAATAGTATGCTAGAACCATCTCACAAGTGGCTTCCTACTTATGACTGTTGAATTTTCAGAAAATTTTCAGGACATGTTAAACTTGGCCATTATTAATGGCTAAATTATTTAAACTTGAAATTAAATAAATTATTAAAAAACTAAAGTCATAAACACTCAAAACTCATTACTTTCTATCTCACGACATTTTATAATTATCTATGCTCTTGAGGTATTTATGTCTAGTAAATCTGTCTGGTAGAATTATGACATAATGATACACTACTGCATAGTTCTTTCCAACTCTGTGTTCACCACTGTCAGGTTGATAGATTTCACTTGGCTATGCTGAGATAATTTACACCTCAGACATTGGCAGAAACTGTAAATCGGGACTTGATTTATTGTCTTATTGACTGTCTAGAACAGAGGCTGACAAAAAACATTCTGTGGATCAAACCTATCCCAGTGGCTCTTCTTCTACATATCTTTTAGCACAGCCACACCCATTTACTTACATATTGGCTAGGGATGTTTTGGAAATACAAAGACAGAGTTGAATTATAACTCTATGATCTGCAAATACTTACTTTCTGGCCCTTTACAGAGAAAGTTAACCAACTTCTGGTACAGAGTTAAGAAAGCCATGGAGAAAACATTAACAATGTAGATTAAAGAGAAAAGTGTGTTGTGTCTATAGCAATTATATAGCACAATATAGATAGTTTACTGCAGAAAAAATGAGGCAATATTCTTCTGGTATTACCTGATTTGACAAAAAAAAATCTCCCATCATTGATGCATGAGTGAATTTCTACATGTGTAGAAAGCTGAAAGAGGTTTTCATTTAATATAATTTCTATGATGGTGAAAACTGGCTAAATAGTAGATCATAGCAGATCATGTCAGACTCAGTGACTATAAATCTACTGACTATTAATCCAGTTAGTTGACTGGACTACAACACTAATGTCAAATCATAGTTGAGTTGCAACTAACCACAGGTTGGTTAAGAGTAGGTTTAAGAGTAGGTTGGTTAAGATCAAGTGTAGCAAAAATCAGTGAAAACATTCCGTGAGAATCAATGGCTATATAAAATTTACAAGAAAAAGTATTGCATATTTTATTCTTATTTGTAAATTACTGAATGTCCCTTATATTGGTAAAATTTATAACAAATTTGTTTAAGTTTATATACACTATTTTTTTTTCCTCAGAGAGGAAACATTAACTAGTGTATCACTGTATGAGAGACACATTTTTAAACTTTTTTTTGAGAATATTTGCTACAAATTATAAAAATGCATGTAACATATATTTAAATAAATATTACCCATTAATTAAAAATTTATACACAATCTTTATGTGGGGTTGATATAATGTTCAAATATCAGCATTAAAGGCATTTCCTTGGGCTATCAATCATTTGAGAATGAAGCTGTTCAGAAAAGATAGAAAAAGATGACCTTAAGCACATTTAAATCCAGAGAATCATGGCATAAACAATGACTGAAATATTGCCATCCATCGACTTGGGTTATTAAAAATAATATTGTAAAATTTGATTTAATATGGAGATATCAAATTTAAATTTTAAAATGATACAGAGCAATTGCAAGAATAATTTACCACTCAAGAGTCTGGATCCACTCCAAGCTAGGACGACTCACAGCCTTCTGGAAACTAAGCAGGACTTAGTAAAAATGGATCATTCAAAATATATAACAAATCTTTGCCTATTTGCTCTAAAATGATACGCCAGATAACAA
This sequence comes from Prionailurus bengalensis, assembly GCF_016509475.1. Classification (NCBI taxonomy): domain Eukaryota; kingdom Metazoa; phylum Chordata; class Mammalia; order Carnivora; family Felidae; genus Prionailurus; species Prionailurus bengalensis. Next base: position 56,546,289 of record NC_057353.1, read on the forward strand.
GACTCTCTCCTCAAATTCCTTCGTAACTCTTCCTAACATTTAGAATAAAGTCTTTACTCCTTAATATGTAGGTCTTATATCTCTGAATTTCTCATCCTCTATCCTAGCACTGCTAGCCACTCTGGCTTCCTGGATGTTCCTGGAAAATATCAGATATGCCTACTACCTAGAGGTGCTTACTCTTGCCTTTTCCTCCCACCTACGTACTTTTGCCCTAGATTTTTATATTGTTATTCTTCATGTTACTTTGCTCAAATGTTATCTCTGAGGGCTTTTTTCCTCAGAAGGAAAAGCTCCCTAGATACTGCTATTTTCCCCTTTCTCTGTTCTATTTGTCTGACATATTTATTTGCATCATGCATAACAAACAGATATTATTTTGTTAACTGTTCTCTATTGTTTTCTCTCTCACACTAGAATGTAAGCTCTGTAGGAGCTGAGATTTTTATTTTGTTTTTCACAATATTCTTCATGCTTAAGCAGTGCCTGGGAAGTAATAAATCAATTTGTTGAATCAAATTGTTGAAAAAGAAAGAAGGAAGTTAGGAAGTTAGGAAGGAAGCAAGGAAATTTTTCTTTCCTCAAATATGATCTGCAAAATACTTTTTAAAATTTTTTAATGTTTATTTATTTTTGAGAGAGACAGAGATAGAATGTGAGTGAGTTAGGGGCAGAGAGAGAGGGAGACACATTTTCCGAAGCAGGTTGCAGGCTCTGAGCTGTCAGCACAAACCCCAACATGGGGCTCGAACTCATGAACTGTGAGATCATGACCTGAGCTGAAGTCGGATGCTCAACCAACTGAGCCACCCAGGCGCCCCTGCAAAATACTTTTTAACCAAAAAATATATATCATTTTGGAGAGAATCCAAACACATTCTGACACACCCTTTTCATTCTCATTTGCACATTTTCTTTGTCTCCCATGCTGGGCATCTTGTGATTATTTGTACTCTTGAAGCAATTAAGATTTTTTTTATAATCTCTGTTTTTGATGGGAAAATTAACTTCTGCCTAAATTGAAGGTTAAAATAAAAACAAAAACAAAAACCTTCTCATTTATCTGCCAATCCCCATATATTAGTTAAAAATAAATGTTCTAAAATAATTCCTTATGATACAATAAATTACTATTTTTAAGTGCAGCCAAGTATGTTTCCTGTTAATTTTTTACGCTTACTCTCCTGAAGACTTTTGTGGTATTGAATTTGAGACACTATATTGACAGATATTATTACTAAAAGAATAATTCAATGGCTTTAGATATTGAGATTTACCTAACCAAAAGCAGAAGTTTATACCTAGGATAATCACTAGAGCCTTACTGCTCCGGGGATTCTAATTTCTTGTCAACATCTGTGTTTCAGTTTATTATCTAGTGTCAGAAGGATGCCCATATCTGTGACAAATTTCACATTAAAATAATTATCCTAGGTAGATTTCCATCCTTTTACATTAGATTAGAAAATGCAAAGATGTAGACATTGATTTATTTATCCCCCAGGTAGGTTTAATGTTACATCTTTGTAACACAACCTAACAAATTTATATTGAGTGTCTAATATTAGGGGTTTTATTAGACACTGGAGTAGTATAGTGGTGACTAATGCACAAAAATAATGGCTGAAATTTATTGAGTATTTACTACATGCCAGTTAGCTTTCTAAGTGCTTTGCTTCTTTCTATTAATTGATATAATCCTCACAAAGGAAAGGAAGCTCCTTCTTGATTCCTTCTAAATTTTCTAAATAAACTAAAATAAGCTAAATTTACCTCTTCTAAATTTTCAGTTATCTACCTCAAAATTCAATGTTATTCACCATCCAAATTATCCTCCTAATCCTGGGTATCAGAAAAAAACACAAATGGACACACACACACATAAACACTTCCTGCTTTCAACGTTATATATTATTGTTGTTATGCAGGAATTGCTCCCTTAATGTTTTCAAAGTTATTAAAATCTGATGGTATCAGTAACTACTATGATAATTCTGTTATTACCTTCATTAACCAAGCTTTGTCAGGAAATCAAGGCCTAAAGCGGAAGGTTAGAGTAATAGCTACAACTACATAGCACTTAATATGCTCTATCCACAGTTCTATATTCCTCATATATTAACTCAGTCTTTGCTGAATAAAGTCATGTGAATCTCAAAGAAACTGTGTAAGGCAATTGTCATCCCCATTTTAGAGATGATGAAATGGGACTGCCGAGAAGCAAAGTAATTTGCCTGAGGTCACACAACAAGCAAAGAGCAAAGCTCATTGTTGAAGACAGATAGTTTAGCTCCAGGATGAATTGCTTAAGGGATTTTTTTTAAATACAGATAATGAGAATTTATGATGATAAGGCAGAGAGATAAGAGACTTTAGTGTTACACACGCGCTGATTTGAATTTCACTCAGACACCTTTAAGCTGTGAACTATCCAGCAAGTCAATTAAGCATGACAAGTCTCAATGTCCTCACATGTAAAAGAGTGATAATTGAGGGTTGTGTGAGAATTAGAAATCACATCTGATGATCCAATGTCTGACATAAATCAGGGTTGTACCCAGAGCTATTTTTATTAACAACTTTCCTTTCAGATACCTGAAGGCCTTTAGTGTTTCCATATAATGACAATGTTATTTTATTTCTCTTGGCCTTAGCCTATGTTAAAGACAAGACAGTAGGCACAAATCAAGTCACTTATATGCTAAGCCCCATATCACCAAACTCAGATTTAACTTTATTACAGTTTGACTCTCCCAGAAATGGAATATTAAACCAAGCACTCAGGAATGGCCTGATCAGCCTTAGTAAGGTAATCTGCCTGATAGATCTCAGGCATCCCTGTAAGGAAAGGAAACATGCAGTAGTAACAGATCTGCTTTTTGCCTAGAATAACTTCCTTGTTCCTGTTCCTTTCTGCCTTAAAGTTTCCTGCCTGTGTACCTCTTTGGAGGACCTCTATATCTGTAGATTGGTTGCTGCCTGATTCAAAAATCATCTAATAAAGCCAATTAAGACCTTTAAAATCAGTTGAATTTTGTTTAACACTGATAAAGACCCTTTGGTTTGAAAAGAAAGAAGTTGATAAAGCTTGAGTTCCTGCAGCTATTTGAAGGACAAATAAATAATTTCAGAACTATTTTTATATTTCTCCTCAGCCTTTTTCTTTTTTTTCAGGAGCAAGAACCACACAGTGATATCCTTTGCGAATATTATGGATAGTCATATTTTTTCCATGTTAGTGATGATTGTCACAAAAATATTTAGCAGAATCTAATCACCCTATTATTTATATTTTACAACAAATTATTTTTTAGTAATTGATATACCGTTTTGTGGATTTTGCTTTAACTAAAGGAGTTTTATATTATAATAATATACAGGATTTTATTTTTTATATTAAGCTATTTTTTAAAAGATTAAACACAAATAACTTAAAGTTTTTTTTTTTAATGTTAATTTACTTTTGAGACAGATTATGAGCAGTGAAGGGCAGTAAAAGAGGGAGATACAGAATCCGAACCTGGCTCCTGGCTATGAGCTGTCAGCACCAAAGCCCAACATAGGGCTTGAACTCATGAACCATGAGTGAGATCATGACCTGAGCAGAAGTTGGACACTTAACCGACTGAACTCCCAGGTGTCCCAGGACTTTTTAATAATCAATTATAAATGAGAACACAGAGATAGCATATTACCTACCAATATTAATAAAGTTAAAAAGTATGAAGAACTCATAGAGAATACTTTTTAATTATAAAGCAATGTTTCTTGTTCCTTTTTTCTTTCTTTCTTTCTTTCTTTCTTTCTTTTTTTTGAGAGAGAGAGAGAGAGAATGAGAGCACTCATGGGTGGAAGGCAGTGGGAGAGGGAGAGACTCATGCAGGCTCCATGTCTAGTGCGGAGCCCGACTCAGGGCTTGATCTCACAACTGTTAGATCATTACCTGAGCAAAAATCAAGAATCTGACACTTAACCAACCCAGGTGACCCAGCCACCCAGGTGGCCCTATAAAGCAATGTTTCTAAGCTTTGAGAAAACTGTAATTTTCTCTTTTTAGGTTTTGTTTCCCAATGTGAATAATATTGACATAACCAGCCTTAGAATGCATTTGGAAAATATTAAAATTGATTAAGAGTCACAGCAATTACTTCAAATTTTGTACAAATATATATTCTTACCAACATGCAATTCCTTTTCACAGAATACTGAGAATTTACTCCAAGTAGTTTAAGAATACAAGAGAGAAGGGATGGGGAGAAGTGAGAGAGGGATGGAGAAATATTGGATAAGCTCAATCGTGGTGTTTAAAGGAGTGTGTAGCTATAGAGGAACAAAGAAAAAGCATAGGAAGATGATGTCTGCTACGTAATTTAATCCTAGTTAATTTAACAAGGAAAGTCTTCATTTTTTGTCATCTTCTGTAGTGGTAGAAATTTAGAACATGTTTTGTGTCGCATTTTCATTTCCCATAATTGCCTCCATATCTGAAGATAATGCAAATGGTACAATGAGAAGTGAATTTCTCAACTTGTGTATTCAGCATGGGGTGGTATGCAGCTTCCACCTCATTGCATTCAGATTGTTTGCCTCTACTTCATGTACTGTGGTAGGATGAAATCAGCTAAAATATAAGAAATATCAACAATATCTATCATAATATAAAATGGTTTTATATTGTGAGAGAAAAAAAAACTTATTCATGATACCTGTAGAAGATGGGTAAGGCTGACTTTATTCAGGACTGTGGTGATAGGTATAGAGACCATTGCAATGCAGTTTTGGAGTAGGAGGGAGAGATTGGGCTCAGCTCTGAAAACAACAAGGGAAAGTGGGGATTTATAGCCAAGGAATAGGGTGGAGAGAGTTGGTGGATGGAAAATTACTAAGAGGAAACATCATGGGTAAGAGGGAATTCTGGCTAAATTGACCTAACAGAATTCTTCCTGAGGGCATGACAGAGTGATCAGATATCACCTGGGCAATAGTGGGGGTGAGAGATTTGGTCACATATTGAGGGTGATTAGATATCAAGGGTGGGAAATTCTGGCTAAACCAACTTAGCAGAAATTTCACTTGCTGAAAGTGAACACGCCCAATGATAGGGCTTAAGAGAAAAAGAGCTCAGAGGAGTCTGACTAGCTTTGGTCAAAGAAAGAATTTTGTCAACATAAGTGTTCCAAAAATTTTACTTTGCTTTTTCTAGGGTAAAAAACAAACAAACAAACAACCAACCCAACTTATTTTAGCATGAGCAATAAAATGCTATTAAAAATACACTGTATAATTTAAATTTCTTTTAAATATAAGATATTAAGCATAGTTCGATCTTTTTAATTCAGGGTCATATTTTTGAGTTTTCACCATTGCATTGTACTGAGCTGGACATTTTCAAAAAATTTAGGATCAGCATAGTCTAATGACCTTGTCTTTTGCTAGTGGGCTCAGGTTAAATCTTATGGGTATTTCATTTAGATAATTTCTCCAAAACTTTGAACAATTCAGCCCAGAATAGATAAAATGAGTGCAAATACTTATTCCAACTTTCAAATAAGTCAAGTGTTTTTGTGTTATAGGATGCTAACTAACCAAAAGAAAGCTGGAATAGTAATATTAATCTCTAACAAAGTATCCTCTGATTAAGAAATATTACTAGAGATAAAGAGGACAATTACAGTGATAAAGAGGTCAATTATCCAAGAAGCTAGATAACCGGAATCACACTATCAACCACCTTGACCTAGTGGACACTTATAGCCTCTCATACCATCATTAGCACAAAACACATTCTTCTCAAGTGCAAACAGAATATTCACCATAATACACCATATTCTGGACCGTAAAACAAATGCCAGGAAAATTAAAAGAATAGATATAACAAAAAGTATGTTCCTGGGCTACAATGGAATTAAACTAGAAATCAATAACAGAAAGGTATTTGAAAAATCTCCAAGTTTCTGGAAGTTAAACAACACATTTCTAAATAATCTAAGTCCAAGTGAAAACACAAAGGAAATTAAAAAAAATGTATGTATATGTACACATGTGTGTATATACATATATATATATATGTACATACACACACACATATTTTTTGAACTAAATAAAGTTGAAAATGCAACATGTCAAATTTTGTAAGGGGCTGCTAAAACAGATCCCTGGGAGAAGACTATAGTATTAAATGCATACATTAGAAAAAAATCTAAAATCAGTAACCTCAGTTTCCACATTACAAAACTAGAAAAAAGTGTAAACAAAGGTATAATTTAACACCTCATTCCCAATTATACAAATGCTAGAATAACTTTATTTGCCATTTTTGTAAATCCCAACTCTAAACCTATGCCAGATCAGCCCCCACCCAAAAATACACCTGTTACTTATCTCTGCTTAAAGACTAGATAGAAGTTCTGATATACTATATTTGAAAATAATCAATAGATCTACTAACTGCTATTCATTTTTGAGGGATTATAAAATAGCTTCCTTATTATTAATTTTCTTGGTACATTCCTGTATTTCCAATGGACATTTCAACTCCTGTCTAAAGAACAAAAGTAATATAATGTAATGATTTTATTTTCTAGGTATTTCTTAATATTGCTTGGTCTTCTCCAGTAGCTTCCTTATCTCTCAAAGTACTTTTTGGGAAGAAAAACAGTAGTAGTAATTTCTTGTCTAAATTCACTTTACACAGTGTTACCTCCAGTTACTAGCTTCATGAAAACAGCTTGAAATATAATAACATTTTTCTGAAGATGGAAAGCAAAAGCTTCTCAGCATGAAAGGTTCAGTGCACTTTGAACATTCATACACATATTAAATGATAATGAAAGTGTCACCTGACTTCAGAATTTTAAGTGATCATAGAAGGCAAGGGAGATGTTTCAATATGAAACAGCATATGATTTATTATAAATGTTCAAGATACAAGTCATTTTCTCTACTGTTGATGGAGGAAACGGGAAGTATAAAATTAAAAATATGGAGTTTTCCTCAGATTCATGCCTATATTTCTTTTTGCCCTTCCATCTTTCAAGCTGCTTCCTCTAATCTATATTTAGAGAAGCAGCTGGCCCGTACATTGTGTCAATAATCCCATGAAGTATCTATGGGGTTTCTGGGGGGGGAAAAAGATATAATTTGAAGTTTCAAAGTTCATTTACCAGGTGGCAGCTGAACTGTTTAACAAATCCAAATTTTGAGATCACAAAAATGAATTAAGATTTGGGGGTGGACAGTGTTCCACAAAATAATGATGACAGTCACATAAGCATTTTGACATATTCATAGATTTAATATGATGTTTGTAGCTTCCATTCAATAGAAGCTTGCGTGCTGGGAAATCATGAGCCTCATGCTAGAACATGCACATTTTCTAAGATTAAGGCAAAGCTCTGGATTGTGTCTAATTCATCATTGTACCATCTGTTTAACATGGATTTATCACGAGTTACTGGCTTGGAGTAAGTAATCTTTAAAATCTCTATGCAGTCTGAACAGTTATCTGTAAACTTTCATCCATAGAGCCTCTGCAGGACTCCTAAACTCAGCCAGCAACATACTTGATACAAATTCAAAGCAAAAACAAACAAACAAAAAAAAAACAAAACAACAAAAAAAATTTTATATCCAGCTGTGGCCAAATTGTAGCTCATCACTTTAACTTGTCCTTCTATGAATCCAAATATTGGAAAGAGAACAGCTACATGGGAACCAGTACACTTTCCTTATTAACCATGCTCAGTTAAAAATAGCCAGAATGGAGGGTTTTTTTTTTAATCTTAAAGGGGTGTTTGTCTACAGCACTGAGGTTAATTTACTTAAATTGCAAACCCTGCTTATAGCAATGGATCCCTACTAGTCTGATAATAAGATCTAAATTATTGTTGATATTCCCAAAAGGTATCATCCCTAATAGCCCAAACAGTTACAAAGTTCTAGGGTGCTATAATTAAATTATATTTATATTTTCCTCTTTTATATTTGGCTTTGTGGTATGCACATATAAAACAACAGGCTTTCACTTGTCATAAAGCTTATTATATAAATCTGTCCATATTTGTCTATAGGACCATATCCTTCCTGTACATATTATATATAGGTGTCCGAATTATCCCCGAGCATGTGAACTGATTTGTTTCTAGGCTAAGCAATATTGAAAAGCAAAGCAAAAACATTTACAGTAATAGAATTATTAATATACTTGATAGTAGGGGCACCTGGTTTGCTCAGTCAGTTGAGCATCCAACTCTTGATTTTGGCTCAGGTCATGTTCCCAGGGTTGTGGGATCAAGCCCCACATCAATCTCTGTGCTGAATGTGGAACATGCTTAAGATTCTCTCTCTCTCTCTCTCTCTCTCTCTCTCTCTCTCTCCCCCCACTACCCCTCTCCTCTCCTCACTTGCTCTCTCTCTCTCTCTCAAATTACACACACACACACACACACACACACATACACACACACACATATAGATATTTGATGATAGACCTGTCATGGGACATACAGAGTGATAAAAATCAAAGATCTTGATAAAAATCAAAGAGGGTTATAAAAGGCATGGGAGAGTTTATTTTTGAGAGGCGACATGATTAGATAGAACATAAATGTAAAAAGACAAAACTGAAGGAGGGCAAGTTTGAAGTTTAGAAAATAATAAAGAAACAGGTGTATTTCTTAACCAAATTCTAGTAAAATAAAAAGAGAAGATCACTTGGAATTAGACGTGAGGAGAAGCAAATTTAATGACTCCTGTTTCACAGATTATAAATATAAATAGTTGCTAAAAAAAAAAACTGTGATGGACTCACATGTCATAGAAATATCTTGCACAATTTAGGAAAGATAGGAGGACTTAACATATTATTACCTCAGGAAAGACCTTTTCAATCATTAAAAATCCCCTATTCCATTTGATCTACCAGTTTGTGAGCCGAGGTACCCAGTTGAATTCAGCTTATAGTGTATATGTTAAAAGGATATTTCTATTTCTATGTTAGGATTATTTATTATTGAATGCAGAGATAGTTTAGTAAATTGGGGAATTTCTTAGAAGTTTGCTTGTTTTTCTCAAAGGACACAATTAAGGAAACGACATCAGTTCTGCTGGAAGTCAACAAGACCTGGAATAAGAGAGTTGAAAGTTATCAGGGCATTTTCTTCTCTCTCTCTGTTTTTCTGTGTGATTCTGATATGTCTACATAATTAAAAATACTGTGGTGTCTGAATTTCAGTCATTGACCTGAAACTGAACCAGTTATCTAGTAGAAAAAAAAAAACATATATCAGCAAAAAGCTCTGCTTGACTTAGTTGTGTCCAGTTTCTCTTCCCTGAAAAGGACCAAGAAAATGTCATAAGAGGTAGGATCATTTTATATGGATCATGATTTTTATCTGGTAATCGTCCATATAGAGAAGAGTATGCATTCTCTGAGAACTTTAAATGATGAGGAAACAAACTTTAAACAATGACAAAAAATATTTTGTTACCAAATAGGAAAACAAAAAGATTGAAATTGTACAACGGAAGTGATGGTATGCAGAAATGGATGCTCATCTAAATCCCAAGTCATGGGATAAATTTCAAAGTCATGACTACATTTCAATGTTGTCAACAGTACTTATTGCAAGTAAAAACTATCCTAATGACTTAGAAACTAATAAGAAAAGAGAGAATAACTGAATAGAATAAATGGGCAAAGATTATGAACAAACAACTTCACTGTAAAAAATAAATATAAATGAGAATAAATGCCCCAAATCTTTCATGATTGAGGATATACAAATTGAAACAAAGTGATGTATCACTTTTCAGTTGGAAATTTTAAAATTTTGTGATACTTCTTGTAGGTGAGGGTCTTGAGAAACCTGCACTCTTATATAATGTTTTGGGGGATATATTTTGATTCAACTCTCCAAAGGACACTTACTCTTGGAAACCAAAATGTACTGCTAAAATATATCTTTTAGACAAAATAGCAAATTGTCAGGATATTTTAACAAGAGTTACATTGTGTGCAGTGGAAAAAAAACTGGAAACAAGAAAATAGTGGATGAGTAAAATAAATTATGATAGAAGCATATGCTGGAATATTATACAATAAAAAGGAGTGGTTGCTTTTACTACTAATAATAAAGGACAATGGAAGGAAACATATTAACTCCTTAATCACAAAAATATTTCTATTACTGTGCTAACACCCCAGACCTTGCTTTCCCCCCCAAAGCTATAGCCCGTCTGAAAAGATTTCAAGCTCCCAGTTTTCTGATCAGCATCTCACTCTTCTCTGTAGTATTCCCTTGTCAAATAATTAACCTGATTAGGACTTCAGTTCCATTGGTTCCATATCCCTTTAGTATCCACCACTTTACTTTGTTTTCATTCTTATTTATCAAGTTTATATTTCAGAGCATATATTCTCAATCATATTCTCTCTCCATCTCTCTCCCTTTCTCTCTTCTCTCATTTTCCTCCTTTTATTCACAGGATGAAATTCCAATTCTGGATAACATTTTCAATGCATTCTCCATGAATTTGCCATAGGGGATGATCTTTGTTAAGTAATTCTGATGACTGGGGTCCAGTGATTTCATTTTTAAATTCCTTATCTCGGCAACATCAAATCTCTGTTGGTTGCCTGATATGCTAACTTTCCTATCTCTATGTTATAACTTCTTTGTAGTTTCAAATTTCCATTTGCATACATTTTTCCAATAACTTCTCCTCATATTTGATTAATAAAAACTATCAGATAGTCCTTATCCATCATGTGCAAAAAACAAAACAAAACAAAAAAGCAAAAACAACAACAACAACAACAAAACACCTACTTGTTTCTTTTCTCAGTTTCTCTGCCCACCCTCTTGTTCCAATGGGACAGGCCCTTGAGCCTGATCTCACCCACTCCTATCCTATCAACATCCTCCCTCAGTTAGCATCTCTGTCCCCACACATAGCCAATCTATTTGTCTATACACCAATATTCTTAAAAACATGTTATCACGCTCTATTAAATTTCACCCTGGAAAACAAAATAGAAAGATTTCATCCCACATATCTGTTACTTAGTCATTAATTTGGCTCGATTCCAGACAAATTTTCAAGTAAATTTTCTGTACTGGCAGTCTCCACTCTTTCACGTACATTCATTGCTTCAAAACACATAAACCGGTCCTTTTTTTTTTCACTTCTTTTCACTAATATTCTCTATTCCAGACACCCAACAACTTCTACCATGCTAAATGTATATATATTTAGAATTTTCGGCAGCTTTTAGTACTAGTGGCCACTCTTCATTCTGTTGAAAGTCCTCCTCATTTTATGTTTAAAGTTTATTTAGTTTTGAAAGGCAGAGAGAAAGACTGCAAGTAGGAGAGGGGCAGAGAGAGAGAGAGGGAGACACAGAGTCCGAAGCAGGAGCCAGGATATGAGCTGTCAGCACAGAGCCCGATGCGGGGCTCAAGCCCACAAACTGTGAGATCATGACCTGAGCCAAAGTCAGACACTTAACTGACTGAGCCATCCAGGTGCCCAGAAGATCCTCTTCAATTGGAACCATATTCTTCTGGTGTTCATTCTCTCCCATGGCCTCTCATTTTTTGCCCGCATTATTAGATTTTTTGTCTAGTCTTAATTCTGTATACTTAAGCTCTTCAGGGAATATCCTAGGAACAATTCCTTTTGCTATGTCTAAAATATTTCCTTTATGAGATTACTACAAATGCCATAGCTTGAAATATTGTTAAAAACTGGTATTTCTCAAATGCATCTTTAGACTATCTCTCATTTTATTCGTGTGCTTTTTTTTTAATCCAATTATCCATTTAATATCTACTTCTACTTGGAACCGTGAAGAAAATCACAAAGGTAATATATACAAAACAATGTTCATGGTTCCTTTGGCTGAAAATGGCAAGGGGGTGCCTGAGTGGCCCAGTAGGTTAAGCCTCCAACTTTCAGCTCAGGTCATGATCTCACAGTTGGTGAGTTCAAGTCCTCATGGGGCTCTGTGCTGGCAGTGCAGATCATCCTTGGGATTTTCTCTCTCCCTTGCTCTCTGCCCCTATCCTGTTCTCTCTCTCCATCTTTCTCAAAATAAATAAGTAAATGAAAACTTAAAAAAAATGGCAATACCAACCCTCCTGACTCAGCTCATAAATAGATTCTTTCCATTCATTTTCCTCCCACATCTACTTCTTTATAAAGTTCTGTTCCTTCTATCTCCAGCATGTATTTTGATTCTGACCATTTCTATTGATTTCTACTGACATTAACTTTAATCCAAGCCACTATTATCTATTATTCCTCCAAATTTATCATTTTTCTTAGAAGCTGTTTTATACTTCAAGTTATTTTATACTCCTTTATTGTCTACCTTATAGATTCTTCCCAAAACAATAGGACTAATCTCTTTAAACAAAAACAACAAAACAAAACAAAAACACACTAGAAAGCTTTACCATTATACTTGTCATTGTTCAAATCTAAAGTCTTTATCATACATTATAAAATCTTGTTTGCATCATGTGGCAACATGCTCTCCAACACCATGTGATCCCACATCTCTCTTTACGTGCTATCCTCTAACACTGAGAGATTCTCTTTTCTTTGACCATGCCAAGATGTTTTAGAATTTAGGGCATTTGCATAATGTTTCCTCTAATGCTATTATTCTTCTTCCATCTCTTCACAAAGTTGTCTCATTTTTCTCATTAAAGTCTCTGGCATTTAATTTGTCCTCACCTGCAAATAATATAAACTTTATTCATAATGGCCTAGTAAAATTTACCCTAGTAAAATAAGAAATGTATTGGCCAATGTACTGGAAGTCCAGATGGAATGCAGGTAATCCAGTGCATCAGCTCTGTTTTTCTGTGATTTTCTAAGTCACTTCTGTGAGGTTGCTTTGACCTCATAGTGTTTACGAATGGCTGCAACATCTCCAGTCTTCATAGCCACATACATACCATAGTATCATACATCAGAGAAAGTAATTTCCTGTTACTTTTCTTTTTTTTTTTTAATTTGGGGGGGGGTGTGGGTAGAGGAACAGAGGGAGAGAAATTTAAGCAGGCTTTATGCTTGGCTTGGAGCCTGAAGCAGGGCTCAATCCCATGAGCCTAGAATCATGACCAGAGATGAAATTAAGAGTTGGCTGCTCAACTGATTGAGCCACCCAGGTGCCCCTTTTCTGCTACTTCTATGTTAATATGCAGGTATTCTTAATATTCTCAGAAAAGCAAATTTATTCTCCAAAACTGGAGTTCACAATCTTTCCTGAATCAGTGCGTATAGAGCATGAAATACCAGAAACTGTTTAATTAGTCTTGTATCATCTGCCCTATTTCTAGGTGCTGTTAGCATCCTGAAATACATATGAATTATGGTTATGCAAAAGAAATCAGAGTAGTTTTAAAGTGAGAGAGACACTGACTACCATATCCTCTGCAAGGACTCAGTTCAAATATCATATTTCTAAGATAACATCTATGGTGATCCTATCTAAAACAGCTTCCTTCAGTGACTTTCTGTCCCATCACTAATGATTTCCTTCACTATACTTATCACAGTCTGTAATTATATGACATAGCATATTTTAACTTGTCGATTGTCTATCTGCCCCATTTCTATAGAAGATGCAACAAGGTAAAGACTGTATATTGCTACTTTTGTTTATTTCCATAACTGGAAGACAATTCAACCTGCCAATAAAAAGACAAGTTCTGTGTTAATTTTTAATTTGCTTTAAACCACAGATGTCAAATATTGCAAACCATATATACCTGGTAAGAGGTTAATAACCAAAATAGTAAGTAACTCATATAACTCAATAGCAGAAAAGACAAACTATCTGATTTTAAAATGGGCAAAGGACTTGAGTAGATATTTCTCCAAAGACATAGAGATTGCTCACAGGTGTATGAAAAGGTGTTCAGCATTACTAATCATCAAGGGAAATACAAATCAAAACCATAGTGAGATATCATCTCAAATCTATGAAGATGGCTAATATCAAAAAGATGTACATGTTGGCAAGGATGTGGAGAAAAACAAACCCTGGTATGCTGTTGGCAGGACTATAAATTGGAACACCAGCTATGGAAAATAATACAGAGTTTCCTCAAAGAATTAAAAATAAAAATACCATTAGGTCCAGCAATCCCACATTTATATATTTAACCAAATGAATTAAAATCAGGATCTTGAAGACTCCTATGTTTATTGCAACAGTATTCACAATATCCAAAATATGACAGATTTAATGTCTTTCAGTAAATTAATGGATAAATATGGTTTACACATACAATGGCGTATTATTCAATCTTTAAAAAGAATGAAATACTGCCATTTGTGACCACCTGGAAGGACTGGATGATATTACACTGAGTGAAATAAACCAGTCATAGAAAGACAAATACTGCATCATATCACTTATAAGAGGAATATAGAATAATCAAACTCATAGAAACAGAAGTAGAATGGTGGCTGGCAGGAGCTAATGGAGGGGGGAAATGTGATAGTTGAAGGGTTCAAAGTTATATTATGCAAAAGAAATAAGTTCTGGAGATCTACTATACAGCATAGTGGCTATGGCTAACAATATTGCTTTTTACACTTAAATTTTTCCTGGAAGGTAGTTATTCTGTTAAGTATACTTACCTAACAATACTAATAATAGTTACAATAATAATAATAATGGTGACAGGAGGAAATTTGGGGAGGTGATCAGTATGTCTATGGCTTTGATAGTAGTGATAGTTTCATGGGTATATATTTATCCCCAAACTCACAAGTTTTATATACATTAAAGTTATACAGCTTTTTTACATTTCAATCATACTTCAATAAAATGGTTTTAAAAATAAGACAAAAAAGAACTCCAGTGACTTGTTACAATATAATAACATCAGTGAAATATTTAAAGCCTAAAGATCTATATTCAGCATGATACACTTATAAAATTAGAAGCAGCTAAACACACACACACACACGCACAGTTTAACAATATTTAGGGAATGAAGCAAAGGAATGACAAACATAGAATTTAAGTCATCATTTACCTCAGGTCAGGAAATAAAGAGATGGGATTAGGAAGACACATAATTAGATTAATACTGTCTGGGTCTTAGATTTTTGTTTTAATTGATTAAAATTAAAGCCTTGAGAGTTTGACACTATTAAAAATAACCCAATAACTTAATAAATAAATAAAAGCAGACTAGGAATGTATTAGGGGCCCATGAATCAGGATATTATGATTATGTAATTAATCCATATAATACAAAATAGAAAAAAAAAGAAAAAAGGCAAATATTTTCAGAACAATTCCCAATTCCTAATGATTATGGCCTTCTAGGATATATATCATACAACTGTTTGAAAAATTAAAACTTTTTTCTAAAGCAAATGTCTTTCTTCTATCTCAAAAGCAACCTCTGAAAGGATGCATTGAATTTTAAAATAGAGTAGAAACCTTTAAAAGCTGTAATTAAATTTTGAGATAAGGTGATTTGCTGAGAGAATCTAAGGAGATTTCCAGATGTCTACTAGGTTATTTTAGTTTTCTGCATTTCCTATAACCTCTGATTCTCTGAGCTCTCAGTAAATCTGACAGTCATAATTGTAGAGACTTGGGGCATAGAGGTATAAGGCAGTAATAGGACGAGTGAATGGTTCTACATTCAGCTCTTTCTTTCTGATGCTCATGCATATGTAGCATCCTTTCATCTATCAGGAAAGTGGATCCTGAAGGTTCAGTTTATGACCATCATCAAGGTGAACAGTTATCTACCACGGAGCTAAAAAAAGCACTGTAATGAAGACGCAGTTGGGGAATGATTCAGGACATTACGTGGGCTGGCCTTCTTTTCTCAAATCCATTGAGAAAAGTGAGTTTGGAAAAAGGAAGCAGACATCTGGATCACAGTGATGTAACCACTTATTCGCAGATGGAGGATGATTTAATTATTCCAGGAATTCCTATCTGTATGGATCAATCATTAAAATAAAAACTTCTACTATACACTTAGAATGCCTACAAACAGAGCTTTATTCAAATGAGGACCATCGGAGTATATTATAATCCACATGATGGGAGCATTAAATCATTCAACCTTAGAGAGGTAACTTTCTGCTGCAAGTAGCACTTTTTCCTGAGGGTGAGGGGTTGCCACAGATAGGAGGGAATGGGAGGTGAAGATAATATGAAGAGGAAAGTCCACTTTAAAATTTGAGATTCAGAAAACAACCAAAGATGAGAAGCCTTTTGAGTGGTGTTCTTCTACATGCAACAATCCATCTATCAGATTATTTTTTTTGTCACTTAAAGGCCAGAATGTTTATGAACCCCACTGCCTTCCCCAAATGCCCCATCATCTGTAGTAATGCCAGGCAACTTGCCAAGGGCATTCACAGGCAGAGAGCATCTGAAGAACACATTTGTGTTCCAAAGTAACATACAGAAAATCATATCATCTCAAATGCTGACCAATATACAGATATAAGCCACAACCCTTAAGATGGGAAGATTAACTACAATGTTGCTGAGTTCTGAGCAAAGAGTCAGAAAATCTCTGCATATTAAGACTGATGGGAAATAAAAGGGAAAGCTCAGCATAACTGGGTTTAAATCCAATAGCAGAAAATACCAGATTAGAATGAAATGCAAGTGGGGCACCTGGGTGGCTCACGGTCATTTGGGCGTCTGACTTAGGCTCAGGTCATGATCTCATGCTTCATGGTTTCCAGCCCCGCATTGGGCTCTGTGCTGACAGCTCAGAGTCTGGAGCCTGCTTGGGATTTCTCTGTCTCCTCTCTCTCTGCCCCTCCCCTGCTTGTGAGCGCGCGCGCCCTCTCTCTCTCTCACCCTCTCAAAAATAAATAGACTTAAAAAAAAAGGAAAGAAATGTAAAAGAGCAAGACAGTGTCTAATATAATGAGCATGAGAGGCTTTAGTCAAGAATAGATACACTAACTATTCTACTTTATGTAGAAGTATCACCTTATCTTCATTAAGAGACACCAAGTGTTAGCATCAGGCTCACACTATGCTATTACCTACACATGATTTGTATATTTCCAAACACACTCATCTTTATACATTGTCCAATTGAAGAATAGCTTTAAGTATTTTTACAAATAGCTTTTTAAAAGAATTCTGACAAACTGATTCTTTATAAACTGATTCTAGATCTCTTTTCCAAGTGGGCAGAATAATATCAATGCAAGAATTATTGCAATTTGCTGTCACCCTTTTTATATGTATATGGATACTGGCAAGGTGTGAATAGATAAAAACAAAAGCATGAGACATTAGTTTTGAATCTCTATATTATTTATTCTTTTGGATAAAAATGTTGTTGTTGGAGTTCTTTATTCACTCCAGAGATTACTATGCACCAGGCTTTGTGTTAGTCTGACTTTACTAAGAAAGGGGGCAGAAAAAAAGGGATATTTAATAGCATTGATTAAATAAGTCTTTTTCATGGAGGTCACAAGATAAATCTTCCTGAAAAGCAGTAGTAATCTAAGCAAAGAAAGCATGGTCATCATTTTCAATAGCACTATGTTGGGATGTCACATTGGCAAGCCACAATGAACCACACCATCCTTTATTCACCCCCTTCTGTAGTCCTTCCCACATTGATCTGACCTTAGCTACATGGCTTCTAACTGTGACCAGTGAGGTCTTAGCAATGTAATATAACCAAAAGTTTATATTCACTGCTTTGGAAGTTTCCGTCCCCATCCAAATTTGTGTGTAATCCTTAAGCTTTCTCTCTCTGCATGCAAACACCAAGGAAAGGCCATCTGAGGGTGGAGAAAGAATACATCCATCTGCAAGTTCTGAGAGAGCTCTCAGCAGAAAATGGATTGGCTGGAACCTTGACCTTGGACTTCAAGCCTCCAGAACTGTAAGAAATAAATTTCTTTTGTTTAATACACTCAGTCTGTGCTATTTAGTTATGGCAGTCCAAACTGACCAAGACATGTACTTTCTCATGATTTCAAATGTGAAATCTGGTATCCAACCAGATTATTATTGAAGTCCAGACTATCCTCCTGTATGGAGAGGCTTCATGGAGAAGACCTGGGGTGTGAGATACCAAATGAAGAGAGAGGGACATGTGGAAGAAAACTGAGAATCCGATTCTTCTCTCCACCATTTACATGCAGCCATAGAAATGATCCAGCTCACACATGGAGCGAAGGAATAATCAAATTTACACAAAATAAGTATAACAAATATTAAATCATTGTGCTTTTTTTTAATTTTTTTTTTAAATTTTTTTTTCAACGTTTATTTATTTTTGGGACAGAGAGAGACAGAGCATGAACGGGGGAGGGTCCGAGAGAGAGGAGACACAGAATCGGAAACAGTCTCCAGGCTCCGAGCCATCAGCCCAGAGCCTGATGCGGGGCTCGAACTCACGGACCGCGAGATCGTGACCTGGCTGAAGTCGGACGCTTAACCGACTGCGCCACCCAGGCGCCCCTAAATCATTGTGCTTTAAACCACTGAGTTTTATGGTGGTTTGTTTTGCATCAGCTGTTAACTGAAACAGGCAATTAGCTTGAAAAGAATGCTGTGTTGTAAACATGCTAACAGTTCAGCAGTGGTGAAAAAGTGAGGTATAAGGGAAGAGAGAAATTCAGTTCATAGAGACGTCAAGGAGACAGTTTACAATGGAATTAATGAATATTTAGTATAACAAAGTATTATTAAATAAATAAACATAATTTCTTTCTGAATAAATACATGGCTCTGTGAGTTTGCTGTGTTAGGTTGCAGTGAGAAAGCAGATACACATAGCCTTTGGCTTTCAAGGAAGTTTGAAGGAAATCTGATTGAAATGTGACTCCAGACCTTTCTAACTTCTCCCTGTGTAGAAAGCTAGAAAGAGTATCTCTCCCACTCTAAGAGGACAAAGTTGGATAATCTACATTATCATATGTCAGAGAGCAAACAAGTAGTATGAAATTTTAAGGAAAGACAGGTGTGTCATAGGAGACAGATATGGGCATGGGCTGACCTGTAGCCACAGGAGGACAATGGGCAGGAAGGAAGAATTCAGCCACAAACTTTAACAGATTTCTCAAGGCCAAGTATGGGTTCGTGTGTGAATATAAACTCCTAGGAGCTGCACACACAAAGTAAGCACACACACACACACACACACACACACAAAGAAAGCCCATGCTCTTTCCTCTGTATTACATCACCTTATTTTGATAAATGTGAACAGAATCCTTAGTAAATAAGTGAACTCTTAAACTCAATTTCTGAATGTATAAAGCTGGAGTTTTGTACGGTGATGATGCCATATATCAGGAACCTATTTTTTTCCAGTAAGGCTTGGTATATTGAGTAATAAAATATTGAACATATAAGAATACATTCCTCATCCACCCTCTGCAGGTAGTCCAGGGTATGGCAACAGCCCCCACACTTCAGTTTGAAGCAGAGAACTGCAGAATTAATTTCAACTTCATCAAATCTCCTAGGGTGTGGTCCAGATATAAATGGGCATATGCAACAGAATAGTAGTTTGGTGGTACAGTATATGGTGAGAATATAGGATGGTTATGGCAGAAATTTGATTCTTTGCTGTTTGTGGAGTTTTGCATGTTCAACTTATGAGCTGTGACATTCTTAATACAGAACAGTTTATAGCTGACCAAACAGTCTTGTTTTGACATCCCATGAACAGCTTTCATGTTTTCATACAGAGTTTTATGCTTATTAGGAGACACAAGTCACAGATTGCAACCTCTAGAACTCCCTTTCCCCAGCCATGAACTTTGGCCTAGGGCTATTTATAACAGAAATAAATAGTACCTTTTTAATAATTCTCTCTCTCTCTCTCTCTCTCTCTCTCTCTCACACACACACACACACACGCGCGCACACACACACACACACACACACACACAATGTTCTCTGTTCTCATTCTCCCTAAGAAGAGAAAAATTATACATAACTAAATGAGAATGATACATATCAGGAGCTCATTAAAGACTGGTACTATGCTGCTTCATTTAACATACATTCCAAAGAAAAGTCTCTTTCAGAGAAAAGAAAATCACTATACAACACATCTCCTTTCTTTCTTTCTTTAGGGCTATTGAAAAATGCACTTTAGAAGTTCTGAAAGCAAAACTAAATTATTCTTGGCATGTAATGGCTCAATTGTAAGACATATATCATTACCAAAGTAAGTAAAATAGTTTTACCTTTAAGTTTAGAATATAATCTATGACTAATATATGTGTACTATTTTTATTTAATATTTTGTATTTCTCTGTTTGCTATACTAAGTTTTGATTAAAGATTCTGAAGCAAGTAAGTGAACAACGTTTCCAAAACCCAAAACCAGCCCACAATAAAGGTTTCATAAACCTTCAGATTGAAGGCAAACACAAATCTACACTACCAGACTTGGTATACTATATAAATAAAATGTTAGCAACTAGTAGCAGAAAAATAAAAAGGCACATTACATAAAGAGGTAGTAAAAGTTCACTGTGGGGGCATCTGGGTGGCTCAGTCAGTTAAGCGTCCAAATCTTGGTGTTGGCTCATGTCGTGATCTCATGGTTCATGGAATTAAGCCCCACAATAGGCTCTGCACTGCAGAATCTGCTTGGGGCTCTCTCTCCGTCTCTCTCTCTCTCTCTCTGCCTCTCCCTCACTCATATTCTCCCTCAAAACATATAAATAAACATTTTTTTTGAAAAGAGGTCATTATGGAATTGCCCCTCCAATTCATTAATGGATTTGTCACACAAAATCTAGAACAATCATTTGTATTCATGACTTGAATCTGAAATGCATAAATTTCAAATATAAAACAAGTATAAGACCTTTATGTTACAATTTCTTGGCTTCATGAATCTTGTCTTGGTATTTAAAGATTTTTAGTTATTTGTTCTATTTAGATTTTCAAGTCTATAATGAATTTCTTCATAAACGGTATCTCAATTTTGTTAAAGCAAAAATGCAGGTCACTGTTGTTCTAATTACTTTGTGTTTTGAAGAGAGGATTCATGGCATATGATTTTGACTTGGAGTTACTGGAATATTAGATGGTAAATGAGCCCTAAATCTCTTTGTTGCAAAAATCATAGTAGAAGGATTATCTACATTGCTTTGAGTTTCTAATTCAGATTATCAAATTTGAGCCAAAACTATAATATGAGCAGCCAGTAAACAATCCTGCTATCTCTGGTTATTATCAATACAATGGCAACTTTGTGAAATAATAGGATAAATTACCAAAAATATTGATGCTAATTCTCTCAAAGCACAGATTATGTTGAAGCAATAAGTCAAAGTATTTAAGAAGGTTTGTAGTAACCAATTGACTAAATTACTACTCATCATGAAAGAAAGAAACAAAGAAACAAAGAAAGAAGAACGAAAGAGAAAGAAAGAAAGAAAGAAAGAAAGAAAGAAAGAAAGAAAGAAAGAAAAAGAAACAAATTTAAAATAATAAAACCAAGGTATGACTCCTGACTCAGGGTGTTTTAAAGATGATTTGAAATAAAACAAGTAAAGAACTTTGGACAGATCCTGAACCATCCATAGAGCTGAATTATTGTTAGCTTGGCTTGTCTTATTATTGTGGAGGGAAAACATTTCCCCCCATTCCACTGTTTCTAGGAAGAGGTATTTCCCTCTATACCTCCAGCTTTTGGACCTATACTTAACTACTACCTATCTATCACTCTTGCTAGGTGGAAGACAAACTTTAGTAAAAAATGCTTAACTGGGTGTTGCTAATCCATTAATATCCTAAATCTGTTGTATTATATTTATTGTCCCTCTTTATAAACTTAAATTTTCAGCTCAGGTGGCAGATTTGGGAGTAAGCAACCTTATTCTCGTATTTTAGCCACCACAAAACTTACCTTTATATTTATTAGTAAGAAAAGTGATATTACATTTCCTATATGATCTTTCTCATCATATGATCTGTCTCAACTCACTTAGAACCACATTTGAATAGAGGTGTTATGTATTTATTTTTGGGTTCCATCAGAACCCAATAATTATTGTCTATCTCATAGCACAATTTTGAGGGAAAAGGGATAATCCGCATAAAAGGGTTTAGAACAAGGCATGGCAGACATTAAAAGTTGGTTATTATAATTCTTAATATTTTTAAGAAAAAATTCAAACATTCTTAATAGCTAACTGAAATACAAAGGAAATAAAAAATGTTTTATGGCCCTTGTGTATCGTTTTAACTAATAACACATTATGTAAATGCAAATAGTTTGCCAAATCAGGGCATGTGTTAGATTGCATTCCAACATATTTTATTCTTAAAAAAAGATTGCAGATGTATAAACATCACCTCCTCTCAAAATCACCTTCACTAGGGCACACTGTACTAGAAAATTTATTAATGGAACAAAAACTTCAGGATAGTATTGGAGATAGATACGATTTCAATAATAAAATAAATTGATGATTCCATTTTTAGTGCTTGAATATACAAACAGATTCTAACAAATAATATATTGTATTGTCTTTTGAAGAACATAAAAATATTCAAATTACCATTTTGATCCCCACCTCATCTGTTAAATTTTTAAAGTGTTAGAAGATTGGCACAAGCATTTAGATATTAAGTAGACAGGAGAAAGCAGGTTGTATTTGGAACAGTTTTGCCATTAATTTTACCATAAAGCTAGACCTCAGTGATATCCTTTTGACGACTCTAGACCATGATTCAAGAATGAGTATCATATCAATTATGCAAAATCTTGAATGTGTCCTAAATTGATGGAATATATTAGATCATGTTAGTAAAATCATACATATCTTATCTGAGATTATAACAAAATGTGTCATACCAAGTGGAACATTATACCTTTTGAAGCAATTTCATATCAATGAACTAGCATTTTCATCAAACAAACTCTTCAGGTAATTGTAAGTATTATTATTAGTCTATCACAGAAGAATAGAGACAAGAGAAGTAAAGAAATCCCCCTAACTTGATAAGAGATTTAACTATGTTCCATCGCCATCTAGGTATCCCAACAATTTTCACGTTTTAGCACATAGAGGAAATGTCTTTTTTTTTTTTATACAGAACACTGAAATAAAAAGACCAACGTGTTCTCAACACAGAAGCTACCGGCACTGGGCCACCTGCTATCCCAGCCATGCTGTCCCAAATGGTAAGGATTTCAATAAACAACCTAATAATAAAATAGTGCAATATTTGAACAATGATTAGAAAGCTTTGATGCTATTTTGCATGGTTAGATTTCCTAGTGGTGCCAAGTATATTATTAATTATGCATTGCTATTCAATAAATTCAGTCCATTATTGTATATCATATAAAAATCATGTCAGGTATAGTGAGAGTTCTTTAAGTTGTCTTCTAGTGTGCATTAATAAACTAGTAAAATTAAACTAGTAATTTAAAAAGCAAACACATTTTCAGCAACCATTCAGTTTTGTGAACACAAGCCTAAGGATGCATTTTGGATTATCACTGTGATTTGTTTTTACTTTGACTGAAATGTTTAATCAGAATTTTAAAGTATGTCAAATAACATTTTGTGAGCTATTCGATCAAACAGATTAGAAAATCAGGAGATTTTTCTGGGTACATATAATACTAGAAATGCTGAACAGAAAGAGAGTTGTTATACCTGTAGTTGTACATATGTGGCATCACTCTAGATGCAACATTTATTGCCCTGACACTGAATTTTGTAAATTATTCTACATTAAAAACACATAAATCATATATTTGACCCTCTGAACTTCGACAGAAAAAAATTAGTGCAAAACAAGTGACTTCAGAGCAAAAGGTTTATAAAAGAGTGGATTATTGGCTATCACACTATGGAGTGTGAATTGGTGGTAGAGACACTAGCTCTAAAGGAAAGCTTTTGACAATAAATGAATGTTCTCTGCTGATATTTAAGCAGGTAATATTTTTATTTTAACGCATATACTCAATGACTCTGAAATTAGTAGGAGCATATAAACCCATTCAAATCCATCATGCTTAAAAATGTTTACGAGACATTACATCAGCCATTAGTCTAATCACACATTTAAAGAAGAGATTATATCTTTACATTTAAGGAAGCAAAATATAAAAACTGTTAATGTCCCTTTAAGTATATTTTATATACTTTAGGTATTTATCGATGAAATTATTAATTTTAAGAATACACTAATGGAAATGTGTTTACCCATGCTTGTCCTTAAAACAAAAACAGCATTTAAAGCCATGTCTAATTAGTAAATTTGAGAGGCGCCTGGGTGGCTCAGTTGGTTAAGCCTCTGACTCTTGATATCAGCTCAGATCATGATCTCATGATTCGTGAGTTCGAACCCTGCATAGGATTCTCTCTTGCTCTCTTGCTCTCTCTTTGCCCCTCCCTGCTCTCTCTCTCTCTTTCTCTCTCTGAAAATAAATAAATAAAATGAACTTAAAAAAGATAAAAATATTTTGAAAGAGTTGATTCATGCAATTTGCCAAAATGTGTTGAACTATTCACAAAGAGTAGTGGAATCAGAAATTCTAAGACATAATGTGAGGTATGCCTTAAAATCAAAATGATTTGGAATTATAAGGACTAATCAAAGCCAGATTAATTGTGTTTCTGTATTAGAAAATTCTTCTAAGAGAAGATCAGAGTAAATCTATAGTATTGATGAGAAAGAGTTAATGTTCTGTTTGCCTAGCTTCAATATACCTTTCATTATATTTTACATGCCACATGTCTATTTTTCTAAATATATCTGAGGAAAGCTATGAAATCATAACATTTAGCAAATATTCTCATTCATATTTCTTTAACAAAATTGTATCATTCTTTTCTGTATCACAATGGCATTATATTTTATTGTGAATCGTATAATGAAGAGTTTAGGAAAGATTTTATGAATCTCAGAAGTAAAATTAAAGTACCTATTACCCACATCCTTATATTTTATTATACATGATGTTCAATCTTAAAAAAGTCCTTATTCCTTTAAATCAAAATATTTTTTGAAAAAAATCAAGAATTCAGGTATTAGAGGAATCATAAATATAAGCCCAATCTGGATACTTAGAGAATAGAGAAATTCCCCAAAGCTACCATATTTTATAGAAATATTACTTTTACCAAATAAAACAGAAGGAACAGTTGTGTACTGACAGTTATGTTCACATGGCTCTAGTCAGCAGGAATGTTATGAGTCCCTGATGCCCATGCAAATCATCAAAACATGTTTTCATTGAGAAGAGAGTAATTAGGGAACTATTTTTATAAAATAAGTCATGTTCCTGGGGAAAGGCATCATGAGTTAGAAATTTTTGCAATCTAGCTTATGTTTATTTTTCTTTTACCTTCATTTTAAGTCAGAGATTAATTTGGTTTATTCTGACACTTAGTGAATATAAATGTTATAAAAGTGACTACCAAGCATGCTATATTTTAGATGGAATGTTATTACAGGAAATTGATGTACTTATGTACAGAATTGCAATCAAAGACTTAGGTGTTTTGTTTTGTTTTGTTTTTTCCTCACAAATATCTCTTTATCCATCCTCCATGTTGACTTCATCCTCATATTGGTAGTAAGGTCACTTTAGCAAAACAAGGCCTTACCACACCCAAGAGAAGAAGTTAGACTATGTCTTCCTAGAGAATTTGACAGGTTCAAGAGACCCTCCCATCAAATTTCCCCTCATATTTCCTTGGTCAGGATGAAATGTGCCCATTTCTGAAATGATCCCCAGCAACATAAATGGGATTTACCCTTAGGCCTGATATGACAGTGACCAGGTTTTCAGCTTCCCCCCAGCACAAGGCTGCAGGGGGGAGGGTTGTAGATATGGACAGTTTAGACTGGGCAAGGAAGAGAGAAGGGAAGGATGCCAAGTAGGAAACTAACAGTTCCTATTATACAAGTTATACAAAATAGACTAAAAATATTTATATACACTAATTTCTATAAAGAATAATGATGTGCCTCCAAATATATCAATGATACTCATTAAAACCAATGTCAATTACTTACCACTAGTGAGAGTCTAAATATCTATAATAAAGTCTTCATATGGCCTAATGAAATAAGCCATGTAGACAGGATATTCTGTTCACAGAGATTATTCTCCAAGTACTCTTAGATTTTCAGTGCTTTAATTAATTAAAATTAATAATTTATTCAGAATATTATCAAAATCACTATTCATATAAATTATTCACCAACAACTGAATGTTTAATCATGCTATAATGGGATGAAAACAATGTAAGTATCATCACTGAGCTTATACTTCAGGTGTTACTAAGCTGAAAGATTTTTGAAACTAGGCAGAGAAGTGTGGATTTAATTTAAGATGCCATGTAAATAGTCAAATAACCTTTGGAAGAATACTGAAAATTGGTAAAGAGGTCTAGAAGCAATTATCAAGGACTTTAAACAAATCATACACAATTATGGGTAAGTTCTGTGAACAATTACATAGTGTGGTGCACTACAAAAGTGTCTTTAAGAATCTTTAAGGAATGGACATGTATTTTTTTGTAGTCAGTAACAAACTGCATTTCTTCTTCTTCTTTTTTTAACAAGTAATATCCCTATCTTCAGTGTCCTTCTGCCTGCTCTATCATCATTTGTCTCAAGCATGTTTTCTCCATATATTAATGGGGTGACTGATGATTTACTATTCTGTAACTTTAACCACCAATGCTTGCTTCTAGAGAAAAAAAAAAAGATTAAGTTTCTCTCTTCCAGCATCCATACCAATTTCTAAAAATGGTTTCTGTTGGCTAAACTATATTCTCATACCTGTAGCAGGGAAGGTGAAACAAGTTGACATGTGGTGGGAAAGCTGTTTTCGAAAGGAAGAGATGCTAAGGTAATGAAAGTAGGTGTCTATTGCATGATATTTAGAAAGAAAAAGAGAAACACTTTTACTTATAACTTAGGTACAAATGGTAAAAGAGAGAATTGCTCTGAAAGTTAAGATTTATATTGTTGTGGGAATGAGAACAATAGATGTTTCACTGATAAAAAATGGAAGATATATTCTTCTTTTATAATCCAAAACATTTAATTAAGTAGCTGGAACATGGTCAAAATAGGACTTGAGTGAATGAGTGAATGTATAGGTGAGTGAAAAAAAAGGTAAACTTGTTGAACAGATCATTCAAACACTTGCTGTGTGTCAAGCCATGTATTGAAAATGCAAAGAATAACATGGCTTCATGTTTATCTTCAAGGATTTGAACCCTATTGGAAAAGATATTATATACACTCATATAATTATAATTAAAATCTCATAGGTAATGATTACCATATGAAACAGGACAGCAGAGTACTCTAGAAGGCAAGATGATTATTTCAGGTGGTCTGAAAGGGTTGAAAAAGAATCAGAGGTCACTTTCTTAAATGAAATTGTATTTACTTTGGGCTCTGATGATGAAGAGTACATTCATTAAGTATTGGTAAAGAGACAGTATTTAAGAATGGGATAGGAGTGCCTGGGTGGCTCAGTCAGTTGAGCACCCGACTTCAGCTCAGGTCATGATCTCACGGTTGGTGATTCCAGCCCCGCATTGGGCTCTGTGCTGACAGCTCAGAGCCTGGAGACTGCTTCAGATTCTGTGTCTCCCTTTCTCCGGCCCTCCCCTGCTCATGCTCTGTCTCGCTCTCTCTCTCAAAAATAAATAAACATTAAAAAATTTTTTAAAAAGAATGGGATATATTCCATACATGACTTAATATGGGTCAACGCAATCAAGGAATAGCGGCATTCTCTTATGTGATGAATATTATTGAGTCCCTGTGATGTCATCCAAAAAGTTCTGAGAACAAGGATTAGAGAGAAGAATCAATATTACTATTAAATACTATTAATATGTTAATAAACATATTAATACCTTATTAATAATATTATTAAATTTTAAATATTAATTTAGTGGAGCGGGTCAGAGGAAGGATAAAAAAAGGAGAGGGGCACCTGGGTGGCTCAGTCTGGTAAGTGTCAGACTTTGGCTGGGGTCATGATCTCATGGTTTGTGAGTTTGAGCCCTGTGTCGGGTTCTGCACTGACGGCTTGGAGCCTGGAGCCTGCTTTGGATTCTGTTTCTCCCTCTCTCTCTGCCCCTCCCCTGCTCATGCTCTGTCTCTCTCCGTCTCTCAAAAATAAATAAATGTAAAAAAAATTTTTTTAAAGGAGAAAACAATACTTATCAATAAATATACAAACATTGTGAATATTCATTATCTACTATCCTCCACAGGTACAAAATTAAGATTAGAAGTAGTATTTTCCTTGCTGCATGGATAATCAGTTCCATAAGCAACATGAGTGATATAATAGCACTTTATGGCCAGAGATCAGTTTAACTGTGGTAATATAAGTCCTGGAGCAAATCAAACTGGCCAAAGAAATCTAACTTGACAATTCATCATCCCTCTATAAATTAGGGTATTAAAAATCATTCCAGGAGAATTGACCAAAATAGTTCTTAATTTAGGAATGCTAGCTTCATACGTTTTTATTATCCACATTATTGTCAATAAATACCACTTGGGATTTCAAATAAATGATGTCATTAAACTAAATACATTATATGAGGCTCCTTAGTAGGTTGAAAATATAGTTATTTACAATAGCTACACATTTAGAAAAATTATATGTTACTGTTGAAAGCTACATATGTAGTTACATTTATTGTCTTAATAAAACACAATATATCATATTGAAGTTATATATTTAAACCTAGATGATGTGAAATATTTTAACAAGAAATAAAGATATTTGACCACAAAAATAGCAGAGAAATATTTTGTCATCTTTTGAAACAGAAATTACAATTTTGCAATGTCAAACTAAGTCTTCCTTTTTACTTGGGAAGTGGCTTTTGGGATTTAAGAGATAATAGTGAACTAATTTTACATAGTAGTTTAAATATTGGCTTAAATATTGGTATGCTTTTATTCATAATCAGGGTTATTCATTTATGAACTATTCTGATAATATAGAAAACATCAATGTAATAAATCAATTTATCCAGCTAATTATTATAAATTTTTCAAATAAATATTTTGCTTTTTAAAAAAATTTTAAATGTTTTTATTATTTATTTTTGAGAGAGAGAGAAAGAAAGACGAGTGTGATTGGGGGCAGGGTAGAGAGAGAGGAAGACAGAGAATCTGAAGCAGGCTCCAGGCTCTGAGTTGTCAGCACAGAGCCTGACGTGGGGCTCAAACCCACGAGACATGAGATCATGACCTTAGCCAAAGTTGGACACTTAACCAACTGAGCCACCCAGGTGCCCCTCAAATAAATCTTTAAAAAGAAATCTCAGAATAGTTAAAATTTCATAGTTGTTTTTTTCCCCAACATTGTTATTGTTTTCAGTGTAATCAAATACATGCAGAGCAAGATTTATCAGAGACCCGCTGGGTTCCCTGTGCAATGGTCCACAGTGGCTCAGAGGAAACTCTCCTGGTGTTAATTGGCAGTTTGTTTTTCAAGGGACCACTGTGGCTAATTGATGTCCCTGGAGCTATAAGGAGGAGAGAAATGAGAGAGAAACAAGCCACTTACCCACTCTGATTGCTTAATTCTAGAAAATTGCTGAAACAAACAAATAACAAATATATATAATCTCCAAAATTCATTGCCACTCTGTTTTCCCACTCAATTTTACATTCACTTCAGTAACATGGATTCTGCTCACAGAATTTTATGCCTCAATGAAATCTGTTTCTAAACAAATATTTTTCTCTTTTAGAAAGATGACATTGACATCCTGCTGGAGTAGTCTGGGAAAATTAATATCCTACCCTGAAAGAGAGACATTGTTATATTAGGAAAACCAATATGTGCTTACTCATTGTCAAGGTGACAGGTATTATTTTAATAGGAACAAAGCTTTAGTCTAAATTCCCATATATATTTAAATAACCCACACATATCTATCATTTGACTCAGAAGATTAACTTGATCTTGTGAGAATATCCTTCTCAGCCCCCTTCCATCTTGATCTAAACAGTTACTTTAAAAATATCTTCCATAGAAACATTAACTGATCTGTGTTTTAGTTAATATTTTAGTATTTCTTCTGAAAATACTGTTTTTTATGTAATGGGATACTTTTGTTTCTTCTTTAAGGGAAAAATTCAGGCCAAATATAATATGATTAATTGAAAATATTGGAACATGTGGGACATTTTTTCTGGCATTGCCAGTCCATTCCTATTCACTTTGTCAAGAGCTTTGGATAACTAGCCCACCTCACTGGACAATTTTGCACACTAGATTCTCTTTGGGCTTGGCTAAAGATAAGCACTAGCCAGTTTTCAGGAGCCAAAAGACTGAAATATTCCTTTGTCCCCTTCTCTGTAGTGTCGTGAAGGGCGGCTTTTAGAGACCACCCAAATCCAGAGCTTCTCCCACTTGGTTCTCCTTTTTTTCTGGATTTGTAAGTGATCTCCTCTCACCCAGAAGTGGGCCAATGATGTGCCGTTCACACTAGCCCCATGGACTGTTCTATCTCTCTTGAGTTTCCTCATAGCCTTGTTAAATACAGCCATTATTAGAGTATATTCAAAATAATTTGTGTGCATATCTCATTTTTCTAAGACTCTGAATGATACAGGGAACACTTTTTTTTCCTGCTACTATAGTTCTTATTCTTATGATTAACTTAACTTTATTAGACATCTTTTTTAATTCCTTGGGGAGTATAAAATATATTACAGTAATTTGTGTACTTGCCTTTTATTGTATTAAATTGTAAATATTTTGCCCCAAATACTTGGTCTAGTTCATTTTACCCTATATAAAATTACTAACACAGGACTTACATTGTAGAAACTCACACAATATTTCCTAAGGGTAGAATTATGTATGGGTAAAGTAATTATAAGTGAGTTTATTCATTTACTCTTTTCATGTAGGGCAAAAAAAAATCTCTCCTAAATACATATGTTTCTTTTGCTATCCAAAATAAGTTTTATTGAGTGAATAGGCAACTCATTGTCAAAGAAAATAATCCATTCCTTTCTATGTTGAGTAATATGGCATTACAAGGTTTGTAACGGAAGCTATCTAGTGTAAAGTGTTTGTACTTCCTTTAAAAATTTTAATCAAAAGTAAATTGGTCATTTAAACATCATATTTGAAGTGGGAATACAAATATTTATGATGCAGTATGCATACTATATACAGATTATCTAAACACACCCATGCATTTATACCTATATATGTATTTCTCTGTATGCACAGGAAGATTTTTGCACAATGCTTAAATAATGTTAAAAGCCAAAAAACGTTTGTTATTAATGAGCTTTCTCTGAGGCCAACTAATTGTACTACTCTTCTTATTCACCCTAGATATATTTAATGTCTTGAATAAATAACTTCTCCCTATATTAAGCCTAATTCATTTTCTTAAACTTATGTTACAGCCTGTAACTGAAACTAACAGGGCTTCAGCTCTCCACAATTGTATCGGTTTTATTTTTTTTTCATTTTATTATTTATTTTATTTTATTTTATTTTACTGTATCCCACCTTATTGAGGTATGACTGACATGTAAAAATCTGTACATACTTAATGTATATAGCTGGATGTGTTTGAAAACTAACTTCCATTTGAACTTCTACAAATCCACAATCTTCCATGAAGTATGAACTAAGCACCTTCTCCATTCATTATTTCATTTATACTTTTTATTTACTTGTTGTCTGTTTAGCCTGTGGATTTCTTTTAATCTCAATTAAGTGAGTAACACAAAAGAAGGCTAACATCATGCATCCTCTACAGATGTGTAACTATTCTCAAGAATTTGTTCCTTAGCCATTTTATTTCTCATGGTATTTTATATTTCATCTACTCTACTTCCAACTTACTGCCTTGCATATTGATAACAACTGTATCAACAATTTCAGCCCTGCCAGTCTCCTGAATTCCAGCATATCTCCATTATTTGTGGCATAGTAAACAGCTGTCCAAGATATTAAGCTTCACGTTCTCAAAACACATTGTTTCCACTTCTTCACTTTTCTACATCAGTGTCATTTCCAGCTTTAAATATTGCCATCACCAACTACCAATTTCTATAGTTACTCAACTGAAATTTTACTTTTTAATTTATTACAAAATCTTATTGTTTCTAAAACTGAAATGCCTCCTGAATAAACCAATGCTTTCTAGCATTCCATGGTCAGTATTCATTTTAGTTCTTCTCTGTACAATTGAAATAATCTCTCTCCTGCATCTGTTGTCCCCTTGTTACTAATATACCTCAATTTTGAACCCCACAACACTGTCCTATTTGCCTAAACACACGCACACGAACACACACACACACACACACACACACACACACACACACAAATCTGATCATGTCACGCTTCATATAAAAAAAAACTTTGGTTACCTAATTTGCTACCAAATGATGTTCCAACTCTATAACTATATATAGACCCTTCAGATTCTGGAATTTTCAACCTCATCCCCTCTGCTATGCCATCTCTAATATCTTACGTTCTGAACTCAATAGCCTTCTTGATGATCTTACATTTTACATATTCTTATATACACATCACTTAACATCTTCCCTCATCACTTAACATCTTCCCTATACTCAGAATGCTCTTTCATATTTAGTAATATATGAAAATTTTACTCATAAAGTCCAAATTAAGTCTTACCTGACCTGTGGGGCTTCTCTACTGTCTATTGAGTCAGAAAAAAATGTCAAAAAACATATTGTTTTAATATTGTGTATAGTATATTAAGATAAATTAATATGGCAGTACAGTAGTGGGATCGCCATATTTTCCATCCCAAAACATGGATATATTTATTATTATTTAGTTGTGCACTGTGACAGTGATTCTTAATTGTGTGTATGTGTGTGTTGTGTATGTATGTCAGAGTTGGTCTTTGGGAGCTTGTAGTTGGAAAGAAGCCTCATAATATATTTTTGGTTTTGCTTTTTTTCAGATTTCCCTTTCTGAAACAGGTTTTTTATTTCGCTGAGTAAATCTAATTGCTATTTGCCATTTTTTGTTGAGTGCAGATTAAATGAGTGATTTATTATGTTAAATCATCACTTCTTGATGGGGGTTGATTTCTCTCTAGGGGACATTTGGCAACATCTGGAGACAGTTTGGGCTGTCAGACTGGGTGGAGAGCTACTGGCATCTTGTGGGCAGAGGCCACTGCTAAATATCCTACAAATAAGACAGCCCTACCAAAAAAATAATTATCTGGTCCAAAATATCAGTAGTGCCAAATTTGAGAAACAGCCTAAATCTCACACCTAATGTGTGTTATTGAAATTCAATACATATTTATGGAATTGGATTAAAAATTAGCCTGGTGGTCAATCTTTAGAGAAGGAACTGGCAATATCAAGAAATAATGCATAATTTCAAAGGCAAGGAAATGTTTCTTTCCTGATAAAAACTACTAAACAACAATCATTCCATAATTATATTTTTTGTATAGGTAACCTCCTACCTCATTTCATTTGAATTCACTCTTCCAGATTATATGTTCATACATATGTACAGAAACACATACGTGTTGGACAAATTATTCTTTTAGGCTGTGGTTTTAGAGAAACCATCAACATATTGGAATTTTTTAAGTATAGTTTTGTTGGTCACAAATTATACTGATTTTGTAAATGATAGTGGCATCTTCTTAAGTGTTATCAATCAACTCATCAACTTTGTTAATTTGTAATTTATCTAATATATCCAATTGAATAATAAAATTGAATAATCCATCATGTAAAATTTCTCAATTTTGCTTTCCCAAGTAAGGCACCATAGAACTTAAGTAATTAATATAAAATGGTATTGTGTAGCATTGTGCAACTATATTTATTACATCTCCAAGGCTTTAATATAAAAGTTTCTTTGCAAATCAAAAATAACTTTCTTACTCTGTCAGATAAATTTAATTAAAATTTGCAAATAAAATCTTGTCTCAAACTCCCTTTTGCTTTCCAAAGCAATGAAATTCCCAAATTACTAAATGAGTTCAACTTGTTTTATATCTCATTCAGCTGAATGCTTACCATTACCACAATGATATCAGAAAATGACTTCTTAGGGGTTACTATTCACATTCATGGACCATAACTGAAGAAAAAAATAGATATATTATTGAATTACAACATCTATATGTTTTAAAGGAAAACTTGTACTATTTTTTATGGGTTGGATGTGGGGATAACGGTGTCTCAGCTTGTCTGTTTAACAACATATTTTGACCATGTGTGAGGGAGGACTGTCAGGAATCTAATTCCTGAGATAAAAGGAGTAAGGAAATAAGTGCACTTTAAAGAAAATGAGACAGTATAGAAAAGGAGTTTTGTGCACATAATGCTGCCACTCAGATTGACCTATGGTACAACCTTGAAGGAGGCTACACAGGAAGAGGTAGAACAGTATTATTCTATACTTAATTGTCTGTATGGAAATGAAAATCCAAGGCAACACAGTTTTATAGACTCAGGGAGTTTGGCTAAATGATGATTTATCTTAATGGAGTTACTTTGAACCATGTGAAGGCTGGAATGGATAGAGTGGCCTAAGTATAAAAGTGGACTAAACTCTATTTAAGGTTGAAGAAGCAGTTGTCCAGTTCTCAAGTATAGGAACGAAGACCTAGACAGGAAGAGTGAGAGATGCCACGCCATCTCAGATATTTAGCTTAGGAACTTAAATGTGCAATTGAATAGAATACATATTCAGAAGGTGAGAGAACACCAAATGAAATTTGATCAATGTTAAATATTAACATTTCAATTATAATTTAATTTTATTTATAAAAAATTTTTTGTTATGTTATGGGAATCTAGTCCCTAATTCTATTGCCTAATCTGCAATTACACATTTTGAGAGTCCTTTAAACAAGAATTAAATTTATCTTCTCTCCAAATAGATAGATAGATTTGTTATATATATGGCAAATTTCATATGGGAAAATATAATTGGGTAAGTTCATATAAGTGCATGTATTCATATATATGAAACTTGATTTTCTTTATATGAGCATTTTTTTTCTATCATTGGGATAGTTAACATTTCTTTCTATGGTGTTCTCTGTCAATATGCATTTTATAGTGAATAAGTAATAATTAAATATTTATTTTTTCATACATTATATATAGAAATCATTTAGAACAGAGATATAATTAATTGTACATATTTATCAGATTTTCTCTTTCTATAAGCAAATGAAATGAGTTAAATACCTCCAAAAACTATGTGAAATTTTTAAGAAGATATTTCCATCTTCAGGATATTCCACCACCTGTTGACATTCTACTTCAATTTTTTTGCTGTAAAATAGCAATGTTTTCCACTTAAAGGAAAGAATTTCATTTACTACCGTGTCCAAATTGAAAAGGGTACTAACTCTATCACTATGGCATCTGTAAAATAAGAATTAATAAAGTGCAGTGGTGAGCAAATTATTTGGTCATGAAAAATTATATTCACGATAAATTTTCTCTTTTAAAATAAAAATAGGGGCACCTGGCTCAGTTGATCGAGTGTCCAACTTCAGCTCAGGCCATGATCTCACAGTTTGTGAGCTCAAACCCTGTATCTAGCTTGCTGCTATCAGTGTAGAGTCTGCTTTGGACCCTCTGTCCTCTTCTCTCTCTGCTCCTCCTGCACTCCCAGCTCTCTCTCTCTCTCAAAAAAAATTTTTTTTTAATTTAAATAAAATAAAAAAATAAATTTATATAGTTCCTTGAAGAAGATGAAAAAATACTTCAACTCCAATTGCCTATTTTATAGAAGACTCTAATAGAAAAAAATGCCATTTATAGCAGCACTATCAAAAATAGCCAAATTATGGAAAGAGCCCGTATGTCCATCAGCTGATGAATGGATAAAGAAGATGTGGCTTATATATACAGTGAAATACTACTTGGCAATGAGAAAGAATGTAATATTGCCATTTGCTACAACATGGATGGAACTGGAGGGTGTAATGCTAAGTGAAATAAGTCAATCAGAAAGACAGATATCATCTGTTTTCACTCATATGGGGAATTCAAGAAATTTACCAGAATACCATGGGGGAAGGAAGGGGAAAAAATAGTTTCAAACAGAGAGGGAGGCAAACCATAAGAGACTCTTAAATACAAAGAACAAACTGAGGACTGATGGGGGTGCAGGGCAGGGGGAAAATAGTGATAGTCATTGAGGAGGGAACTTGCTGGAATGAGCACTGAGTGTTGTATGTAGGTGATGAATCATGGGAATCTACTCCCAAAGCCAAGAGCACACTGTATACACTGTATGTTAGCTAACTTGACAATAAATTTTATTTAAAAAAAACATTAATATTTGAGGTTGTTATATTTTGCCTATTATATCTGTATACTATGTTACAGTTCACCAGATATAGTCACATATATCATCTGATCATATATTCAAAAACTAAAATAAAATAAACAGAAGAGTTGCCTTTAGAATAAGACTTTTTTGTCATCATAAAAAATTAAATGTTCAACTCAGAATTGTCACACGGTTTTAATGAAGGCACTAAAATAATGGTGTGGGGAGATTAACTAAATAACAGTGGGTGACAAATCACCCAGATACGGCAACAATGAAAACCCATTCTGGCCAGTAGAGCCCACGAAGGGAATGGGGGGGTAGTATGTTCACAGACCAGTGAGAAATGTAATCCTGGAGAAGATCCCCTGTGACAGGAGCTGTGATCATTGAGGAATTCAGTCACTTCTTAAAAAAGGCAGTTCAAAGAGGGGGAAAAGCAGAGAGTAAATGCCTAGACATTCTCCCATTTTTCATTAGCAACAAATCTCTGATTTTTAGTGTGGTCCATTGCTACCAGAAATAAAAATGAAATATTCCTACCTCCCTTGCAATGAGTTGGCCATATAACTAAGTTCTGACCAATGTGACAAAAGTAGAAGTGTTGAGGACAATTTCTGAGATGTGTCCTAAAAGGAAATGAGCATGTCTTCTTTCATCTCTGGAATACTTCCTGCTCAATGAAATGTAAATATATGGCTGCCACTTGAGAGTTCTTTTTGTGGCAGCATGAAGTTGAGGATAGCTGAGCTAGTATCTTCCCTTTGCCCCTCCAGATTGATCCTTCATCTTTGTCATGTTTGCTGCCCCAGGAGGCCGATATGTATGGGCTTCTTTAACCCTAATCTGCTCACTTGCCCTCTGGTTTGCAATTGGATTTAGGCAATGGGAAACCTACTCAGAATATTAGAGAAAGAAATGAGTCAGCTCAGGCTGTTTCCCACTGGCTCCCTCTCCTTGTATCATCTTGTGCTAACAGTGTCCCTCAACTAAAAATCTCAGCTCCTCTGAATGTGGCCTATACCACAAGGCTATCTTCTTTTGGGTTTGGTAACTCTTTCCCAGACCTATCCCTTATGACCTATGGTCATTAATGACTCTGCTGCTACTAGCCTTGGGTTTTTAGTGTGTCTCAATCATACCCTTTAATATAATCATTTTACAAATAAACTGCATGTTATCCTAATTCAAGTTATCCCTGTGTTTCCTGTTGGGACTCTAAAGAGAATGGTGGAACAACAAATTAGAAGGATGCTGGGACCCATGGAAGATAACAACACTGCATTCCCTAAATGTTGATTTATTTTGTATGAGAGAAAATCATACTTCTAATTTTTAATGTCCAATATAGTTTTGCTTTTACTTTATCTCACTGACAATTTAATATTAACACGATGAGTATTGTGATTGCCTATAATTTTAACATGGTCCAGTTGAGGTTTAGAAAGGGAAATGATTGATCCACAGGTGTACTTTGATAGAAATGGGTCTATTAAATCATTATTTATAGAGTATCTATTATGATCCAGACACTCTGTAATATACTGAAAATACAGACAATAATACATGTGGCTTTCCAACTTCCTGTTTTAGACCTCCCTCTGCAATGATTGTAAGTAGGACTTTCTACTTGAGAGAATTTAGGTGTGGTTAACCCTGTAGACAGGAGAGCACTCTATCATTTTCTGGAAGGGGCAATTATTTGGACATCCAGTGGAATCTAGTTTGAAAAGACATTCTGTATAGACCATCATTACTTCCCTTTTGTACTTCCCCATATTCCCACTGTTTTGTTTGTTGGTTGGTTGGTTTCTTGCACTTTCCAAATATATAGCTTGAACTCAAATTCTTGTCTTGGGATCTGTTTCTAGGGGAACAAAACCC
Organism: Prionailurus bengalensis; assembly: GCF_016509475.1. Classification (NCBI taxonomy): domain Eukaryota; kingdom Metazoa; phylum Chordata; class Mammalia; order Carnivora; family Felidae; genus Prionailurus; species Prionailurus bengalensis. The sequence goes on from NC_057353.1 coordinate 56,584,527, forward strand.
AAGGCATTTTATCTATTTCTAGATTTTTTCCATTTACTTCAATTGAATGATTTCCTGCCCTTCTGTCAGAACCACAATATCTCAGTTATAATAAACTTGAAATAAGCCATTGGTATGGACAGGAGGTCCTGCTGCTTTTTTCTTCTTCAAGATTTTATTGGCTCCTCTTGGCCCATGGTGCTTCCATATAATTAACAAACATCTTGTTTACTTATAATAAAGTAAACATATATAGTATTATATCCATGGATTAACTTTGGAGATTTTGTGATATCATACCATTGAATTTGTCAAAATCAGTATAATCCTCCATTTATTAAGTTCTTTATTTTTATGTAGGTAGTTTATTTTTACACATTATTTATTATGTTTTTAATGTTATTTTAAATGACATTATTTTTCAATTTTATTTTTTGTTTGTTCTCCATATCTACAAGTGCAATTAGTTTTCCTAAATTGATCTCAGGCATTCATTCCTTAACACTCATATTTTATCTGCACTCTCACATGGTATAATAATGGGGAAAAAAGGAAGAATATTCTATCAGCTCACTTTTATAGCACATATACACATATTCCTATGTGAATTTTCTTTATGCATGATTAATTTCCTAATATTCTTTCTGTATTTTAGGAATAGCAGTGGCATGTTTGTTTTTGTCTTTGTGCCCCAGAATCTATGTTGGCCTGCTCTGCCTGCTCATATGAACTTCTGCAACTTACCTAAATCTTGGATTGCTTCTGATTATCTCTTCCTCTTTTATTTGGATAGATAACCCTTTATAAATGTAGCCTGAGCTTTCACAAATGCTACACATCAACTCTTTTTTTTTTAATCTCAATATATTAATTCCACAACTTCATTCATATATTTATCCATTCCTTCAGCAAATATTTCCTGAGTTCCAATTCTGTGAGACACTGTTCTGGCCACCGGACTATAGGAAGGAACAAAAATCAATCTTCTCTTATGGGACGTAAGTTTACTGAGAAAGATAGATAACAGATTAATTCTCCAACTCTTATTGCATCATAACTGACTCAACATATGTGCATTTTCAGACTCACACTCAATGCCAAGCTAACTGTAATTAGAGATCTGACATTATGTAGGGTTGACTCATCTTATGGTTGCCTGAAACCCTGTGTGGACAGTTAGGCGTTGGGTATGTTATTCTATAACTCTTTATGTAAAACTTGAGCTACTGAGCTACTTAAGCAACCAGTTTCTATATTTGTTTTCTGTAATAAACTGTGAAATGAGCTGGTTCATTGTTCATTTTTCACATATTCAAACATAAAATGAGAATGCATTCTTATGACAGCATTTGTTCATTTTTCTATATGGGAGAATGAACTGTTTCATTACTTATCATTAGCAGCCTATTTATATAATAGGGTGGTGAAAAAATAATGTCAAAACCAATTGGACTTGTAGGACAGTTTTGGATTTATAGAGTGCAATTAATCAAATATGTGATGACACTATGGTAATAATCCTGCTCTGGAAAAGTACTGAAGAATCTGTAAAGGGTCAGAGGTGTGGTTTTGTATTTTCTTCTAAAGAAGATTGTCTATTCAGCAAAATGAAATTGAATTTCTAATTACTCAGTTGGAATAAAAATTAACTCCTAAAACAAACTACTATTAAACAACTTGTAATCTTATCCACAATGCATGCTAAAAAGTTCTTTGAAGCATTTGTGATTACTACTTAGTAATCAAATATATCTTCTGCATTCCAATTTCACTTAATTCATGATGTTTAATAAACCATCAAAATTTTATAAAAGGACTTCATTTCACCATACATTTCTGTATTTTTACTAAGTCTGTAATAGTTTATGTGTACTTTTACAGGTACACATAATTATAAACTATTGGGAAGCTGGGTCTTTGGCTTTTCACATCAAATCTTATGAAATGGCAAGTCTGAAGATATAATGGGAGCATTAATTAAATGTAATTCCTGAGTATTTCCCCTTCGGGTTGATATTTTCTCAGTGATAGAGACATCAAAGCAAATTAGATTTCTTCATTTCCCAGTACAACATATGATCTCCTTAACATATCATCATCTTCAAAGCCATCATGCTTGTTAAACATGGTGCATTCACTATTTACGAAGTTTTATTAAGGCTCTCACTTTTGCTTCTCCTAAAAAAACTCTACTGGAGAGGTGCCTGGTTGGCTCAGTTGGTTAAGCATCCAACTCTTGATTTCAGCTCAGGGCAATATCTGATGGTTCGTGAGATTGAGCCCCATGATGGGCTCTGTGCTAGCAGCACGGAGGCTGCTTGGGATTCTCTCTCTCCCTGTCTTTCTCTTAGCCCCTCCTTTCTCTCTCAAAATAAATAAATAAACTCAAAAAAAAACCCTACTGGACCTTCTTTATCTCAGTAAATATTTCTTCATGTTATTAAAAAGCTGCTTTGGGGCGCCTGGGTGGCTCAGTCGGTTAAGCGGCCGACTTCGGCTCAGGTCATGATCTCGCGGTCCGTGAGTTCGAGCCCCACCTCGGGCTCTGTGCTGACAGCTCAGAGCCTGGAGCCTGTTTCAGATTCTGTGTCTCCCTCTCTCTGACCCTCCCCCATTCATGCTTTGTCTTTCTCTGTCTCAAAAATAAATAAACGTTAAAACAAAACAAAACAAAACAAAACTGCTTTAATGGGGAATGGGAAGTTGTCCAAGGAGTTGAGTTTACTATACCTTCCGTAAGCCACAAAGAGGAGAGGCTTGAAAGTCTTTGCGATGATAAAGAGCTTGGAATTTGTCCTGTAGACAATGCTATTAATAGATTAAAAAGACAACAGTAATTCTGAACTATTTGTAGTTTTATTGAGACATACCTGGCATTCAATAAACTTGACCCTGAAATAAAATTGTTTCAAGTGTAAAGGGAACAATTTGGTGAATTTGACACATGTATACAAACACCTGGAAACCGTCACCACAGTCAAGGTAATGAACACATTCAACTCTAAAAGTTCCATGGTATCCATTTATAATCCCTTCCTCTTCACTTTCTCAAATCCAAGCAATAATTCTATGTTATTCTACATTACATTTCCTCCATATATTACAATATGCCTTTTCTAGACTTTTACATAAATAGAATCAAATCCTGTGTACTCTCTTTTGTCTGGATTCTTTCACTTAGCATAATAATTTTGAGATTCGTTCAAGTTGTATCTTTCAATGCTTCTTTACTTCTTACTTCTTACTTCTATTGTATGCCTACACTACAATGTGACTATCCATTCTTGTTGACAAAATTTGAAGGTTTTTTTTTTCCAGTTTGGAGGTATTACAAAAAGCTGCTATGAACATATGTATATGAGTCTTTCCCTGAACATGCAACATGTCTAAGTTTGCATATATTTATTAACATTACCTAAAATATATACCAAAGCACAAACTGACAGAACTAAATGGAGTATTAGAAAAATCCACTATCATTGTGGGAGATGACAACATATCTCCCTCAACAAATGATAAGACAGGACCAATAATTTAATAAATATATAGAAGATTTGAACAAGCTGATTAATCAAAGTGATCTAACATTTCTAATTATCTACCTATATTGATAGATGAATCATCTATCAGTCTATCTATATCTATCTCAGTATAAGAAATAAACTAAATTTACTTATGTAGTGTCATAGACTCTAAGTCTAAAGTTCTTTTTTGTCAGCAAGAGAGCAGATGCAGGATTAAAATGAGCAATGGCTAATATCTGTGAAAAAGACAAGAGTCCGAATAAGGGTCCTTGCCCCGTATTTATTCAGGTCAGAAGGCTTGCAAACGTAATGGGCGTGTACAAAGAGACAAAGAAAGTAGGAACATTAACTTGTGGATGTGAGGGGGGAAAGGGGATTTTGAAGATATACAGTGTTTGGGGTTTGGGTCAATATAAAACAAAATGCAGGCACTGGGCAGATGGGTAGATGGTTGTTAACAGCAGACAGGAGGCGCTGTGCCTGTTTATCTTTGCCAGCCTAGGGGATGAGACAGATAGGGGGAATAACTTCAGCGTTAATAAGGCACCTTCTCTTTTGTTAACCATCTCTGCTCCGGACTACTTTGCCTGCAGCGCAGCGGTCCAAATTCCAATTTACCAATTTACCTAACCTGGCCCTATTCTCCTATGAAAGCAGCTTTCTGCTATAGTACTAAACTTGGGGTGCTTTTACCCTGAATATCTAATCTTGTTATTCCTATGTATTGGGCACATTTGTGCCATTTCTATTTCAGGCCTTTGCTTCTGTCTCTCTCTATTTTGGGGGGCTCAGCACCCCCTTCCTATTTGGGTGCCTTTGTACCTCCCTACTCCTGGCACCTTTGTGCCTCTCTATTTTCAGGGTGTCTTTGCACTCCCTATTCTTGGAGTGCCAATCTGGTTTACCCAAAATCAGGTGTGAGCATTTTATTGACTTTGTGTTTCTTTGTGCCTTGTTAACCCGATAGTGTAAGCCTGGGGGATCCTAAGCTTATCCCCCACAATGTAGAACATTATACCAAATACATTTGCAAAGAAAGACATTGGTGGTATCATCTAATGACATGAACCTAAACATTTAGGAAAGGGATTAAAGTAAGAAAGGAAAATGGTGTGGAAACAGAAGTGAGGAGCTGGAAGCAAAGACAACATCTACCCAGCTGCACACCTTGGCCTAGTGGCATGAATAGTGAGAGTAAAGTCACCATAGGTGAGAGCAAAGGACAAAGAATGTCTTCAGGGAAGGGCTCATATTCCTAAGAGCAACAAGGAAATAGAACAACAGAAAAGAATTTGAGGGAAAAGGGGATTTGACTTAGGAGGGTTGGGAAGTTACAAAAGACAGAGTGGGAGTATTGGAGGAGTTGAGAAATGGAATCAGATTAGAGGTTTATAGAAGTGAGTGGGGAAGAGTCTGTGTGCTGAGGAATGTCTTACTTAGATCTCTTAAGATCCTGAAGTTCCTTAGATACTGAGGTAAATGAAATTAAAGGGAAAATCAGAACTTTCCATGATGAGGTCAAAATGATGAAACTTAGTGGTTGATAGGCAGTAAGCATAGAGGTTTTGTCAGGAATAGGCAGAACTCCCAACTCTTGTCTCAAAAGGTTGGTCTTATTTGTGCAATCTCTAGTAAAGCAAACTCCCTATTCTATGGTTCCCCCTTCCAGAACATCCACCCAAGAATCTTTAGAGCATGACTAATATTTGCTCATTGCCCACTAGACTTTATGGACTTCTTTTGAGAGAAAACTCTCAGCACTGAGAAATTTCTATCATTAGCAAACAGTTTTTTCTTTCTTTCTTTCTTTCTTTCTTTCTTTCTTTCTTTCTTTCTTTCTTTCTTTCTTTCTTTCTTTCTTTCTGAATTATGACCTCACCTGATTTCAAATTACTCTGATCATCTTCATGATGAACAAAGTGTATACATCTTAATGGACTGGGATCTGCATAATATTTAATCCCTCATCTTTTGCCACAACATCATGTTTCAATCATATTGAATAACTGCTGCTCTGTCTTAGCTTCCCAGCCTCTACCATATGTAGTTACCTCTTTAAAAAAAATTTTAATGTTTATTTATTTTTTAGAGAGAGACAGAGACAGAGTATGAGCAGGCAAGGGGCAGAGAGAGAGGGAGACGCAGAATATGAAGCAGGCTTCAGGTTCTGAGCGGTCAGCACAGAGCCCAACACGGGGCTTGAACCCAAGGACTGTGAGATCATGACCTGAGCTGAAGTCGGTCGCTTAACCGACTAAGCCGCCCAGCTATTCCCACATGTAGTTACTTCTTTCCAGAACTTTCCTTATAATTCCATCTTTGCCTGTCTAATGCCTTTTCAGTTGAAAAGACTCAGTTAACTTCATCTCCAGATGTCTGACCCTAAATAGCAAAAGTGATTCAAGGTTTAAAGCCTGCCATAGCAACCTGGCTTTATGGCTATAAACTACTATACACTGCAATCGACTGCTATGCTATACATTCCTTGCCTATTTCTCATCAAATGATATTCAGTGTTGGGTATTGTTGATAATGAGGGAAAACTACTGTATTAAGTGGGAAATACACATGCTAAGGATAAATTTGTAACATTTATGTGAAGGATTTGTATAACCATGTGGTTATCCTAAGAAATACTTGATACGGTATATAGTTATAAACAGAATTACAGTTTAGAAGAACAATTCTAAAACGGAGACAGAGGATACCAAAAAAAAAAAAATTCTTGTGACTACAAATATGAGGTATAACAAGATCAAAATTAGAATAAGATAATGTAAGGTCCAGTCAAGACTAGTGTAAGCACCACTCAAATTTGCCTGGGTTTCTAGAGCCCATTTTTTAGAGTCAAAAAAAGAAATTAAGAGGAAGCAGGTGCAGAACATTATATAATTAGTTAAAGTAGTTTTTAAGGACAGATTGTCATGGAGTTTGCAAGAATTTTAAATATAAGCTAAAGTTATTTACCCATACAATTATCTAGAGAAAAAATGTTTAAGGGGGTGATAGACGCTGAACTGTGTCAACACCAAATTCATATGCTGAAGTCCTAACCCAGTACCTCAGAATGTGACTGTATTTGGAAATAGGGCTTTTAACGAGTCCCATCTCAAGGCTTTACATCTCAGACTTGTAGCTTTCTAGACTAGGAGGAAATAAGTTTTTGCTGTGTAGGTCACCTAATCTGTGGTACTGTGTTATGGCAGCCCTAGAAAACTAATACAAGTAGGTACAAAATGAATAGAACTTGCTTTCCTGAAAATGGGTATCTTGACAACCACACTGGCTTAATAATTTTTGTTGTTGAAGAGTGTGGTTTGGTTACAATTAGCGTAGATGAACTAAATGTTTATGAATCTTTGTTGCCTTTCCCATTTTGACTCAGACTGTTCACTTGGTGGCTTTCTTCAGTCAGTGTTATAAATCAGGCAGCTAGGTAGAGTGATCGCTTTCTCTGTCTCTTTCTACTACTAAAGACCTTTGAGCCTACTCAAAGAGGGGAGAAACAGGAAAATAGTGGTTCATAGTAATATTTTCTTGATTGATGTAGCCTGCATGTTATAAAATTATTTGGGTGTATATAATAGCTTTATTTTTTTTTTTCTGTTTATGATTGAGTGACTCAATGCCTGTGTGGTAAATACACTAAAGACATCAGTTACTTTAAAAAAAGGAAATTATTGTAAATGCATGAGGTAATTAAATAAAGCAAAGAGAAGGTATTACATTGAACATATCACGCATATTCTTATAGAGTTACCAAAATATACATTTGTCTAAAGAGATAGACTGACTTTAGGTCATTATATTTTGAAAGTGCCATTTAAAACAACGTAAGATTATTATATACAAGTTTTGCATTATTTGTTTATAAAATTTAGTTTATGATATTTATTCTGGAATTTTAAGTGCATATTGTAATAGGAGTTGAAATCAACCTAATCGAATAAATATGAGAATCTTTTAATTAATTTCATAAAAGATCAGTAGCTAACATTGTTAATTAATCTAGTTGGCTGATAGAATTCTTATAGTAATTTCAGAATCATTTTTATGGGCAAGTTTAGCACATAGTCAAGATTTCAATTAAGAGCATCTTTAAGAAACTGCAATTTAGAAGTAATAAAATGCTGAGGAACTGCTACTTAATATGAAACATTGGTGAGTCAGATTTTTTTCATAGCCAATTCACATGGTTATGCTGTCAAAATAAGGCTCTGAGCTGGCATTTTTATTTTTAAAAATTAATGCATTTGAGAAAAGTGAGAGATTAAAGAAAAACAATACTCAATTCTATATGAAAAGAAAGGGTTCAATTTTAGAAGATTCATTGCAAATCCACATAACTCATATTATATTGTGTAATTCAAAATGCTTGTTCATTTCATTAATAATTAACAGGATGTCTGTGTATCCCTCTTTTGCTCTGGGCATTGAAAGATGATTCTAAGTGAAAACAACCATACTTCAAGCAGAAAAATTTTAAATAAATAATGTCTAAAAGAATACATATTAAAGTATCCACATATTTTTAATATAGTTTAACAATTTTAAATTAGGTATATGTGCATTTTAATAGAAGATTCAGTAACTTGATGGTATGGTTTTAATTATTTCTGAGAATGATAGATACATTTTCAATGTTTATTGTAAATTAAGAAAGAAGAGCATGTTTTTACATGCAACCTGTTTGTTCAATCACATCTCTTTTAGCAAAAAAATTGGTCAGTTTTTTATTGAGATACAATTAATATGTCAATTTAATAATAACATATACTCGTGCATAAATATATTATAAAGATACATATATATCTTTACTAATAGTTTACATACTTTATTCATTTATTCATACATTTATTCATTTAATCCTTACAAAACCTTATAAACTAGCTTTTTGCTAACACCCCATTTCAGAATCACAATACATGAGGGACAAAGAGATAAATTAGGTTAACACGTGTCTTTTTCTTATACATAGGAGAACTCTGACACATGTTTGAATATTTCAATATTAAGAGTTAATGTACCTATAAATTTTATCTGCTATGATTTTGAATAAATTCTTCTATTAACATTATATATATAACCTCTCATGATTTGCTTTTGTTTTTATCTGTGCATTATTCTGCCCATAATACAAACAAAAACCATTTCATGCGTATCTAAGATATAGTCCTGCCCTTACCACTGGCAGTATTTCAAACACAGAGAAGAAACAGACAGCAGGCAGTTCATGTTTAATGACTCAGCTTTGTCACTGGAGTCTTAACTTGGTTCTATTATTTGCATTCGTTTGAACATTATATTGCCTGCTACCAGTAAGCGGAATCCTTGTCTTTGTCCCTAAAATGGCTTTCTGTCCATGAAAATTTGATCCTAGTCTTTATGTCTTTACATCTTCATACTTAAAATTGCTGAATCCCTGTTTCTATGACTGTATTTTACTGCAAAATTCTATACTGTGTTTCTATTTATCTGCGACTCTCAAAATTCTGTCCTTGACATATTTTATTATATATTTTTAAGACTTTGTTTATTTAGAGCAGTTTTAGGGCCACAGCAACATTGAGATAAAAGTACAAAGATTTCTCATATACCCTCTGGCCCCATACATGCAGAACCTACTCAATTATCCATATCTCCTATCAGAGTGGAACATTTATTACAATTGACCTTAAAATGATACGCTGTAATCACCCAAAATTCATAGTTTATATTACAGTTCACTCGTGATGTACATTATATGGGTTTGGACTTATGTATAATGACATTTATCCATCATTATAGAATCATACAGAGTACTTTCACTGCCCTAAAACTCCTCTCTATTCCTCCTATTCATGCCTCCCACAACCCTCAACTCCTGGCAACCCCTGATCTTTTTACTACCTCCGTAGATTTGACTTTTCTAGAATGTCATGTAGTTGGAATCATACAGTATTACAGCTTTTCCAGATTGGCTCCTTTCACTTAACAATACACATTTAAGTTTCCTTCATGTCTTTCCATGACTTGATAGCTCATTTATTTTTACTGTTGAATAATATTCCATTGTCTGGATGTTCCACAATTTATTTACCCATTCACCTGCTGAAGGACATTTTGGTTTCTTCCAAGTTTTGATGATTATGAATATAGCTGCTCTAGACATCTGTGTGTAGGTTTTTGTGTGGACATAAATTCTCAACTCCTTTGGGTAAATACCAAGCAATACAATTGTTGGATCATATAGCAGATTATGTTTAATTTTGTTAAAAAACCACCAAACTGTCTCCAAAGTGGCTGTAACATTTTGCATTCCCACCAGCAATGACTGAGAGTTCCTGTTGCTACACATCCCTGCCAGCACATGAATGTTTTCGGTGTTCTTGATATTGACCAATCTAATAAGTATACAGTGATATCACACTGCTGTTTTAATTTGCATTTCCTTGATGATATAGAATATGGAGCATTTTATTTACCATCTGTATGTATTTTAGTAAGGTATCTGTTAAGGCTTTTGGCCTGTTTTTAAATTATTTTTTGTTTGTTTTCTTATTGTTGAGTTTTAAGTGTTCTTTGTTTATTTTCAATAGGTGCTTTATCATATGTGCTTTTCTGCAAATATTTTATCCCAATCAGTGGCTTGTCTTGTTTTCTTTGTCTTTCACAGAGTAGAAATTTTAAATTTTATTGAAGTCCATCTTATCAATGATTCTTTTCATGATTGGTTGATTAATTGGTTTTTCTAAGAAATTTCTTTCAACATTTCTTGCAAGGAAGTTCTGGCAACGAATTTTGGTTTGTTTTAGAAAAATATTTTTCTTTCATTTTTTTAAAGGATAATTTTGCAGCATACAGATCTTTATTTTTGTTTTGGGTTGTTTTTTTCTTAACATTAAATATTTCACTCCTCTCTCTTGTATGTGTGGCTTCTGAGGGTTGGATGTAATTCTAATCTTTATTTCTCTATCAGTAAGGTTTTTTCCCCTCCTGCATCTTTTAAGATTTTTTTCTTTATCTTTTATTTTATGTAGTTTGAAAACAATATGCCTAGCTGTAGTTCTTTGGGGCAGTTTTCCTGCTTAGTGTTCTCTGTGCTTCCTGGATCTGTGGTTTGGTGTTTAACATTAATTTGGGAAATTCTCAGTCATTGTTATTTAAAATTTTTCTTCTGTTCTTTTCTCTCTTCTTGTGGGATTCCCATAAGGGAAACATTGCTCCTTTTGTAGTTATCCCACACACACCCTGGGATGCTTTTCTCGTTTTCTTTTTGTTTGTTTTCAGTCTTCCTTTTATTTGTTTTGAGTTTTGAAGGTTAAGCTCAGAGACTCTTTCCTCAGCTGTGCTCAATCTACTATGCCTATCAAAATCAATCTTCATTTCTGTCACGATTTTATCTCTAGTATCTTCTTGGTTCTTTCTTAGATTTTCCATCTCTCTGCTTTCATTGCTCATTTGTTCTTGAACACTTTTATCTATTACAGCCCTTACCATGTTAATGATAGTGGTTTTCAATTCCGTGGTCTAATAATGGCAACCTCCCCCATTTCTTGTTCTGATGTTCGCTGTCTCTTCAGTTTGTGTGTGTTTTTTTTTTTTTTTTTTTTGGAAATGACATATCAGGTCAAACTTTTTTGCTCTGGGCATTGTTGCAAATAGGACTTTAGTATTGTGGTGGTGAGGGTGTGAGCAGAGGGGAAACATTCTGGAGTGCAATGGTTAGGTTACAGGTTTTTAGTGAGCTCTTGTCTCTGGTCTGTGAACATCACAAGTGTTTCTCGGGGTTTTTTTTTAGCAACTGATGATCAATTTATTAAAAAGGTTGATTTAAGCATCTGCATGGGTGACATTGACTTCCACTCCTGGTTAAGCACTGAAGCAAGTAATCTGTTTAAAAATCTCCAAAGGATTGTGCAAGTCAGCAAATTGCTTGTGAATCCTCATCTGAAAACAATCCCAAATCTTAGAACCTTCACAAGGAGATTTTCTTGCGATGGTTCTGTCTTTGTAGGTGTCAAACTGGTCCTTTCACTTTAGGATTCTTATATCTCTGGGCTCCTCCCAGTTTTGGTGGGAGTGAATATCTGGAGTGGGTAGAGTTGGGTATTTCCCTTCTCCCAGGTCTGTTAGGCTCTGATAATACAACTGCAGGGGAGGGTCTGGTTAACTACCTTCTGCTGAGGGCAGGCCTGCTTAAAAACAATTGAGTGCTCTGGTGTATTTCAAATTAGTTTCTCTTCCCTTCCCCCTACCCAAAAGCATGGAGTGAGTGAGGTTGGGAGGGGAGGAGATTTCTCCAGCATTTATTTTAAGAACCTGGTCTGGTTCCTGGAGGTACATCTCAGAATTGTGGAGGACCTTGTATGACTGAGTTCCCCCTGCAGGGAGGGAGGGAGGGAGTGTGTGTGTGTGTGTGTGTGTGTGTGTGTGTGTAATCTCTCAGAGCATGCAACAGTTCTTCAATTACAGTTCAAGTTTTCCTGCACTGGCACTGGTTCTCATGGAGGTTTCTGCTGGTGAGTCTGTTCTCCATTAAGGTAAGGGGTGGCATCCTGTATTCGCCTGTCTTTCCAGTCTTGGGTTTGCCGTGTGTATTCACCTCCTTTATGGATCCTAGATTATTGCCTTTTCAGCCTTCAGAGCTTTTTACTTGTTTGGATGAGGTGGTGACTTCTAGGCTCCTTATATGCAGATTCGAAAGTGGAAAACCCTTGTTAGGCTTTAACTTCTGGACTATTCGTATTATGTACTGTTAAGTTTTCCTTGTTGGTTCTCCATTAGTGCAATATTTGGTTTGGTGTTTGGATTTTTTAAATCTGATGACAGCGTCAGCCTTTTTCATTACTGAGTATGAACCGACAGGTACATATCTATTGCTAACTGAAATATTGCATGCTGTACAGCAGGGTTTATGAGCAGCTTTGCTAATTTGAAGATTGTAAAAGGAAATTAAAGGCTTTATTTTTATTTCCATGGCCATACCACAGACATTTTATCAAATACGAACACATGAGTTTGAAAATGAACCTGGTTTAAAATAATAAATTAAGGTAAATTAACCATGAACTATAAACCATACAGAAGTTAAAAACCCTTTCAAATGATTACTTAATTTAAGGCTCATTGAGTATTGTTTTCTTCTGTGTGCAGATTAATTTTATTGGCCATACCAACATGTTGTTTCATTTTTAGTTCAGATTTACAGTGTTCTAGGCATTTGCTAGGTCAATTTGCTTGGTTTTAATTAGGTACTTATACTACAGTAAATAGTGCTGGTAATATCAACAGAGCATTTTTGCGAACAAATTTCCAAACAAGGAAATCTTATTCCTGGAAAAGTTTTGCCAAATGCTCATCAGAAATCATGCAAAGGTTTATTTCAATGGTTTTGACTTGCACAAGAAGACTTAATTGAAGAGTGAGTGCTTTTTTAGTATACTCATTAAGTAACGACAACAATCAAGTGCATTGAAGACTCAACTAGTATTTCTGTTATTAACTATAATCTGGTTTCACCTGGTTAAATGCCTTAGCGTTAACTTTACTACAAACGTATTTTTTTAAAATAAGGACAAATACAAATTCAAAACAATCTTAATTCTTTTTGTTGAAAATAAGGAAGGAGACTTCCTTTTCTTGGAGCATTTACTTTAGAAACCTTGTAGTTGTTAGTTTTCTCATCTCTTTAAAATGCATGGCATCTTTTAAAAGTGAATTAAGCCTCTTGCTGGCTTTAAGACCCAGGAACTCCATTCCCAAGGACCTGGGGACCCTGTCTTTTCTATAGCACCTCTGTCTTCTAGTTTCTTTGGGAGAGTAGGAACACAAGGCCAGTGGGTGCCAAGTTGCAGAACTACCTCTTGTACTAGATCTATGAGAAATGTATTGTTTCCTTGGTATAAAACCAATTAAGTAACATAAATGGTCACCCTAATTACCATGTACATTTAGAGTAAGTTGTTTTGACCAATGGTCTTGTCAAGCCCTCTCACCTGAGGATTGGTTATTGTTTATCTTGAGAATGTATATGTAATGCGTTGTATCTTACTGGCCATATAAAAGGGTGATACTTCTTTTCAGTCTCTAAAATATTTTACCAGGGGTGCCTGGGTGGCTTAGTTGGTTGAGCCTCCGACTTCAGCTCAGGTCATGATGTCATGGTTCCTGAGTTCAAGCCTTGCATTGGTCTCTGAGTTGTCAGCCCAGAGCCTTGTTTCAGATCCTGAGTCCCCCTCTCTCTTTACCCCTCCTCCCACTTGTGGTGCTTCCCTCTAAAAAGTAAAAAAAATAATAAAAATAAAAAAACACCTCTTTTAGCAGATTACCTGTGATGCAAATCACAATCTGGCTTCATGTTTACTCAGTAATAAAATTGTTTCTTTAATGTTTGTGGAAAGGTTTTCTGAGATGAGAGGAGATTTTGTTTTTAACTACTTTTCCCAACAAATAAAACAACTACATTATTCTTAGCAGATGCAATTGAAAAGAAATTGGAGCATGAGTAGGATATAGCCCTTAAAGTCAGCATGTGAAATAAATGGCATTTTTTAAAAACAATGATAATATTAATCTTAAGATATCAAGACCTATGCAACTAGTTATTTCATGCTTTGAAATATCAGAACTTCAAAGAATCATAACCCGCACAAGTACAGATTTTTAAAAACATCTTCAAGCATAGCCTGTAGTGGCTTTTAGGTTTTTGTATTTTCCAAAATGCTAAGTTGCATTGATTTTTGGAAAATAGTTCTTGATCCTGAGCTCATAATTTGAGTGCTTTCAAATATTTTTTTATTAATTTTTTTAACTTTTTTAAATTTATTTTTGAGACAGGGAGAGACAGAGCATGAACAGGGGAGGGTCAGAGAGAGGGAGACACAGAATCTGAAACAGGCTCCAGGCTCTGAGCTGTCAGCACAGAGCCTGACGCGGGGCTCGAACTCACAGACTGTGAGATCATGACCTGAGCGGAAGTCAGACACTTAACCGACTGAGCTACCCAGGCGCCCCTCAAATTTTTTAATAATACAAAGCTTAAATTTTCAAATTTAAAAAAATGAAAAATAAAACAATTAAAAAAAAATCAAATACATTGAGGATGGATAGATGTAGACATTCTGTCACAGCATTTGCAGTTCTCATACATATATACACTAGTATATGGAAATTAACTTTGTGGCCAAGATCTACATAATGTCAAGGTGGCAATTACTGAAAAGATCTATGTAAAAGCTGTATCTTAGAAATACTTAAATTGTTATCCATTAGCATGCTTATCTCTTTGTAAGTCCTTCAATTTTATATATCTCTTAGTATAGCCTATATTTAAGTTTATTTATTTTGAGAGAGAGAGAGAGAGAGAGAGAGAGAGAGAGAGAGAGAGAGAATAGGAGCACAAGTGGGAGAGGGGCAGAGAGGAGGAGAGACAGAATCTCAAGCAGGTTCCAAGCCATCTGTACAGGGTCCGGTGAGGGGCTGGAACTCACAAACTATGAGATCAAGACATGGAAGCTTAGCCAACTGTGCCACCCAGGCACCCCTAATATATCCTGTATTTAGAGATAAAATCCAATTTACCAAAATCTTACTGAATACCTAATATATACTGAACAAAGTACATTGATGATTTTAATGTTATTTCTTCACTTAAGATGTAGACATTTAATTGTTTTAAAATTACCCCTTTAGAACACCATTTTAATGATTGTTGTATATCTCCTTTTGTACTAATTTAATTCTTCTAGTGTGGGTCATATTGCAGAACTAAGAAATCAGGGCATCTCTTCACTGTTATTCTCGGATAGAATATGTTACATTTCTATGATTCAGCTTCTTTGCCTGTGAAATGAGATTAATAAGACTACCTACCTCATAATTTTCTTTACAACATTAAATGAGATAATGCACAGGGCACAATTCCCGGAAATGTGTTAAGTAAATGCCAGCTGTGATTGTTACAGGTGTAAGTAGTAGGAAATCTGGATTAAATAACCCTGGACTAATTTTAACCTTAGAGGAACAACTTGTTACATATATAGATGCATAAAGTCATAAAGAGAATATTATAACATCTTATTAAATGAAATAATAATAAAATATATGAATTAATATCCAAAGATATAGAAAAAATATACCAAATTAGAAGAGTCAAATAAAGCTTTTTGTTAGAGGTAACATCTTTGAGTCTTAGAAGATGAATAAGAAGGCCAGGAGAAGTCTGAGGAGATCAGGAAAAAGTTGTCATCAGGAAGAGAGATAAGAATTACATTTTTAAAGAGAACAGTAAGTGATGCTACAGAATAAATAACTCTGAGATTGGAAAGTTGTATCTAATCGTTACATAAACACAGAAACAAACTCATATCCAATTACTTCCCTGATTATAAACACAGTAAAACTCAACTTGAGCTCCATTTGCAAAGTAAATGAATCCCTCCCCCATTTTCTTGGGCGCTGATTAAGCATGTTATAGGAACAATGAAGGAGAGAGGTAAGGTACCCTACTCTATTTCAGGATCATGTCTGCTTATTTGGAGGAAACAACTACAGAAATATAAAATTATTGTCCACCAGATTATTTTGTCTATATCTGTGAAGTTGTCCTAGACAGGGATTAGAATCTTGAGATTAGATGGTGGTAGGGATTGGTTACCAACTTTTTGTATGGAAACAAACTTTCTTACATACATACACTCTGACTGTATGTTCATGCAACTCTAAGAAATCAGTTTCACTATTAGCCCTGACACTAGGCCCCTCAAGGGATACCTACCATTAAGATCATTACTCATCTCCCAATCACCATCTATCTTTCTCAACAGAAATAATAGCTAGGAATGCAGGTGATGACCATGTACCTGGTTTCAGATGGTTAGGCTGGAGTTAACACACCAATATAGCATGGTGACCGTATGAGTACTGTTATTATGAGTACTGTATTTTTTTAATGTAGCAGAAAATACAATTTTAAGAAAGAATCAGAATTGTTTTCTGTGCTTGTGTTGAGAGAAACACATTTTTTCAATAGGAGCTAGATGACATATTTTAATAGTGGAGCAAGAAATATTAGGATTAGGTTTAAATAAGTTCAGAATGAATAAAAAATAGATTTCAAGGTGTTATGCTGAAGTCATCCTTTAAAAGCTACTTTCTTGCCTGTGGGGATAGCAGTGCAAAGTTGAACTGTGGAGCTGGACAGGTGGTGGAATGAGTCATAGCAACTGAAAGGAAATAATTCTAAATTATCACAAATTGAAATCAACTTTATCTAACCCAGTAGCCATAAATTCAAACATTTCATATAATAGAGGAAAATAAGTAATATGACTCCAGTATAAAATTACCCCCTGGGAAAGGGCATTGGGAGTGACTGAGTAGATGAAGATCAAGAGATCTTCAGAAGTCTGGCATAAAGAGTGGAAGGAGAAGAAATGGCTTTATGGCTGGTACTGGAAATATAAGAGGCATAAAAGAGGTCACTCATTCATTCACTTAGTTATTTTAGTATTCTTGATATAATTCTTAATACAAATCTGTTGTAGTACTCGCATGAAAAAGTGCTGGAGTAACACTAAAAGATGGATTAAAATAAGACACAACCACACCAAACAAAATGCCTGTTTATGACCTCCAGGGTGCTTCCACCCTGAATATCTAATCTTATTTATTTCATAGATCTATGGTCTATATTGGTGCCTTTGTACCTCCCTATTTGGGACCTTTGCCCCTCCCTCTCTATTCTGGGGATTCTGCACCCCTTCTCTATTCTGGGGGCCTAAGTCTCCTTTCTCTATCCATATTTGATTAATCTTGTTTACCCAAATGTGGGTGTGAGCATCCTATGGCTTTGTACTTCTTTATGCCTTGTTGACCCATTGGTGTAAGCACAGGAGATACCTAAGCTTGTTCCCCACACAATGGAAAAGGGTGATTATAAACCTTTTTGAGGAAATCATTTTATATGAAGGATTATATCCCTGTCCTATTAATGCTGTATCTTGGTGTTGAAATATGTGGAAATAATTCAGTAATTTCAAAGATAATTCATTGTCTTTGAAAATATAGTATTCAAACTTGTAAATTCTACAAAGAAGTCTCAATCTAGACTGTTTACTGTTCTTTATAGATATAAGTGGGGATTTCCAAATAGAGAAAATCAAGGGTACAGATAGCTTTCTTTAGAAAACTCACTCTTGCCACTTCTCCCCTAGCATGTTATGAAAGTTTTCAAACCTACTTCAGCAAAGTTGAAAGGAATGTAGACCCATGTAACATCACCCAGCTTTTATAACTAATATCTTGCTATTCTTGCTTTATCCATAGCTATCCATCTGTTTGTCCCTCTGTCTTAGTTCTGATTCATTTCAAAGTAGGTTACAGTCATTAGTACATGTTCACCATACCCTCCCCTCCAACATCAAATACTTTATTATGCATACCATTAAACTAGAATTGAGAACTTTCTACAAATCGAGGCACACTTTTATCCTCATAAGGAATTAGCACTTTTTCAGTAACTGCTGATTTTGTTAACGGCTGATGCACTCATTCAATTAGGTTTTGTTTGTTTGCTTTGTTTTTGAGCGCCCACCATGGACCAGGCACTTGTCTAGGTCTGAGGGTACAACTGTTAACAAAACTGACAAGGTTCCTGGTCATTTTGGCTTCTGTAAAGAATTTTATAAGTATTCCCTGAACCAAAATGATGTTGTAAAATATAAATTCTAAGGCAGTAGCAATTTTAAGTGTAAGTATAAAGACTACTCACCTTGTGTAAACAGAACTCTAACTGGATAAATTCTCCATGATTTTAAACATATAATCTTAAATGTTAGAGAAATATATATGTAATGTTGAGAAGGGGGTGTAAGATCAAAACCTTTAGCACAACGATTTCTTTTTTCATCTATCGGAGGTATTGTTTTATACTGCTTCATGCATGGTGTGATTTATTGTGAGGAAAATGAACTGCAAGAGAAAATGCAAGGACTGCAAAGACATGATATATATCTCCATATAGGTGATTTCAACATAGGGATTTCAGTGAATTTTTTTTAACACATTTGAATACTATTCAACTTTTGAATTTCCTGATCAGTCTTTGGAAGTAGATGTGCCCTATGTAGGAGAAAATTGTAATAAATACAACACACTCAAGATGAATATCCCATGATATATGAATCCTTAAAGTGTTTCCCTTGTGGAGTAATTCATACTATAATAGTTAACCTTAAAGTTGCTGAAGAGACATATTTTTATACCATGATAATGATATATGAGAAGACATGTTTTCCAAAAATTAGTATGGTTTTGGTATTAAGACTACAGAAAGCAAATGCTTGGAAGCAAGGATATAATTCTAGTAGCTATAGTTCAAGCATAAAAACATAGCTATTTTCACTAGGACATGATAGTAGGCAAAGAAAGGACTAAATGTGTGAATGATAATAGTAAAAGAAAATGAGATAAGAGTTAGTAAAATTAAATCTAGAGAACAAGAAATAGGTAGCCAGTGATTTTTCTTTTCTTGTGCAGAACAAAATGTCTAGGAGAGTACACATACTGTTTTCAGAAATAAAGCTGATTAAGTGGGGAGA
Source organism: Prionailurus bengalensis (assembly GCF_016509475.1). Taxonomy (NCBI): domain Eukaryota; kingdom Metazoa; phylum Chordata; class Mammalia; order Carnivora; family Felidae; genus Prionailurus; species Prionailurus bengalensis. Next base: position 56,603,611 of record NC_057353.1, read on the forward strand.
TGATGAAAAACTCATATGTGAGTTCAAAATATTCACTAATTCTCATTAGCAGTCACATTATAGAATAAATGTGTTTTTGCATAAATACTTTATTGGTTCTATTTATCAATAAATTATATTTCCTTATTTTAATTTTTCTGTATTTGAAATGTGACATCTAAATGTAAATATCCAGATACATAGAGATGAGGGATAGTAAGGAAAGTTGTCAAGGTGGCCTCATGGAAATGATAGTTAACACCAAGAGTAAAATGGAAGAAAATTCTCCACCATATGAGTCTTCATAAAAAGATTGATCCTGTAACCCACCATAAAAGTCATAGAGACTTAGACTTAGCTTCTTATTCCACCCTTCTCCCCCTTTCTCCCCTGGTAGAATGTAGAGAGCCCTAAAAGAGGCTGAAATGAGAACTTGATTGCAGATCATTTGGGAAGATTCCACTTGAAAGAAATGAGGTGGCATTAAGAGGGAGATGGGAGGGAGGGAAAGCCATTATATTGTGTGTTTATTGCAGAACTCTCTAAGGTAGAAAATGGAGGCTCAATTAAAAATTTTTGACCTTTTGAGAAACTTACAGAATGCTGTCCTATCTCATGAAGGATGGAAAGTGAAAGTGTATCATTAACTTTATTGTATTCCCAAGGCTTGCTTCCATGTGCCAAGAACATTTTTAGAGTGTCAAACTAAATGTTGGTTAAAAAAAAAGATATAAAAACAGAAGTATATGCATTTTGAAATAGGATGCTGTCTGTACAGGGTGAGTTTGATCTCACATGGAGCTAACATCTATCACCTGTAGCTGCAACTAAAATAAAAAATAATTTGGCCAGGTAGAATGTAGAGCGCCACTTTTCAGTTCTTCTTGTATGTTAGTCATAGGCACAGAACCTAGGCTAGGAAGTTAAATTCATCTAATCAGGACTTTTAGTATGAAGGTAAATATGGAAAGTATCAAAGACCATGTAAAATAGAAGCTACTAGTGAAGGCAATGGTAACAAAAACCTGGTAGGATTTCCTTCATTTTAATGGTTGAATGATATTCGTGTATGTGTGTGTGTGTGTGTGTGTGTGTGTGTGCACGTGTGTGTGCACATGCGTGCGTGCATGCACATGCATGAGGCATTACATTCTCTTTTTCCATTCATCCATTAAAGGACACTTAGGTGTTTATATATCTTGGCTATTGTGAATAATGTCCCAATACATATGGAGGTAAAGATATCTCTAGAAATAATGATTTCAGTTGCTTCAAATATATGCCAGGAGTGATTGCTAGATTATATACTAGTTTAATTTTTAATATTTTTTGAGAAAACTCTATACTGTTTTCCATATGGCTGTGCCATTTTACATTCCCACCAACAGTGCATAAGGGTGCAGTTTTCTCCACATCCTTGCCAACATTTGCTATCTCTTTTTGATAACAGCCATCCCAGCCAATGTGAAGTGATATCTCACTGTGGTTTTGATTTCCATTTACCTGATGATTAGTAATATTGAATACCTTTTCATGTATCTATTGGCCATTGGTATGTTTTCTTTAGAAACATGTTTATTCAGGTCGTTTGCCTTTGTTTAATTGGATTATTTGCTTTTCTGTTACTGAGTTATATGGGTTCTTTATATATATTGGCTATTAACCCAATTATACATGATTTGCAAATGTTTTCTCCCATTATATAGGTTGCATTTTCAATTTATTGATTTGCTTGCTGTGAAGAAGTTTTTAAATTTGATGTAGTCCCTCTTGTTTATTTTAGCTTTTCTTTGTGCTTTTGGTATCATCTGAGAAATCTTTGCCAAGACCACTGTCAAGAATTTCTTGCCCCTATGTTTTCTTTTAGAAGTTTTATGGTTTCAAAGACTTATATTTAAGTCCTTGATACATTACAAGTTATTTTTTGTGAGTGGTATAAGGTAGAGGTCTAGTTTCATTCTTTTATATATGGATATCCACTTTCCCCAACACCATTTATTGAAGAGACTGTTCTTTTCCCATTTTGTGTTCTAGTTATCCTTAAAAAATAATAGAATATATAAGTGTGGGTTTATTTCTGAGCTCTCTATTCATTTCCACTGGTATATGTGCCTTTTTTTGTGTCTATACTATACTGTCTTGATTAATACAGCTTTGTAATATACCTTGAAATCAAGAAGTTGCATGTGTTCTCTGTGTTCAACTTTGTTCCCTTTCTCCCTATCACTTTGGCTATTTGAGGTTTTCTGTTGTTCCATTAAAACTTTAGGATAGTTCCTTTTTTTCTACTTTGGTGAAAAACATCATTAGAATTTTGATCAATATTGCACTGAATCTGTAGCTCACTTTGGGTAGTATGAATATTATCATAACATTAATTTTTCCAGTCCAAGGGCATGAGTATTTTATCAAAATAGTCTTCTAGATTTCAGCATAGGGATCTTGGTTAATTTTATTTCAGGTATTGTATTGTTTTGATGATTGTACATGAGATTGCTTTCATTTCTTTTTCAGGTAGTTTGTTAGTATTTTATAAATGCAACTTATTTCCCATCTTTCAACTTTACTGAATTCATATATTCTAACAGTTTTTAGGTGGAATGCTTAGGTTTTTCTACATATGAGATCCTGCCATTTGCAAACAGATAATTTTACTTTTTCCTTTCTGATTTGATACCTTTTATTTCTTTTTCTTGCCTCGTTGGTATGGCTAGAACTTCCAATACTAAGCCGAATAGAAATGGTGAGAGTGGACATTCTTGTCTTATTCCTGATCTTAGTGGAGAAGCTTTTAAAATATCATCAAGTATGATGTTAGCTATGGGCTTGTCATATATGGCTTTTATTATGTTAAGGAATATTCCTTGTATATCTAATTTGTTGAGAGTTTTTATCATTAAATGATGTTGAATTTTGTCAAATGCTTTTTCTCATCTATTGAGATGACCATATGATTTTTATCCTTCATCCTGTTGATGTGGTATAGCACATTTATGGATTTGCATATGTTGAGACATCCTTGCATCTCAGGGATGAATTCTACTTGCTGATGGTGTATGACCCTTTTAATGTGTTTTTAATTTGGTTTGATATTATTCTGTTGAGGATTTTTGCATCTATGTTCATCAGAGATATGTACCTGTTATATTTTTATATCATTTGTCTAGCTTTGGTACAGGGTAATGCTGACTTCATAAAGTGAGTTTGAAGGGGTTTATTTCTGTTTAGTCTTTTGGAAGAGTTTGAGAAGGATCAGCATTGATCCTTTTTTAAATATTTGGTAGAATTCACCTGTGAAGCCATCTGATCTTGGGCTTTTATTTGTTAAAAGATTTTTGATTATTACTGATTCAGTCCATTGCTTTTTACTGGTGTGTTTGGATTTTCTATTTCATAATTCAGTTTTGGTAAGTTGTATGTTTTTAGGAATCCTTATAAATCTTTGTAAATCAGATAATTTATTGGTGTGTAGTCTCTGATCCTGTGTATTTCTAAGGTATGAGATAATGTCTCCTATTTTACTTATAATTTTATTAATTTAGGTCATCTGTCATCTTAGTCTAGTAAATATTTGCTAATTTTATTTCATTTTTTTTCCCAAAATCCATCTTTCAGTTTCATCTTCTCTATTGTCTTCATAGTTTGTTATTCTTATCATGAATCCTCTTTCAGGTAATGTATCCATATTCCTAATTTTGGAGTAAGAAAAGTGAGTATAGCATTTCAAAGCAAAGTTATTTAAAAAGGTAGGAATGCCCTTTTTTCTTCAATCCCCTCTTCATGCATGGATGTAATGAGGACAGAATGGCCAGGGAATCAGCCCTGTTCTTAAATGATGGACTTGGGAATGAGACCCACAAATAGAGGAGTAAAATTGTACAAGGAGCCTGGTCTCTGATAATTATTGAACCACTGTGATTTTCCTGGATTTATTAATTCCTGGAACCTTTATGTGAGGGAGAAACTAATTTTTGTCTTAGCCTATTTCTCTTTTTTTAATGTTTTTTTTTTGAGGGGGGGGATAGACAGAGAAGCAGAGACCGAGCACAAGTGGGCATGGGGGCAGAGAGAGAGGGAATCACAGAATATGAAGCAGGCCCCAGGCTCTGAGCTTCAGCACAGAGCCCAACATGGGACTCAAACCCATGAGCCTTGAGATCATGACCTGAGCCGAAGTCAGAAGCTTAACTGACTGAACCACCCAGGTACCCCTGTCTTAACCTATCTCTTGGAGGTTACTCTTAACTAAGAGAAATCTGATCCTAATCAATAGATGGGCCAAGAATGATCTTCATATATGTTAAAAATTGAAAGGGTGGGGAGGGTGGGGGCATAAGAAGACAAAGAGTAACCAGAGATAATGCAATAAGACTATAATAAAGGAGAAAATAATTTTAAGAAATGGAGTCACATAAAATGCCATGGAAAGCCTAAAGAAAAGATTATTTAGAGAATGCTACTACAATTTGAAGTCCTGGAACTCAGCAGTCACTTATAAGTGTGCAGTTAGTATACTTAATGTAACACCTAGAACATAAACAGAGAAGGTACTGGTATTTCATATTCATCAAAGAGGAAGGATAATTTGGCAATAATTAGAAGAGTCAGATGTATCACACTTGTTTTAAAGTAAGATCGGATAAAAGGTGACAATCAGGTAAAACCTTTTGGAAGTTTTAGATACATTGAAAATAATTAAGGAGAAATTTCCCAGAGATTAGAGACCAACATAAAGAATTAAAAATAGTCGGGCCATAATTGAATCAATTTTGTGTAAAGTTTAAGATCTTGGGCTTTAGAGTTATGTCTCTGAAAGCTTATATAAGCTCACACTACCCAGTGTAGTATTGTTCCTTTCTTACCTCCATTTGAATGGTCACTATGATGTTCTTTTTTCATTAAAAGATGTCTCTCTTTACTTAAGTGAATAGAATTACTTCTCAACCAGTTGTACAACATACCACTCTCATCTGTACTCCATGCACTGTAGTTTCACTGGCTTTCCTTTGGTTTTCAATGGGTTAGACAAATACATTTTTAAAATTCTGTTTTTCTTAAGTTTTTATTTAAACTCCAGTTAGTTAATCTACAGTGTAATATTAGTTTCAGTTGTACAGTACAGTACAGCAATTCAACACTTCATACCACACCTGGTGATCATCATAGCAAGTGTAATCTTTAATCCCCATCACTTATTTAACTCATCCCCCTACCAAACCTCCACCTCTTATGACCATCGGTTTGTTCTCTGTAGTTAAGAGTTTGTTTCTCGGTTTGCCTCTTCTCTCTTTTACCCTTTTGCTCATTTGATTCTTAAAGTCCACATAAGTGAAATCATGTGGTATTTGCCTTTCTCTGACTTCTTTTGCTGAGCATAATATTCTCTAGCTCCACCTATGTGATTGTCAATGGCAATATTTCATTCTTTTTTATGACTCGGTAATATTACATTGTACACACACACACACACACACACACACACACACACACTACATCTTCCTTATTCATTCATTAGTTGATGGACATTTGGGAAACAATCAACAAAATTAAAAGGCAACCTGTGGAATAGGAGAAGATACTTGCAAATGACATATCTGATAAAGAGTACCCAAAATATATAAAGAACTTATAAAACTCAACACCCAGAAACAAATAATCCAATTTAAAAATGGACTGAAGACATGAATAGACATTTTTCCAAAAGACATCCAGATGGCCAACAGACACATGAAAATATGTTCAATATCACTAATCATCAGGGGACTACAAATCAAAACAAGATATTATCTCACATCCTTGACTTCTAAAGGCAACACATGATATGACTAAGCATGTAGTATTTGAAGCCAGTTTTAAATAAATATATATTTATATTATTTGACCAATGCATCTTTCCCTGTAAGACTTTAAGTTCTATGATGACAGAGATCATGTTGGCAGTTGCTTATCATTGTAAGTAAAGAATTAGACACTTCTGTTCTTCAGTTCTCTTATGACACTCTTCCTTTAAACTGATACAAAGATTATATTTAGATACCTTTGTCTATTTTCAGTGGGAGGTGAGGAGAGGGGTGACTAGATATTTGAAGATATGTAAAGAAATTCAATGAAACTTGGAGGGATTTGGAGGGGTTACACACTATTATTTTAACATGTTATTCTACAATAGAATATTCAGGTTTGAACATTATATCTTACAAATAATTATTTCTTTAATGGTACTCCAGGCAACATTCGTCTTTATCAAGGAGTTAATATGTCTCAGGGTACCTGGGTGGCTCAGTCAATTAAGCGTCAGATTCTTGGTTTTGGCTCAGGGCAGGGTCTCATGGTTCGTGAGTTTGAGCCCTATATGAGACTCCCTGCTGACAGTATCTCTTTCTCATCTTTCTCTGCCCCTCCCCTGATCCTGTGCGTGCTCTCTCTCTCTCTCAAAATAAATAAACTTTAAGAAAAAAGAAAAACAACTTTGTCTTACCTAAGTAGAAAAAAAAAAATCTCCCTATCAGTGAAGAAACACTTGTGAAGGTCACTGTCCAAAAACAGACCCACTAAAAAGACTGGGATTTAATGATATGATTAGAGAACACTTCCTCTCCCCCACACCTTACTACAACAGCAACAGGGCTCCAGTATAATACTAGTGAGCTGTAATTGAAAGAGCTGCAAGATGCAAACTCTCTGAGGAGGAGTACTTAGGAAAATTACAAATTAAAAGAAGAGGCAAATACAAGGACGCTTGAAGCCTCTGACACATACAGCTACAGCAAACAGTAAACACAAGCTAATTTCTAAAAAAATAGGTCTTGTGTTTAGACTTTGATCTGAAACATAAAACTTCTGGAAGAAAACTTTGTGACAGTTTTGACAAACATTTTTATTTTTTAGATAAGTTTCAAAAAATACAAAAGGGAAAATAAAATTTATCAAAATTAAGGTTTAAGTTGCTAAGTACACATTTAAAAAAAGTAAAGACCATGCCACAGATTGTTAGAAAGTATTTTTGAAATTTATATTTAAGAAAGAACTATATCCTGGATATGACACTTGTACTTTTTAAAAGTTTATTTGTTTTGAGAGCAAGAGAGCCTGCCCATGTGAGTAGGGGAAGAGCAGAAAAAGGGGGAGAGCGAGAATCCTACACAGGACCCTTGCTGTCAGCATGCAGCCCGTTGCAGGACTCACACCCATGAATTGTGAGATAATGCCCTGAGCTGAAACCAGGAGTTGGACACTTAAGTGACTGAGCTACCCAGGCACCCCCTTATTAGGACACTTTCAAAACTGGAAGACCACTACATACAAAGATGGACAAATGATTTTAACAGTCATTTTACCAAGATTGTATATAGTCAACAAGCTCACGAAGTTGCTGATCATCTTTGGTCATTAGAGAAATGTAAATTAAAATCACATTGTGTTACCACTGTCTACTAAATGGAATAGCTAATGATACCAACTGTTGAAGATACGGAGCATCTAGAACTCTCGCCACCTCTTTGGAAACAACTTAAAGGTGGTGCAGCATCTTTGGAAACAATTTGACAATTTATTAAAATAACACCTACGGTTACCTCATAGCCAGGTCATCTAATTTCTGTCTGCCCATACAAGGTTTTTTATATGAACGTACATATCAACATTACTCATAATAACCAAATAGTAGAAAGAACACAATTGTTGATCAGCAGGGGATAAACAAAATATAGTGTATCCATGCAAAATTGTATAATAAAAAGGAGGAAATTAGGAACACACTCAACAACAGAAATAAATCCCAGAGATATGCTAGGTGAAAGAAGCCAGACAAAGACTATATACAATTCCATTCCTGTGAAATTCTAGAAATGGCAAAATTATAGTGACAGAAAGCAGATGGGTAGTTTCCTATGTTGTGAGCCAAGAGTGGGAACTATGCAAGAAGACACGGGGATGCCTTGATCTGATGGAAATACTCTGAAGTGTGTGGGGGCATTGTCATGAGGAAGGGAAAAGCAGATCCTGACATCCAGATGCTACTCGCCTGGTGCTGTGAGCCAGGAACTGGTGGGACTATGAGCTGGCCTACTACCACTTACAGCTGGCTGTTGGTGTACTTGTGTTAAACAGTTTCACAAACTATCAACATTAAATTAAAAAAAGGCTTCTTTGTCTCTATGAAGGCCCAAGCTAAAAACAAGACCACTCAGTAATCCTGGCTGAAATATTCAAAATACAAGCATTGTTTGAGACACAAATAACCAAATATTTCCTGGTCCTAAAATGAATAACTGCTCAGTTAACATCCTCAGTCAGTCTAACGTTCCCTTCTATTGTCTAAGATTAAAGATACCCAAGCCTGGAATTAACCCTGCTTCTTGACAGCCTCCAATCCGAAACAAGACCTTATTTCCATAAACCCTATAGAAAGTAAACTAGCATGAGCTCTAACACCCTCTTCCTGAGACACCCTGTGGTACCCTAAGTGTGTGGAACACAGCTTATTCAACTATGGGTGTATTTCTGGTACTTTTGGCTCTTGAAGGCATTTATAGTTGCCCATCTACAAGCATTTGCCAAAATTCATCAGACTGTATACTTAAAAATGATAAACGATACTTAAAAATGATCTTTATAGAAGAGTTGATGCATCTTTTAGGAAGTTCCTGTAGTAACCAACCAAATTATTTCAGGAACAAGAATTGTTTTGAGTGCTTAGTCAACTTAAGATACAGAGCCTAATTGAGTTTTGGTTTCCCTTAAATAAGTCTGTTAAGAGAGTTCCTCCAATTTGACCCTATGTTCCCTGTTGAAAATAACACTGTCTAAAAATATGTTTATAAGCTGTCTTTTGCTCTTCAATCATTCTTTGGTTACATATTTGCTCTTTATTCATGGGTATGATTTGTTGAATGTCAGCTCCCCAAGTATCACCAGCACAACATGCTGATGACTCCACAGAGTTTTGGCAGTGTCTCAGAAAGGAAACACAAAGTCAGAATTTCCTGAGAATTTGAAGTTTCTTTTAAGACTGACTTTTTTTATCAGTTTCTTACCTGTAGACTAAAGTATCTACCTGCTAGTGTCTATTAAATTTGGTAGTACATAAGCTTGTTTTTCCATCGTCTATGAATTGAAAGACTGGTCTTTTAATTCAGAAGCTTAATTAGGATAAATAAGATTCATGATGTAAGGGTGTATCATTAGTGGACTCAGCAAGGTGAAGATTTTGAGACTTTGACACAAAGGGCAGATACTATTTGCTGATGATCTCTATAGAAGAGTTGATGCAGCTTTTAGGAATTCCTGTCGTAAACAACCAAGTTATTGTCCCAGGCAAGAGTCTCCTAGAATGTGGAAGTTTTGTTAAATAAGACAAAACAATGAAGTCATATTAATATAGTTAGTAAACTGGGCTGGATAAAATATAGATAGTTTCAATTCTCAAAGTCCAAACTGTGTTGGACAAAGGCAAATATGTGGTTTCAGTCCTCAGGTTAAAACTGGTATATGTTTTTTCCTCCATTAATTTATCTCTTTTCCAGTCTGTGTTTACTGAAAATAAATTAATGTCTCCTACAGTAATACTTTACTTAAGAGAACAAAAAGACTGCAATGACTCCCTGTTGCCAAGTTAAATTTTTAGAAAACCAGTCAGAACACTTGGTTGCCTCAGTCCATAGAGCGTGTGCATCTTGATCTCAGGATTATAAATTTGAGCCCCATGTTGGATGTGGAGATTACTTAAAAATAAAATCTTAAAAAAAATAAAAAGAAAACAAGAGACACCTGGGTGGCTTGGTTGGTTGAGTGTCCAACTCTTGATTTCAGCTTAGGTCTTTAGATCCCCATGTTGGGCTTTGCGCTCCTGCGCGAGTCTGCTTCACATCCTCCACCCTGCTCTTTCTGGTCCTCTCCTGCTCATGCTCACTCTCTCTGTTATACACTGTCTCTCAAAAATAAATAAGGTAAAATAAAATAAAATAAAATATTAAAAAAATAAAATAAAATATTAAAAAATTAAAATAGCATGATAAAATAGAAATAAAAACACTTACATATCTTATTTCTAATACTTACCAGAAACTAATAATGACTTAGACATCATTGAAGCCATACTCCCCAGGGGCTAACCTTCCTTCGAAAGTTCCCCCCCTTTTCCATGCAGGTTTCCTACTTTCCTTATATACCTGCTACACCTTGAATAATTTGTTCTTCACCTCTTATTTTTATGTTCTTCTTTGTACACATAGTCAGTGTGCACATTTTCATGAAGTTCTATATTCATCCTAAGGAAAATTATATACACTTGGAGAATTTCTATAAATATACTAGCATACAAATTTTCCCACATACCCTCCCCTGGTAAGAAAAGCAGCCTTAATCAGTATAAAAGTGACTTGCCTTTTAATTTACATTTTCTCAAAAGCAGATTATATAATGTTTCTCCCCACCCCCACCTAAGAAATACCATTTAAGATTCTGCTACTCAAACCTTGGAGTGGTATGAGGCTAGCAGCATTAGCCTAACCTGAGAGCTTATTAGAAATGCAGAATCAGGCTCCACCCCTGATCGACAGAATCAGAGTCTAAGGTTTAGCAAGTCCTCCTGGTGATTTATAAGCACATTAAAGTTTAGGAAGCACTAGCTTAAGTTATTTGCAACATCTCTGAGGCAGTCTTTCTAATGGTATTAATAGTTGGAATTAAATCATTTTTATGAATTAATAATTGGCTTCAGGCACTGTAGCTTCTTGTATGCTCTCTTAGCTTCTCAAAATACAGTGTCCGCCAGGAATTTTAGTTACTTCAAAGTTAGCAAAGCTCTTTTCTCCCTCAAGCCATATGTGGTAAGGAAATGATTTAGGAAACACTTCAACTCAGGTGGGCTTTGTTAATTTCAAGGTGATATTTATACTGCAGAGAAAATTCTTAATTTGACTGACAAGGGTCATGAGAATTTCAGAAATTCCTAAGTTATTTAAATTTTAATAAGCATTAGTAAAGGATAGAATACAATGAAACCTATATAAGAGTCTGGCAGGAGAGATCTTTCTTCAGGGTAATTTCAAATGAGATCCGAACAGTAAATGAGAATTATCCACATGAAATGGACTATGGGAAATGGGAGAAGAGCACATCTGGCAGAAAAAGAAGCAATGAATGCTGTTCAGTATGCTCATAAAACAAATGGCTGAAGCATGAAAATCGGGAAGAACATGGTAGAATCTGATAAATCTGATGAATATGGTTCTTTCTTAAACTCCTGTGCATTTCTTTGTACTAAAAGAAACACACGCAGTCTTTTCTATTAGAGTGCTGTTATATCTGACCAGAATAATGACATTTTTTTATCTGGACAGTTGGAATGGCATAAACATGAAGAAATACCCATTATAAATTAGTTGGAAAGTAGAATCATTGTGACTTACTATTGGGAAATTATAAAAGGAGATTGTTTTAGAATAACCAGCTCTAGTTTCATTGATCTTTTCTGTTTTTCTAGTCTCCATATTTCTTCTTTCTGTTAACTTTGGTTTTTTTTTCTTTTTTTCTAGTTCTCTGAAGTATAAAATTAGGATTTTGGAGATTTTTGTCTTTTCTTAATATATGCACTTCTTGCTATAAACTGCCCTCTCAAAATAGCTTTTGCAACATCCCATAGATTTTGCTATTTTTGTTTTGTTTCTATTTTGCTTTTATTTATTTTTTCTTTGACTCATTAGTTATTTAGGAGTATATTGTTTAATTTCCACATATTTGTAGTTTTACCCGTTTTTCTCTTGTTAATTTCTAGTTTCATACCCTTGTGTTCAGGAAAGATACTTGACATGATTACGTTCTTTAAAAAAATTTTTTAATGTTTATTATTATTGAGAGACAGAGATACACAGAGCATGAGCAGGGGAGTGGTAGAGAGAGGGGGAGACACAGAATCTGAAGTAGGCTCCAGGCTCTGAGCTGTCAGCACAGAGCTCAACGTGGGGCTTGAACTCAGGATCTGTGAGATCATGACCTGAGCCAAAGTCAGTCGCCTAACCAACTGAGCCACCCCAGGCACCCCACTGACATGATTACATTCTTTGTATATTTTCTAAGACTTGTTTTGTATCCTATCATATCTATCCAGGAGAATGTTTCTGAAGAGCATGATTCTGCTGCTGCTGAACAAAATATTCTTTATATGTCTGTTAGATCCATTTGGTCTAAAGTATGGTTCAAGTGCAATGTACCCTTGTGAATTTTCTCTCTGGATGATCTATCCATTGCTGAACATGGGGTATGGAAATCCACTATTATATTGCTGTCTTCCTCCCTTCATATATGTTAGTATTTGCTTCATGTACTATGCACTATGATGTTGGATGCATATATATTTACAATTGTTATATATTGATAAATTGACTCTTTTGACATTATATAACAAGCCTTTTTGTTTCTTATCACTGTTCTTGGATTAAAGTCCATAGCTCTTTTCTTTTGGTTTGTACTTTCATGGAATATCTTTCCATCCCTTAATTTGGGCTATGTGCATCCTTAAATCTAAAATGAAATCTCTTGTAGGCAGCATATACCTGGGTCTTCTTTTTTCACCTATCCTGATAGTCTGTGCCTTTTAATTGTTGATTTCAGTCCATTTAAATTTAGAGTAATTACTAATGTAAGATGTTACTAATGCCATCTTATTAATTGCTTTCTGGTTGTTTTGTGTTTATGTTGTCTCTTGTTCTTTCTGTTTCTGCCCACCTTTGTAAATTAGTGGCCTGCTCTACTTCCCTTTCTTTTGTGATGCTACTCGAGGGTTTTGCTCTGTGCTTACCATGAGGATTACATATAATGTCTCAGATAAAACAGTTCATTTTAGGCTGATAACAATTTAACTTTAATTGCCTAAAAGAGCGCCCCCCCTTTTATGTTTTTGGTGTCACAATTTACCTCTTTTTATGCTACTCATTAACAAATTATAGTTGCTATAAGTTGTTTTGAATGCTCTTTAGCTTTAAATTTTATCCTACAGTTAAACAGTTAACACACCGTCCTTGTACAGAATTAATTTTCTAAATCTGACAGTATATTTGCCTGAAGAACTCCTTTCAGCATTTCTTGCAAGGGAGAGGCGGTGGTGATGGACTCCAACAGGTTTTGTGTAAACCTTGGCAACTCCTTCATATCTGATGGATAACTTTGTTACACAGAGTATTTTTGGCTGGCAATTTTTATCTTATAATACTTTGAATATGCCATTTCACTCTCTCCTGGCCTGTAAGGCTTCTCCTAAGAAATATGCTGATATTCAAATGGAGATTCCATTATAGGCACTCTTATCCTTGCCCCCACTCTCCACCCACTACCTTTAGGATTCTTTCTTTATCTTTGATGTATTAGGTTTCATTATAGTGTCTTAAAGATGGGCTTTTGGCATTGAGATTACAGGATGATTTCTTAGCTTTGTGAACTTGGATGTCCAGGTCTCTTTCCAGGCTTGGGAAGTTCTTAGTTATTTCTTTAAATAAACTTTCTGCTCTGTATTGTTTTTTTTCTCTTTCTGGAAACTTTATTATTCTAATATTTGTACGTTTGATTAAATCTTATACATCTTACAGGCTTTCTTTGCTCTTTCTCTCTCTCTCTCTCTCTCTTTTTTTTTGTTCCCTTCTGACTGATTGGGTTATTTCAAAATTCCTGTCCTCTTGATCATTTATATTTTCATTTGCTTTACTACCAATGCTCTTTATTGCATTTTTTAAAATTTCATTCCTTTAACTTTTCAACTCCAGAATTACTGTTTGGTTATTTTTAGTATTTTTCTTTTTAAATTTCTTATTTTGTTCACGTATATTTTACTGATTCATTGAAGAGTCTTTCTATGTTTTCTTGTTTTAAATGGCTTCTGTCTCTATTAATTCTTTATAAACTTACCATTTTGACACATTATTTAAAAATATTTATTATTGAAAAACATGGGAATAAATTTATCCATTTTAATTGCTACATTTTATTTTTATGCAATAATAAAATTAATATATTTACTCTATTGGTGAGATATAGTTAGATTACATCTTTTTCTATTACAAACCCATACTGCATCTAACATGCTTTTACCTGTTTTATGGGACACATATTCAGATATAATAGATATTTCAAGTTGCTATTCATGGTGTCCTTATTTCACACATATTAGGTATGCTCTGTGCTATACTAGTCAGAATGAAACACTGAACATGATCATGGATTGATTTTGTCCAATAGCATATGAATATTTATTCTTATGAATTTAATTGATACATTAAATACAATTGGAATAAAATCCCAAAAGTATTTTATATCACTTAAAATATTGAACTTAAAATTCTTTAGAGAATAGAACTAAGAAAACTAAAAGGTTTGAGGGAAGAAAGAGGGCTAATTCAACCCAGATAATAGACATCAGTATAAAATTGATCTAAGGTTTACTTCTATACCATGATAATTTTTATAAATATATTACTTATTAGTTAAATTAATGTGATTTTTTCTATTTCTATTTTTAAAGGATGATGAAATTGGAATATTTATGTGAATTCCTTGTTCTAATTCATTTATCCTGACAACTTTGGTTGGTGATACAATTTTCATATTGACAGTTCTGTAATATTACCTTTTTATTTTATAAAAATAATTGCCCAAATCATTTTAATCTAAACCACAGAGTTATTTTCTTCAACTCTGAAATGCCTAGAATTCAGCTTCTTAAAAAAAGTTTATGAGAACTATATTTGCTCAATTACTTTGTGATTAAAATTATGCACCGATATACTTATGCTTGAAGTACAGTTTGTCTGGGTAGTCAATTCTTCAGCCACAGTAGTTTTCTTGAATTTTTCTTTGATCAGTGTAGAAAATATGATGCAAGATTAATGGTTAACATTTATTATTAATATTTATTATATTGATATTATTATTAATATTATTCTATTCTATTATAATTAATATATTATTTTAATAGTATAACTATTATACTCTCTTTTGATAATACCTAAAGATGCCTATTTTGTTTGGGTTTCCTGTTGTTTTATAAGGATACATATTGTGGTTTATCATTGTTTTGTTTAATTTCCCTAGAATATAGGGAGTCATTTCAATCTTCACAACATAATTTTTTTAGTTCGGATAAACTTTTTTCTGTTTGCTCTTTGAATTTTGTTTCACTTCAGTGAGTTTACATTTCTTTGTTGTTTTTTTCATAACTACTGTCTTTGTTTCTCTCTCAATTGGCTTTTCTCAATGTATCTCCCATGTCACTTTTTCCCCCTTTGAGTAGTGTCTATGCATTTTTGTGTTATTTTCTCTGATTTTCATTACTCTAAAATATTTACTTTGTATGTCTCATTTTGTCCCTATCATTGTTCATCTTTATCTCATGCATCTACCTGAGCCAATGTAAATCTGCTTTGAGTTCTTTTGATTATTTTTTTGACTTTTGTGCATTTATGATTATACGACCATGAGTTTTAAAGTTTTAGTCAAAATTTGGTTTATCATAATACTGGTTTCTGATGAATGTTCTCATGTAACATTTATTGTTTTATTTCACTCCATTTTGGTTATAATGATCTTGTATAGCACCTATTCTTGGTTATTTTGGATTGCCAGCTGTTCTTGAGACAGCAGTGTTGTTCTTGTTGCACAAGTTTTATGTGGAAGAGGGATCTAAGAGTACTCTATACATCAAGGATTCTTTCCAGTTCAAAGTAAATTTCCTATATTTTGGACTTAACTACAGAATGGCTTGTATTTCTTGTATAGTTACAGATATTTGGCAGAAGTCAGGAAGGAGAAGATGTATGACCGTGTCCCAGTTTTCTGCTGAAATTAAATTTTCTAGATCTCACATGAATTCCTTTATAGGCAAAGACATCTATATTAAGATATCACTGCTTTTTCTAATAAGTATACTGCAAAATGTATAATGGCTAAAATATGAAGTTGATTTTTCTCTTACATTAACTTGAAATTGGTAAAATTGATTTACATGGGGATTTCTCCAAATATACAAAGACAAGGCTGTTAAACTCTCTGGTCTTCACTATCGTGAAAGCATGGCTTCGGTTCCATCATTCTGTCTCTAACACACTGGCAAAGGAGGGCATACAGAATTCTAACGTACAGGGTATTATGTGCTGAGCATTGAAGTGATACATATTCACTTCCATCCTTATTCAAAGGAAGTTGCTTATTGGCAGGTGACTCTCTTCTAAGAAGTTATATCAATATCAGTGCTCCTTCCATCTTACAACTTTTCCATCTTAACATGCATTGTCCAGTGTGCATTGTAATTTTATTAGGAAAGATCTTGTTTATTATGTATAATGGAAGAGTAAATGTAGTATACAGGAGGTTTTGTATTGAGAGATTTAACAGTGTCATTTATCATTAAAAAACATTTTTTAAAAGTGTTTATTTTTGAAGGAGAGAGAGACAGAGCATGAACGGTAGATGGGGAGGGGCAGAGAGAGAGGGAGACAGAATCCAAGGCAGGCTCCAGGCTCTGAGTTGTCAGCATAGAGCCTGATGTGGGGCTTGAACTCAGAAACCATGAGATCATGACCCGAGCCGAAGTTTGGTGCTCAACCAACTGAGCCACCTAGGCATCCCATACAGTGTCATTTATCATTTATACACATATTCCACTAGCTAAAACTAAATACTCAGCAATACATATTTATAAGAAAAGCTATAAAATTTATTCCTATTTCCAGAAGTGTTTTTTTCTTCACAGGTAGCCTTTTTCTGCCATATTTATTATAGATATTAAGTGTTTAAAAATATTAAGCATCTAGGCAAGTTTCCTAGCAATACCACATGTCTTTTGTTAAGCATAGGCTTTCTCCTTTACATTATTTTGAATAGGTAGTAACACGTGACTCATTTTGCCTGGACACATTGCGCCAACATTTTTTTTAAATCTCTGTGCCATGCTCTGTTTTGTGATTGCTCCCCAGAATGTAAGCTAAAATCATTTTTATTCTCGGACCCCTTTCTGAATTTTTTTAACGTTTATTTTTGAGAGAGAGAGAGAGAGAGAGAGAGACAGAGCACAAGTGGGGGAGGGGTACAGAGAGAGGGAGACACAGAATCCAAAGCAGGCTCTAGGCTCCAAGCTGTCAGCACAGATCCCGACGTGGGGATCGAACTCACAAACCATGAGATCATGATTTGAGCCGAAGTCAGACACTTAACTGACTGAGCCACCCAGGCACCCCTTGAAGTTTTGACTATTATCCAACCCCAGGACTGGGATGGGGGAAGGCTTACAGCATCAATGTAGTAGCTATCTACTTGTCACTAGGGTGTCTGGCTGGCTCAGTTGGTAGAGCATGTGAGTCTTGATCTCGGGGTCATGAGTACAAGCCCCACGTTGGGTGTGGAGCCTACTTTAAAAAAAAAGACTCTACTTGTTACTCACATGTGTTTCTATATCCCCCTCTTATCTCTCTCCACTGAGAAAGCCCTATCTATCCTGGAGAGGTAATCATGATCTGGCTTGTCATATATTTGTCTGGGTCAAATTCCTTCATATTTTCTCTAGGACACACACACACACACACACGCACGCACAGTAAAGATTACTTAATTTGTCAGTTTTCTTCTGCAGTCAGCTTTTCGAGAGCAAAGATCAGAGACCATTCTAGATTATTAAGACTGGAAAGATGAAGATGGAAAGGGAAGCATGAAATTGGCTAAGGATGGAACTGGGGAATAAGAAGAGAAAAACAATATTAATGTTTCAAAAGTAACACTGTTTCCTTTCTGTATTGCCCACATGCCCAGTTTTGCATTTGGGCAAAGAAAAATTGTGTGTCATTCAGATGCCATTTAAAGCTATCCTTCCCTTTGATGTTACAGTTTTTTTTTGTTAAGTATTGTATCATTTTTCCCCCATATTCATAGTGTGTTTGCATATACCTGAGGGTACCATATGTATGACTGACTAATAGATTTACTCGTTCAGTCAAAAGCAAATCCATAAGTATTGTTACTGGATGTACCCTTCTTTCTCTAATAAGTGGTGATTTTTAGATAAATTATGATTTAAGGTAACACCAAGTAATTATATTCTATGACTCTGCCTTTTTATGTGTGTATACTAATAGGATTTAAAAATTTTGTCAACAAATGCTAAAAAGCCTATATTTACCTTTGCTCCCTAGTTTCTGCTGAGTACACTTCATCCAAGAAAATTTAAATGTATCTTTATTATAACCATTAAAAATTAAACTTTATTATTTTTGAGCTATTATATTTTACTATGTAGGTTAATTACAGTAACTGTGTTTACCTTAATTAATATAGTGGGGCTTGTGTTGACAGAACTTTTAGAATTAAAGCTAGAATCAGAAGGACCTTTTTTCCCTAACATTTTGGATAGAACCTACAGAAAGCTAAGAGAGAAAAGGGGTTACAGTTTGCCCAGGCAATATAGGTAATAGAAAAACTCACAGTAATACTCTGAATTCAGAACAGTGAAGAACAGAATGCTTCCTTGTTTATAATGGGGCCATCTGAATAACACTGGACTTCTTAGATCGCACAAAATTGTCTAAGGATCTGTAAGGAACAAACAGCCAGTGATAACACTGGAGAAAGTTTGCCAGTGGAGAAAGAAAACTCAACTACACAATTACTTTGTTAGATCAAAGCCAGAGGTAAAATGTTAATGGACAAACTCATTAGCTGTAAGTATGGACCAGACAAAACTGAGAGTAAGATTGGAATTTCCTCATAACTGTACCTACTCAGTTTTCCCTGATTATACTACCAGGGTGGGGGAAAGTGATTATTCAATATGACTGAGACTATTTTTGTTGCTTTGAATGAAAGCTCAAAACATATAATACAAGTTACAGAATTTTTAAAAGTTATATTGCTTGCACATCTATAATGTGAAAGACATATGTGTGCATTTTCATAAAAGTCCATCTTCTGGTTGTCTGTCATCTCAGTCAACTTGTAAATTAAGCTCAGCCTTTGAAAACTTGACAGGAGTTGGTGCAATGATCTCTAGAAAAATAAAAGCTAAGATTCTGGCTGGGCTTTCTCCATGTCCGTTTCCTTGATTTTTTTTTTTTTTTTTTTTGCTGACCTTAGGGTTTTCTACATATTCCATGATCTCTCCAGTCCTCTTAAAAAATGTGATCTCCACTTAAATTAATTTGAATTAGATTTTGCTTTCTAAGAACCCAAATGATCCAATCCTGCTTACTCACTGAAGTCTTTAGCAATTTCATGTTACTTTTGTTCCTTAGCCTTGATTATTTACCTTTCCCCATCTTGCTTGTTCTTTTCTGTGTATCAATATCTTTAAAAGAGTCAAATTTAATTGCAGGTGTGTATAAAAAACACAGAAAACAAAAATGGGAAAAATATATATAACTATCGACTTCTGCTTCCAGCTACAATGGAATTGCTTATATTAATACATAAGGGTACTCCCAATTGAAGAATTATAATGGCTTGTAATTAAAAAAAAACCCAAAACCCAAAACCCAAAAAACAAAACAGTACTTTGATAGTCCCAGACAGCAAAATAGGTTGCCTGAACTTGAGTCAAGATCCTACAGAGGAGGAAAATATGATAGTGTAAGTACAAACACTTTAACTTTCTTTTCTCTTGAAAAAAATATAGGTACTTGAGAGAAAGAAATGAGTCACTAGAAAAACAAAAGCATAGATATGGTAGGAGAAAAACATTTACGGATACTGTTCACACACAGTGAGATAGCGTCAAGCAATAAAGGGGAAACAGATGAATGTTGTGAATTAAGGGTGAGAGTGTAAAAGCAACCTAGATATGTTTAAGTAGAATTCATGAACATGTACAATAAATGCTTAGCCATGTGTAAATTATAAATTATCTGTATTAAAAGGAATAAAGCCTATAAACTATTAATAAAATAATGAGATACTTAATACAATTTTACTTATATAATCAAACATATATAAACAGCACTATATACCTTGATAGAAATCTTACTGTTTTGGCTACAGAAACATAATTGTTTTAATTTGCATTTTCTGATTACTAGTGGTGTTGAACATCTCTTCCCATATTGGTCATCTATTTATCTTTTGTGCATTCATAGCCTTACCTTTTCTTTCTGTCAGCTTTTTCATCTTTTTCTCCTGGCATTTAAGGGATTTTGGTAAAGTCAGAATATAAATATTTTCCTTGAGAGAGGATATTTGCAATATACCATATAATATATTCTACCTATAAATTTTATAAATGGGTTTTGTACAGTGCGGTTCATTTTACTTTCAAGATTACTGTTGTGTATCCATCTATATAAAATTTGGATGGGAAAGTTAAATCTATCGAGAGAGATGTCTCTCCTCTTTAGTTACTGAAGCTCAATTTTTAGTTTGTTTCATTGCTATATGAAATAATTATTGTAATTTCCAGCCTCACTTTGGAACTATATGCAGCCCTGTAACTAATTTCTAACATGAGATTTAGCAGTAAGTGTTATATGCCACTTCTTTTAAGGATGTTTAAAGGGAAGTGATTCACCTTGGAGTTTCTCCACTTAGGCCTTTACTCATTTCTTCTTTGTTGCAGTACAAAAGTTTGACATCATGGCTAGAGTTCAGGATCATGAATTTACCTTGACAATTAATAAGGGATAAGGGCATCATTGCCTAATGGAAAGACTAACAAAACAATTTATAAGTGCAGACATTGAAGTTGCCATTGCAGCCAGCCAGTAGCACTTACTAAAGCAGGAATTGCTAACTGTGTTCAAACCCCATTACAGAGTCCAAGAACAATATCAATCTTGCTCCTAGGTAATTATTCAACTGATTTGAAAACTTATGCCCCCACAAAAACATAAGTGTTAATGTTTAAAATATTTTTTAATGTTTATTTATTTTTGAGAGAGAGAGACAGAGTGTGAGTGAGTGAGGGGCAGAGAGAGAGGGAGACACAGAATCCAAAGCAGCTTTGAGGTTTCAAGCTGTCAGCACAGAGACAAATGTGGGGCTCGAACTCTTGAACCGCAATATCATGACCAACCAAAGTCAGGCACCTAACTGACTGAGCCACCCAGGTACCCCTAAGTGTTAAAGTTTAGAGCAGCTTTATTTGTATTCACCCAAAACTAGAAACAACCAAGCTACCCTTTGACAAGTGAATTGATGAACACCCTGTGGTACTTCCATACAATGGAATATTATCCAAAAATAAAAATAAATGAGTTATTAAGTCACAAAAAGACACAGGTAAATCTCTAATGCATATTATGAAAGAAGCGAGTCTAAAGTGACTATGGACTATATGATTCCAAATATATGATATCCTAGACAAAAGTAAAACTGTAGAGATAAGAAAAGATCAGTGGTTTACAGGTTGTGGGAGGGGAGGATTAAATAGGTGACACACATGGGGTGCCTGGGTGGCTTAGTTGCTTGGGTGTCTGGCTTTGGCTCAGGTCATGATCTTGCAGTTCGTGGGTTCAAGCCCCGCATCAGGCTCCGTGCGGACAGCTCAGAGCCTGGAACCTGCTTTGGATTCTATGTCTCCCTCTTTCTTTGACCTTACCCTGCCCACTGTCTTTTTGTCTCTCAAAAATAAATAAACATTAATTCAAAATTTAAAAAAAAAATAGGTGAAGCACAGGAAATTTTTTTGATGGTGAAACTCATATATACTTTAATAGTTGATATATTATACATTTGTCAAAACCCATACCCTTTGCAGCACAAAGAGTGAACATTAATGTTACATAATTTAAATGGATTTGGAAGGTCCATATTCCAGGATGGAATGCAGAATAAGACAAAAAAATATAACTGTATTACAAATGTGTGAAACAGCTTCTTTGAAGGGGATGAGGTCATCTGCTGACCTAAGTAATTTTGGAATAGAGTAGATTCCATAAGGATTAAATGTAAAATAATTTACATGTAAGAAGCACTTTACTTTAGTTGGTGAAGTTATTTCCCATAGTGTATAGATTAACAATTTTAATTTTGCCATATATGTATACTAGAATTAAACAAGTAGATGGCAAGTGAATGGGGGGAGTCTAGTTTCTCACTGTTGGAGTAGGAATTTACACATATGCTAGGGAAAGAGAGTAGAGTGACTCTTGGCAGTGGATTAGAGTTGAAGGTAGGAGTATTAACTCATTCATCTTAAATAAAGATTTTTAAATATGTCAATTACATATTTACACTTATATTTATAAAAATTATAAATTTTGATTACAAGGATTAGTCTATACACTTATTTTTCCTTGCTGTATCAGCTGAGAGAGCCTAAGAGCAACAATACTCCAGTAGCAAAGATCACACCTAGTGCCTAGAACCCAGATTTTGGTTTCTAATACCATGCTCCAATAAAAAGAACCACAACTCTTAGGAGGAATAGCTGATTCTAGGAATAGGGCAGGGAATGTATAATATGAACCTGAAGTATTTTACACCACCAGAAAAATAATAGTGTTGAAAAGAAAAAAGCCTTGAAACATAAAAATCCCTCTCCCCCACAATTTGAGAGCATGTCAAAGGACACAGGAGACCACTGGAAAAGCACCCACTATCCAAATATGGAACAATTTGAACAAGAACAAATTAACATTAAATTTTAACTATAAAACAAATACCCATGAGTTGATTTCAGTGAAATGAATGATTAAATGAGGAAACAAATATTTTATGCAGAAGAATTTGAAATTATTTATGTTAACTATTCCATCTTCAAGGAAGTAGAACATAATTCTCCATTAAGTGGGGACATTCCTCCAGAGTATTTTATGGAAAGAGGGAAGAATTATTTTACAGTGGAGAAATCTGAAAAACAGTTATGGGGTCTTTCAATAGTGTAACCAAAGTTAACAACAATGGAAGTTATGTTATTACTTTATACCTTTGATACAGTGAAATTAAATAGAACTGTGTTCTGTGGTCAAGAACATATAACACTAGTCTAAACATAAGACACATCCCAATGGAGGGATGTTCTGAAAGATACCTGGCTATTAGTCCAAACTACCTTCCCAAACTATCAAGGTCATCAGTAATAAGAAAAATTCTCAGCAGCTGTTATAGTCAAGAGGAGCCTAAGGGCAATGACTACTACACATCATGTGATATCCTAAATGGATTTTAAAGAGAAAAAGAACATTAGATGAAAACAAGGAAATTTGAATAATGTGTAGATATTAATAATGTGGCTCAATATTGATCTATTAATCTAATGAATGTACCATTCTCACATTAGATATTAATAGGGGGAACTGGTATGGAACATATATTAATTCTCTATATTATCTTCCTAGTTTTTCTACAATTCTAAAACCCCTCCAAAATAAACTATGTGTGCATATATATGTGATATCCTGGGAAGTCCATAAAATCTCCAAAGAAAACTCCATTTCTATTTGTTCTTTACACCTATAAACACATTTATGCACCCATCTTTTTTCCTGGGAAACAACTATTCTAACGTTTATTTATTTTTGAGACAGAGAGAGAGCATGAACAGGGGAGGAGCAGAGGGAGAGGGAGACACAGAATCTGAAGCAGGCCCCAGGCTCTGAGCTGTCAGCACAGAGCCCGACGCGGGGCTCGAACTCACGGACCGTGAGATCATGACCTGATCCGAAGTCGGACGCTTAACCAACCAAGCCACCCAGGCGCCCCTAGAAACAACTATTCTAAATTCCATAGACTGTTGAACAATTTCATAAACGATTACTTTTTTGGACATGATAGATAATTGCTAACAGTAGATATTATAAGATGGTTCAAATGTGAAGTCTCTTGATAATGCCTTTTGGTAACGGTCTGTATTAGACAGACCATATCAGCAAGGGGAAATCATGAGGGCAGGAAGAGTTATCTGTAATTAGGCTACCTAAATAAATCTTAATCCAGTCAAAAGGATACTGTGCAGAAGGTCAATGAATTCTAGGCTCTCCCAGGCATTAGTTTCTCTAACAAAATTACTATTACAGATACAGTAGGTGAAAATATCCACTTGTCTTCATTGTTTTACCACACTAACTTGATCACATTAGTGGGAAATGCAATAGACCAAAAAATCCAGAAATGCTTGGAATCAAAAAGGCTTAAAAATACATAAATTCTTTTGTCTTTAGCAAAAGTCCTTACCAATTTCCTCCCCAGATCTTTGACAAAATGAAGCAAATTACACCATAATTGTGTTTCTTATTTGTTTAAGTACAATTCCTACCCCAAACCCACTCATTTTCATGAGGTGGGGCAAGGGGGTGAGGGATTTGGGCTGTTGATAGGATAATTCAAAATGGGGTTGTCCCAGTAAAAGCCTTGCTCAGACCCTATCTCAGCTTGATCATATTTCTTGTATGTTTTGTTTCCTTTCAAATCTGTGGTTTAAAGAATGAAAATTGTTCCACTGTTGTGTCATTTTATTCTATTTTTCTTTTTTTTTTTTTTTGTAAAATTCTTCTCAGCATCCAGAGGCAGCTTAACTATTGAATCTTTTCCCACTTCCCCCTAAATGTACCTCCCTGAGCAATAGAAACAGAGATAAGGGATTCAGATAGTGGAGTTTTCAGACATGCATTTTAAAGTGATTATGTTTAATATTTGAGGAAATGAAAACAAGAATTCTGTTAGAAATGCATATACATATAACTGACATACTCCCACAAAGAGTAAAAGACTGACAACTCCAAAGAAAAATTGGCATGGGACTTGAATAGCAATTTAACATAGGATTATAGCCAGAAGTCATTAATTTGTGAAAAAGTTCCCAACTTCATTAGTCATCAGGGAAACGAACATGAAAATAGCAATTAGATACCTCTAAATGCATACCAGAATGTCAAAAATTGAAGAGCAACAAATACCAAGTGGCAATAAGGAGTGGAGCAGTGGGAACTCATTTTCAATGCTGATGGGTATAAAAATTTTTGTATGCAACATACTTTGAAAAAACGTTGGCAGTATTTTTAATGGTTAAACAATATGCACACAATATGACCCAACAATTTCACTTCTAGATGTATAGCTCCAAAATATGCATATATGAAAATGGTATGTGCAAGAATGTTTACAGCAGCATATTTCTAAAAACCAAAACCTGAGGGACACCTGGATGGCTCAGTCGGTTAAACGTTCAACTCTTTATTTCAGCCCAGGTCATGATGTCTGCACTGAGAGTGGAGCCTGATTAGGATTCTCAGACTCTCTCTTTCTCTCTGTCTCTCTGTCTCTGTCTCTGTCTTTCTCTCTCTCTCTCTCTCTCTCTCCTGCTCAATTACGCTATCTTTCTCAAAACAAACAAACATTAAAAAAAAAAACAAAATGTGAAAACAATCTAAATGGCCATGAAGAGTAGAATAGATTGATAATTTGAGATCTCCTCATGGAATGCAATGCAACCTAGCGTCAAGATATAAAAACTGTAGGTCTGAATAGCAATTTGGGTTTGATTCACAAATTAAGTTGTATAAGACAAGTTGGACACAAAAACATACACAATGGAGATTCATTTTATTTAACAAAACACAAGTAAACATATATGGGATTATGAATTACTACTTTGGGGATACGAGAAGGGATAGTAATTGGAATCAGTATGTTGGAGATTTCTACAATACTGGTAACTGTTTAGTGACCTGAGTGATGACACTGCTTCATGCAGAAGAATCAAACTTGAAGATGAGTTATCTGAAATTAGTCAGTTAGAGGAACAAAATTTTAAAACAAACAAACAAAATATAGGGATGCCTGGGTGGCTCAGTAGGTTAAGTGTCTGACTTTGGCTCAGGTCATGATCTCATGGTGGTGAAACTGAGCCCTGCATCAGGTTCTGCACTCACAGTGTGGAGGTTGCTTGGCTTTCTCTTTCTCCCTCTCTCTCTGCCCCTCCCCTACTCTCTCTTCCTCTCTCTCAAAATAAATAAACTTAAAAACAACAACAAAAACAAAAAAAAACAAGATAGGAGTGAAGGAAATATATGGGACCTAATACACTTCATTAAGAAGATAAATGTATGCATTATGGGAGTCCCAGAAGGAGTGGTGGAAAAGGCAAAAAAAACTTGTGTAAGGAAATTATACATGAAGACTTCTGAAATCTTGGGAAGGGATATGGATATACAGATTCATGATGATCAAGGGACCCCAGGCAAAATCAGCATAAGGAAGATGATGCAAAGGCACATTACAATCAAATGGTCAAATGTCAAAGACAAGATTTTGACAGCAAGAGTCTGGCTGGGAATGGTTACATACAAGGGAATGAACATAAGGCTACGAGTGGATATCTATGCAGAATGCTTACAAGGCAGGAAGAAGCAGGATAACCTATTCAAAGTGCTGAAAAAAAATGAAATCTGTCAAACAAGATTACTATTATCTGGAAAATCTGTTATTCAGAAATAAAGAGAAGAATATTCCCAGACCAAGTTAAGGGAGTTCATCCCCTCTAGACTTGCCTTACAAGAAACACTAAATGAAGTTCAAGTTGAAATAAAAGAATGCTAAGTGAAAACATGAAAACACATGAAAGTATTCAACTTGCTAGTAAAGGTAAATCTATAGTCAAAATCGGAACACTCTAATACTGGAATAGTGATGCATAAGTCACTTAATTCTAGTATAAAATTTAAGACAGAAGCATTAAAAATAACTATAGCTACAATAAATTGTTAATATACAATATGAATATATAAAACTATGGCATCGATAGCAAAAAACGAGGTGGGAGTGTAAAAAAATAGATTTTTTTGAATGCAATTGAAGTTATCAGCGTAAAATAGACTTAGATGTTTTTCCTTAAAAAAGAGGAAATCCTGACATTTTCAACAACATGGATGAATCTGGAGGATGTAAGACTACATGAAATAAATGAGACATAGACACATCATGCAGGATATCATTTATAAGTGATCTAAAAGTGATCTGAAAAAGTGAAACACAGAAATAGTAGAATGGCAGTTGCAAGAGGCTGGGGAGTGGGAGAAATAAGATGTTGGTGAAAGAAGACAAAGTATTATGCAGGACAACAATGTTCTAGAGACCTGTAAAATATGATGGCTAGAATTAATAATACTGTATTGTATGCTTACATTTTTCTAAAAGTAGATCTTCAGTGTTATCAACACCCCCCAAAAAAGTGACATGCTGTTAATGTTAATTAGCTTAATTGTGGTAACCATTTCACAGTATATGTCAATCACATTTCACACCTTAAATATGTAAATTTTACTTGTTTTTACCTCCATAAAGTGGGAAAAATAAAAATAAAATAAATTTAAAACTAAAAGTGTCCTGATGTTGCATCCAATGCAGAACAGACTGATTTTCTTTAGCACTTGGTTCTTACCCAGATTTATCAGGCCATTTCTTTACTCTGTGTTTATTGCTTAATGCAAAAAAGTTTCATAATAGAAAAAAGTACCAGACAATAATTCAGTCCTAGTAAGTGATTGATGTTTTTTTCATATTTACATCAGGTCTTTTAAAAGAAGTTAAAACTATAGGACAATGCACTTTAAGAACCCTCTGTAATTTAATTTTCTTCCTTTCTAGGGGTAATAATACAAATTTTGTAATTTTACCCCATTACATGTTTAGTTCAAATATATATATGAGGAAGCAATAAGTTAAGTTGAAACAGTTATGCTTTCTAAATTTTGGTCTATTTTGTGGATAATTATTTGAAAATATATATTTTAGTTTTACATATTTTACTCTACAATGGAAAATTCAGAATAATTTAAGAAAGCTATTTTAGTGTTTTTAATTTTAATTTTTTTCTGTTGTGTAACAATCCACCATCTTCTTGAATAAAATTTGGATTTCAAAGCACTCTGGAAAATGAGGGATCTAATGTCAAATTCACAGAAACTGAAAGTAGGATGTTGGTTTTCAGGGGCTGGCAGCATGTAGGAATGAGTAGTTGTTCCATGGGTATAGAGTTTGTTTTCAAAATGAAAAAGTTCTGGAGATCTGTTGCACAACAATGTGAATAATGCTTAATTTTGCATTTAAAAATGATTAAGATGATTTTTAAAAAGTGCCTTTTTCAAGGAAAATTTAAATTTGATAAATGGAGAATCCATTGCAAATATTATTGATATAATTTATATTAAAAGATGCATATGGCATATTACTCGGTGGTCAAAAAAGAATGAAATCTTGCCATTTGCTACATTGTGGATGGAACTAGAGTGTATTATGTTAAGCGAAATAAGTCAGAGAAAGACAAATAATGTAATTTCAATCATATGTGGAATTTACGAAACCAAACAGATAAACATAGGGAAAGGGAAGGAAAAACAAGGTAAAAACAGAGAAGGAGGCAAACCATAAGAGACTCCTAAATCCAGAGAACAAACTGAGGGCTGCTGGAGGGGTGTTGGGAGGGGGGGTTGGGCTAAATGAGTGATGGTCATTAAGGAGGGCACTTGTTGAGATGAGCCCTGGGTGTTGTAAGTAAGTGAGGAATCATTAAATTCTACTCTTGAAACCATTATTACACTATATGTTGACTAACTTGGATTTAAACAAAAAAAAGATGCCTGGATATTAAACTAATATTTTGTGAGTAAAATCTGTTTTTTATAATATGTTAAAAAAGATCCTTGGAAAGTCAATATTTATCTGGGCCTGAAGACTGAAACCAGAGGGTATAATCAAGAAAAAATAAATAAAAATCTGGGAATAGGCAGAGAGGATGCAGCTCCTAGGGGAAAGCTGATACTACAGTCTTTTTTTTACTGCACCTGCATAATAGTCATTCAGGAGGCAGCCTGTGTGACATAAAGAACCTTGTGTCTAAATTCACTGGGCCTGAATTCAAATCCTACTATAACACTTTTTCCTTGATGACCTGGAATGCAGTGTTTAATCTTATATCAAGAATGAGTTGATAATACTAACCCTAAAAGATAGTTTTGAGGATTTGACAAAATATGTCCTTTGTCTCCATTTTCTCAAGGTGTAGCCCAGTCCTACCAGGGTGTAGCATCTGGCAAGTGTTTAATAGTGAAACAATGGTGAATTTCTTTCTTCACTAAAATACATAGTCCTACTACCAAAACTGTTCTCTATTAAGAATGCAATTTATATATAAATTCTGACATTTCTCCTTTCTAACAGTGATCGCAATTGAGACTATGTTTTTTTTTAATGTATTTCCTTTCTAAGGGTGGAATCCATATCTAACTTCTGTAAACTTCTTCTCCAGTACCTATCAGAGTAGCTGGTAGATAATTTGATACATATATATTAAATGAATAAATACAGAGCCCACAGCTTGTTCTTGTGGAGCTTACTATTTATGTGGAGAAAATCAAAAGCAAGAAATTGTGACACAAGCTATGGCAGAAATACATGAAATTGAGCTATGAATGATAGATAAAACTTTCTGGAAGATTTAAGCCACAAAGTCTTCAATTATGAGGCAGATTTATTCATGAAATAAAAGTGAAGGGGTGCCTGGGTAGCTCAGTTGGTTAAGTGTCCGACTTCAGCTCAGGTAATGATCTCACAGTCCGTGAGTTTGAGCCCCGCGTCAGGTTCTGTGCTGACAGCTCAGAGCCTGGAGCCTGCTTCAGATTCTGTGTCTCCCTCTCTCTCTGTCCCTCCCCTGCTCATGCTCTTTCTCTGTCTCAAAAATAAGTAAAAACATTAAAGGAAAAATTAAAAAGAAAAAAAGAAAAGTGAAGAAGTATAATAGACCTGAAGCCTAAACAGGGAATGCATCTATATAAAGGTTAAGCTTAGAGTTTTGACTTTGTCCTTTTGGATTCTGGAAATCCATTAAAGAAGTTTGTGTTTAATACACATAACTACCTACTATTTAACAGTGTCCCAAGTTTATAATTCTCCAGATTTATTTAAGTGTAAATATCCATAGTATTTAAAGATACATAGGAATTTGCTGGATGAATTTGTTTATAAAGAGTATTATGAGAAAAAAACTTCATACAATGAATGAGTCAAATAAGCATGAATCAGAAAGCATCAATGTTTCTAGAATAAGTGGGATTTTAATGAGTAAAATTTATGCCTTTTGAAAAATGTATTTTTATTAAAATATTTTTTTAATATTTATTCATTTTTGAGACAGAGCAAACAGGTGTGGGGCAGAGAGGGAGACACAGAATCCAAAGCAGGCTCCAGGCGTTGAGCTGTCAGCTGTCAGCACAGATCCTGATATGGAGCTCAAACTCAGGAACCGCGAGATTATGACCTGATCCAATGTCAGATGTTTAACTGACTGAGCCACTCAGGCGCCCCTGAAAAATGTATTTTATTTTATTTTATTTTATTTTATTTTTTTAAAAATTTTTTTTCAACGTTTATTTATTTTTGGGACAGAGAGAGACAGAGCATGAATAGGGGAGGGGCAGAGAGAGAGGGAGACACAGAATCGGAAACAGGCTCCAGGCTCTGAGCCATCAGCCCAGAGCCCGACGCGGGGCTCGAACTCACGGACCGCGAGATCGTGACCTGGCTGAAGTCGGACGCTTAACCGACTGCGCCACCCAGGCGCCCCTGAAAAATGTATTTTAATGGAAAAAGATTGTATTCTTTATAATGTTTTAGAAAAATATTAAATATTTTATATATAATTATCCATTACTCATTTTGACAAATTATTCTCTGAGAAAACATACTCTGTTTATAAGCAGTAATGGTTGAGTGAATTGTACATACATTTAGAGAATGAATACCAATTCTTCTTAAACTCTGCCAAACAACAGAAGAAAAAGGAACACTTCAAAAAATGTCAGATCCTTAACTGACTGAGCCACCCACTTGCCCCTCCACTAGTGTATTTTTAACCTTGATTATTGAATTATTCATTTCTGATTATTTTTTATGTTTTCACTCTTTGTTGAGAGTCTCACTGAGATCCTCCACTCTTTTCTCAATTCCAGAGAGTATCTTTATAATTATTACTTTAAATTATCTACCAGGCATATTACTTATGTCTGTTTCATTTAGGTCTCTTGCTGTGATTTTGTCTGTTGTTTTTTTTTTTTTTTCATTTGGGACATATTCCTCTGTCTCCTCATTTTGTGTAACTCTCTGTGTCTGTTTCTGTGTGTTAGGAAAGTCAGCCATGTCTCCTGCTCTTAAGCAGTGGCTTTACAAAAAAGAGATACTTTAGTTCCCTGCAGTACAATGTCCTCTGTTCACCAGATCCTGGAGCTTCTGGGATGTCTCATATGTATGTTTCATGTGCCCTACTATTGTGGCTGAGCCACATTTTCCTTCAACCCAGTTGTCTGCTGTGGCTCTCTTTTTGCCTCATATGGGCATGGTTTGGTCCCTGTGCTGTTAATGGGCTGGTCTGGGGTCACCTGGGGCTTGACTTGGGTCAAAACACATGTTTGCCAGGGCCAAATGGCACCAGAGTACAGGGTGCTTTCCCTGTGTTGTCCCCTGTGAAGTTTTGGTTGATGAGTGTGGCTTTTGCTGGTAGACCAGTTGTCTGTCCCCATCCCACTTCTGGGGCTGCAGTTGAACTATGTTTGTGGCTATCTTCCTCCCTCCTCAGGATAGGAGTCCCTTTGTAGTGGTTCTGGCCCTGCCAGAACTGCTTGCACACTACCATGCCAGTGGTCCTGCTTTGGATGAATTCTTGCTGAGGAGGGTTTGGAAGGGGCACATCCATAAGAGAAGATGGGGGTGGGACACTTGGTGTTAGCCAAGTGTGAAATCATCTGCTGTGTGAGGGGACCTTTAGCTACTTTGGAGAACTGTAGAGGGCTGTTTGGAGGGGTGGGTCTACAGGAAAGATAAGATGGGGTGTGCTTTTATGAAGCTTGATACTGAGTGTTCCCACTGAGCTTGTTCCCACAGTTGTCCTATATCTATGCAGCTGGGCAGGAGAGGTAAATGGTAGGGCAAACTCTTTTGTTTTTGTAGAACTGTCTGAAATATCCCTGCCCCTCTAGCACATGTTCTGAAATTAGTAAATAAATCTTCCTCTTCCTACACCCCAGGTTTTTTTTTCCCCAAGCTACAGCTTTTATGCTCTATCTCAGCAGTTATTTATTATACTATTTCTTTAAGGGTGATAACTTAGTTTCCAATTGCTTTCTGGCTTTGCTTTCCCAGCTTTGAACCTATTTATTTTTTTTAAAGTTTATTTATTTTGAAAGCAAGAGCATGCAAGTAGGGAAGGGGCAGAGAGAAAGGGAGAGAGAGAATCCTAAGCAGGCTCTGAACCATCAGTGCAGAGCCTGTTGCAGGGCTCAATCCCACGAACCAGAAGATCATGACCTGAGCTGAAGTAGGACACTCAGTCGGCTGAGCCAGCTAGGCACCCCGAGCCTATTAATTTTTTAATGTTAAGTGTTAAGCCTCACTGATTGTAAGAACTTGCAAAGTTAAGCCCCTCTGTTTTTCAAAGTGAAATGTTATGGGGATTCATATTCCCAGTGCGGGTCCTTCATGCCTGGTGTGCCTAATGTGGGGTCTGCTCTTCTCCCTTCTCTGTGCTTGCGGTGTCCCTCCTGCTGCAGTTTCGTAGCTCAGTTTGGTTCCCGAGCATGTCTCTGGCCTTCCTACCCTTTTTGATGTGGCCTCTTCTCTATGTTTAGCTGTGGAGAGTCTGCTCTACCAGTTGTCAGGTCATTTTCTGGGTTGTTTCCACTGATGTGAGTGTTATCTAGGTGTATTCGTGGGAGAGGTGAGGTTAGGACTCCACTGTCTTCCCTGGAAGTTTCCATTGAATAATTCAGTCTTGGTAGGTTTTATGTTTCTAGGAATTTATTCATTTCTCCTGGGTTGTTCAATTTGTTAATATCTAATTATTTATAGTAGTCTCATCATCCTTTTTATTTCTGTAGTATTAATTGTAATGTCTCCTCACATTTATAATTTCATTTATTGAAGTCCTGTCTCCCTTTTTCTTGACAAATCTAGATAAAAAATTGTCTATTTTACCTTTCAGAACATCAGTTCATAGTTTCATTAATCTTTTCTTTTGTCTGTAGTCTCTTTTTCATTTATTTCATCTCTGATCTTTGTTATTTCCTTCCTTCTCCTAACTTTGGGCCTTTCCCCCTAGTTCCTTGAGTTGCAAAGTTAGATTGTTTCCTTGAAATGTCTCTTTTTTCTAAAAGTAGTTTTCCATTGTAACTTTTCCTTTTTTTGCTGCATCCCACAAGTTTTTGCATGCTGTGTTTCCATCTTCATTTCTCTCAAGATTTTTTTTCTCTTTTGATTTTTTTTAGCCTATTGGTTGTTCAAACATATGTTTAAGTTCCACGTATTTGTGAAATTTCTAGATTTCTTTTTGTAATTGATTTATAGTTTTATACCATTGTAGTTGGAAAAGATGTTTAACATGATTTCAGCCTTCTTTAGTTTATCAAGACAAGTCTTTTGGCCTAATATAACAGCTATTCTGGAGAATGTTCCATGTGTGCTTGAGAAGAATGCTTCTTTTGCTACTTTTGAGTTGAGTTCTATAAATATCTGTTAGGTCCATCTGGTCTAATGTGTCTTTTAAGTCTAATGTGTCCTCATCAACTTTCTGTCTGAATGATCTATCTATTGTTCAGAGTGGGGAATTGAAGTCTCTTGCTGGTATTGCATTGCTGTCTTTTTCTCCCTTCAACTCTGTTAATATTTGCCCCATATGTTAAGATGTCTCTATGTTGGGTACATAACTACTTACAAATGTTACATCCTTTTGATGAATTGACCTCTTTATTATTATGCAGTTTATTATTATGCAGTTTTTTTGTCTTTTGGCTTAAAGGTCTGTCTTGACTGATAAAGCTATTGTTGCTTTCTTTGATTTCCATTTGAATGGAATATCTTTTTCCATCTCTTCACTTTCAGTGTGTGTGTATCCTTAAAACTGAAGTGAGTCTCTTATAAGCAGTACATAATTGGATTTTGCCATTTTTTGTAGTGTTTATTTTTGAGAAAGAGAGAGACAGAATGTGAGTGTTTGGGGGAGGCAGAGAGCAGAGAGAGAGAGAGAGACACACACACAGCATCCAAAGCAGGCTCCAGGATCTAGGCTCTAAACTGTCAGCACAGAATCCAAGATAGGTCTCCAACTCATGAACTGCAAGATCATGACCTGAGCCAAAGTTGGATGCTTAACTGACTGAGCCACCCAGGTGCGCCTTGGGTCTTGTCATTTTTTAAATCTACTTAGCCACTCTATGCTGTTTAGTTATTATTTATTCAGTCAATTTACATTTAAAGTAATTAGTAATAGGTACAGACTACTGTTGCCATTTTATTACATTTTTTCTTATGAGTTTTTAATATCATTTTTTGCTCTCTTTGTGAATTAATATTTTTTTTACAGTGACATGTTTGAGTCCTTTCTCTTTGTCTTTTGTGTATCTACTACAGATTTTTTGCTTTTGTGATCACCATTAGGCTTACATAAAATATCTTATAATTATGGCCATCTCTTTTAAGCTGATAACAACTTAACTTTAAACAACAGAAAACCTCTTCAATATTACACTCACCTCACAATTTTTTGTTTTTGATGTCAGAAGTTACATTTTTTTATATTGCAATCCATTACCAGATTATTGTTATTTTGATACTTTTATTTTTTATCCTTCATACTAGGCTTATAAGTGATTTACCTAAGACTGTTGCAACTTTTGAGCATTCTGAATTTAACTGTATATTTACTGTTACCAGTGAGTTTTATACTTCCATATGTATTCCTGTTAGTAATTAGCATCCTTTTGTTTCCACTTGAAGAACTCCTTGTAATATTTCTTTTACTACCTTTCTAGTGATAATTAAATTCTTCAGCTTTTGTTTTTCTGGAAAACTCCTTTTATTTCCTTTAATTCTGATGGACAGCTTTGCCAGTTGAGTTTTGTTTTTGTTTTTGTTTTGCTGGCAGCTTTTTTTTCTTTCAGCACTTTGAATATATCATACCACTCCTATTTAGTCTTTAAAGTTTCTGCTGAAAAATCTGCTTATAGTCTTACGAGGTTTCCTTTGCATATATCAAGTTGCTTTTCTCTTCTTTAAGGTTCTCTCCATTTCTTTAGTATTTGAAAAGTTAATTATAATGTGTTTCAATGTGGTCTCTTTGAATTCATGTTATGTGGTGGTCTCTGGGCTTTCTGGATTTAGATGTCTGTCTCTTTTCCTGGGTGACGGGCATATTCAGCTATTATTTCTTTGAATATGCTTCTTCCCTTTTCTCTCTCTTTCTCTTCATGTTGGGGCGCCTAAAATACTTATAGTGGCCCAATTGATGGTATTTAATATGTCTTGTAAGCTATCTTCACTCTTTTTCATTCTGTGATTAGATGTATTCCATTGCCCTGTCTTTGAGTTTGCTGATCCTTTCTTCATTTCATCTAGTCTGATGTTGAATTTTTCTATTGTTTTTTTTTTTTCAGTTCAATTACTATATTTTCAGCTCTGTGATTTCTGTTTGTTACCTTTTTCTATTTTCTGTTGAGATTCTCACTTTGTTCATGCATTGTTCTTGGTGTTCATCTGATCTTGGTGAGTATCTTGATTTCCATTATTTTGAACTGTATCAGATCAAAACACTTATCATTCTTTCACTAAATATGTTTCTGGATATTTGTCATGTTATTTTGTTTGGAACATATTTCTTTCTTTCTTTTTCTATGACCATGTGGTTTTTAATATTATATAAAACATCTACCCTCCCAATCTTGGCAGAGTGGATTCATATAGGATATAAATCTCATCAATCAGCCTGGCCCAAGCTCCTACTTGTCTTTGACACTTTTTGATTGTCGACTTTCTTTCTTTTTTTCGTGGCTCCCAGAAGTGGAGAGCATGCCAAAACCTGCCAGTGTTGCAAAGGGGAAGGTTGTACTAAGCACCTAGATGCAGACTAATTAGAATCTGGACCCTTAAGGCAGCAGCTTGGAAAGTACTTGAAAAAGTTTTTTTTTTTTTTCCAGAAAGAAAAGAGATAGAATTTTTTTACCCTGTTCCCACTGAGCTGAGCCCTTGGAAATAGGAAGCACTTTGGCTGTGAGAGCCAGGCAATACAGGGACCACATCCCTTGGGTGGCTACAATAATAGCAGAGGCACAATGTGTGTGCAAACTCTTTGCAGGGAGGGCAATGTGGAGTGGGCTGGAGAGAGAAGGAGGGAGAGTGGTCTAGCAGGCTTCCCCACTTTCTAGGGAGGTTTGCAGCTGCTTGTGGGTCTCATGGGTGCAAGCCCCACTGGCTTTCAAAAATAGTCAATTGGGGGAGTGCTGTCTCTCCAGTGGGAGTCTTAATGTTTTGATTGCTAGTTTTGGGGTCTAAATCTTTTGCTGCTCAGGAAGAAGCTGAGAGTTAAAGGTT
Organism: Prionailurus bengalensis; assembly: GCF_016509475.1. NCBI lineage: Eukaryota > Metazoa > Chordata > Mammalia > Carnivora > Felidae > Prionailurus > Prionailurus bengalensis. The sequence continues at coordinate 56,639,899 of NC_057353.1, forward strand.
CCTGCCTGATTATATGGCACTGTGCAAGGATTGTGGTTTATGGCAAGAGTGTATCTCAGCCATTCTTATCAGTAGGTATTTTTTTATTCTCCCTATATGTAGTAGTTATTCATCTAATTTCTGGGTCTCTTTCAGGGGATTGCTCAGCATATAGCTGTACAGTCAGTGCACCAATGTCAGGAGAGGTGCTCAGGAACCTCCTATGTTGCCATCTTGTCAACTCCCCCAAGCTTTAATTCACTAATTCAAAAAAATATATGATATATTCTGTTGTATCAATAACCATAACTTATTTATTATCTTCTTGAATAAAGAATTAGTTTTTCTCTTATTTTTAGCTGTTACAAACAATTTTCATGTAGACATAATTATATACATTTCTTTTTAGTATTAACTGAGTTTATGTGTGGGGTACTTTCTGGAAACAGAATTACTGGGAAACTGCATTCAAATTTTGATATATTTACTCAAATTTACAAAGAAAAATTTAGCACCTTACATACTTCCCTTTATTGTGTGGGAGTATTTGTTTTTCAGCACTCATACCAATACTATGTTTATATCAGTTAACATTGTATTTTATCTTTACAATAACCCTATAACGGAATGGTAAGACTTTATCACCTATTTTATAGAGGGATTGCTGAGGCAGATAGAAAATAAGTAATTTGCTCAAGGTTATTTAATCTCTTGTAAGGGGGTTCTTCTCTGCACTTAACCTCAATATTCTGTAGCGTCTTAGATTATGTATTTGTTTTGTGTGGTTTTTAAGACATCAAAATATTTACCAATATTTTCTTTCAAAACGTGTGTGTTCATATTTCTGAAAACTTTTCTCAAATATATCTATAACACTATCCTCAAAAACTACTGCACTCCAGCTAACAAACTCTCAGACTTCAAAAATGACCTTAAGTTTTAAATCTTCTGAAAAGCCTATCTTGGATTTCCTTGCTCCACTGCTACCATGCTATTTCTGTTACTTACATCTCTTCTTGCTTAGTCATTTCATGGGTACAAATTATATTTTTTCTTCATTTATTCCCTATTAAACTGTGACTTCCTTGAAGGCATTCCCAGCTTTAGAAGCCCAATAAAGCACTAAATGTTTTTTTGTTGTTGTTGAATGATAGAGAATACTTGCCCTTGAGCAGATCATTGATAATTTGTGATAATAGATATGCAAACATTTATCCATGTGAGCCTATTAAAATTCTACCTATTATGCCAGACACCAAGATGTCCTTTATTAATCTTTCTGAAACTTATTTTATTTTTTTATACTATGTTCTTTTCTAAGTTTATTTCTTTTGAGAGAGGGAGAACACAAGCAGGGGAGAAACAGAGAGAGGGGGAGCGAGAGAATCCCAAGAAGGCTCCGCACTCTGTGTAGATGTGGTAGAGCCTCTCCCTAAGGAATGTGGTGAAAATGTCAAGAAAAGAGAGGGCATCCTGGCTATGTGTGCATGGGCAACACTCCTCACGACTCTGTAACATAGAGCACCCATTCAGACTGTATGTTACCATAGATGGGAGACAAAAGAGCAAAAATTGTACAAGAGGCAATGCCCCGCTACACTCGTGGCCCAGCCTTTTGGGTCTTAGCCTGCTGAGCCTGTGCTGGCACGAATAAAGCTGCTTCCTGGAAAGAAAAGCCCTGGTGTCCAACTCTCTGTGTGTAACTCACCACTACATGAAGACCTATGTGGGTCTCAAACTCACAAATGTGAGATCATGACCTGAGCCTAAATCAGGAGTCAGAGGCTTAACCAACTGAGTTACCCAGGTGCCCCTGGAACTTATTTTAGATGAATGTCTCTTTCCAGGTATTCCCATGGGATGATATTTTAAATAATTATCATAATATTTATTACCTTTTAATATCTCTCTAGACTCCCAAATCTCTAGCACATAGCAGACTAGACAACAGAAGAAATAGAACAGGCTATATCCCTTTACCAAAAAGTTTCTCAGCCTTTTCTTAAGTTATGATCTTTTTATTACTGTAAAACAATCTTGTATTTTTAATATCCTATAAAGTTTCAAAATAATAAAATAGCATAACTGTCTCAGTTTCTCCGTACCAAATCCTCCTATACATTGTCACCAGATTATTTACTTACAATATACATTTGTGTTTCTCACCTCATTATTTCCACTCGCAGGATTCCTCACTTCTCTTTGGCTACATTCTCAGCCATCGGTATGCTGTAATTCACATAGACTCCAAACTCTAACGATTCCATAATAGTTGTTGTCTTCTTTATTTATCAAATACTAGGTTTTTCTATGAAAACTTTGAGATGATTGCCTCCTATTTCTGAAAATATCTTAGAACTAGGTGTGGTGGTAAAATAGATTGTAAACCCCACATGCTCTGCCAGGTGTTCAGGGTTGCAGAGCTCCATTATTCCTGTCAGTCTGGATGTCCTCTGCTTCTTTATATATAAGCTAAGGTAAGAAGATAGAGGACACAACCACTTCTTCTCACAGGAACCCAAGTTCCATGATTTTCCCCAGACATTCCCAGAAGCCCAAACAAAGCAGACCTGAACCAGAAGGGCTGGCTCAGGTGGTAACCTTGAGTCCATCAGGGCTTCCCTGGGGCAGGTCCAGTGGGAGATGGTTGCTCTGGACTCTAACCTGTGCCTCATGTATATCTGTGCTCTGGAGTTTTCTTTTTTCTGCCCAGTATAGGCATATCTTTTTTTTTATTGTGCTGGACTTTATTGCACTTTGCAGACAATGCTTTTTTTTTCTTTTACAAATTTCAGGTTTGTGGCAACTCTGCATCTAGCAAGTCTGTTGTCTGTTGGCACAATTTTTCCAACAGCATTTGTTCTCTTTGTGTCCCTCTGTGACACTGTGGTAATTCTCACAATATTTTAAACTTTTGCATTATTCTTTGTTATGATGATCTGTGGTCAGTGATTATGATTTGCTGAAAGCTCAGGTGATAGCATTTTTTAGCAGTAAATGATTTTTTAATTAAGGTATATACATTGTTTTCTTAGACATAATGCTATTGCATACGTGACTTCCATATAATGTAAACATTCAAAAAATTTCCTTGATTTTCCTTATTGTAATATTTGCATTATTGCATAGTCTGGAACCTGCAATAGCTCTGAAGATTTCCAGGTGCTGCTTAGAAGTCCTCTGCTCCAAGTACTCAGTAACTGTCATCATGTAGACGACTAAATCAAGCTTCTAAGGTCTGATCTTTGGTTATCTAAAGCACTATTTTGGTGTTCTGAGAAGTTTATATAAGCTTCCAGAGAAACTGTGGAGCCTTTGGGCTGTCTAATTATAGGACCTGGATATCACCATCACAAAGCTAATAGGAATGCCTCATCTGATATTTGTAACACAAAATCATGAATATAAAAAGTTTTTTGAAAAGTATGAATAAGGAGTCTCAATTTAAAAAGAAGTGGCTGTAGCAACAGTTTAATGTGTCCAACATTATATAAATGGACCATTATGTTTCAGATAAGGGGTTATAGTTACAGTAAAGCAAGTATTTCATGGGTCAATATATAAATTATTTTAAGAAACTTTATACTTCTGAAACCATTAAGTTCAAGGCAGAATATGTGAGAGATGAAGAAATAGAGAAGAAAGGCCAAGCTACAAAGCTTATGAAGCAAAGCCATGTATTAATTGGGATTTATACATCAGTGAGGAGATAGGTCTGATGAGGAAAATAGGTGGATGTCAGAATATTAGAGAGAGAGAGAGAGACCACTGTGTCAGCATGGAGTGTTTTCTGGTGTGCCCTAGGGTGCAGGTATGTTTATAAAGATGCTTGAAAAATCTGAGGAGACATTCATGCATGGAAAAGAAGACCTACAGCTATTTTTCACTGTTTAATGTTCAATTTGTTAAATTCACATGTCTTATTGAAGAAAAGTTTGAAAGCCAGTTTTTCTTGAGCACTTAAACTTTGACTATGTACTTGACTAAACTGTCTTTAACATTTTAAACTGAAATTACAAATTGAAATATCTAGTAGAATAATGAATAATAGTTGCCATGTTGTCTTAGAATTGTAGTGAAAGCCTTGTAGCTAAAAATAATATGCTCTCAACATGCCAATATATCCAAGATAAATGCTAGGAAAATGAACTCAGCAGATACATCACATCAATACTTACTAATTTTTCACACACTGTTACCATTACTTTTCCTAGGTGTACACTCTCTCTCTCTCACCACACACACACACACACACACACACACACACACACACACACACGGGATTTTAAGGGGAAACCCTAGAAACAGGGATTAATTTTCCTAATGGGAGATTGTTTGCTTCTCTTTCCCTAGGTGGGACATGCAGGGCATTGTCTCTTCCCACTGCTTTAGAAGTAAGCAAGAGAGTAGCTTCAAGGTAATCATCTCTGATGAGTTAGAGTGCCTATAATGTGGGAGAAATAGATATTGACTTATTTAATAGACTTTTAATAGACATTGGGCTATCCTTTGTGCAAATTTTAGCCAGGGACTTAGTGAAGTGGATAGAAATGGCAGAAAGAAGACATGGGACAACAGGGCACTGCAAACCCTTTCATTGTATGGTCTAAGTCAATATTTTGAAAGATAGCCCGGCTTTCTCTCTCCTTTGAGTACCCTAGGCAAGAAAGTTGTCTGGTAGGAAATATTAACCCAGCTGTGGGAAACTATACATTGTTCCACAGGGAAGAGAAGCTGAGGAGTGATTGGAGTGATTGGAGGAGGTCAGACTGGAGCGTGATCCACTCATCAGGTAATAATGAAGTGATGAAAAGGTAAAATATTTAGAGCCCTGGCTTCAAGTTGCTTACATATATAAAGATGCAGGAAGCTATTCTTTCTTCTTTTTTTTCTTTTCTTCGCAGGTTAAGGTGGACAAGAAAATAACTAAAATACAATACAAATTGTAATGGAATTGAGCATATGAGAGCTAGGTCTGCCCCATACGTGTCTATATCTTCCTTGAGGATCCACAACCTGAGAAGTTTCAATTCTGTGGTAGATTTAACTTGGAAAGGAGGAAGAAAAGGAGTCAGCAAGGTAGATGATATAGCAGGTAGCTGTCACTGTATTATAAAGTATCTTGAAACCAGAGCCTTAGCATTTGGTTTAGTACTGATGACTATGGGAAATCATAAAGAGATTCAATCTGTTGAGATGGAGCCCCCACACAATGAGGGGAAGTTTATCTATGCTTAATTGAGTCAGATCTGAACTGTTCGGATTCAGTATTTAAGAAGGATAGGAGTTTTCAGGATTGTGGATGCCAGATGATGAGGTTCTAAACAGGAAAAGACTATAAACTACAAGGAAAAACCAAATCAAATAGGCCAAAGTTATCACCTAAACCAATTGTTACTACTAAACTGCATCATTAAGTCTGCACTATTTTCAGGATTATAGGGTGATAGCATAATATGACCCAAAGTCAAAACACAGGAAAACTTATATTTGCTTTTGAAAGAACTATAGTTTAGCATTCTGATATTCAATTTCCCCTTGGGGGTTATGTAACCCTCAACTCAGAAGCATCACTAAAAATATCTCTAAACTAGACAAGTTTTTTTGTCTTACTGTCATAATTCAGGACTTTATCATCTGGAGCCATTTAAACTGTATTGTTATTAGTATCCCAGATTCTTGGTTTCTTTCTACCTCCAATTTCCTGCCTTACATATGCCATGAGAATCTTAAAATATATTTTTCTTCTGTTAATTCATAACCCTGGAATAATATTCTGTTTCATAAACCCCAAATCTAACAACTTACTTCAAAATTAATTCCATACCTACATGCACACCAGCCAACTAAGAACCATCCTTCTTTTTTTGTCTCCCAAATTCATAGCTAGCCATCTAAGGCTCTGTCTTAAATTCATAGTTTGTCATAACTTTAGAGTCTCTTAAGTATTTCAAACTTCAGTTCATAGGTTTGTTCATAAAGAACTTAGTAGTGTCTCACAACCATGAATAGGTCTATACCACCTACTGCACAATTTTTCATGACCTTCAAACTCTGAAGTTTCTTTAGGTTCATTGTTTGGTTTTGTAGCTTAGTTGATTGTTTTCTTCCTCCCTTCCCTCCCTTTCCTTCTTACATGAATTTATTTCTGATAGACTTGAAATGGCTTGAAATCAGCTCTCTGTCCGGAGGCTGATTTGCAGACAGATTAGGTGATAATATTGGATTTGGCTCAAGTGTACATATCTTGGCTTTTTTCTGGAAAGTCTTTCAACAAGTCATGCACCACAACCCATAAAAGTTTTCTTTCTAGTCAAAGTTTCTGCTTCCTTGAAGAGGAGCTAAAAGTTGGACCTCAAATGAAACCCTGTCACAGTAATTGTGAGAGACCAAAGACATTCTTGTCATCCCCCATCCCCATTTTTCTAGAACTTACTTCATCAGTCATCCCGGTTCTTTATTTAACCCTACCGGTCTGTTATGTTTATGAATACCTTCATGTGTTTCTCATAATAAAATACGTTTCCCCCCTTGTAAATTTCTCTAGTTATTTCTCTAGCTCACTGATTCTTAGAGATACATAACATCTCTGTCTTGACTTCTTTTTACTACCTACAAATACTGTAGTCATTGTTCATTTACTTCAATATATGCAGTCTATCAGCGCCACCATTATAGGAGTTTCATCAACTTGTTTATACTCATATGTAGTAATCTCCTCTCAATATATTCTTCAACATATTGGCTAAACTTAAGTTTGCCAAAACACTTTTCTTCCCTCTTAAGCATCAGTAAACAATGCTATGATATTAAATAGCTTTTAATTGTTATCTTTATGATATAGAAATAAATATAACAGCAATTCTCACAAGAATTATTGGAACTAAATATTCTTAATCCTTAGAAAAAAATTCATCTTGAAATTTTCCAGTGGGCTTTGAATGAGTATCCAGCAAGTAATTTGGCTTATAATCTTTGCATAGTAAAACAACTTTCCCTTGAAAATATGGAATATGTTTCATATTTTTGCCCATTCTGAGCTAATTATATATGTGAGTTAGATTGTGATAATTGTTTGGCAAAGACTAATGCCAACTATTAAAAAATTAGACTATTAAGAATAATTAAAAGGCAAGAACTCTTTCCTGGGGCCTTTTAATGTTGTCATGATCAGATATTTAAACGTAAATAGAGTTATTTAATTCCAAGTGAGAAAATTCTTGAAATATGCAAATAGAAAGAAATCATCATAGGGTAAAATTAGAGTAGCAATAGCTATGCCTTAAATCATCGAAACATAACAGTTTAAAAAATTGTCACATTTTGAATTTGATTATCCTGTCTTTAAGATTGTTATAAACAAGTATCATCGTTTAACAAATGGATAAAGTTTCAAACTAAGATGTCCTGCAATATCATGATTAAAAATGGCTGATCTGCATTTCCTTGATGATTAGTGTGCAAACATATTTTCATGTACCTGTTGACCATTTGTATGTCATCTTTGAAGAAATATTTTATTCACGTCTGTTGCCCATTTTTGATTGGGTTGTTTTCTCACTAGCAAGTTATAGGAGTCCTTGTATATACTGAACATTAATCCCTTATCAAATAAATGGTTTAGAAATATTTTCTCCCATTTTATGAGTTCTCGTTTCACTGTGTGTGTGTGTGTGTGTGTGTGTGTGTGTGTGTGTGTGTTTTGTTTTGGCTGTGCATAAGATGTTTAGTTTGATTAGTCCCACTATCTATTTTTTGTTTTTATTGCCTATGTTGGTAATGTCATTTGTAGGAAATTATTATTTAGACCAATATCATGAAGATTTTCTCTTTATGTTTTCTTCTCAAGTTTATAAATTCAGTTTTTAGATTTAAATCTTTAATCCATTTTGAGTTGGTTGGTGTGTATGGTATAGAATATGGTCCAATTTCATTATTTTCCATGTGGCTATTCAGATTTTCTAGCACCGTTTCTTGAAGAAACTATCCTTTCCCCAAAAGAGTAGAATGGTGGTTGCCAGGGGCTTTAGGGAGAGGGAAATGCAAAGTTGTTGTTCAATGTTCAAGTTTCAGTTGTACAAGATAGATAAGTTCTTGAGATCTACTGTATAACATCACACCTACAATGTGCAATGTGCACCTATAGTGTGCAATTAAAAATTTTGAGAGACTAGATATCATGTTAAGTATTCTTACTTCAGTAAAATAGGAAGTGACTTAAGCACTTTCAAAACCAAGGTTCTTGGAATCTAAATTTAAGCTACAATTCAATGTATAGTAGGGATAAGTATATACTTAGGTTTAACTTGAAGTACTTACAGTTGATTTAGCCATACACCTCAGATAACATCATATTATCATATTGCCTTTTAAAATGTTATTCATTTTTTTCATTTTATCCTTATACCTCACTTTTATTCCCTACTCCTTTCCATAGACAGCCATTCAAACTATTCAATATCTATGATTTTTTTGTTTTCTTGTTAAATATCTTCTCTGTGTGTATTTTTATTTTACATAATAACATTTCACATATTTTACATTTTATTTTGCTTTTTCAAAAATCCCCATGTTAAGGCCTATGCTTATTTCTATGTGCAAATACAATGCATTGGTTCCAGTATGATGCATATGTTTCATAGCATTATCCATTCTCTTAGTGATGCATGCCCAGGTTGCCTACAATTTTCAACCACTACCAAAAATGTGCTACACAAAATATTCTTGTATACTTTTACTATAGACCCGTTTGAGAGTTTTTGAGACTATACACTTAAGAACATAGTTGCTTGTCTTAGGTGATGCACATACTGTTGTCACTAAGACTGACTCAGTTACTTTACAGAAGGTCTATATTAGTCTCTATTGTCATTAGCAGGGCAAAAATGTTCCCATAAGACTCCCACCAATATCTGGACTTGATAAGCATTTCTTTATACATACATGTGTCTATACAATTCTTGCTTAGAATATGGCTTCTTTGTGAATAAGGAAACAAGAGACCATGACATAGTATTTAGTTTTTAGTAAATGTACAAAAATATACCTAAACCTTAAGAAAAGATTAAATGCTGGAATAAGAGTTAGTGAGTTTTTATATCTCTGATTTTTATTCAAGAGAGGAACTAGACTCTGTTATAGCCAGATAAATTGGATCAAAGCTGCAGCTACATTAGTAAATGGCCAATAATCCTCTCCCTTAATACCCCCAAAATGGGGCTTCTGGAAAACTGTGTTGGAAATATTTATTTTAATGAAATAAAGATCCTCCTACTCAGCACCTCACACACTTCATATAACATTTCACATCACCTTCAAGATTTGTTCTTAAAACCCTTGCATGGGCAGGAGAGCAGGCAAAATTTCTGCCTTCAAAGGTATATTCTGGTAGGAGTATATAGACAATAAATATATATGTATTTACTATATATGTATATATATATATATATGTAAGTAGATATTTATGTATACATGTATGTGCACATATATACTTTATATACGTACATATATATAGATACATGTAGTACATATATATAGATACATGTATATATGCATCTCTCTTAAAGATATATGGATGTATATATGTATATAGATGCATATATTAAAAAGAAGCATATGTACACATCATTGTATACACATATGGATATGTACATTTATACAGATGCATATATTAGAAAGAAGGATATGTACACATCTATGTATACATGTAAATGTATATATACATATATAAATGTACATATATGTATATACTCATATAGATATGATATATGATGTAATGCCAGGTAGTAGTAGCTATTACAGTGAAAAGGTAAGGATAAAAGGACAAGAATGGATGAGTCAAAATGGAACTGACCTTAGATTGGATTGTATAAAGATGGAATCTGAGCAAAAAATTTCAAAGCGAGGAAATGACCCATGCAGCATGTGGATCTAGAATGCTCCAGGAAAAGGAGACAGTAAGAACAAATATCTTAAAGAGGTGTCATTTGTGAAATGTTCTACAAATAATGAAACTAGTGCTACTAGAACACAATGAGAAAGGAGGTATGCCAATTCTAAGAAGTTTCATTTTACTTTATGTTAAGGGAAACTAATGAAGGGCTTTAAGACAGATGTAATAGCATATCTATATTTTATAAGAATTACTCTGTGATATGAAATAAAAAATAGACTCTAGGTGGATGAAATAGAAGCAGGGAGAGCCTTAGGAAACTATGTTAATGTTTCAGGTGAATCATGGTGTCTGGTTTGAGCTACTTACTGTGGTAGTGGTAGAGATGATAAACGTCTGAATTTGGGATATATTGGGAAGGCAGCACCATCGTGATTTGCTGATAAACTGTAAATGAAGAAAAGAGCAAAAAGGAATTCAAGGATGAGTGCAGGAATTTGGTCTGAATAACTTTAAGAAGAAAGTGTCATTTACGGGGATGAAAACACTGGCATCGAAGAGGGTTGAGGGAGGGAAATGATCAGGTTGACTTTGTAATATTTCTTTTGAGACCTATGTATCCAAGTGAAGCTTTTCCTATTGACAATTGGCTGTTGTATTTCCAAAGATTAGTCTATAGATATTAATGAAAAGTCATAAGGGAATAACTTTTCAGACTGTAGACTAAATGAGACCATGTGGAGAATAAAAATGTAGATTGGGGTCCAAAGATTGAGCCTTAATAACAACATTTGAAGAGTTTAAGTGATTCCACCAAAGACACTGAGGAACTACAATGAAAGGAGAAGAAAAAGTGAAACAAAAGATGTTCAAAAAACTCAGTAAGGAAAGTATTTCAAGTAGGAAGGAATGATCAGCTATGTCAAGTGCTGGTGATAAAACAAAGCACTGAGAATATGCCATTGGGTTTCACAATTAGAAGTTATTGATCACCTTGGCAATTATGGTTTCAGGAATAAAAGTCTGACGTACATGGGTTTCAGTCAGAATGGAAGAAGGGATGCACTGACAGGACATAGACATTTCTTCTTAGGAACTTTGCTTTGTAGGGAACATAAAAATAGAGTGGTATTTGGATTGGAGCCAAGGGAATGTTTTTTGTTTGCTTTTGGTTTCCCTATGGGGTGAGTGATAACGTGATAACATGAGTGATCCAGTTGTACAGAGAAAAACTGTGAAGTAGAAGAGAGAGAACATATGTGAAAATTGCTTAAATCTAAGAGTTAAAGAGAAATGTAATTAATGAATTTAACAACAATTCATTTTGTTTCAACAATTTTTCAACATTATCCTTCATTACACCTTTTTGTTTTAATTCCCCCTCCTATAAGGGCCAAGAATTTTCTCCTGCCTCTTGAATTTGTGTTTGGCCATGTGCCTTGCTTTAATCTGTAAAATGAGACAGAAATGACAGAATGACTAGTTAACTCAAAAGGCCTTCTGTGTTTTACTTGCTCTTCTGAACCTCTGCCATCACCAAGAGAAAATATGACAGTGGGTTGGTACTGAAGCCTCAGCCTGGGCCTCAGAATCAACCCAAGTGAAGCAGATCTGAGCCCAAACCTCAACAAAGAACCAAGTCCTAATGGATTTGCTTCAAGTCAACTTCAGATCAGTGGTACTATAGCATATCCTAGATTCATGAGTGAAAATAAGAAAAAAATAAGTGTTTTTAACCACTTAATTTTAGAGTTATTTATTATACCACAAAAGCTAAGTGATACAGTATCTATCATACAAGTAGAAATAGAGAAATTGATCTTTGGAAAAAGCAGGAACAATTTGCCATAATAACAGAAAGGAAGACAGATCTTAGGAGTTTTGATAGCTGAAGGTGGTTTAATAGGTTAGTTGATAGGCATATGTAAAGCTTTTTTCTGAAGCCCTCTATTTTCTTTGTCAAATAAGAAGCCAAGAATGAAGAAGAAAAGTGGCATTTGAAGAGAGGAGAAGGCATAAAATGTTATTTAGTAATGGAAGAGTTAATTTTTTAATTTTATTTTTTTTATTGAAGCATATTTGACACATATAATACTATGTAAATTCAAGGTGTACAACATGGTGATTTGATGCATTTATATATTGTATTATTGTTGTCATTGTAGCAGTAGTTAGCACCTCTGTCACATCATGTAGTATTTCTTTTTTGTGGTTGAAATAATTAAGATCTAGTCTCTTAGCAAGTTTGACGTTCATAATACAATATCGTCCATATTCATTATATTGTGCATTAGATCTCTAGGACTTATTTACTACTTGTTGTAAGTCTGTATCCCTAAACATTGTCTCTCCTATTCCCCATCTCCAAGACCCTGGTAGCCACCATTTTACTCTCTTTTATTATGAGTTTGGCTTTTTTAAGTGATGCCATACAGAATTTGCCTTTCTCTGTGTGACTTATCTCACTTAGCATACTGTCCTTAAGTTCCATCTGTGTTGTTGCAAATGGCACGATGTCCTTCTTTCTCATGGCTGAATAATACTCCATGGCTGTATATGCACCACACATTCTTTATCCATTAATTCACTGATGGACATTTAGTTATTTATATCTTGGTTATTGTGAATAATGCTGTAATAAATGTAGGAGTACATATTTCCCTTACTATCCTGTTTTTATTTCCTTTGGGTATATACCCAGAAATTGAATGGAATTGATGGATCATATGGTAGATCTGTTTTAAATTTTTGAAGTAACTTTAAATTGTTTTCCATAGTGGCTAAAATAATTCACATTTTCACTAACAGTGTGCAAATATTCCTTTTTCTCAATATCCTTACCAGCACTTACCTTTTGTTTTCTTGATGAACACAGGTGTGGGGTAATAACTCATTGTGGTTGTGATATGCATTTCCCTGATGATTAGGGATGTTGAGCCATTTGGATATAATGTACGTGTTGGCCATTTGGATATCTTCTTGGGAAAACGCTTATTTAGTTCTTCTGCTCATTTTTAAATCAGATTTTTGTTGTTATTCAGTTGTATGAGTTCTTTTTATATTTTAGGTATTAATTCATTATCTGGTATATGCTTTGCAAAATTTTTCTCCCATTCTTTTCATTTTGTTCTTTTGCTGTGCAAAGTTTTCAATTTGATGTAGTCCCTCTTGTTGATTTTTGCTTTTGTCTCTTGTATTTTGATGCCATATCCAAAATATCATTGCCAAGAGTGATGTCAAGGAGATTCCTCTTTGTTTTATTCTAAGAGTTTTGTGGTGTCAGGTCTTATGTTTGAATCTTTGATCCATTTTGAATTAATTTTGGTAAGTAGTATGATATAGGAATCCAATTTTATTGTTATGCATGTATATCAGTTTTCCCAACACTGTTGAAGAGACCATTCTATCCCCATTGGGTGTTCTTGGATCCATTGTCAAATATTGGTTAACCATAAATGTAGAAGTTTAGTTCTGATCTCTTGATTTTATTCCATCAGTCTGTGTGTTTATTTTTATTCCAGTAACATGATGTTTTAAATACTGCAGTCTCATAGTATAGTTTAAAATCAGAAGATATAATGCCTCCAGCCTTGTTCTTTATCAGAATTACTTTGGCTATTCAAGATCTTTTGTGGTTCCATACAAATTTTCACACTGCTTTTTCTATTTCTGTGAAGAATGTCATTATGATTTTGATAGGGATTGTATTGAATCTATGGATGAGTTTGGGTAGTATGGACATTTTAACAATATTCTTCTGATTTATGAATATGGGATGCCTTTTTATTTGTGTCATCTTTGATTTCTTTCAACAAAACCTTATAGTTTGAATTTTATAGTTCTTTCATTTCCTTTGTTAAATTTATTCATATATATTTATTTTTTTCTAAGGTCAGGGACAAGGCAAGGATGCCTACTCTCACTACTCCTGTTCAGTATAGTACTAGAAGTCCTAGCTAGAAAATTAAGCAAGACAGAGAAGTAAAAGGCATTTAAATCAGACAGGAAGAATTAAGATGGTAGTTATTTATAGATAATATGATTTTGTATATGGAAAATCCCAAAGACTTGACCAAAAAACTATTGGTACTAATCAATGGATTCAATAAAGTTTTAGAATGTAAAATCAACTTATAGAAATCAGTTGCATTTCTATATACTAATAATGAAATGTCTGAAAAAGAAATAAAACTCTCCAATTTACAGAAGCATTAAAAACAATAAAATATCTTGAAAGTGTGGATTGGTTAAGAAAATGTACTCATGTTTCTGAGAAATGCTGAGGTTACAGTTCAGGTTTCTGGTCGTGAATTTAAAGCAAGTTATGTATTTCTCTTCATTTATCTCCAGCTTCTCTAGTTTAGTAAAAGGAAGTATCATAAGTATCAGGTTTTCCAAATCAGTACTTTACAGGAAGAGAGAATCAGATATGAGGGCCTCTGCAAAGGAAAAATTATGATAGCCCATGGAGTGGAAGCCAAGTAATCAGGGAATTGAAGATAAGAGAGTTTTTTCTTTTTTCCTAAATGTCTAAGTATATGATTAAGATGTTGGAGAAACCATTGGGGCCAAACAACAGTTGGCCTCAGAATACTAGACAAAAAAGTGTCAAAGATAGGAAATGCTAATCAGAATGGAGGCTTAACAATGACATTTTAGAGAGACTACAGTTAGTGCAAGTGACAAGGGGTAGGGTAGGTTATGAACAAGGGGGTTTAGCAGAGGAGCATAGAGAACAAGATTATTAGTTGTAAAGGTAAGCAAGAATAGATTTATCAAGAGAGAGAGAACGAGAAAAGAAAAAAAAAAACAAAACAGCGGTGAGTTGAATGATAAAATTAATGATTGAATAAGGAAAAGTGACCAGGTTTATTAATAACTGACAAGGAAAGGTAGCTAATCATATAAATTTAAGATCTGTGCTTCAAAACAGCTGAGGACTAGAGGAAGAGAAGGAATAATGGTGTGGCAGTGGAGATAAGAAAACACAATGTGAAACCCTCTTTAACATCCCAGTAGTGTATGTGTCATAGGACAACAACCATCATTGCAGATGCTGCAGTAGAAACATCATCTTCATGAGGTAGCCAAATTTCACATAGAACAGAAGCTGAAGGAAAAGTTCAGAGCTATAAACTGTAGCAATGTTGCTGATGACCAAAAAAAAAAAATGCTGTAGGACAAGATATGTTTTGGAGGAATAAAGGGTCATGGATGGGAGGGAGATTACCTTAGGTAACAGCATATTCAGAGCTGACTAAAGATAAGATTCTAAGTGATGGGGATTTAGAACTTCCTTTGGAGACTAAAGAAAATAGGGATATAGGCATGATAGAATTAGCCCTAGGTGTGACCTTTAATATCCTGCCTGTACAGGGACTTGTTACTCATTAGATTTCAGAGAGGAGTAACAAATGAACAGGGGACAGAAACATTCATTCTAGCACATGATCCCCTCTCTGAAAGGGTGAAAAATCATTTTATTAATATAACTTGATAATGAAATAATATTTGTGTCCCAATAACAAAGAGGTGAAGTTTTATTTTATTTTTTATTCATATAAAATGTATTCTTATAAAATAAAATATTTAGATGTGATTCAAGATAGCAAATTTCAGAATAAGTTACCAGTTAACATTGCCAATAAATATAAATTATGAGCTTGAGTCTCTAAAATACATTTTCAATAGATTAGGAGTTGACAAGTCATTATTCCTATAAAAAAACTCACATTAATCTAAATGTTAAAATTAATCAAATTACTGTATACTTTATAACTCAATAAGTAGTCATTATTTCATGTCTATTGGTAATGTGCCCATTGTGCAATTTAATATGAAAATAATAATAAAAGGTCACAAGGAATTGATGGAGGAGAAATTATTTCCGTTTGAAAGTATTTACATTAACAAGATTATCCAGAGGACACTTAGTTGCTATTTATAATACTTTGAAAATAATGCAGGAAAATCTATGTAATTTTTTCAGAATGCCAGGACTTTTAAAACTGAGGAAATCTGTTGTGGAAAATAAATGTTGTTGATTTTCCAATATACTTAGGATACTGTTCAGAGAATGGTTTTATTATTAAGAATGTCTAAGCAAATAAAGTTCTTCAACAAAATAAATGCCTAATAAACAATCTGGGCATTTTCAGTGGCAATTAGTAAAGCTTAAAATGAGATATGCAAATAAGTGATGCTCCTATAAATTGGTTGTTTTATTTTCTGTCTTCTGAATCAAAACGTGCAGGCAAATAATGAACGTAAAAACAAGAAACAAAATAATCACATTTTAGAAGTATCTTCCATTTAAACACTCACACTTTAAATACCATCCGTTCATTAAGAGCAGAACTTCTGAGAATTTGCTTTGCCATACTTAAATTTGTTTTCACTTAACATGGTATAAAGTCAATTGCTCAACCACATTTATAGCTCCGACAACATAGAGGCAAGTTGTCCCCAATATCAAGGAAGTAATGGAATAGCACAATCTTGATGCATGCCGGAATATGTTTATATACTGTCTTAGGTTAGTAGTTAACAAATATTTGCAAAGCAAATTAATAAATTGTGGGATTGGGGGGGGCGCCTGGGTGGCGCAGTCGGTGAAGCGTCCGACTTCAGCCAGGTCACGATCTCGCGGTCCATGAGTTCAAGCCCCGTATCGGGCTCTGGGCTGATGGCTCAGAGCCTGGAGCCTGTTTCCGATTCTGTGTCTCCCTCTCTCTCTGCCCCTCCCCTATTCATGCTCTGTCTCTGTCCCAAAAATAAATAAACGTTGAAAAAAAAAATAAATTGTGGGATTAAAACCTCCTTAAAAGCTTAAAAAATAGTTGATATTTTTTGGAAGAAATGTTAGAATGATCAGCTGTTGAGTGACATCACTAAGAAAAACAACAGTTTGAGGTGAGATGGATCTTGGCTCAATTCCTGGTTATTTTACCTGACAACATTTTATTTTTTGGCAGTTTACTTCATTATATACACACTCTTCATTATAAAGGGCAGACACTTTCTTGTGGTATTGCAGTGAACCACATGGATGATGTTTCTGATGCAGGCACTTCTGCTTGTGGCCTTTAATAATTTAATAAATAATAACAAATACAGGTTGGTTGATTGATCAGGGAAATATTTATAGAAGACATTTTTTTAACAGCAGGATGGATAACATATTAGTCATAGTGTTTCAGAGAAATAGAAGAAATAGGGTGTGTGTGTGTGTGTGTGCATGTGTGTGCATGAAAAGAGATTTATTGTAAGAAATTGGCTCACATGATTATGGAGGCTGGTAAGACCAATTCTACAGTGTGGGCCAGCAGCCTACAGACCCAGGACAACAAAAGGTATAGAGATGAAACCCAAAGGAAGTCTGCTGGATTCATTTTCTTAACTCAGAGGAAGGCTAGGTTTTTTTGTTTTACTTAAACCTTCAATTGATTAGATGAGGCCTACCCACATTATAGACAGCAATTTGCTTTACTCTACTGATTAAAATGTTAATCTGATCCAAAAACACCCTCACAGAAATATTCAGGATGATGTTAAACCAAATATCTGGGCACCTTGTGGCCTATTCAAGTTGACATAAAATTAACCATCACAGTTAGTATCAACCACATTACAAAATCAATAATCCACATTTGCTTTACTATAAGCAAAACTAAAGAAGCAAATACCCAGGGCATTATGCAAACAAGTAAGCAAAACTGCCATACAACATGGCTCAGTTTGGGTAATTATTTAATTCTTCAGCATGTAATACCCAAAAAATGATTTATGAGTTCATGAGGAGAAAACACTAGAAATTTATTTTTACTATCAATATTTAGTGAGTTCCCACTGTATGTATAACACAGTTTTAGAGACTTGGCATACAGTATTGAGAAATCTGGAAAATATTCCTCCTATCTCTTATTAGAGTTAGGAATGTCAATAAGAAACATATTCCTATATGCTATAAAGGCAATATAGGCCAATTATAGGAGAATGAATAAAAATTCTAGAAGAACAAAATAAAAGTGCAATAAAAAATATTATAGAGAAGCAGAATGACAGCCTCTGACAACACTTTTCATGTATGGGGCAAAGGAGAAAGAAAAGTCAGAGAAGGCCCGAGGTGATAAACTCAGCGATTACAAGCACAAAGTTGAAATTGATAGCTACAGCTCCTGTTGACACGAACATAAGGGTACTGTTCATCGTTACAGAGTAGAATATTGTAATTTTAAGTGAAAAGAAAACGTATCTCTCGTGAAAATTTTAATGTAATGCCATTTAGCTTTTGCATAGACAGACTAAGGAATACTTATTATCTGATGATACGAATGATTTTTAAAGGCTGGAATCACAATACTTTTGTTATATGGCACCAAATTCACTAATAGAAAATGAAAAGTTAAAGCATTTTCAATCCTACATCTCAAAATAATTTCTGTAAAAACACCATGCAGAAATTTCTTTCAATTTATATTAGTGCTAAACATCTGAAACAAAAGTAGCCTGTTTTATTGTGTATTTCTCCTATCTGCTTTAATGATTTTCTATCTTTATATTACAACTGAACACTTAAATAAATGTACAGAGATGAAAGGCACCTGGGTGGCTCAGTTGATTGAGTGTCTGACTTCAGCTCAGGTCATGACCTCGCGGTTCATGGATTTGAGCCCCATGTTGGGCTCTGTGCTAACAGCTCAGAGCCTGGAGCCTGCTGCATATTCTGTGTCTCCCTCTCTCTTTGTCCCTCCCCTGCTTGTGTGTGCATGCTCTCTCTCTCTTTCTGTAAAAAATAAACAAACATAAATTTTTTTAAAATGTACATAGATGAATTAATTAATCAATAGACCTATTCTTTAGAACTCAAGTGGTGGTGATTTCAGTGCTACTTGACCTTGGAGTGCGTTGGTTCTTTTTTTCTTTACCTATTCTACAACTGTGAATCAGTAACTGTCCAGTCACTGGGGAAAAGTAGTCCATTTCTTTCTCTAGCTTTGCTTTATTTATGACAGTTTAGTTGGCCTATGGCATTTATTCATTGGGGCATTAGCTGCTAAGAATTCTTGCCTCCAGGACATTATTTTTCCCCCAATATCATGAGAATATAAACCAAAAATAAAAGGTAAAAAGTGAACTGAAAATTATAGGTAAGTTATGTATTTCCTTTGATGCCAAGTTTTTGTTTGTTTGTTTGTTTACTTCCTGGCTAGTGAAAAAAGCAATGGGGAAGGAAACACAGTTTCATTTTTAGTATAATATTAATTCCTAATTGTCCTGTCAGTTTGCTTATATATTACCTCTGGTTGAAAATAGGATATAAACATTTCTACATGTCTTAGTTTTACTGACATTATTAATAAAATTATCATTACTTTTTTAAATATTTAGAAATATGGAAAATAGCAGAGAACATACAAAACATCTCTTGATATTTTATAGTCTCAAATCTTTTGTATCATAATACCACCTTAGTATTCAAAATGTCCTTACGCACTTGAAATAAAAGTACTGACAAAAACTTCATAAGGTGGAAACTTTTGTATTAACATAAAACATATGAAAAATTAATTTTAAAAAATTGTCATTATGTATACCACTAAAATATTTGACTTAGAGCCAGTACAGTTGTAACAACATAGCATGTTTAAGAAAGGGAAGATTAAAACTACTTGATCTCATTATAAATCCAATAATCCCTTTAAAAAAAGGATAAACTGTTGAAAGGGAGGTAGAAGTATTGACTAAATACTTATTCACTAGGAATAGTTTTTTTTTTAATTTCCGTACAAAAATATTTGATAATTAAGAACAAAAATAATTGTGTGTATATACATGATTTTATTTATTAGAAATTATATCAAACATGAGATTCTATAGATTTAATAATTCCAGGTTTCAATGAAAAATGTCTGTTGTTATGACATTTAGAAATGAAAGTATGCTATGTAAAATGTTAATAATTTAAACGAAGGAAAATTAATTACAATTAAATTGACATAATGTAAAATGTATTTTTAAGATGTTTGATAAAATACAGATAAGATACAAAAAGCAACAGTAGTAGATGATAAGTATATTTATAATTTAAGTCATCAATAACTATATGACTGACCAAAAATGAAGGACTTGGTATATAATAAACTCATATTTTATAACAACTCGATTTTTAAAAAGAAAAAGGAAATAAATGCAAATGAATACAAATGAGAAAGAGAAGAAGGAAGTTGGTGAGAAGAAAAATAAGACAAGACTGGGATGTAACTTCTAAAAATGTTAGTCACAGTATATTATAAATAAGGGATAAAAAAAATAATGTGTTCATTAAGGCATTCTGCCAAAACGGGATTATTTACTATTCCTAACTTTTTCCTGTCCTGTCTGGTTTCATATGGATGTAATAAATGCCATTTCCGTTATTCTAGTTGAAGATTGTAACTGGATCTTTATGTATTCTAACAGATCCTCAATCAAAAATTTCAAAAAAAAAAATCTGCGAGTTACCCTCTTAATGAAATGGTTTCATTTTGCATTGTGTGCCTCTTGAAGAAATCTGTTTTCTCTTGCCATAAATGCTTTTTAAATAGTCAGGAGCTGGCAAAGATCATGTCCTAGAGCAAAGGCAAACCCAAAGAGCGACACTGTTAACTGTACTGTTTCATTTAAATATTTTCTTTTTAAATGCTAGTTCGAAATCAATGAAAAATGGTTCCATGAATGTTTCTAAACTGTGTTTGATAACAACAGTCTAGAGATCAGCAGGCTGATGTTCTCAGTCCTGGTTTCCTCATCTGTAAGCAGTCCTCACAATTCCTCTCTTGCAGAATTATTGTGATCAGCAGAGAATGAAGTACACATTGAACAGGGAGCACAGGCCTGGCATGAAGTTGACAATCATCACATGATATTTTTTCTTAAGGCATATCTTTTCCCTATCATTGTCACCACTAGAAAATATAAAACAATAGCGATTATCTACTGTCTCCTAAATCATGTGGACCATCTGTTTTGCTCAGAAAAATAAGCTGCCTTTGAGAAAATCCATATGGAATTAAAGTCCACTCATTAATTATAAGTAATTTTATACAGAATATGGTTGGAACATTTGACAGTGTGGGCAAAGGGTTAACCCTTTCCCATGCTGCATGAGGAAAGAGAAGTTTGTTCCTGTTCCCCTGGAAACCTAATATAGGTAAAAATGAAAACTAAATTGCTAGGCAACATCACTTATGATTTAAAAAAACACTCCTGCTTTTGTGTATTGAATCTGGTCTAGGAAAACTAAAAAAATGTAATAGGTACAAACTATTTTATTCATCCCTGATTGCAGTGACTATTATAACTATCCATGACTCTTAAAAGGACACTGAAAGCTAGGGCTATAGATGTTACTGATTGATGCATATGAGATGTTGGTTGGTCTACTGTAAAAACTGGAAAAAGAAGAATATCCAACATTGTCCTCTTGGCAAGGAGTGTTCCTTGTCCTAATTCTTTCTGATTAGACTGATGTTAAGTATAATCTTTGCCTGTCTTTTGAGTCTGAGTATTTAGTACAGTCTAAAAAAACTTCATGGTAACCATTGTAGGTAGATTGCTATCTAACTATTTGAGTAAAATAAACCCAAAATATTCCCCTTAGATTTAACTTAGTTTTAGTTGTTCAACATAGGGCATTTAGGGGTACATTTAAAGTATCATCATTTATGCTATCTAATCTGCATTTTTCAGCTATAAATTGCACTCAATTCTATTCTAGAAATGATCTCAAAATTAGGTTAAAATGTGAGAATCAGTCTAGTTCTGGATGGTTTCTCAAATGCTTATCAAAAAAAAATCTGTGTATCAGAAGTAACATTACCTTCATTATCTACATATTAAATATCTAAAAAGCAAAATAGCTTATAGATTTATCAATTTCACAGGATGATAGGGAAATGTGTATGTTGAACTTACTATAACTTATATGGCATGTTCATTTTTTAACATTCCCTGAAAAAGTCCATGAAGTCCAGGATACTGTGCTAAGGGCTAACAAATTTAGAAAGACAAGAAGACATCACCATAAAGGAGGTTAGAGAGCTGTAATTAATCTAAAATCAGCATGCACAAAAATTACATGTTGTCAATATATGATGGTACACTGAAAGCTAAATACATACATGATTACAACAAATGTAAAATTCAAGTGAGGTAGATCCTAATCCTGCCTCTCAGCATCCATGCCTTTTTATGACCCCTTCCCACGTAAACTCTAAGCTTGGTGGTGCTTGCTTTGGCCAATGGAACATTGGCTAAATGGTTGGTGCACGCAGAGACTTAGTCCTTTAGCACTGGGGCTTGCCCTGTTGGATCTCTGCTGCCACCATGTGATGAAATCTGGTCTAGCATCCTTCAGAATGAAAAATTACACAGTGAGAGGTCTATGAGAAGCTGTTGTTTCTGAGTGACTGCAGTCTCTGTGGAACTACAGCCAGTCATCTGGTAGCCAATCATCCAGAAATCACCCAGATGTTGTCCACATTTCCCCTCCAATACAGAGGTATACAAGTGAAATGATACTGAAAATATATTTTTCATTTTAATAATCCAACATACTACACTGTAGAGTCCGCTTTTATCTATATATACTTCTTTTAACCAGATTTAACTTCAATGTAAAATGAAACTATGCTTTCACCCAACATGATACAACTTGTATTACTGGAAACCCATTAACCTCTCTAAACAAAGTCTACAGTGGTCCTTAATCCATCTGAGAGTGATGTGTAGTGTTTACACTACCCTTTTGATATCTGTAACTTAAGTATAGATATGTAAGATTAACCATAATTAGAACATCTAGGTAAGAGAGTGGGAAAATGGGGAAAATGGGAAAAAAATCAGTGTATGTTTATATGGAAGAACTGAAAAGCTACTCATAACTACTAGAATTGTCAGGTTCAGTCAGGGGAACATGGGATAGAAATCTATGCTACAAATTATAACTTTCACAATTGTTGGTATATAGCTGGTGAAGGGTCTAGAAATGGAAAATAGAGGATCAAAAAACAAATCTTCAAGCTCATCCTGAGAAGTTAAACTGCCCAGTTACCTAGTTGGTAGGTGATGCAGATGGGAAACTTGCTTCTCTGAAGGTCTGCAGAAAGCAAAACCTTGATGTGAAATCAAGAACTTGAGGGCAAGCTGGAACTCGGTATCTCTGCATATGTCTGAGGTTCCATCTTTTAGTAGAAGCCACCATGCACTACTGAATCCTCTGTCAGGAAATATCCCTCAGGTTGTAGGCACTTCTATTCACTGACAGCCCTCAGCTATCAGCCTTCTCTGGGGATATCCCTAAGCTGAAGAAAGCCACCTTGACAAAAGTCATGCTCTGATTCTGGGGACAACCTTCATTTGATGATCTATCTGTATTAAGATATAAATGTCTGGCCACTTCACTACAACTCAGAATAATTCTGAAAAGACTAGCTTCTGAAATTCCCAAGGGTTGGCTGGGCATTTTGACAATGTATCTCAGCCTACCTTTTTTCTTTGCATAGTCTTGCTTCTTTCTCTGCACGCTACCTCCATCCTAGAGTCTGATTCCTCAGGTCTGAATTGGTACCAGAAGAGCGATTTGATTGATCAGTGTTAAATGAGATATTGGAGCTGCATCTCCTGCTGATAATAGAAATCCATGACTATGAGTGGGGGAGCCCTAGCAATGCTGCAGCACAGAATTTATTTAGACTTTCATACATCATGAACTGGTATAATAAACTGAAAGAAGTGGATATACTAGCACATGACTTAGACAACTATAGCTCATCACCTGTTGTCTTGTAAAAACTTATATTTAAGCACAGCCATGTTTTACCCATGACTGCTTACATCCTACAACAGTAGATTGCAGTAGGTGCTACAGAAACTGTATTGTTCACAAAGTCTAACCTGCTTATTATCTGGCCCTCTACAGAAAACTTCACTGAACCTTTCACTAGTGAATGAAATGTAGCAGGCATTTGAAATATATGGTGGAAATGATAATTATAAGGATACTAAAATTGGACAATGGTTATTGCGGTTAATTGATGCCTGAGAGAGATAATGTACAGCTCTAAACAGTTAAAGCTATGTGTGAAAGCTAGAGAAACTTCTTGGCGGTATATAAAGATACCAATCCCCTGTCGATGGAGAACTGAGAAAGCCCAGGACCAGGACCAAAACTGATTATAAAGAATAGCTGAGTGCCAGAGAGCATTAAATTCTTATTGTAAGCAGGTCTGCTCGACCAAAATCAGGGCTCTGATTGGGAAATGTTGGGACCATTAGAATGTGATGGAGATGTCTGGGTTGATGTGCTTAGAGATCTTGAATTCCTACACATCCCTGTATCCTCTAAGCCTGCAGAAGGATTTACTCTTCCTTCCAAAAGACTTAAGATGATGTGTTGCCTTCATTGTGCAAGACAGCATACCCCCCATCTTTCTAAAATCTACTCTTACGTTCCTTTCTAACTAGTATGTTAACAATAGAATTAAGTCACAACATTACTTAGTGGAGAAAGTGCTTGGCCTGAGGAATGATCATTATCCCCCCAAAATTATAGCACCTCATCAGCATATACCAGAAGGAGCCAGGTTAGTGAATCTATAACTGTTTTCTGAGTGTAGTAAAGTAGGTAAAATAAAGTTGTGTGGGGAGGAAAGTTTATTGACATGACATCATTTCTCTCAGGGTATAGGATCCAATACTCTGACAAACACCCCATGGGACTTCAAAGACCCCCACAAGTTAGTCTTCTAGAAACTTGAAGATACCAATATTCAGTTAAATGAAATTCCAGAGAATTGGGCATGCTAGCATGGACATGGTATGTAAGTCCAGAAAACCACCAGATGACCTATGGAAATGCTATAAGATATCCTTCCCACGACCCAGCCAAAAAAATAAATAAATAAAAAGAAAAATGAAAGAAACTTGCTAGTGAGTGGCACTTAGAATCTTGGTGGGGACTTTCCTTTGTTGCTCAAGGCTACAGTAAGAGATACTTTTGTGAACAGAATCACTGTAGCAATGGAGTAAGATTCCAAAATAATAGAGACCAGGTAGTACTCAATCATAAGAAGCAAGAAGGCACAGTAATCTTATGAATGGCAAGGCTGAAGGGGCAGCTGGCCTACAAGGAACTTTGAAGACAGCTAATGGAACACAGTGTCCTCAGAGGCAAGTTAGGTAGAAAGCTAACAGGGCTCATGCTCAATCCATAAATCCAGAAGGTATCCAGCATGCATTATTACTCAATTTCTTGAACTGAATCAGTTTCCTGATCTGGAACCCAATAACTAAAAGCGTGTCCATGTTTTCAGAAGGTAGACTCTTGCAGCACTAGGTTGAGTTTATACATTAATGATCCCTCCAGTTTTTTCCCTATAGGTATCTAAGACACTTATTTGCATAACTGTGCATAGGAAAAAGGAATGTTCAAACATTTCTGAGGACTTAGGGTACAGGTTCCAAACTGGCTTGATACCAAAGGCCCCAGAGTTTCATGGTACCCTTCCTATTAAAAGGGAAACACATGCAAGTCAAGAAATAGCATCTTGTCCCAGGCCTGGCTCATTAGGAGTTCGCAGAGTCTCAGTGGTCTGGTGGTCACTTATTGGGTCTTCGACCATATAACTGGAATGGCTATACTTGGTAATTGGTAGATCCCCCTGTGCACTGTACCTACAAATGGCCACATTTTGACCATCACTGTGTTCTAGAGGTGTGCATACTAGTGGTGTGTTAAGTTCTCTTGAGGATGGAATCTCAGTATAGACCATGCCAACTCCAAGAGGGGCAGTTGGGGAAGGAAATTCTGTATTCCCAGCTACTTAGAGGAATGTCCTCAACAGGAAGAGTTTGGTCTCTAGGTTGGTACAGTCTTTTGGAAAAAGCAAAAAGCAACATCATACAGGGTCCTTTAGAGCCAAAAATAGAGGGCAGGGCTCTCTTACTGTCCTCTAAGGACAATACTGATACATAAGAGAAAGACAAACTGTGAAGTGGTTTTGCAGGTACCTAGCTCTATTAACTCTGGGGTGATGAATGTTAAAATACCTAGCACAATATGTGGCATTGATGGGTTTATTTTAGCTAGATAGTACATTCTAGTATATGGTAAAAAGTCTCCCATCCTCAACTGTTATATTTGGAATCATCTATTCTGTTCTTGAAACTTTACTTCTTCGCCAAATGGATTTTAGGAATTATATATCAGTTTTTGACAAAACACCTTAAGATTCTGACTGAATTTTCATTCAGTGTATATATTAACTCTGATAAAAATCTGTATCAGTATGATAGTAAGTCCTGTACATGAACATAATTTGTATCTCCAGTTTGTTGAGCTTCCCCAGAAAATAGAACCCTTTGAGTACTGCTGAGTATACTGAGAATTGGTATTAACACTAAAGAGGACAATTTGGTAATATCAATCAAGAATATTTGAAGATATGAAAGCGATATGTAGAATTTCTAACACATATGCACAAAAGACATAGAAGAGGAATTTTTATATAAGAATAAAATATTGAAAACTATCTACTTTTACATGACTAGGGGAGCACATAACTGCTGTGATTCAAACACAGATATATTTACCAATGAAAACTTAATTAAACTCTATAGGAATTGTTATTAATTGACCATATTAAAAAGCAAATACTGGAAAGTGTCTGCAAATTATATAATCAATTAAGGACCTATATTTAAAATATATAAAGAATTCTCAAAAAATTAATAGTAAAAAATTCCATTAGAGAATAAACAAAGATTATTAGCACACTTTCACTAAGGAGAATATATTAATGACAAATAAGCACCTGAAAAGATGTTCAATTTAATTAAAGAAATTCAAATGAAACTCACAATAAGATCTCACTGCACACCTATCAAAATTACTAAAATAAACCACCACAAATGCAGGTGAGGATGTAGACAAACGTGATTGCTCACACAATTATCCCAGAGAAATGAAAACTTACACATGAATACCTATACACGAATGTCCTTAGCAGCTTTATCTAAAATAGCTCCAAACTGAAAACAGTTCAAATGTCCTTCAGCAAATGGATGGTAAAACTATACTCTATGCATATCACAGAACACTACTCAGCAATGACGACAAACCATATACACATGTAACCATTTAGACAAATCACTGGAGAACCATAAGTTAAAAAGCAAATCCCAGGGGCGCCTGGGTGGCTCAGTCGGTTAAGCGTCCGACTTCAGCCAGGTCACGATCTCGCGGTCCGTGAGTTCGAGCCCCGCGTCAGGCTCTGGGCTGATGGCTCAGAGCCTGGAGCCTGTTTCCGATTCTGTGTCTCCCTCTCTATCTGCCCCTCCCTCATTCATGCTCTGTCTCTCACTGTCTCAAAAATAAATAAACGTTAAAAAAAATTTAAAAAAAAAGCAAATCCCAAAGACCATATATTGTATTATTATAGAATATTTTTGAAATGGAAAATTATAGAAATGGATAACAGATTAGAGATTGTCAGGGACATTGGGAGGGTGATCAGGAAGGGAGTAATGTATGGCTATAAAAAGGCAACAGGAGGGGTCCTTGAGGAGATAGAATTGTTCTATATCTTGACTGAATCTGTGTCAATATTTTGGTTGTGGTAATGTGCTATATTTTGCAAGATGCTGTCATTGGGAGAAACTCGGTAAAGGGATCTTTCTGTATTATTTCTTACAACTGCATGTGAATATGTACTAACCTCAAAAATTTTACAAAATTTTAAATAAAAGCAAAATAAACTCTACCTATCCAAATCAGATTTTACATAAAATATGATTTTTTTTATCTTTCATAAAATTTGAAACACTTCACCTACAGTCTTTTCTGACAAATGTGGGTAGATTTAAATAGCAGCTGCCCTTTTATGTAAGATACGTGCTCTCCGGGTTGCTAGGGTAACCACTATTCCTGATGTTTCCTATGCTTAGACCCTTCACTTATTTACACAGTTTTTGCTTAAAGGTTAATTCCATTCAACCCAACATGTCTGATGGGACTTTTGATATCAAAATAGAGATTTAAGTATAAGTTTTCATGTTCCTTTGGGTCAATAATTAGGAAAGCTAGCTACCGATCTCAGGACCATTCTGTAGCTATCATTTCACCCAGCCCATTCTACCTGATTGCAACTTTCTAGGTTTCCTGAGATGTCTATAGCTCTAATTCTTTTGCTTCCTGGAACATTAAATTTAAGTAATTTTTCAATAACACAGCCAAGCGATATATTTTTTGAGCCAGTGTGTACCTAACAATAACTTTCTGTACTTTCACCACAAGAGGATTCAGTTATATATCATTTGGGAAGTCACAAACTTTTTAAACTTATAAAAGAAGTAAAAAAGCAACAGAGCATTGTTTTCTGGCATTTGGTGTTAAGAAGATAAAGTTTTAACTAATTACAATTTAATCTGAATTAAAATTACACGATTTCATTCTGTTTGACTGTTTGGAAACTTTCGTATCTTAAATTTTTTTTTTAATTTTTTTTTTAATTTATTTATTTTTTTTTTTTAGCGGTGCCTCTGTCAGTTAACCGTCTGACTTCGGCTCAGGTCATGATCTCACCATTCGTGGGTTTGAAGCTTGGGTCAGGCTCTGTACTGATAGTGCAGAGCCTGGAACCTGCTTCAGATTCTGTTTCTCCCTCTATCTCTCAGGAATAAACAGAGCATGAGTCGGGGAGAGGCAGAGAGAGAGAGAGAGAGAGAGAGAGAGAGAGAGAGAGAGAGAGAATCTGAAGCAGGTTCCAGGCTCTGCCCTGTCAGTACAGAGCCTGATGCAAGGTTCAAACCCATGATTGGTGAGATCATGACCTGAGCCAAAGTCCGGACACTCATCTGAAGGAGCACCCAGGTGCTCCTTTTGTATCCTCATATAAAAAGTAAATTCACAAATCTAAGCATAAGAGTCAGTCTCTTTCAAAAAGAATTTCCCTGAAATATGAAGTCTTTTACATTTTCAGATTTAGATATTTTTAATCTTAGAACACTTTTCTGTTGCATCCCTGAGTGTTTCTAAATTCTTCTACAGGAACCCAATTACTATTTGTAGGTGGATTTCCCATTTCTGTCTCACCTTTTTTATTATTTTAATTTATTAATAGAGCTACAAGCTATTGAGCATGTGCTATATGCCAAGCATTTGGCTAAGTTAACTATTCACATAACCAAATTTACTTTCATAAAAACCTTATGAGGTCAGCATTTTATAGAAGAGGCTAGAGAGGTGAAACCATGGGAAGTTGATCCAAGCACTAGGAGTAGATCTAGTGCTTTAACAAAGAACTTGTTAAAGCACTATATGATGTTTTAAAGAATCTACCTTCCAAGGTAAAATCTCAAATTCTATTTCTATGGTATTCATTTTGTTTGACATAGCTTCCAATGCATATTTTAATTTTGCCTTCTTATTTGTAGCCACTCTTCCCCCCCTCCCCCCATTTATATTCTTTACTTAAGTTTTTATGTCCTGGTATGTTAAAATATACTTGGGATTTGTTTTAATCAGGTATAGTAAGACATTCAGACACAGATATAATCATCACAAAAGAAGAAGTTCCTATTCATAGATCCCTAGAAAAAGGCATGCCTTGCAGGGCAACATGGGGAAAGACCAGGGTTGGTCAGGATGCAGACGGGCACAAGGCCACAGCATGGACTATAGCCTTTAGTAGGATTTTTGAGCAAAGGAGTGAGTGTAAGTACACTGAGTAGGTTGAGGATTGGGTAGTTTGAGTAATTTCATCAGGCTCTGAGTTATAGCAATGGTCCCTAGTTTTCTAATACCTCGTCCTAGGGTGATTCAGGGCAGGGAAAATTATAGCCTGATGTGTGAGAATGTGATAGATGAGATGGTTGTGGGTGTGGGCTCTAGATTAGTTGGTGTGTATTATAAAGGTGTGTTCTAAGGAGAACCCTTTGTTATAGCTAGCCCTGGGAAGGGCAGTCTCTCCCAGATCATGGCCTGTAATACTAGAGTACCAAGAATACAGAACTTG
This sequence comes from Prionailurus bengalensis, assembly GCF_016509475.1. Classification (NCBI taxonomy): domain Eukaryota; kingdom Metazoa; phylum Chordata; class Mammalia; order Carnivora; family Felidae; genus Prionailurus; species Prionailurus bengalensis. The sequence goes on from NC_057353.1 coordinate 56,669,824, forward strand.
AAAAATATAGTCAATATATTCTGCCTCAATAATGTCTATTTTTAAGACCCTTTGAGAAAACAAAATAAATATTTAACATGCATTCTTTTGATTACTGACGTAAATACTTCCAGGAATATTCTTTCCTGTGATTCTTTGGGTAATGTTTCCTTTGAGTGGTTTCAGCATTGTCACTATGTCTTTTTGATTATCGTTGTTGTTTGTTCTTTGATTGTTGTTTTTTGGTTAGTTGACTGATCTTCCCACATCCAGCATTGTACAACCAATCAAGGAATTAGGCTTTTCAAGAAAGCTAATGTACTCTTACGCTTCTTTGGTTGTCTTACTTCTGACCTAAAGCTAGAGATTGTGAATGGCTATACTCAATTCATGTTTTCTGGTAGGTCTTTATCTAAGGTACTAGTAGGTGTGATTTGCTTCTGCCCCTACTCTGTGGTTTTCTGCTTAGAAAGAAGAGGAAAAAAGTCTAGAAACTCACAGTGTGTGTAGTATCAAACATACTTTGTGTAAAATCTAAAGCCTCAATGCATAACTCAAAATTCCTGTCCATAAGACAGATGTTTATGTCTCAGACGAAAATCTCTTGCTACTTGTTTCCATATAGAATTTCTTCATTCCATCTCATTACCACCATGTTGTACAGTGAGTACATGTTGTACTTGAGTATGGATGTAAAAAGAGGAATATCATGATTAAACGGGAATGTTAGAGAGACCATTTTCTTGACAAAGTGCAGAAGATTCTTTTTACTTAAGAATGATGATACGTAATAATGCACTGGCATAGACAACTATTTAATTTACCTGATATCATCTCTGTTTTAAATTGCAGCACGTACAGTTACCATATGAAAAAATATAGAAGTTTTGCTAAAGATTTTTTTCATTTTAAAAATCTTACCTATTTGTCAAGGTTTTATTTATTCAGAATTTTTTTAATATTTATTTATTTTTGAGACAGAGAGAGACAGAGCATGAATGGGGGAGGGTCAGAGAAAGGGAGCCACAGGATCTGAAGCAGGCTCCAGGCTCTGAGCTGTCAGCACAGAGCCCGACACGGGGCTTGACCGTGAGATCATGACCTGAGCCGAAGTCGGACACTTAAATCAACTGAGCCACCCAGGTGCCCCTATTTGTAAAGGTTTTAATGCTTTTAAGTATCTCCTATAGAGAGATGCCTGGGTAGCTCAATTGGTTAAGCCTCTGACTCTTGATTTCAGCTCAGGCCATGATCTCACAGTCGTGAGATAGAGCCCCTCAGTGGGCGGCTGGGTGTGCTGCCCTGACAGAGAGGGACCTTCTTGGGATCCTCTCTTTTTGCCCCTTCCCAACTCGTGCACATGCATACACACACTCTCTCTCTCAAAATAAATAAATAAACATGAAAAAAATATATATCCAATAGAATAAATATATTTTCCAGTTTGTAAAAATAGTCTTAATTTACATCTATTGCTCTAGCCCATATGGTTCAGAATTTGTCTCTGAAATACAGTGTCTCAATTTAGGCAAAATATAGTAACCCTATCTATGACCAACAAGCCTTTCACATGCAAAATATTTAAACATAATTCTTAGAGTAGCTAAGAATTTTTAGCCTTCTAATCCTAGGCTATCATTTAAACCTTCAAAACTTTGGTGCCTACCTGTATAGAAATCACTTTAGCCAGATAATTAAACATTTTATAAAAGCATTTGTACTAGGCATATTGCCATGCAAATAAAAGGTGGTATATGAATATATGTGACGCTAATATTCGAGAACTTTAATTTCCGAGGCTTGTGAAGGTTAATGTCAATAATATTTGCATTACCTACAAATTGATAATAAAAGAAGGTTACAAATAAGGCTAAATAATAAATACACAGAATCAAAAAAGTCATAGTATGATACGGAAAGACGGTTTCGTAGGCAGAAAGGGAGAGGCTAGAGCTTGAAGCTCCTGGGAGCAAAAACTGTGTATTTTAAAACAATGCTGACAAAGGTAGAGCTTTTCCTAAGAATGTAACAAACACCACCTGTTGCCTGCTCTTGTTTTCCTCTGGAAGTTGATCAACAAAATACCTAACTAAAATAAGTAAACCATAAACCTCGTGTTATATAGGAGGGACAGTATGATCATAGTCTGACCCCTCATGACAGAGTCAAGCCAATCATGAATAAACAACTCAGCACCTACAGTTATCAGGCCAATGGAGGGGAAAAAACAAAAAACAAAAAACAAAAGCAAAACAAAACAAAAACGGGAAACAGAACAAAGGGGGAAGAGAAGGAACAAACCAAAACCCTAGAAAATAAAGTCCCCTGCCTATAGTTGCTCTCTGTAATGGCAGCTTTTCACACTATCCTTATTTTTTTTTTCTTTTTTTAATTTTATTTATTTTTGAGACAGAGACAGACCATGAGCCCGGGGCGGGGGCGGGGGCGGGGGTGGGGGGGGGCGCAGAGAGAGAGACACACACACAGAATCAGAAGCAGCCTTCTGGCTCTGTGCGGTCAGCACAGAGTCTGACTCGGGGCTCAAACTCACAAATCGCGAGATCATGACCTGACCCGAATATGGACGCCTAACCCGCCTAGCTGCCCAGGCACCCCTTACTATCCTTACTTTCTAATAAAACTCTTGCTTTTTGCTTATCTTACTCTGTGTCCACCTCTTCATTTTTTAAAGTAGAGAGACAACGAACCCTGGGTATTGAGGTAAAGAATCCTGCAGCGACAGCCAAAACAATATTACTCTGCAGGCGCTTACAGAATGCACCAATGGCTTCTTGGAGAATATACTTTTTACATTACATTAAAAAGATTCTTTTTTTTTTTTTCATCTAGAAGCTTCTGGTATTTGCTGAGTGAAGACTTTAACCTTTTATCAAGTGCAAAAGACAACATAAGTTCCAAACTGTGCGTGAATAATATAAGTAGAAGTATACCAGCAGCCTTTCACGTGACCAGGTCTTAATCTTCTTTCCTGATGGCTTCACGGTGCATCTCCCAGTGGCTTTTTTGTTAGTTTCTAACCTTAGATACCCATCCATCTTCACCTAACCTACTGGAGATTTTCTGGGCTTTGATATAGTCCATTCACCTGATGCAAAGTATACGACTTTTCTTCAGTGGCACAAACAAGACATTTATAAATGCATATTGATCAATTATTTAATATGAGTAATTCAACTTGTAGATGTGTATCAAAATGCTTTTCCTTTCAATATGGTTATTTTGTCTCATGCAGCATAGCATTTTTGTTTAAAGGTGGTATTGGGGTTATATCAAAAGTTGATATTTTAGTGGCACCTGAGTGTCTCAGTTGGTCAAGTGTATGACTTCAGCTCAGGTCATGATCTCACAGTCTGTGGGTTTGAGCCCTGCATCCGGACCTGTGCTGACAACTCAGAGCCTGGAGCCTTCGTCAGATTCTGTGTTCCCTCTCTCTCTCTCTCTCTCTCTCTCTGAGCCTCCACCACTTGCACTCTCTTTCTGTGTGTCTCAAAAATACATAAAAAAACATGGGGTGCCTGGGTGGCTCAGTCGGTTAAGCGTCCGACTTCAGCTCAGGTCACGATCTCACGGTCTGTGAGTTCGAGCCCCACCTCCGGCTCTAGGCTGATGGCTCAGAGCCTGGAGCCTGCTTCCGATTCTGTGTCTCCCTCTCTTTCTGCCCCTCCCCCGTTCATGCTCTGTCTCTCTCTGTCTCAAAAATAAATAAAAATTTTAACAAAAAAAAAACATACATAAAAAAACACTAAAAAATATTTTAAAAATTTAAAAAGAAAGTGTTTATTAGCAATGAAGATGTAGTAATTGAAAATACAATCTGCTGTTTATAATCACTTCAGGTTAAATACTTAACTATATAACTATTAAAAAACATACAGGATCTTTATGTTGAATATTGTAATATCCTAATGAAAGAAATCAAATAAGACCTAAATAAACTGATGTATCGTGTGTGTAAATCTGACAATTCAAAATAGCAAAGATGTCAATTTTCCTCACACGGAATTTGATACAATTCCTATCAAAATCCCAGATTTTGTAGATATAGACAGGCTTATTCTAAAATTTATATTGAAAGGTACAGGTCCTAGAATAGAGAAAAGCCCCTTAAAAATGAAAATAAAGTGAGAGAAATTACTATGACTAATACTAAGACCAACTATAGAGCCTCAGTACTCAAGGCAGTGAAGGAGAGTCACACAGATCAACAGGACATAATAGAGAACCCAGATATAGACTCACACAAATATCCCCAGTTGATTTTTCACAAAGCCGCAAAAGCAATTCAAGGAAGGAATGATGGCCTTTTCAAAAAATGGAGTTGGAAGTTAGATAATAGTAGACAAAAAAATTAACAAACTAAAAGTCATATTTTATACAAAAATTAATTCAAAATGGATCAAAGATTTAAAAATAGTAAGACTATACTTAGAAACAAACAAAAAAACATGTCAGAAAATCTTTAGGACCTAGGATTGATTTATTTTCATATGCCTGAAATATTTCATAGTTAAAATACCAATTTTTAGAAATTTATTTTGAGAGAGGGAGAGCGCACATGCACACAGGAGGGGCAGAGAGAGGGAGAAAGAGAGAGAGAATCTCAAGCAGCCTCTAGTGTGGAGCCAGATGTGGGGCAGGGCTTGAACACACAAACTATGAGATCATGACCTGAGCCAAAATCCAGAACCGGGTGCCCCTAATATGCAGTTATTTCTAAACACAGTTTGGGTCAAACAAAATGCAACTGGATACCAAATTTTTCCCAAAATCTTCAAGCTTTCAAACTTTGCTCTAGATTGTGGAATTGACACAAAGTCAATGGTGAAAATATTTTACTATTTAGTGTAGACAGACAGATAGCCCTTAAGGATAGTAAATGGACTTAGCTAGGCATTTTCTCAAAATGCACCACCCTCAAAGGACTGGATTTATGATAAAATTTTTATCCCAGCAAAGAACTGTTAAGCTAAGCATAACTAATAACTAAGAAAAAAAAACTGTGGAATATAGGTACTCAGAGCAATACATAATAATACTGGACATTTGGCAGAGACAACACTCAGCACTCAGGTACAATTGGGTTTGATGCTATTAATATTCCATGTTTATTGGAATTGACTAAGAAATTTTTATTGAATAAGTCTCTGTATATTAAAGGAGACTTAATAGCTATGGTGATAGGAGAGTGGGAGAAAGGTGCATTGCTCACAGTCCAAAATAAAGGGGAAAAAAATCATACTGTTTTTCCAAATTTCCCCCTACAGGTTACAAACTCTAATGACTCCAATATTTGCTCATAAGAAACAGGAGAGATTTCCTTCTTTCTCATGTCTAAATAACATTCCCGTGTGTGTGTGTATGTGTGTGTGTGTGTACATATATACCATATCTTCTTTACTGATTAATCCACTGATGAACACTTTGGTTGTTTCAATATCTTGCCTATTGTGAATAATGCTGCAATAAACATGGAAGTGCAGAGATCTCTTTAAGATCCTGTTTTTACTTCCTTTGGAGATATACCTAGAATAAGTCTGGGGAATCTAATGGGTAACATGGTGGTTACTAATAGTTAATAATACTGTATTACATACTTGAAAGTTGCTAAGAGAGTAGATCTTAAATGTTCTCAACACCAAAAAATGTATGTGACACAATGGAGGTGTTAGCTAAATTTACGGTGTTAATAATCATTTTGCAACATACATCAAATCAACAAGTTGTACATCTTAACTTACACAATGTCAGTTTTACCTCAATAAAGCTGGAAGAAAGAGGATAGCAGTCAATGTAGACAAAATGTGTGTAGAAAGACAGATTGAAAATACAGCCACAATATTTCAGAGCTTTCATCATGAGGTAGATAGTCTGCTTCTCTTTACCTTGAATCTGTTCTGGCCTTGTGACTGCTATTGACCAACAGAACGTTGAGAAAAAAATTTCTTTGAGCTTTCTGGATCATGCATCATGAGAGAAGCTACTGTGCCTGCTTCTTGGAATGCTACCCTGAGACTGTTATGTAAAGAAACTTGGTCGAAGTGTTTGAATTCTGCCATTTGGAGCCAAACCAAGGAGTCTCAGCTGGCATCAGATGAATTCCTGAACATGTGAGTAAATAGACATTTGGACTTCCCTGACCAGATGACCCTTAAACTGAATGCACCCTAATGAATGAACCTGGGTAAAACCATTAGAGGTGCCACCCACTGACCCACAGGACTCTGATAAGTAATAAATCATTGTGGGTTTTTTTTAGCACAATGTATTTTTATTTTTATTTTTTAATATAGTTTATTGTCTAGTTAGCTAACATACAATGTATACAGTGTGCTCTTGGCTTCAGGAGTAGATTCCTGTGATTCAACATAAAACACCCAGTGCTGATCCCAACAAGTAGCCCCCTCAATGCCCATCACCCATTTTTCCCAATGCCCCCTCTCACCTTCTCTACTCTCTTCCCTCTTCATTTGTTCTCTGTAAAAAGTCTCTTATGGTTTGCCTCTCTCTGTGTTTGTAACTATATATATGTTTTTTTCTTCCCCTTCCCCCATGGTCTTCTGTGAAGTTTCTCAGGATCCACATATGAGTGAAAACATATGATATCTGTCTTTCTCGGACTGATTTCACTTAGCCTAATAGCCTCCAGTTCCATCCACATTGATGCAAATGGCAAGAGTTCATTCTTTTTCATCGCCAAGTAGTATTCCATTGTATGTATATACATAACTGGTTCTTCATCCATTCGTCAGTTGATGGACATTTGGGCTTTCCATAATTTGGCTATTGTTGATAGCACTGCTATAAACATTGGGGTACCTATGCCCCTAGGAATCAGCACTCCTGTATCCTTTGGATGAACTCCCAGCACTGCTATTTCTGGGTAGTAGGATAATTCCATCTTTAATTTTTTGAGGAACCTCCACACTATTTTCCAGAGTGGCTGCACCAGTTTGCATTCCCACCAACAGTGCAAAAACGGTTCCCATTTCTCCACATTCTTGCTAACATCTGTTGTTTCCTGAGTTGTTAATTTTAGCCACTCTGACTTGTGTGAGGTGGTATCTCAATATAGTTTTGATTTGTGTTTTCCTGATGATGAGCAATGTTGTGCATCTTTTCATGTGTCTGTTATCCATTTGGATGTCTTCTTTGGAAAAACATCTATTCATGTCTTCTGCACATTTCATCACTGGATTATTTGTTTTTCAGGTGTTGAATTTGGTAAATCTTTATAGATTTTGAATACTAATCATTTATCCCATATGCCATCTACAAATATCTTCTCCCATTCCATTGGTTGCTCTTTAGTTTTGTTGATTGTTTCCTTTTCTGTGCAGAAGTTTTTATATTGATGAGGTCCCAATAGTTCATTTTTGCTTTTGTTTCCCTTGCCTCTGGAGACCTGTTGAGTAAGAAGTTACTGCGGGCAAGGTCAAAGAGGTTGTTGCCTGTCTTCTCTTCTAGGATTTTGATGATTTTCTGCCTCACATTTAGGTCTTTCATTCATTTTGAATTTATTTTTGTGTATGGTATAAGAAAGTGGTCCAGTTTCATTCTTCTGCATGTTGTTATCCAGTTATCCCAGCATCATTTGCTAAGCAGACTTTTTTCCATTGGATACTCTTTCCTGCTTTGTCAAAGATTAGTGGGGAGTAAATTCGTGGGTCCAATTCTGGGTTCTCTATTCTATTCCACTGGTCTTATGTGTCTGTTTTTGTGATAATACCATACTGTTTTAATGATTGCAACTTAGTAATACAAGCTAAAGTCGGGGATTGTGATACCTCCAGCTTTGGTTTTCTTTTCAACATTACTTTGGCTATTTGGGGTCTTTTGTGTTCCATACAAATTTTAGGATCATTTGTTCTAGCTCTGAGAAGAATGCTCGTGCTGTTTTGATTTGGATTGCAATGAATGTGTAGACTGTTTTGGGTAGTATTGACATTTTAACAATAGTTGTTCTTCCAATCCATGAAGATGCAATGTTTTTCCATTTCTTTGTGTCTTCTCCAATTTCTTTCTATAAGCTTTCTGTAGTTATCAGCATACAGATCTTCTACCACTTTGGTTAGGTTTATTCCTAAGTATTTTATGGTTCTTGGTGTGATTGTAAATGGGATCGATTCCTTAATATCTCTTTCTGTTGCTTCATTATTGGTGTATAGAAATGCAGCCAATTTCTGTGCATTGATTTTGATTTTATGTCCTGTGACTTTGCTGAATCTATGGATCAGTTCTAGCAGGTTTTTGATGGAGTCTTTCAGGTTTTCCTTGTAGAGTATCAAGTCATCTGTGAAAAGTGAAAGTTTAACTTCTTCTTTGCCAATTTAGAGAATGTTTATTTCACTTTGTTGTCTGATTGCTGAGGCTAGGACTTCCAACACTGTGTTAAACAACAGTGGTGAGACTGGACACACATCTCATGTTCCTGATCTTGGGCGGAAAGCTCTCAGTTCTTCCCCATTGAGGATGATATTAGCTGTGGGCCTTTAATATATGACTTTTATGATAAGGTATGTTCCTTCTATCCCAACTTTCTTGAGAGTTTTTATTATGAAAGGATGATGTGTTTTGTCAAATGCTTTTTCTGCCTCTATTGACAGGATCATATGGTTCTTATCCTTTCTTTTACGTAATGTATCATGTTGTTTAATTTGCAAATATTGAACCAGTCCTGCAGGCCAGGAATGAATCCCACTTGAATATGGTAAATAATTCTTTTAATATACTGTTGAATTTTATTTGCAGGTATCTTCTTGAGAATTTTTGAATCTGTGTCCATCAGGGATATTGGCCTATAATTCTCCTTTTGAGTGGCTTCTTTGTCTGGTTTGGGCATCAAACCGGCTTCACAGAATGAACCCAGAAGCTTTCCTTCCATTTCTCTTTTTGGGAGCAGCTTGAGAAGGATAGGTATTAACTCTGCGTTCAATGTCTGGTAGAATTCCCCTGGGAAGCCATCTGGTCCAGGACTCTTATTTATTGGGAGATTTTTGATAACTGATTCAATTTCTTATCAATGTTGTTTATTTTTTTCAAAAAACCAGCTCTTACATTCATTGATCTGTTCTGGTATTTTTTGGGGGGGGGGTGTAGGGTTCTATGTTGTTTATTTCTGCTCTAATCCTTATTATTTCTCTTCTTCTGCTGACTTTGGGGTTTCTTTGCTGCTATGTTTCTAGTTCCTTTAGGTTTGAGGTTAGATTCTATATTTGAGATATTTCTTGCGTTTTGAGATTGGCCTGGATTGTGATGCATTTTCCTCTTAGGACTTCCTTTGCTGTATCCCAAAGGGTTTGGACTGTCATATTTTCATTTTCATTTGCTTCCACTTATTTTTTAAGTTCTTCTTTAATTTCCTGGTTGATCTATTCATTCTTTAGTGGAATGTTCTTTAACCTCCATGTACTTGGAGGCTTTCCATATTTTTTTTTGTGCTTGATTTCAAGTTTCAAATGTTGTGATCTGAAAATATGCATGGTATTATCTCAATCCTCTTATATTTGTTGAGGGCTGTTTTGTGACCCAGTATGTGATCTGTTTTGGAGAATGTTCCATGTACGCTCGAGAGGAATGTGTATTGGGCTGCTTTTGGATGAAAAGATCTGAATATGTCTGTTAGGTTCATCAGGTCCAATGTGTCATTTAGAGCAATTGTTTCCTTATTGATTTTCCGCCTAGATGATCTGACCATTGTTGTAAGGATAGTATTAAAGTCCCTTACAATCATGGTATTGTTGTCTATACAGTTATTTATGTCTGTGATTAATTGATTCATATATTTGTGTGGTCCATGTTGGGGGCATAAACATTTACAATTATTAACTCTTCTTGATGGATAGACCCCTTAATTATGATACAATGTCCATCTTCATCTCTTGTTATAGTCTTTGTTTTAAAATCTAGTTTATCTGATATAAATATGGCTAATCTAGCTTCCTTTTGACTCCCAATATCATGATAGATGTTTCTTCATCCCTTCACTTTCAATCTGCAGCTGTCCCCAGGTATAAAATGAGTCTCTTGTAGGCAGTATATAGATGGGTCTTGTTTGTTTATTCATTCTGGTACACTATGTCTTTTGATTGGGGCATTTAGTCCATTTACATACGTAGTGATTATTGAAAGATATGGATTTAGTGTCATTGTATTATCTGTAGGTTTTGTGCTTGTGGTGTTGTCTCTGTTCCTTTGTAGATTTTGCTGCTTTCCAGTCACAAAGTACCCCTTAGGATCTCCTGCAGGGCTATTTTGGTGGTCATGAACTCCTAGTTTTTGTTTTTCAGGGAAAGCCTTAATCTCTCCTTCTATTATAAATGACAGCCTTGCTAGAGAAAGTATTCTTGGCTGCATATTTTTCCTATTCAGCATATTGAATATTTCCTGCCACTTTCTTCTAGCTTGCATTCAGTGGACAGGTCTGCTACTGCCCTTATGTGTCTACCCTTGTATGTTAAGGCCTGTTTGTCCCTAGCTGCTTTCAGAAATCTCCTTTATCTTTATATTTTTCCAGTTTCACTGTGATATGTCATGGTGTTGATATGTTTTTGGTGATTCTGAAGGGAGTTCTCTGTGCCTCCTGAACTTGGATGCCTGTGTCCTACCCAAGACTAGGGAAATTCTAAGCTATAATTTGTTCAAATAAACCTTCTGCCCCTTTCTCTCTCTCTTCCACTTCTGGAACTCCTATGATATGAATATTATTTTGTTTCATTGAATCACTTAGGTCTCTGATTCTCCTTTCGTGGTCTAGTAATTTCCATTCTTGCCTTCTCTCAGCTTAATCATTTTCTGTAAGTTTATCTTCTATTTCACCTATTCTCTTCCCTCTTTCTCCCATCCTTGCTGTCACTGCATCTAGTTTATTTTTCACCTCATTTGCAGCATTTCTTAATTCATCATTACTATTTCTTAGTTCCTTGATCTTTGCAGCAATAGATTATCTGCTGTTTTATATGCTTTTTTTTCAAGCCCAGCTATTAGTCTCATGACTATTAGCCTAAATTCTTGATCAGATATATTATTTATATCTGTTTTGAGCAATTCCCTGGCTGTAGTTTCTTCCTGGAATTTCTTTTGAGGAGACTTCTTCTGTTTCATCATTTTGGCTAGTTTTCTGTCCTTTTTGTGTCTTAATAGCTTGTTATGTGTCTTGTGCCTGCAAGTACTACTATATTAAAAAAAGGGGGGGTCATACACTGTCCAGGGTCTGGCATTTCAGGAAATGTCTTTTGTGTGTATTACATGCACTCCATTATTGTGTCTTGGCTGCTTTATCTCACTACTTGTAGTAGTGGATTGGATCATTCACTAGGTGTGCTTTGATTCATTCATTGAAGCAGGAAAGGAGGAGAAGGAAGGGGGTTGAAAGAAACTTTTTCCCAAACTAGAGATAAATTATAGGGACAGATAGACCAGACTGAATCAAATAATTTATAGGGCTTAATCTAGAGAGAGAGGAAAATAAAGAAGGAGATACAGAAAAGGTGTAAAAAGAATATGGTAAAAATTTCTGATAAAACAAATAACAAGAACAGAGAAAGAAAAAAAAAGAAAAAGAAGAAAAGATAGAGAAAGAAAAAAAATTGACCAATAATCAAACCAGAAACTGTAAGGCTGATTCCATGGAGGGAAGAGAAAAAAATAAGAGAGTAGAAAGATAAGGCAGTGAAAAGAGAAGAGAAGGAAATAAAAGAAAAGAAAAAAATAATAAATTAAAAAATAGAGGAGAAAAAGAAAACAACAACAACAACAACTACAAAAACCAGACTAACTTATAAAACCGCAGGACAGTTGACTGTTGCCTTCGAAATGGTGGCTGTGCTGGTCCAGAGGAGCAGGGGCTGCCTGATTTGGTGAGTTTCAGCCTCACTCTGATAAGCAGTTACTGGTCTTGGAGGGGTGAGGTTTGGTGTAAGCAGGTCCTGCCTCCCCTCGGTGCCACTGCCCCATTCCCTGAAGCCCCACGATGTTGATGAGGGGGAGGAAAATGGCAACCCCCCCAATCTCTCCTCCTCAGACCTGGTGTCCCAAACCATGTTTTTGAAGCAGCCCTCCCAGAGCAGCATGGGTGTGGAAGAGCCAGTTTTCCCTGCTCCACAGTCTCCCATGCCTCCTAGGTGCTCCACTGGGGTTCAAAACCCAATGCCTTAACGGATCCCGCTCCACATGGACCTGGCATAGCACTGGTACCTCCAGCAGACAAAGGGCTCTGGCTGGTGCCTGCAGGGTTTTTTTGTTTTTGGAGAGTGAGTAAACCCTCTTCTCATGGTACTCAGTGGAGGGGACGGCCTTCTTGCAGTGTGCCCCAGAGAGTGTTACCAAGCCTGGGGCTGGCTCTACTCTTCCACAGGTGCACCAGCAATGACTCTGGTCCAGAGATAGTCACACAACCATGAAATCTGCAATCTTCACTCCTAAGGCTGTTTGCAAAGTAGAAACTGTCTCTCTTTGTATTATTCTTCATTTTCTGGACTGTGGTCTGGAGATGTTTTTTTCTTATCTAAATACAATCCTACACTTCCACAGCCTCTATTTCTCCTCCTTTTGTTTCTCCACTGAAAGGTTCCCCTCCTCTTCTGTGCCTATGCTGCCACCTGTTTTATCTCTCCTAATTCACAAACATGCACCTCTGAACTATCAAGCTGTCTCTGTATGCCCCTGGAGAGATTTCTGTCACATTGTAGCCTGGATTCCTGGAGTTCCACATGTTCTAACCTCATTACTGCTGAGTTTGATGGAGGAGGGACATTCTGGTATCCATACTCCTCCACCAATTTGACTCCAATAAATCATTGTTTTAAACCAGAAAGTTGTGGGATGATTTGTTATGCAGCAACTAACATCTGATACACTATGTTTCCTATTAGTTGAGAAATTCAGACAGAAAATTCAAATATACTTGAACATTTGGAAGAATCAGATTGGGAAGTGGAAGCTAGAAATGATAATGTTTAAGCTTTTAAGCTATATGATTTTTTAAATTTTATAATACTTTTTAATTGAAGTATAAGTGATTTACAATATCCTATTAGTTATAGGCATACATTATTGTGATTTGATATCTTTCTACATTACAAAATGATTTTCACAATAAGTCTAGTTACCATCTTTCACCATACAAAGTTGTTAAAATATTGTTGGCTATATTCCCTGTGCTGTAAATTACATTCCCATGATTAATTATTTTATAACTTGAAGTGTGTACCCCTTATATTCCTCACCTCCACAACCTTTCCCTGATCTGGTAACCAACAGTTTCCTGTATCTAAAAGTCTATATCTGTTTTGTTTTGTTTCAGATTCCCCATATAAGTGAGTCATATGGTATCTATCTTTCTCTGGCTTATTTCACTTAGCATAATACACTCTATGTCTGTGTTGTCACAGATGGCAAGATTTCATTCTTTTTTTATGGTTGAGTATTATTCCAGTGTGCATGTGTGTGTGTGTGTGCACGTGCACACCACATCTTTATTCATTCATCAGTTGATGGATGCCTACATTGCTTCCATATCTTAGTATTGTAAATAATGTTGAAGTGAACATAGGAGTGCACATATCTCTTTGAATTGATGTTTTCATTTTCTTTGGATAGATGCCCAGAAGCCCAGAAATGGAATAACTGGATCATATGGTAGTTCTATTGTGTGTGTGTATGTGTGTGTGTGTGTGTGTGTGTGTGTGTGTGTAAATTCCATACTGTTTTCAGCTATACTATTCTACATTTCCACCAATAGTGTACAAGGGTACCCCTTTTCTCCACATCCTCATCAACACTTGTTACTTTTTCTCTTTTTGACAATAGAGAATCTGACAGGTGTGAGGTGATCTCTCATTTTGGCTTTAATTTGCTGTTCCCTGATTATTAGTGATGTTGAACATTTTTTCATGTTTCTGCTGGCCATCTGTATGTTTCTTTGGAAAAGTGTCTATTCAGGTTCTCTGCCCATTTTTTAACGAGGTTGTTTGTTTTTCTGGTATTAAGTTGTTTAACTTCCTTATATATTCTAAATAGTAACCCCTTATTGGATGCATGATTTGAAAATATTATCTCCCATTCTGTAGGGTGCTTTTTTGTTTCATTGATCATTTCCTTCACTGTGCAGAAACTTTTTAGTACGATACAATCCCATTTGTTTATTTTAGCTTATTTGCCTTGAGGAGACTGGTCCAAAAAAATACTGCTAAGGCTGATGTCAATGAATTTACTGCCTGTGAGTTCTAGGAGTTTTATGATTTCAGGCCTTACATTCAAGTTTTTAATTCATTTTGAATTTATTTTTGTATATGATATAACATAGGTGTCCAATTTCATTCTTTTGCATGTAGTTGTTCAGCTTTCCCAGCATCATTTTTGAAGAAACTATCCTTTCTTTATTCTATATTCATGCCTTCTTTGTCATAAATTAACTGACCATGTGTTCATGGGTTTACTTCTGGGCTCTCTATTCCATTTCATTGACCTATGTGTCTATTTTCATGTCAGTACCATACTGTGTTAATTACCAAAACTTTGTACTATAGTTTGAAATCAGGAGGTATGCTACCCTTAGATTTGTTGTTCCTTCTCAAGGTTGCTTTGGCTATTCAGGGTATTTTTTGTAATTCCATACAATTCTTAAGATTCTTTGTTCTAGTACTATAAAAATTGCTATTGGTATTTTGATGGAGATTACACTGAATCTGTAGATTGCTTTGGGTGGTATGATCCTTGAGGTCCTGAATTTTGACCACTCATATGATGTCAAAAAGCAGGGCAGAGGACTTTTTTCTTTTACTGTTTCCTAGTAAATACCATAGTTGTGCTGCTATTCAGCAAACCAGCAATTGTTAATAGTGCAATGTTATAACCAACAAACTTAAAGGTATTAAAATATTAGTATTTTAATAAAACATAATGTCACAGTCATACTAACAACAAATAAAATCACTTCACCTTACTGCATTTGTATTTATTTGCAGTATGAAAATGTTAGCACTTAAATGGTGTGGGTTTCAATGTATTTTAAACACAGAAATGTCCCATATTGATATCTATGGCCATTATACACTTAGCATTTTTGCATGCTATCATTTTTTACAAATTATGAGACCCATAAAATTAAGTTAGTTAGAAAGAATAAAAGTCACCCTTTCTTTGTCTTATTTTACTGTGAGTATAGAGGCAGACACATGTGGAGTCAAATTTATATTTATTAAATTATTTGAGGAGATTTTGAAAATCAGGGTTAATGCTGATTTATTTTAAATCTCACTAACATTGTAGCTTATGGGGGAAAAAACATTGTGCTAATCTTAGCGGAAAAAAAGCTATTGATTTAGGCCAAAAAAGGTAAATGTAGCACAGCCCTTGGGTTTCCTTTTTCTTTACTCTTCTGCCCAGTGGATCCAAAAATTACTCTTCTGTTTTCATTCAGTTAAATTCTAAAGCAAGTTCAAGTTCCTTTCAGACTTCTTAAACTCATTATACTGTCATGCCTGTGCCTTAAGTTTTGAGTCAGAAAAAGAAAGAAGGCTTATTGCTGAGTTTGGAATATATCATTGCTATTTTTACTTTCATCTCAGGACTCTCAACTTATGATGGATTCTGAGAGGAACTGAAATTGAACAGGAAAAAATAATGTAATCCTAAAAATTACTGCTATAGAAATGCAGAGCATTGGACTAGCTTTTGAGAGTGTTTGGGCATCATATGTACCCTGGCTTGTCTTTTCAGCTTGTTAATTCCATTATGGATGGAAGTGAAACCCCACAAGCTCTACTTGCATTCACACATTTGCTCATGAAAGCGGAAAAAAAAAGTGTGAGTTAAGCCATCTCAAAGTAGACTATTCTATTATTTTAGGAAGCTAAAAGCAAAATGAGCTACTTCAAAGCCTCTGTTACAGAAAATTTTGCCTGCAGGTGACCAGAAATAATCAGGCTGACAAATGTAGGAAATGGACAGTTGAAGTTTATGTTGCAAAACCAATAACTCTCTTTGGACAGGAAGAAACGATGAATTCAGATTTATTACTCATTTCTGTGCTTGGTAATAATAATGTTTTATACTTAAAAATTCTATCAGAAGAGTCCATTGGACTTCAAAATTCAGCCATTGTAATAAAAATACTTGGAGTTAATAAGGGTAAGTATTCAAAAAACAGGTTCTGAAGACACTTTACTATTCTATTACAAAACACTTCCCTTGCTCTCTGCAAAATGCTGCTTGTATGTTATAATCTGAAATGGATAAAATGGCATTGTTTCCAGAGGTTATTTAAATAGGCAAGGGTCACAAATAAGATACTGTGAGGATTAAATATAAAACACAACACAGACTAGGAAAAGAAAGGTAAATATTATATTTATCTTTTATCGTTACCCTAAATCATGTTTTCTGAATGAAGGCCATGTATTATCAGCATCCTGAAAGTCTTTCTTTTTGTTCATATCATCATTTACTCTCCACCTGTACCCTAGAGAGTTGTAATAATGTAGAGAATGTTAGAGTGGCTCTTCTAGAAGAGATATTAATACCTTTTTCTGCAAAAGATACCTAGGGATTACTTGTATCATACATTAGGATAAAATTGAGAAAGTAACTATATTGTCTTTTGACTTTTTTACATAATCCCAAAACACAAAATGAATAAAGTCTAATCATGATTAGCAGTTTAAAATATAAGCATATCCTGTATTTCTAGAAAATGATATTTAAGCTTATAATAAAGCATAACAGTATGCATTCTATTGTGTATATATTAAGATATATTTTATTTATTTATTTATTTATTTATTTATTTATTTATTTATTTAAAGTTTATTTATTTTTGAGACACAGAGAGACAGAGCATGAATGGGGGAGGGTCAGAGAGAGAGGGAGACACAGAATCGGAAGCAGGCCCCAGGCTCTGAGCCATCAGCCCAGAGCCCGACGTGGGGCTCGAACTCACAGACCGCGAGATCGTGACTGGCTGAAGTCGGATGCTTAACCGACTGAGCCACCCAGGCGCCCCATTAAGATATATTTTAGATATGTGTTTAAACTTTGCTACATTAAAACAGTTAATCATTTTTTATCATTAAATGATGAATCATTATTATCATCACATGGTGATCAAGTAATATTACCTTTTAAAATAAAAAAATAGAAAGTGAAAGTATGATATAAGTAAAGTAACAGCCTTACGGACTTGTGGAATTGTGTACAATATATAATTGCTGTGAATAAATGGCACAAATCTAGTGCATATCTAATGCATATCTAGTATTAACTAGATCACTTCTTTATATACATACTACTCTTAAATATGTGTAACACTATGGTTATTAGAGTTATTATTCTCTTTATTTTTCAGTTGAGAACATTGAAGTTCAGAAGAACTAAGCAACTTATCTAGTTGTGCATAGCACATTTGAATTTAGGCTTTAAATCCAAGCCTGTTTTACCTCAAAACATGTGATTGTTTCACTGTACCACACTGCAGAACACCACACTTCATCTATATCTCTAAATGTCTCTATCTCTCTATCTCTATCTCTTCATAAAGGAAGCACAACATTACCTGGGAATTCTCCATGCCCCAGTATGCTGAAGAGCATGTGCCATCAGATATAGAACTACTCAAAATTTGATGAATATTCTCTCACCTTGTGCAAGCAGTTCAAAAAACTAAGAAATCCTGTAATTCTTAACTAGCTTAAGCACAATTGGGGTATTTTCTGCTTCATCAGTGAAGAAAACTCTAGAGAAACTTTAAAGTTGGAAGTAGACTTTCATAAATGGTCCATAAATCCAACTGATTTCCTTTGAATAAGGAGATTGCTACAGTGTCAAGAAAAATTTAGAACTGTGACAACATATTTAGCTTCCCCATATGTGACCATACCTAAACTATAGTATACCTAAGTATACCATATTATATAAACTATAGTATACCTAAGTATACCATGTTATATAAAGTATAGTATACCTAAGTATACCATGTTATGTAAAGTATAGTATACTTAAGATACAGACCTGTTATGAGGGTGGATGGAGAAATATGTAACAGATATACCTATAGGATCATATTTGAAGAAATATGGCCTTGGATTTATATAGTTTTTAAAGACCTCATGTTTTTCACCTAAGCAGATGGAACAGATGGAATTGTAGTGAAGTGATGTTGCTTTAAGGATACCAGAAATGCATTTGTTATTTTCCTGATTTAAACAAACTGCATTTTCTTTTCTCCCTAACTCTGAAGAGTTGGCCTGAATGATGAAATTGATAATGATAGTAAACATAATTATAAAGAGATTTGAATAATCAAGAAAAAAAAACAAAGTTAGACATTTTTAGAACTTTCAACTTTGGCATGGAATCATAAGTAATTGGAAGAATCCAAGCCCAATACACCAAATTTGGCAAGCTGTGTTGTTCACGACCGATGGGAGCTACTACATTCCAGTTATAATTTTAGAACCTGGTAGTTGTTACTATAGAATGCTTATCACCTCTCTTGTTTTTTCCTTCCAATGAAGGAACTGTAACTACAGTTGATATATGTGGGTTTCTTTCCATGCTGGGAAGGTAGAATTGATAAATTTGGGAAGCATGTCTGGCAGGTACACTCACCTCATCTCTCCCCTATTCTGTTTCTCTTGGGAGCAAGCTGTTTACAAAGAGCATGTGTTCTTTTCCTTCCAGGCTCTTGCCTACAAAGATTTCCTTTCCTTGGTTCAGTTTTGTTGATGCTTGATGGTTGAGCCTGACTCATTCTGGGCATCAAGCACATGACCCAATTGATTCATACTAAGCTGTCTTCCAACTTTGCTTCATGAGTACTGTAGGAGGTATTTCATTCTCTATGCATTTTGTTTGTTTCATTTCACAGTGTTTTCACAATTCAGTTGACAAATTGGTGCAATTATATTTATTGAAGCCTTTCAGAGAGACAAATTGTGTACTTATTTCAAGCACAGGAATACAGAGGCATGTGGAGACTCTGATGGAATACGAACAGGGGCCTGTCCTAAATAAAGAGTCCAAAAGGCACAGTACATTGCTCAAACTTTGCCCAAGATTATATGACTTATTCCTTAATTTAACCTTAAACACAAGGCATAATTCTGTTATTGGTGTCTTTGTAATCAGGAAACTACTTTTTGTAATATCATCACAAATTGCACAAACTTAATGGCACTGTTATAGTAATATTTAAAACTGGAACCTCTGGCTGTGGGTTTAAATGTCTACCATTTTGAATCTGGCAGTTTGTGTGCATCTGAGAAAAACGTGTTGCAGGTCAAGGGTATATTTTGTAGTTCCCATTTACCTCTGTGAGCGTGGCATTAACTATCACAAACTGGATTTTAATACCCATTTTGTAAAGCCATAATTTTATGCTGCCATTGTAAAAGTCCTAGGATGACACCACTACAATACCAAGGAAGTGTTTAGAATATCATGGGAGCTAGGGTGTAGCTTCCACATATATGTAGGCATTGTCCAGAGAGTGAAGACTCTGTGCAGCTCTATTTTCTCCTCAACAGTTTTGTGTATGGCATCAAACTCCAGGGAACATGTATAGGTATGAAAATGGGGAATATAATTAAGCAGAGACACAAAAGGAACTTGGAAGGAATTGGCAATGTTCTCTTTGTACCTGGGTGGTAGATAAAGTTAAATTTACTGTTATTCCTTAAATTGCTTATTAAGGTAAAATGCACAAATATTAAATATACAATTCATTGAATTTTGTAGCAAAGTGGGAGGTATTCCCCCTACCCCAGATAGTTTACTCATGTCCCATTTCAGTTAATCCCTACCTCTTTTCAGAAATTACTGTTTGCTAGAACTATAAATTATTCTTGCCTAGACTTCAATTTCATTTGGAGTTTGCTTTTTTAAATATGACTTTTTTTTCCTCAATATATACATTTTTAAGATTCATCTCTATTGTTACATGCATGGGCAGTTTAATCTTTGTCTATTTTATTATTTTTTTAATGTTTGAGAGAGAGGGAGTGCACTTGCAAGTGGAGGAGGGGCAGGGGGAGGGAGGGAGGGAGGGAGGGAGGGAGAGAGAGAGAGAGAGAGAGAGGGAGAGAGACTCCCAAGCAGGTTCCACACTGTTGGCACAGAGCCCAACCCAGAACTCATCTCAAAAAATGTGAGATCATGACCCGAGCTGAAATCAAGAGTCAAATGCTCAACCAATTGAGCCACCCAGGTACCACAATCTTTCTTCATTTTAAATGAGCTTTCCTGAGGTAAACTTACATATTGTAAAGTTTACTAATTTCAAGAGTACTATTAGATGAATTTGGGAAAATATGTATAGTTGTGCAACAGCCACATATATAATCAAGATAATTTCTTTTTTGTCAAACTCAGTGAAATAAAACTCAGTCCAAGATGATGTTAAAATGATCCATAGAAACTGATACAATACAGTGATAGTGTAAAATAAAGAATATTTTTCATATAACTGATGGATAGCAGCTACAGATCTTCCTCAACTTATGATAGGATTACACCTCAATAAACACATCATTAATTGAAACACCATAAGTCAAAAATACAGGTAATACACCAAACCTACCGACATCATGGCTTAGTCTACCCCTCCTTTAAACATGCTCAGAACGTTTACGTTAGCAGATAGTAGGGCGAAATCATCTCACACAAAGCCTATTTTATGATAAAGTGTGGGATATCTCGTCTAATTTATTGCATACTGTACTGAAAGTGAAAAGCACAGTGGTTGTACGTACAGAGGGGTTTGAGTGTATCAGCTGTTTACCTCTCTGGTCGTGTGGCTGATGGGGAGGTGGGGCTTGCTGCCCACCATCACAAGAGAGGATGGTATCACGTGTCGCTGGCCCAGAGGAGAAAAACCCAAAATTCAAAGTTCATTTCTACTGCATGTGTATCACTTTAGATACATCCTACACTGAAAAAAATCTAAGCTGAAATTTTGTAAGTTAGGGACCATCTGTAGAAATCTGACTTAATTTACATTTTATTTTAACACCATTAATGCCTGTATATTTTGGCAGCAACAATGATGCAGTCGCTGTTTATGTCACGGTAGAAGAGACGAAGGCTTGGAGACTATCTGGATGAATAGAAACATAGGGACTGCATTGCTGAGGAATACGGGAATAGGTCTTTGCACCTTAATGATTGTGGTTTTGTAAGTTGGCATTAGTTTTATAAATAGTCCTGAGGTTTTAAGAATATTTTTGAAACATGGCTGGAAATCATTAAACTAATGTATCACCAAGTACTGAAGACAGACAGAAATAGTGAAGAAAAAACACTAAAAGTCCAGGCAGCTGAGTTTCTATTAGGTTGGTTTTTATCAGAATTGCATAAGTAAGGGTTCTCTGCCTTGACTGAAGTCAGTTTAGTAATTCTTTGTTATTTGCCCCCAGGAAATGGTCTCAAGGAAATGGTGTACATGTTAAATTGCCACAAGCTTCAAGTTAATAAACCTTTAACTTATGATTGGCTTTTTAATAAACACAAAGACAAAGACACATAAAGGAAGGGGGGAAGAAAGGAGAGGGGCAAAGGAGAGAAAAGAGAGTGGAAAGAAGAGAGAGGGAAAACCTCTTAAGGTATCTTGCCTAAAGGCCTTTGACATCAGCAAAGCTCCACTTTTTAACTTCCTGTTTCCAAACCCAATTGCACTATTTTTATAGCTTTATTTCTGGGCTTATTCAGCAGAAAAGCAGAGGTGGCAGAGGATTCAGTTAAGAGTTACTCTCCAGGGCATATCTGCCAGTATTTTCTTTTCTCAGGACATCTTATTTAACCTATAGCAGCAGTAAGAATCGAAGCCCTATTCAGCAAAATGAAGATTCTTTCAATATGTTTCTCTGCCATGGTGTTCACTGTAACACCAGAATATAGTAACTGGGGCCTAGGTAACTATACAGTGGTAATTCAAGAAGCCTAATTCTTTCTCCCTGGCTTTCTGGTAAAAGGAATGAAAACACAGGTGAAACTAAAACTCAGATATCTTTAACAACATTAATTCTGGCCTCCCAGAACCTCCAGCCAGAGAACAATAAAGAGGAAAGAGCAGAAAAAAAAATACATAGGTAGGTAGATAGATAGATAGATAGATAGATAGATAGATAGATAATATTTCATAACAAAGAAGACTAATAACACATGGGTTGAATAAATACTCATATTTATTAGTCCCCTTTGTTGGGGAAATATAATTAAAAACAAAATCTTCTTCCAACCCAGATCCTCTTCACAAATATAGCAATGAAAGAAAACACTTTTATTATCGAATAAACATTAAACCGCAACATGATCTGCAAAACAGGCAATCTGCTAAGAGATTGCAAAGATAGGAAGAAATCCCACCTTTTTAAAAAGCCAAGGAGATACAATCCATTATATACATGTTCTCAAGATAAACAATCTACTCCTCCAAGTAAGAGGAATTAACAATTGGGCACAGAGTTCATCCTGGATCTACCTGGTAATTATTGACCATGTACATAGTGGCTTAATCCAGAGGAAAACTAAACAAAACAAAAAGCCTTTCATATCTTTAAGGATAGGAGGTAGTTTTGCAACCAAGGACAAGCCACAGAAACTAAAAAGATGGGAGTGCTATCTCATCCCATAGCTAGCTCCCAGGTCCTTGAGAAAGACATTTCTGGGTCTTAAAGCAGACAAAAGACCGTTGTAGTTTTCAAAAATATATATATTTTAAGGAAAATGGACTTATAATTATACATTTTCTAAACTAAATGCTCTTAGAAAAGGGAGAGAGAAGTCTTTTCCCTTATTTCTGGTGAGGAGAATTAAGTCTATGTTTAAATTTTTATTTACCCTTACACTTTTCAGTTATTTATTAACTCATCATGTATTCAGCAAATGTTTCCTAATATATTATTGCTTAAAACTACCCACTCTTATCAATTTCACATTTGTAACCCATTTAAGAAACATCACAAAAAATATTTAAAAAATAAGATACCGTAGCAGAGTAGAGGATAGATATCTCAGGCCAGTTATCTAAAGTCATTAAGTGGAATTAAGCATGAAGTTATTTTTCACAGCTATATCTCAGAAGTGATTCAGAATTTCAGGTAAAACAGAATTTTAGTTTCACGTCAAGTCAAGCATTTCATAGGGATAGAAAAAAACCCCAGAAACAAGTATATTTATGGGTTCTTATACATATTAAGCTATATCATATTACGACTAGTCAAATATCAATATAAACCATTTTCATTTTGACTAGTCAACAGGACTGATCCATAATTCAATCAGAAAAGAAGCAAAGAATACACTGAAAGTGTTTTCTGATTCATGATATAAAAATAAGTAGTATGGGGCACCTGGGTGGCCCAGTTGGTTAAGCATCTGACTCTCGGTTTTGGCTCAGGTCATGATCTCAGGGTTTGTGAGTTCAAGCCTCATGTTGGGCTCTGCACTGACAGCGCAAAACCTGCTTGCGATTTCTCTTGGGATTTCTCCCTCTCTTTCTGCCCCTCCCTGGCTTTCTCTCTCTCTCTCTCTCTCTCTCTCTCTCTCTCTTTCAAAAAATAAACTTTAAATTTTTTTTTAAAATATGTAGTATTATAATTCCAGATTTATTTGAATCTATATGTAAATTTAAGTGGAAATACCTAACTAAATTCTTAAGCAATGAAAAGTTAAATTTTTTGTAAATAACAGCATAAGAATCTTTTTCTGTATAGCAGTGGCTCTCAATTATAGAGATAATTCCCCACTCCCACCCCGACCATCCCAGGAGGACATTTGACAATGCCTGGAGCCATTTGGCTGTCACTGCTGGAGGGGGAGATGGCGCTGCCAGCATCTAGTGGGTGGAGGCCAGAGATGTCGCTAATACATCCTAAATGCACAGCACAGTCCCCCATAATAAAGAATTATCCAGTTCAAATGTCAGTAGCGCTGAGGGTTAAGAAAACTTGATCTGTTATAGAGTTAATTTTGTGGTAGTATTAGTGCAATTCAACTTTTCTTCCCACTGAAATTTCTTCCTCGCTGAGTTTTCTTCCTCCACTGAGAGGTCTAGTATGTGTATTGACCTATAGATCCTAGGTTCAAACTAAAGTTGATAGTGATTCGCACTGAAACATAGAAATTATAAAGTATGAATAGATCATTATTCTAATCTGTGAGAAACCTAACAATTTTCTTCAATTATTGAATAACCTGACATAAAATACCTGAAGCTGACAAGATGATAAAGCAACATCTGTAGTATAGAGGTAAAAGCTATCCCTAAAGTCTTCTATCTGGACAGTTTGTTGTGAAATGATTTAGTATCGCAAGAAGAAAGACATATCAACAAAGTGTGGGGGCTATCCCCATTTTAACGGACTAAATCTGATAAGGACAGTGTTTCATGCTTTTAACCAAACAATATGTACAAATTAAGTCACAGCAATATCTCCTCCAATAGTTGGAAATAATAGAAAATGGCAAATCTTTGGCTTCAGAAAATAAATACTTTAAAGGTGAAAAATCAAAACAAATAATGTTTAAAAAATTTGAACATGAACCCTTCCTTAAAGCATTATCTGGGAGAAAGTTAAGCTATATTTTATATAATGAAGATTTATGTTATATGATAACAGATATTTCTTAGCAATACATACATTTATCAAAATCTGTTCCTTAGTGGGCGCCTAGGTGGTTCAACTGGTTAAGCATCTGACTTTGGCTCAGGTCATGATCTCTCAGTTTGTGGGTTTGAGCCCTGCGTTGGGGTGTGTGCTGACAGCTCAGAACCTGGAGCCTGCTTCAGATTCTGTGTCTCCCTCTCTCTTCCCCTTCCCTGCTCATGCTCACTCTCATTCTCTCTCTCTCTCAAAAATAAGTAAACATTAAAAAATTAAAAAAAAATTTGTTCCTTAATATAGGAGAGACAAACTGATTTTAAAAATCATTTAGGTATTTGTTTCATTTCCCCAAATTTATACACAAAATACAAAATTCATTATTAGTAACAAAATGGGATTCATGTATAGATGATCCTTGACTTAGGATGTTTTGACTTAGGATTTTTCTGCTCTACAATGGTGTGAAAGCGATACCCATTCTATAGCATTGTACTTTGAATTTTGATCTTTTCCTCAGCCTAGCCCAACAGGGCACAGCCCTCTCTCAAGATGCTGGGCCATGGCTCCCAGTCAGCCACACCATCACAAGGGTGAACAAGCTGATATTCTATACCTATCCGACCATTCTGTTTTTTACTTTCAGTACAGTATTCAATAAATGACATGAGATATTCAATATTTTATTAGAAAATAGTCTTTGGGTTCGATGATTTTGCCCAATTGTAGAATAATGTCCATGTTATGAGCACGTTTAAGGTAGGCTTGGCTAAGCCAGGATGTTAGGTAGGTTAGGTGTATTAAGTGCATTTTTGACTTACAGTATTTTCAACTTATAATCGGTATATCAGGACAAAATTCCATCGTAAGTCAAGGAAGATTGGTTCCCTGTTATTTTACAATTAAAAATCTGTATGTCCATAGTTTGAAAGGTAAAGGTATGGATTCCAGATCATAAGGACTTTATAGTCATCAGTGGAGGTTAGATAAAATTCTCAGCTACTTATATAAAATTTTCCACTTCTGCTTAAAACTTACAATTTTATCAAAGTAGGTAAGACTATTCATAAAATTACTTTATGCCCAAGGACCTGAGATTCTCTTTGCTATGATTACATTGTTTCAAAATCCATTACTTCTCCAACACCACCTCTGAAACAGTTTTCCTATGAGTGTATTGTATCAAAAGCTCTATCTCTTATTCACCAAATAATGGACTTTTTAATTTTATTTTATTTTATTTTATTTTATTTTATTTTATTTTATTTTACTATCTTGGCACCAGAGGGAAGAAGCATCTTCACTTTGATTATACTTGAACAAAGTCTAAATAGTCTACTTTCCTTTCAGACAATTTTTCTTTGTATTTGCCATTTCCAGGATTCACTGCTATTTGCAAACCACTTAAAGTCCTATTCTGAATAAATAAATAGAAATTCTCATTATAAGGGAGACTTCCAATTCATAATGGATGAAACAAAAAATAAAAAAAATCCTTTGATATATACTTCAAGTTTTTATGCCTACCATATTCAGAATTTTTTAAAAAAATATGAAAACAGAAAAAGGGAAGGTTGATTTTAGAAAAGACGAAAGGGAAAATGTCTCAGGGCTTCCCTGGCAGTAAGTTAAGGAAAAATATTTTCTTGGTATCTCTAAACTAAAAGACACATTAAAGGAAATTTAAGCTAACTCTCCCATGTCTTGCTCTAAAACATGAGTCCTAAAGTAAAATTTAAAGACTTGTAATTTTGTCAAAGTAAGAGCAAACTTTGAATTAGAATAAGGCACTTTGGAAATAGTTTTAAGTATCATTAAAATTGACTTAATACATATGAATGCATCCTTTCTCTCTCTTTTTTCTCCTGATTTCTTTCATTATCTTCCTCCTTTCACTAAATTAAAGGACTTATAAATGGTTTTTGCTTAAGGATAATATATATTGCTATTGGTTTTGTATTACTGGATAGCAAATCACCACAACATTGGTGGCTTACAACAACAGGTTTATGATCTCAGGATTTCTATGGGTAAGAACTCTGGGCATGACTTAACTGGGTTCTGTGCTCAAGGTGTCTTCACAAGAGTGTTAGCTAGGGCTGTGTCACCTGAAAACTCAACCGGGAGAGGATCTGATCCTAATAGGTTCACTCATGGTTATTACACATATTCCTTTTCATTTGGGTTGTTGGACCAAGGGTTTCAGTTCCTTCTTAGCTTTTGTTCAGAGGCTGTTCTTAGTCCCTTACCTCTCAATAGCCAGTTCACAGTGTAACAATTTGTTTCCTGAAAGCCAGCAAGAAAGACAATCTGCCAGAAAAGACAGAAGTTACAATATTGTATAATGCCGTCATGGGAGTGACATTCCACCCCTGCTATAAGTTCTGTCTGTTAGAAACAAGTCCCATGTTCTGCCCTTATGCAGCAGGAGGATACAGAAGGGGATGGGCGGCAGGAGAAGGTAAGGTGGTAACACCAACATGAACTTAGAGTCTGTTCTACACAATAGCTAAGATACGTTGAAAACTTAAGGTTCCAAAATTTTCTGGTTGTCCTCAGTTATTCCTTTACTGATGGTAATAAAATTAATAAATTTTCTCTAGGGTTATAACTCTCAGGAATAAATGTTACATATGTTTGCCTTTATATCAAATCAGTTAGACAGCCAATGGAATAAGAGAGCAAGTTATATGTACTTCTTTCTTCCCACATTCTGGAACTTGGATGTATTAGTGAATTATCTTTGATTACCTGGCATGCTGTCTAGTTAACATTTAATAATGAACACTAACACATTTAATTAACCAATACTTCTAAAAAGTAGAGTCTACTTATCTTAATATTATAGATAAGGAAAGTGACATAAAAAAGTAAAACATTTTATCCAGAGACACATAGTAAGTTCTGGTGCCACAGTCTGAATGTGGAATATAAATCTACAGCTTATGATTTTATCACTATTAGTTTACATCTTTATAACTTCACAATTGGCATTTGGTAAACAAAACATTTTAAACTCAGACCAAATTATTGAAACAGCAAAGAAAACAATTCTGCATATTATGTGGAAAGGTTTCAAAATATCCATTTGATTTCATCAATGGTGATTCCTAATTTGGTATCAATAGAAAAAATAAAATCAGAGGGATACATTTGAATGTTTTATATTTTTATTAATAAACTGTGACTCATCCTTTATATATGATGGAGTTTTCTGAACAGTTCTCTATAAGAAAAACAGTCTCCACATAAGAAAGACCTTCAGTATAAGGCTTAGATGAAATAGGATACACCTAGAGGTTTGTGCTGAATGTTTATAACATTTGATTTTATTAATGAAAATAGATGTTTGAATAAATAGAGTAAACTGCATTGTCTAAAATAATCTAAACCTAGGTATATCTTCTTAAAAAGTTCTCTAGCATATCAAGTAGTACTTTATCCTTTAATACCAAAATAAATTTTCTTGAATTAATCTCTGTTGTTTCCAGAAAGGAGCATACACACACACACATGCACACGCACACGCACACAGAACAAATTAAGTAGTAAAAAAGTCAACATCAAGAGTTACTTAGCTCTCTCCTTTTCTCTGCCATCATTGTGTGTATGGATCAGTGTGTGTAGGATTAACTGTTCCTCACCATGTCCTTCTTATAAGACTTTCAGGATTGAGTGATTCTTGGCCAAGAAACAAGAGCAGAATTATCCCATTCCCTACTAGATTCAGGTGAAAACTGGTAATAAAATCAGGTACGACTCCAAGAAGATGCATTGGAGAATAACCAGGCTGGGTGTATAAGGGATCGTCCATGGGATGGCACATGTATTTATGCTGCGTGAAGGTCATGTGCTCGTATCCTATCACTCTGTAAACAACACCACTACCTGAACAATAGACATGTTTTGACGGAGAAATGTTTTTTGGGGGGGACTATCCTTCTGTACCAGTAGGTTGGTTCAGTAATTCGTGAGACCTTTTGTTTGAGAAGAAAAAAAATTACTTATGATGAACAAAATATACTGGTAGAGATTCAAACCCTGGCCAACCAGCCCAGCTGGTACTTCTTGTAGCACACTGCATGCCTCTACCATGCACTGGCTACCTTTTATGAGAAGTAAAACAAACCAGCAGCCCTTCCCCTTGTTGGACCTCAGCTGAAAGACTCACGTCTGGTGACTCAAATTCCTTGCCGCTCTGGCTTACCCAGGATGACCACAAAAGCATTAGAAGTACTGATTTTGGAGTTACAAATAAATGTCACTAGGTGGGCAAATTGGCAAATACAGAATCTGAATAATGAGGAAAGATGTCTATTAATTAGAGGAATACTTGTAAAATTCTTCCCCACACTAATTCTTGCAAAAGTCCTACTTTTTGTTCATCTATTCCAGTGACTTCCTGTGGTAATGACTTGTAAAGTTCTATAACTCCCTAGAAATTTTGATTTCTTTGGATGAGGATAGAAAGAAAAATAGTAGAGCTTCACTTCAAATCTTTTAAAAATTCACATCTACATTAGCCATCAAATAGAATTGTGAAGAGGAATAATTTGAGTGTGTTCTCAAAACAGCAAATAATAAAACAATTACAAACACACATAATTTTCTAGTTATTAGAGGGGATAAGAGATAATACCAAATTCTTTTTATTATGACATAGACTTTTTGATATATTTAACATTAATCAAGCTGACAGCATTAGTTAAAATGACTTCTATTTTTAGGCTTATTACAATTTTTAATTTATATTTCTCCCCATTATCATGCTGCATGCTTCCTTAATTAAATTGTTTTGTGTATCCATCTAAATGATGTTCTTTGCTTCACTATTTCATGCACTGTGTGTACCAATTTGATAATGAAGTAAAACAATCCAATATTTTGTTGAATTTTTAAAAAATTTAACCCACTGGCTCTGCACTTAAATATTTATGTATAAAACCATTTCATTTTCATCATGGGCATTTGTCTCAAAAGAGTAATATATAGAGGTGCCTGGGTGGCTCAGTCAGTTGAGCATCTGACTTCGGCTCAGGTCATCATCTCACAGTTCGTGGGTTTGAGCCCCGTGTCGGGCTCTGTGCTAATATAATAGCTCAGAGCCTGGAATCTGCTTTGGATTTTGCATCTCCCTCCCTCTCTCTCTCTCTCTCTGCCCCTCCCCCTACTTGTGCTCTGTCTCTCTCTCTCAAAAATGATTAAAAAAAATAAAGTTAAAAAAAGAGTAATATATATTGTGTTCTTTATTACATATTTAGATTCTAGGTTTTGATACAAATATAATTGTTATTAAATAGGTATTTGAATGCTATTCTGATTTCTATGTATTATATAAAAAGAGACTCTATCCCCTACCATCACCCCACCCCCTCCATGAGACAACCATAACCACAAGAATAGAAATCCTGGAGTTTATTGGAAGCTTTAGAAACCTAACATATTATTTATATCCACACATTTGTATGGCAAGAATAACAGACTAATAGAATTTTACTTTGCTCTCCTACCAACTTTTAGCAAACCACCACTTTCTCTGAACATGATTTATTTAATCTATACAATTAAAGAAATAATACCTATGGTAGAGGGCCACCTGGGCAGCTGAGTTGGTTAAGCATCCACCTCTTGATCTCAGCTCAGGTCTTGGTCTCAGTGTTGTGAGTTCAAGCCCCATGTTGGGTTTCACACTGGGCATGAAGCCTACTTAAAAAAAAATAACTATAGTAGATATATCACATGGCTATGGTGAGGATCAGATTAAAAAGTTTGAAGTTACTATAAATGCAAGACAAATTTAAAAATTGCTATTTCATTTGATATATTCTTAATTTGAGTATAGTTGATGAACAATGTCATATTTGTTTCATGTGTACAATTTAGTGATTTGACAAGCTTGTATATTATGCTATGTTCATCACAAGCATACCTACCATCTGTCCCATTATGTTGCTTTTACAGTCGCATTGACTGTATTCCTCATGATGTACCTTTTCTTCCCATGACTTAATCATTCCATAACTGAAAGCCTGTATCTCCATCTCCCCTTCACTCATTTTGACCAACCCCCCCAAACCCCTCCCTTCCGGAAACCATCAGTTCTCTGTATTTATAGGTGTAATTCTTTTAAATTTCATTTTTTTATTCCACTAATGAGTGGAATCATATGGTATTTATATTTCTCAGTCTGACTTATTTCACTTAGCATTATACCCTCTGGGTCCATCCATGTTCTTGCAAAAGGCATGATCTCATTCTTTTTATGGCTGCATAATATTCTATTGTGTGTCTGTGCATACACACACATCTTCATCAATAAACATTTAGGTTGCTTCCATATCTTGGCTATTGTAAAAAATGCTGCAATAAACATGGGTACACATATCTTTTTTAATTAGTATTTTTATTTTCCTTGGGTAAAATTCCAGTAGTGGCATTACTGGATCCACTGATATTTCTATTTTTAATTTTTAGGGAAACTCCATACTGTTTTCCACAGTGGCTGTACCAATTTACATTCCCACCAATTTACATGCACAAGGGTTTTTCTTCTTCACATCCTCACCAGCACTTATTTCTTTGTCATTTTGATTTTAGCCATTCTAACAGGTGTGAGGTGATATATCATTGTGGATTTGATTTGCATTTCCCTGATGATCGTAATATTGAGCACTTTTTTATGTGTCTGTTGGCCATCTGCATGTCTCCTTGGGAAAATGCCTGTTAAGTTCCTCTGCCCGTTTTTTAATCAGATTGGTGTTTTTTGATGTTGAGTTGTATACACTTTCTCCATATTTTGGATATTAACTCCTTATCAGATATATCATTTGCAAATATCTTCTCCCATCTGGTGGGTTATCTTTTTGTTTTGTTGGTGGTTTTCATTGCTGTGCAAAAGCTTTTTATTTTGATCTAGTCCCAACAGTTTATTTTTGCTTTTGTTTCCTTTGCCATTAGACATATACCTAGAAAAATATCACTACGGCTAATGTCAGAGAAATTACTGCCTGTGTTTTCTTCTAGGAGTTTTATGGTTTTAGGTCTCACATTTAGGTCATTAATGAATTTTGAGTTTTTTTGTGTGGTATAAAAGTGGTCCAGTTTTGTTCTTTTACATGTAGCTGTCCAGTTTTCCCATCACGATTTATGGAAAAGACTGTCTTTTTCCCCATTGCATATACTTGCCTTTTTTGTTATGTTAATGGACCAGACCATATAATTGTGGGTCAATTTCTGGGGTTTCTATTCTGTTCCATTGATGTATCTATTTGTGTGCCAGGTGCGTACTGTTTTGATTACTACTGCTTTATAGTATATCTTAAAATCTGGGATTTTGCTACCTCCAGCTTTGTTCTTCCTAAGGATTGCTTTGGCTATCCAAGGTCTACTGTGGTTCCATATGAATTTTAGGATTATTTGTTCTAGTTTTGTAAAAAAAATGCTGTTGGTATTTTGATAGGGATTGCATTAAATCTGTTTTGGGCATTGAGTTGCTTTAGAAATGAATATGGACATTTTAGCAATATTAAGTCTTGAACCCATGAATATGGAATATTTTCCCATTTGCTCATGTCATCTTTAATTTCTTTTACCAGTGTTTCATAGTTTTCAGTGATTTTTTATGAAGAGAGATTTACCTAAGAGGCAAACAGGAAGAGAGTATATAGTCATTAAACCCTATGTTGTATTTTAAATTTGTGTTTAAGTGTCAGCTTTTTCATTAAAAATTAATTTTGTTAGAGTAAAATCATTGCCACTCTTACTGATGTTTCCTTCCTCTATACCTAGCATAGTGCATAGACCAAAGCAATTTCTCAGAATACATTTGTTAAGCAAATGAGGATAAACATTGTTTTCCTAACCAAATTATTAGGTAGAAGCAAAAATAAATTCCACATATACATAAACATATATATATATATATATATATGAGAAAGCTCATATATATACATATGAGAAAAATGTGAGAGAAATCTTTATAAACTATAAAATGTTTATATATATGTTATATATATTTATATATATATGTTATATATTATATTTATATATTATATATAATATTATATATTATAAAATTTTTAGTTATTGTTTTTTAAATTCAGGGTTGGTCTTCCCTTGCATATAAACAGTAGTTCTATCCATACAGAGTTATGAGTACTGTCTAGTTAATTGTATGTTTGGATTTTTCCATTTTTGATTATATTTTGACGTCTGTTGATAAGGACCTTTGAAGCAGCTGTCCTTAAGTATAGTTGCAATCCTTAGCTAAAAAACTCTGAAGCTAAGAGTCACACAAAAACATGGTGCAGAGACTGATATTTAAACATTGAGGAAAATGGAAGATTATGACAGTAAACCAAACTTTAATGAACTACCAGGCACCCTTTAATGACAACTCTTAATTATCTCAATAAAAGAGTTTTGTTTTCCAGTCACATTCACAAAAAAAGAGGGACAATTTATACTGAAAAACTAGCCATTAAAATGCTTCTGTTATGTAATGATAGGTTGGATTTAATCATGTTAAACACTAAATCTCATCATATTTATTTCTTTTACATTTAACCTAGGAACAGAGTTAGATGGTTTTGCTGAAATAGTGATTAAATCATCAATTAGAATGTTCTAATTTTGGGGTGCCTGGGTGGCTCAGTCAGTTAAGCATCTGACTCCAGCTCAGTCATGATATCACAGTTCATGTGTTTGAGCCCCATGTGGGGCTCTGTGATGACAGGTCAGAGCCTGGAGTCTGCTTTGAATTCTGTCTTCCTCTCTCTCTGCACTTGTGTTTTCTCTCTCTCTCTCAAAAATAAACAAATAAACATTAAAAAAAGAGAGAGAATGTTTTAATTTGGTGACCAACAGAATACCTCACAATTTATAGATATCAAATTTGGAATTTGCAAATGGAAGATAATTCACCTGAGCTCTCTTCTTGTCTTCCACAGCAGGCTTCAGGAGGCTCTTTGCCTATTATGTCTCACTATCTATAGCTGTACATATATCCCCAGAGGATCACCTTCTTTAAATGAAGTCTGAACAGTTAAAAAGCAACCAATATTCAAAATCTTGTAAATCACATGAAGCATAGTTACTTGTGTTTACTTCTGTCAGGTAAAGGATCCTCTGTGTGTCCAGGGCTTCATTTGGCCTCACTCAACTGAATGGCAACACACTTACCCATGAGATAAACTGAGGGAAAAAATCTGAGAAATCTGTATTTAGTCTAATATTTCCAACTTGTAAGGAAAGGTATGGGGCTTTCCCTCTATTTTTATTGCTTAATACATTTCTGCTCTTCCCTTCCCTCCCTTAAATAAAATGGATAGAAGTCTCTCGTTTACATATATCATTTCACTGATTATTATATATATAATATTTACATATTATATATAATTTACATACTGTGTGTATTATTCATATTAATCAAGATCACACACTACTTGGCTCTATTTAAATAACAAAATATTTAAAAATAAATTTCAAATATTAGTAAGTAGGCAAAAAGTGACTTGAGGCAAATAAAGAAGCATGTAAAATTTCAAGAGCTATACATAACCTACTCTTTAATAACATTGTCTTAATGAGAATAAATAATGGCTAGGGAACTGGATAATATACCACAGAGTCTTTTCTCCTTGGAGTTGTTAATTTCTTTCATGAAATTGATTCAGTGACTAGTAGCATGTCTTCTTGAGATACCATGGGTTATGTATTTTGAGATAAAAATAGTAGTCTTTGAAATACTATATGACAGGTTGAATAATGGATTCCCAATTATGTCTATATCCTAACTTCTGAAATTTGTGAATAGATCACCTTACATGGTAAATAAAATGGACTCTGCAATATAATCAAGTATTTTGAACTGGGGAAATTACGGTGTATTAACTAGGTGGGTCTGATGCAATCACAGGGATCCTCAAAAAGGGAAAGCCAATAGGTCAGTGTGAGGACAACACAATCTAATGATGGAAGAAGGTATTGGAGTAACGTCATCATTAAGCCAAGGAATGTCTGCATCCTTGAGTCTGGGGGAAGCTGGGAATGGCTTCTTTCCTGGGACACTCATAAGTAACCAGCTCTTCCAACACATTAATTTTAACCCTGTAAGACTAATTTCAGACTTTGACATCCAGAACTATCAGAAAATAAAAATGTGTTAAGCCACTAAATATGTGGTAGTTCGTTATAGCAGCAGCAGCAGGAAATAGTGATTTGATTTGTGGTTAATGGGGATGAGAATGCAAGTGCTGTTTTCTTCTTCACAAAATTGCTACTGGGGTCTGAGCAGACAACTACATGTAATAAACCCAGGTTATCTAGTCAGAAGGTGAGTAATTATATCACAGTCTAAGTAGTACCCTAAAGACATAGTTATGATAGAGTGCAAGGACATACATGAAAATCAGTTAAATTGGTAGTAGCTATATTCTCAAAATTGTGCTTCTATGAGAAGCCAATGAACAAACAACAAAATCTACAGTAAATCAAGGAAATACTCAAAAAATTCTAGATTCATCAAGCAATATGCATGGCCTGTTAAGAACACATATACATTTTTAAATCAAATTGAGTCAAGTACTCTGGTTATTTTGCCATAAATATCTCCTGTGCCCTTTAATGAACTCCTTTACCTTCAAACATCAATGGGTGCTTACATATCAGTATAAAATGTAGTGACTTAATAAGTAAATTATTACTTGGCAGTGTTCTCAACTTTGATTTTTTTTTTTTACACTAGGGAGAGCAGCAGAGTATGCTTAGTGCCAAAGGCTGTTGGTATATACAATGGAAGTAGCCCTGAAAAGACAAAGACTATATACAGAGAATCAATATTGATAGTTAAAAAAAAAAAGCCCTAGAAGTGATAGGACCCAATTACACTAAGTGTGTAATATGTAATAGTGGGATAAGAAGGGTTGAAAAATATATAGAAGTTAGAAAGTATAGAATGAGGTATTTATCTGTATATTTATATATGTATATTGACATTTCTATTTTGTTTCAAAAGTGTTTTATATAAGCTATACATATTGCTGAATTAAACCATTATCATTGCTCTATAATATGGTACTTTAGTTTTTTTAAAGATTTTTTTTTTAATATTTATTTTTCAGAGAGAGAGAGAGAGAGAGAGAGAGAGAGAGAGAGAGAGAGAGCATGAACAGGGGAGGGGCAGAGAGAGAGGGAGACACAGAACCCAAAGCAGGCTCCAGGTTCTAAGCTGTCAGCACAGAGCCTGATGCAGGGCTCGAATGCACAAATTGTGAAATCATGACCTGAGCTGAAGTCGGACGCTTAACCAACTGAGCCACCCAGGCGCCCCTACAATATGGTACTTTAAAGAAATTGCTTATTTGGAGACATAATTAAAATAGGTAAAAATAAAAATCACTCAGAATACAGTAATATTGCTGAGATTGTACGACCGTGACACACTAGTATGGTTAAAATATTCTAAAATCAAATCACTTAGTATTCATGCTTATTTTGTATAAGTGTGTATGTGGTGTGTGTGTACATGCATACTTGTTCCTTGGTGCCTCTAAACTAGCTTGACAACTTTTCATATTGTATGCAACTTAATCAGCTTTGATGTGAAGTAGAGTCAACCTGATTTTACTTTCTTAATTATATAATTCATATTTGAACATAATATTGAAGTAGACAAACCATTTTCACATGCCACCATTATGAATATTACTGCATTTTATAAAACGATTACTTTGTTCAAGTTCCCCATAGAATTTTATGATCTTCATAATTTGAAGTAAAGAAGGAAGTTGGCCTAGACCTTATTCCTTATATCTTTGAAGAGTCGTAATTACCCTAATTATCTGCTCCAGTGCAATGTTAAAATGCTTTAACACTCCACTTTACCTCCGGAGGAATGTACTTAGTTTCTAAGAAGTTGCCATCTGTTTTTTATTTGAATACTCACCGTAGGTTAAAAATCCACTTGTGTGTTCAGTGCTATCAACATCATCCATCATGGATTTCCCATTTCAGGGGCAGATGCTCTGCAAATGACAGTAGGAGGCATAAAAGCAAGAGTTAGTGCAGAGAAGGGCGCAGATTTGTACCACCTCCTCCACTGAGACACAGAGACTCTTTTCACTCTTTTTTCAACTCTTCTTTTTCGTCTTTATTACTATTAAAAAAAGTATGTTTCTTTCTTTCTTTCTTTCTTTCTTTCTTTCTTTCTTTCTTTCTTTCTTTTCTTTCTTTCTTTCTTTCTTTCTTTCTTTCTTTCTTTCTTTCTTTCTTTCTTTCTTTCTTTCTTTCTTTCTTTTGAGAGCAAGAGATCGAGTGCACAAGTAGGGGAGGAGTAGAGAGAGAGAGGGAGAGAAAGAATCCAAGCAGACTCTGCTGTCAGCTCAGAGCCCAGTGCGGGGGTTGATCTCACAACCATCAGATCAGGACCTGAGCCGAATCAAGAGTCATTTGTTTAATTGACTGATCCACCTAGGCACCCCTTCTTTTTCCTCTTTAAATGAACTTTTAATGATCTTCATCAATCCCAGAATAGTCTTTGCAACCTCTCTTAATTTCCTCCAGTTCTCTGCTAATGTACATACTTTTACAAAGTATTGCAAACATTGCAATTTGAGGAAAGCAAAGTATGAAAATTAGCAGAATAAAGAGATTGAATGTCACAGTAACATCTTATTTCAATTAATTTGAAACAGTGTAAATGACATGTAAATTTGACTTCAAAAAGTTACATAGACAGTGTCAACCAGAAGTATCAGTTTGTTATCTATAGTACTGTAAATTTCCAATCCTGATTACAATTGACGGTCTATCAGTTGGATAGTTTAGATAAAGGGAAATTATGGTTTTGAAAACAAGCTATAAATTAGTCGTTTGTGAGGATGTTTTTCCTTTCATCACTAATCTGTTTAGGAATCTAATGGAGGTTATATATTCTCTCCCTAAAGGGAACAATTTCATTCATTCAATATTTTATATTAAGTTTAGAATGTCCATGAACTCTGTGAAATATAGTGTTGTCTTGACCTGACATTCAAACTTGCATTTTAATAGAAATGCAAAATGTAGAGTAGGCATATAAAGTTTAATGTTGAAGTAAATGTATAAAACATAACTGTGTCTTTAAGTGGTGATTTAAAATAAAATTAATATATTCCTTCTTACAAAAGCACAGAGGAAAATAAGTGTTACCTTATGTGTATGCAATCAAGAGTAGTGCCTATACAACATGAATTTTTGGACTACACTTCCAGAATAGCTAAAATAGCAAGTTCTGATTTGGGTCTCAAGAGGCTAAATTTACTAGATACAGCAGAAACTGAAAGTAGGCAAATCTAAAATTGATACTAAAAGTTTTAGAATATAAGTGGAATCAAAGAGTATTTTTCCTTTTGTGATTAGCTTATTTCACATGGAGTAACGTCTCCCTGGTTCATCTATGTTGTAACGTGATAGAATTTCTTCCTTTTTAAAGGCTTCATAATTTTCTCTTCTATGCATATACCACATTTTCTTTATCCATTAATTTGTTGATGGAAATTTGGGTTGCTTCTATCTCTTAGATATTGTGAATAATGTTGTGATAAACATAGGTGTGCAAATATCTCTTCAAGATCTTGCTTTGAGCACTTTTGGGTGTATACACACACACACACACACACACACAGAAGTGAGATTGCTGGATCATATGGCAATTCTATTTTTAATTTTCTGAAGATTCTTCATATTATTTTCCATATTGGCTGCACCTCTTTATAGTCCCACCAGGAGATCACAAGGGACCCAACTTTTTTCATCCTCATCAATTTATTGTTTGTCATAGACTCTAAGTCTAAAGCTCTCTCTTGTCTAGCAAGAGAGCAGGATTCAGAATGAAAAGCAAGAGATGGCTAATATCTGGGAAAAGACAAGAGCCCCGAATAAGGGTCCTTGCCCTGTATTTATTA
This sequence comes from Prionailurus bengalensis, assembly GCF_016509475.1. Taxonomy (NCBI): domain Eukaryota; kingdom Metazoa; phylum Chordata; class Mammalia; order Carnivora; family Felidae; genus Prionailurus; species Prionailurus bengalensis. The sequence goes on from NC_057353.1 coordinate 56,708,360, forward strand.
AGATTAGAAGGCTTACAAATGTGATGGGCGTGCATAAAGAGACAAAGAAACTGGGAACATTAACTTGGGGACATGAGGGAAAAGGGGTTTTGAAGATATACAGTGTTTGGGTTTTGGGTCAATATAAAACAAAATCTTGGCACCAGGCAGATAGGCAGATGGTTGTTAATGGCAGACAGGAGGCTCCATGTGTGTTTATCTTAGCCTAGGAGATGAGACAGGGGAAATAACCTCAGGGTTAACAAGACACCATTTCTTTTGTTAACCATCTCCTCTCTGGGCTGCTTCACCTACAGCACAGCAGTCTATAGCTCAGTTTACCTGTTTACCTAACTTGGTCCTTCATTCCTGTGCAAGCAGCTTTCTGCTGTAGTACTAAATTGGGGGGTGCTTCTGCCCTGAATACATAATCTTGTTTATTTCATATACCTATGTATTGGGTGCCTTTGCACCCTTCTCTATTCTGGGGTGCCATTGCACCTCCCTATTCTTGGGTGTCTTGTGTTGTTTACCCAAACTCAGATGTGAGCATCTTATGACTTTGTACTTCTTTATATCTTGTTAACCCATTGGTGTAAGTCTGGAGGATTCCTAAGCTTATTCCCCACCGTTGTTTTCTAGGTTTTTTGATAGTGGTCATCCTTATGGGTATGAGATGACATCTCATTGTAGTTTTGATTTGCATTTCCCCAGTGATTAGTGATGTTGGACATCTTTACATGTGATTAATATACACTTTTATGCCTTCTTTGGAGAAACTTCTATTCAAGTTCTTTACTCATTTTTTAAAACAGATTATTTGTTTTGTTATTGAATTTTAGAAATACCTTATGTGGTCTAGATTTAACCCTTTCATGTATATATGGTTTGTAATTATTTTATCCTTTTCTGTGGGGTATTTCACTCTGTTTATTACTTCTTCATATGTACAGAAGTTTTTTAAGTTTCATGTAGTCCCATTTGTCTGTTTTTGTAGCCAGTACTTTTAGTGTCATCTTCCAGAAATCATCAAGACCAATGACATGAAGTGTTCTTCTGTTTTCTTCTTTCTTCTAGGAGTTTAATAGATTCAATCTTAGATTTAAATCTTTAATCCAAATTTCAGGTACTTTTGTATACGGTGAAAGGGTCCAACTTCATCCTTTTGCATGTGGCTATATAGTTTTACCAGCAAAATTTGTTGACAAGATTGTCTTTTCTCCATTGTGTAGTCCTCTCTCTCTCCCTTGTTGAAAATCATCTGGTCATGTATGAAAGAATTTATTTCTGAAATACCTGTATTTTCCATTGCTCTATAAATCTATCCTTACTACATCACCACATTATCTTATTCTTGCTCTGCAGTATGTTTTTAAATCCAGGAATATGAGCCACCAACTTTGTTCTTGCTCAAGACTTTTTTGACTATTTAAAAATTCCTTTAAGGTTCCATATATATTTTAGGATTTTTTAAACTATTTCTTTAAAAAATGCCATTGGAATTTTGATAGGGGTTACATTGAATCTGTAGATTGCTTTGGGTAGTATGAATATTTTAACAATATTATCGTCCAGTCTGTGAGCCTGCGATGTCTTTCCATTTATTTGTATCTACTTTGATATCTTTTAGCAATGTTTCCAGTTTTCAGTGTACAACTCTTTTACCTCCTTGGTTAAGTTTATTTCTAAGTATTTTGTCTTTTGTACTGCTAAAATAAATTGGATTGTTTTCTTAGCTTCCTATCTAGATTTATCATTGTAAGTGTATAGGAATGAAACTGATTTCTGAGTGTTGATGCAACACAACACTGATTTCTGAGTGTTTTCTGAATTTATTGGTTTTAACAATGTTTTTGTGGAGGGGTGCCTGGGTGGCTCAGTCAGTTAAGCATCCAGCTTCGGCTCAGGTCATGATCTCACGGTCCGTGGGTTTGAGCCCTGTGTTGGGCTCTGTGCTGACAGCTCAGAGGCTGGAGCCTGCTTTGGACTCTGTGTCTCCCTCTCTTTCTGCCCGTCCCCTACTCACACTCTGTCTTTATCTCCCTCAAAAATAAATAAACATTAAAAAATGTTTTTGTGGAACCTTTAAGGTTTTCTACATATATCATCATGTACTCTCTGAACAAAGAATTTAAATTCTTTATTTTCAAGTTGTCTGCATTTTTGTTGTTGTTTGCTTACTATAGCTAGATCTTCTAGTACTGTGTTAAATAGTAGCAACAAGAGTAAGCATCCTCATCTTGTTCTTGATATTAAAGAAAAAGCTTTCAGCCTTTCCCCAAAATGAGTATGATATTTGTTATGGGTTTTATATACCTGATTTTTACTATATTTAGGTAGTTTCCTTTGATTTCTAGTTTGTTGAATATTTTTATAAACATCCTTTGTTTATAAAAATTGATTTTTATAAATTGTTTTTTGACTCTATTGAGATTATCATGTGGTTTTTGTCCTTAATTTTGTTACTGTGGTGTATTATATTGACTTCATATGTTGAACCATCCTTGTAGTCAAAGTATGAATCCCACAGAATCATAATCTGTGATTCTTTAAATTCGTTGCTGAACTCAAGTTTGCTAGAATTTTACTGAGGATTTTTGTGTTAGAGTTCATCAGGAATATTGGTCTGCAGTTTTCTTGTGTCTTTATCTGATTTTGGAATAGGGTAATGATGCCTCATAGAATAAATTTGGAAGTATCTCTTCCTCCCCAGTTTTGGAAGTTTGAGAAGGATTGATGTTAATTCTTTGAAAGTGTTTGGTAGAATTCTTCAGTGAAACCACGTGGTCTTGGGTTTTTGTTGAGAGATTTTTAATTACTGTTTCAGTACCCTCCCTAGTTACCAGTCTGTTCAGATTTTTTAAAAATTTATTTCTCCCTGATTCAGCTTTGGTGGTATGTGTTTCTAGGCGTTTATCCATTTCTTCTAGGTTATCAAATTGTCCTTCTATAATTGCTCATAGTAGTCTCATAATTCTCACAGTAGTAGTCTCATAATTATTTTTATTTATGTGATATCAGTTGTGATGTTCCACTTTCATTTATAATTTTAAATATTTTAGTCTTCTTTCTTAGTCTAGCTAAGGGTTTATTGATTTTGTTGATATTTTCAAAAATCAGCTCTGGGGAGAGTCTTATGCAGGCATCAGGTTTTGTCCTGTTTTAATTTTATTTTGTAGATAAAATCTCATTTACTCAAAGTATTAGAGACTAAGGAAAACTACTGATTCATGGTTAAAGGCAATTTTCACTTTATGATCTGTATCTTGGAAGGTTACTATTTCCTTTGAGGATATAGTGGGTACCCTGTCTTTGAAGGTATATGGAGGCAAAAAAATCTTTAATATTGTAAAGATATGGTTCTTTATGCATTTAAATATTAACTGGAGTTTAGTTAAATTTTAATATCTGCTAATTAGAATGTGTGATGTTGAGGCTCTGAAGAATCTGCATTTTAAATAATCATCTCATATATTTTAAATCATCTCATATATATTCTTTACACTTAAAAAACACTCTTACAAAATCCAAGATAAAGATTTATTCTTACTGAGGAACTGCATGGGTGGAAACTTATTCTTTCTTAAAAGAGATTGGAAACTTTTTTTTCTAAATTAAAAGTAAAGTTGCAACAATATTGAATGATATTGTTGAATTTTTTAACTTAGAACTCTTTTAGAAAATGCAACTAATATTTTACTGTAAGCTTTATGTATGGAATAATGAGACTTTCCTTATGGAAGACTGGGGCAAACCAGAAAGAATGTCATAGGATAGAATGGGCTTAAAAAATAAATGAGAGGGCACCTGGATGGCTCAGTCAGTTAAGCAACTGACTCTTGGTTTCAGCTCAGATCATGATCTCATGGTTGATGAGATCAAGCCCCGTGTAGGGCTCTGCACTGACAGCAGAGAGCCTGCTTGGGATTCTCAGTCTCTCTCTCTCTCTGCTTCTCCCCTGCTTGCTTGCACCCATGTGTGCTCTCTCTCAAAATAAATAGACTAAAAAAAATAAATGAGAGGGCTTGATTATTAGCAAGTAAATGTATTGGTGAAATGAATTGTCAGATTCTTGCTGGAGAGTTTAGCATGTTGTAGCCTTAACTTTTTAAGAAGGTCTTTGTCCTTTGTTTGTTGTCCTCTCTTTTCATAGAAATATGATTTTATCTGTTAGTTAAAGAAGAGACCCAGGGAGTAGGATCATACCTCCTTTCATGAAAGCCTCACTATAGGTCTGTAGTTTAGAGTGTTATAATCAAGAGGAAAGACATAACAAAAACAGGTAGATTCATAATTAGTGTGACTGCCTAGCAGTGTGTTATCCAAAAACTATGTATAAACTTTGATGGAATGCCAATACTTGCTGGCTGCACTTTCACATTTTACTTAGAATTTTACTTAGAAGAAGTGATCACTTCTTGCCACACTTATTGCAACATTCTTACCAAGATGTATGTCTCTCTCTCAGAATATTAAAATAGCTCTTAATCAACCCACTTATTTTCACTTCCCTCTGATCAAAGTGCAACTACAGTGATACTGTTAAAAAAAAATACAAGTGAGATAATATCACTGTTCTAATGAACAACTTTCACTGGCTTCCCAGTACACTCAAAGTAAAGGCCAAAGTCTTTAGTATGGTTTTATAGGACTATATATGAATATGTTTCCCCCTTACCTTATAACTTTAGTCTTTTTCTGTCCCCCAACTCAGCTCCAATATTACTTGCCCCCTTGCTGTGCCTGGAACTTTTGTCAGGCATGCTCCTGATTTAAATGTCCGGAGACACTTGTTTTGTTTTGTTTTGCTTTGTATCTACATGCACTAACTCTCATTTCTTTGAGGTATTTATTCAAAAATCACCTTCTGAGGTTTTTTTCACTGGTACTCTATTCAAAACTCCAACCATTCAGCATTTCCTATGCTCTTTCCCACTTAATTGCCTTTTCCTCTTTGTTACTTGTCCCTATGCAATATATTTTAATTATTTATTATATTGTGTATACATCCCATTGAAGGTAAACTCCATGAGAATCAGGTTCTCTGTTTTGCTTTATTCGCTATTGTGTCCCCAGCATATAATAGGAGCTTAATAAATAATTATTGAGTTATTTAAAACTGGAAGACCTGTTATCTTAAGGAGCTAACAGAATTGGTTTCTTAATACTTAGAGCAGCAAAAAATGTTGTCGGCAGTAAGTGACTTAAACAGAAAAAAAAAAAGAAAGAAAGGTTCACATCCCATAGAACTAAAGCACACAGTAATTCTAGAGTTGCTTTCTTCTATGACTTAACAGTACTCTCAAGAACCTACACTATTTCCATTTCTCGATGTTGTCATGATTGGCTTTTTGATGGCTTCTTTTATACTTGCTCACTTCTTTATCAAAACATTGCTGCCTCAGCAACAGTGTCTCAAGGCCCCAAATGAACTCTCTATCCCTGCACAGACCATGCTATATTCTGTATAGAGAAAAAGTACAAGTAGGAAATCTAGTATGGAGAATATTACACTTAGAGCAGAGAAGCACCGATGCTGGATTGGACTGGCAGGTTGACAGTAGAGATGGATAAAAGGGAAAGGATTTGAAACTTAGTTTGTGGGTAAAAGTGATAGGGCAAACTAATGAGATCAACCGTGGAAGAGAAGAGAAGTTGATGATTTAAAGATAATGTGTACTTTCTTGTTTATGTTTCTTTGAGGAATTGGGTAGAGATATCATTTAGTGAGATAAAGTTTAGAAGGAATCAGTCTAATTTACATGTAAGTGTACATATATATGAGATATAGTCATCCGGTCATTTTAATCACCATTCAATTGAAAAAAATTGTCAACTACATGAAACAATCTAAAAAGTTTGTAGAATCATATTTGTCAATTATACACAGACATTAATTCAAATTATTTTGCTCAGACATTAATATAAGCCATTTTTTTAAGTAATTGGTTGATTATTGCTATTTGGTGTGTGTGTGAAAAGCAGCATTTTATTTATTTTTTGTTTCAAGTTTTTATTTAAATTCCAGTTAGTTAACATATAGATTAATATTAGTTTCAAGAGTAGAATTTAGAGATTCACCACTTACCTATAACACTCAGTGCTCATTATAACAAGTACCCTCCTTAATACCCATCATCAATTTAACCCATCACCCTGCCCATCTCCCCTCCAGCCACCCTCAGTTTGTTCTCTATAGTTAAGAATATGTGTTATGGTTTGCCTCTCTTTTTTTTCCCCCACCTATGTTAATCTGTTTCGTTTCTTAAATTCCACATATAAATGAAATCATAGGGTATTTGTCTTTCTCTGACTGACTTATTTCACTTAGCATGATACTCTGTATCTATAACTGCATTGTTAAAAATTACAAGATTTCATCCTTCTTCTTTATCTATAGTCATCAGTTGATGGACATTTGGGCTGTTTACATAATTTGGTTATTGTAGATAATACTGCTATAAACATTGGGGTGCATGTGCCCCTTTGAATCAGTAAGTTTTTTAATGTTTGTTTATTTTTGAGAGATCAGGGAGGTGTAGAGAGAAGAGGGAGGCCCAGAATCTGAAGCAAGCTCCAGGCTCTGAGCTGTCAGAGTCTTAATGAGGAGCTCGAACTCATGAATCATGAAATGATGACCTGAGCCGAAGTCAGATGCTTAACTGACAGAGCCACTCAGGCACCCCTGAATCAGTATTTTTGTATCCTTTGGGTAAATACCTAGTAGTGCAATTGCTGGATTTAAAGGTAGTTCTATATTTAACTTTTTGAGGAACCTCCATACTGTTTTCCAGAGTGCCTGCTCCAGTTTGCATTCCCAACAGTGTAAGAGTGTTCCCCTTTCTCTACATCCTTCCCAACATTTGTTGTTCCCTGTGTTGTTAATTTTAGCCATTCTGACAGGTCTGAGGTGGTATCTCACTGTGGTTTTGATTTGTATTTCCCTGATAATGAGTGATGTTGAGCATCTTTTCATGTGTTGGTTGGCCATCTGGATGTCTTGTTTGGAAAAGTGTCTATTCATGTCTTTGGCCATTTCTTCACTGGATTATTTGTTTTTTTAGGTGTTGAGTTTGGTAAGTTCTTTATAGATTTTCGATACTAACTGTTTATCAGAGATGTCATTTGCAAATATCTTCTCCCATTCTGCCAGTTGCCTTTTAGATTTGCTGATTGTTTCCTTTGCTGTGTAGCTTTTTATCTTGATGAGGTCCCAATAGTTCACTCTTGCTTTTATTTCCCTTACCTCCAGAGACAAGTCTTGTAAGAAGTTGCTGCGGTCGAGGTCAAAGAGGTCACTGCCTGTGTTCTCTAGGATTTTGATGGTTTCTTGTCTCTCACTTGGGTCTTTCATCCATTTTGAATTTATTTTTGTGTATGGTGTAAGAAAGTGGTCCAGTTTCATTCTTTTGCATCTGCGTGTCACTGTCCAATTTTCCCATCACCGTTTGTTGAAGAGACTGTCTTTTTTCCATTGGATATTCTTTCCTGCTTTCTTGAAGATTAGTTGGCCATATAGTTGTGGGTGCATTTCTGGGTTCTCTATTCTGTTTCATTGAGCTATGTGTCAGTACGATACTGTCTTGATGATTACAGCTTTGTAGTATAGTTTGAAGGCCAGGAGTGTGATGCCTCCAGCTTTGGTTTTCTTTTTCAAGATTGGTGTGGCTATTCAGGGTCTTTTCTGGTTCCATACAAATTTTAGGATTATTTGTTCTAGCTCTGTGAAGAATTCCAGTGTTATTTTGATAGGGATTGCATTGAATATGTAGATTGCTTTGGGTAGTATCGACATTTTAACAGCATTTCTTCTTCCAGTACGTGGACATGTAATGTTTTTCTGTTTCTTTGTGTCATCTTAAATTCCCTTCATAAGTGTTCTGTAGTTTTCAGAGTACAGATCTTTTATCTCTTTGGTTAGACTTATTCCTAGGTATCTTACAGTTTTTGGTATAATTGTAAATGGGTCCATTCCCTGATTTCTTTTTCTGCTGTTTCATTATTAGTATATAGAATTGCAACAGATTTCTGTGTGTTGATTTTGTATCTTACAACTTTACTAAATATTTGTATTCTAGCAAATTTTTTGTGGAGTCTTTTGTGTTTTCTATAGAGTATCATATTCACCTGTGTTTTTAAATTAGAGTGAGACAAATAAAATAGAGAAGAAATTTGGGGCTCCTGGGTAGCTCAGTTGGTAAATGTCCAATTCTTGATTTTGGCTCAGGTCATGATCTCATAGTGTGTAAAGATCAAGCCCTATATCGGGTTTTACACTGACAGTACAGAGCCTGCTTTGGATTTTCTCTCTCTGCCTCTCTCTGCCAGTTTCCCACTCATGCACCCTCTCTCTCTCTCAAAACAATTAAACTTTATAAAAAATAGAAAGGGAATTTAAATCGGCTCTTAGAGATATGAGATTCATTCACCTCTGGTTCCCAGGGAGGGAATGAGATGAGAAGCCTGGAGTGGCAGAGTGTGTGTCACACCAGATGTCCATTAGCTCTCACTTCACAAAAAGTAGTAAAACCAGAAAATCTCATTTTACAGTATCTGGATGACACTAAATGTTCTGAAATTCATCCTATATGCTTGTTCCAACAAATTTTTCAGAAATTAAAGCTATCAATTTCCTATCATTGAGAATTAAAATATTCCATTAGATTTATTTATTGATAGAGTTATAAACTAAATTGAAAAAAAATATACATTTTTGTTTCTTTTTATGTATGGCATGGGGCATTAACCTAGAGTAGACCAACATCACAGGCTATCAACATATGGCATGGCATATGCTTTCAGATGTTTATATTGGAAACGTTAATATTTTTACATAAGCATCATGATAGATCTTTCCCTGGTACCAACAATTATTTTTCTCTTTTATTTCACACCTGGAAAACTAGATTTACATTGCATCAAATGCTATTCAGTAGTTTTTCAATATTATCATGTATGTGCCAAATGTACATCAGGGACTAGTTTTACTAAGGATAACTACCCTATAACTGCCTATATCTGTACTAAAAGGAAAGAATTATGATCATCTAGTGAAAATACTTATTTCTAAGTTATATTTAATGGATTATTATAATAGCAAATCAAGCAATAAAAATTTGCCCCACTATATCTTTTCCTTCTATAGTTTTTTACTCCAAAAGTCCATGAAATTTTAAATGGCCCAAATGATCAGTCACATTTTCCAAGAGCCCTGAAATTTATTTATGATATAAATGAAACCAAACATGTTCTTTGGTCATTAACTCCCTTAACTTCTACAATTGTTACAGTAGATACAGACACATTTACTCTCTTCATAGCTGTAGACACAATTTAGTACAGCATGAGTAATTTTGTTTCATATAAGTCATATGTCAAAGGATGATTAAAGAAAAAGCAGGGCATGTGCATGACTCAGTTTTATTTAAATCAGCCTCCTCCAGCCTTTCCTCATTTGAAAAATAAAATGCCATCTTAAACTCCCTCTTGGCCTTCCACTGCATTCTCTTTTTAACTAGATGATAGGAATAATACCAAGGAACCCAGTGGTGGTAGTGGTGGGTGGAGTGGTGGCAATCACCTTTATAAAATATTTATCAAGCCAGGAAATGTAACCAATTTCACCATACAGGGCATATATGTTGCTAGATTGTGTGTAGAATGTAAAAAGAAGAAAGATGGCAGAGTGAGGTTCAATGAATATATCCGGAATGATGGCATTTATTTCCCAAGTATTAACTCAGATTGTACCATGTGTTTAGATACAAAAGAAGAATAAGAAACAGGGTTTGTATACCTATTACATGGCATTTAATTGTATTTCAGCCTATTTAATCTTCACTACAACCCTCTACATTCTTACATTTTGTCCATTTTACTAATCAAAATCATGATGGCCCAGCTGATATCTGGCATATTACTGGAGACAGAAAATATGGTCCCAAAAACTCAGCCTTGTTCTAAGGACACAGCTACTGTTCTACAATATTTTGTGTCTGTTGTTCAGTGGTTTTAGCAGCTTGTCTCAGTCACTCCTGAATCTGTTTTCGTAGGAAGTTGCCTAGAATCATAATCTCACACCCTTGTAGGAGATGCACTCTAATTACAGCCCTGGAGATTGCTGTCTGAGAGACTACTCCTCTACCTTGTTGTAGACTGTTTAGTTCCTATTGCTAATCCATATGGCAACTGAATATTAAACAAGTTGAATTTTACAATATGCTCTTTAGACCTATGTGATTAATATATAGAATAAGCATGAGATTTAGGAGATACGGTACCTGAATTAGGCAAACAACATGAAACATGAAAGAAGAAGAAAAAGAGGGATGTCAGGGAGTTTTGACTCCTGACCCTGGTTATAAGGCATACTCCACTTCTTCTTTTACTGAGGGAGCAAATACTAGGCCAAAGTCCAGCCAATAAGCCTAGAAAAGAGGAGGAAAGTGTACTGGCTCTTCTCATTACATTGCTCAAATACTAGCTGGCTAAATCAACAACTCTGCCCCCATTCTTCTTCATTGACAAATTCACTCCTCTGATTTTTTAATTCTTATAAAATAAATTCAAAGGGTAACCAAAATCACATGAATTAAACCTAACAATATATTTGTATCTACATTTAATAGTAAATCAATAATAATATTACTCCTTTTAAAAAAAAACTGGAGAATTTCCTTAAATCTGTGATTTTTTTGTGCGTGTGTATATCATAGACTCAAATATTTCCATCAGTTAATTGTAAATTACTTAAAATGGACCAACGAAACACCAAATTAAGTCTCCAATTAATTGATTTAATGCATATGTATTATCTTTTTTTAAATGTTTTTTTTTTTTTTTTTGAGAGAGACAGAGACAGAATGTGAGTGAGTTAGGGTCAGAGAGAGAAGGAGACACAGAATCCGAAGCAGGCTCCAGACTCTAAGCTGTCAGCACAGAGCCCAACGCGGGGCTCGAACTTGTGAGGCACGAGATCATGACCTGAGCCAAAGTCAGATGCTCAACCGACTGAGCCACCCAGGCGCCCCTTAATTTTTTTTAACATATGTAATTATCTTTTAGATATCTTCTAGATTCCTAGAATTTTTCTAGACATAGAGATAAAGCAGGGAAATCTGGACAATTCCTGTTCTCATGGAGCACAGTAATAACAAATCAACATACATATATGTCAGTATATTCATATATGTATATTTATACACATATGAAAAGCACTGTGGGAAAAATAAGGCAGAATAAGAAAAATAGTATGTGGAAGGGTGCAATGGTATGGGAATGGAGGCTGCTAGTTATCTATGCTGCTTAAGGAGGCTTCTGTGATCAGATGTCATGGAGGTTGAGAGAGAGTGAGCTTGTGGAAATCTGGGGCATGAACAGTACACCTGAGGTAATAGGGTGAAGAACTTGGAGTGGGAGCACATCTAGGGTCCAAATACAGCCAGGAAACCAATCTATTCAGAGCACAGTGAGCTCAAAACGGTAGAAAATAAGATGTGAAAGTTCAGGGAAGTGACATATCCTGAGGGGCACTGTACTTCCTTGTAAGGACTTTGGGAAGCCTTCCCAGTGAGCAAAAATGACAGGGTCATTCTGGCTGCTGGAAGAAAAATAATTGTTATTATTACAAATTCTGCAACATCTATTTTCTCACATATTTATTATATATTTTACAACTTTGTATTTTAACTGAAAAGCTTTCAATTATTATTATGACCCATAAAATGAAAAACATCCACATTTTACTGAGAAAAGAAAGCAGGAATTATTTCCCAGCAACATCACTATTAAAAATATTTTAATGATTTAATAAACAATATTGCAGGCAAGATAACATATGCAGACAGCATAAGAATGACATATGCTATTGAGCGAACTCACAGCATTTCCAAGTATTGTTTCCCTCTCCACATGAATGTCCTTGCATTTGAAGACATTATCAAAGCCTGACTTCATTTTTGGGGATGTGAAAAGAAAGCAAACTCTTAATGAGATATACAAAACTTGTATAAAACATTTCTACATTTGAAACAATACCATATCATTGCAATGATTAGTGATTAAATGACGTTCATGGGAAGAGGACTTTTATTGCCCATTACTTTGAAATATAATCTTTGGATCTGTGAATAACCGTCTTGACATTTACCCTAATCTGGGTTGTAGTGGATCATTGCCTCATATTACTCTTATACCAGTTGTACAAAACAGGTGAGTCAGTATCCATTTTACAGAATACTTTCCACATAATATACATAATAATGCTAAAGTATCCAGCTTTACTGTTTTTAAAACATAGAATAAATAATCCTTTTCCTAGTTCAGATTTCTGGAACACATAATTTTTTTTTTTCCAACCCATGGCCTTTTAGTGCTATTTCTTCACTTGAAGAGTCTCTTTCCTCTAGTTTTATTGCCTCATTCTTCTGACTTTTCAAGCCTCAGTAGAGATAGTGCCTTATAGAAGAGGCTGAAGAGGTCATCTAAAGTAGTTCCCTCCTCTTTGTTCATGAAGTTCTTTCTTCCAGAGCATGTAATTTCATTCGTGATCATTTGTTAAGATTTTGTAATGCTAAAACAGCTTCCCCATTATGTTCTAAGCCCCATCCATGTGCACTTTGATCGGCACTAAAGTCATTCCTAGCATTTAGTGCATCCCCAATATGTGAATGAAAAAATTGATGATTATCCAAGTCTCTGTTTATGCCCACACATATGCATAAATGTAAACTGCAGAACCAAAATTGGAATATAAATGTATACATCACTTTAATGTTTCTTCTACAAGAAGAAAAACAACAAAAACAAATCTGTCTTCTCAAGGAGCAATATACAGAAATATTTTCCAAATTGTAAAGCGTGTCTAAAATAACCAATAGAAATTGGACTGTAAGCATTTAATATTTTAATCATGCATTGTGACAACCTGGCCCTCTATACATTTTAGCATTGTGAGTATTAGTGTTCTCTATAATAGTAAAACCTTGGCTAAAGGAACCAGATGGAAGTGTGATACCTTCATAACCAAAGCCATTTTCACAGCAGTGCAAATTACTTTTTCACTTAATCATGTTATGACAAAATCCATTATAATAATGGATAGACCCAAGGACATTGTTAATACTGTGGCAAAATTTAAAGAAACTAGTTGTTTCAAGTTTGCTTCATAGATTTTCCTTGGTATAATTGTGGATAATAAAATAAGAAAGTTAGATTTTATATGAAGATAGATAAATATTTTAAGAAAACTATAGATTACAGTTATGATTAATGAACATGACTATTTTAACGAAAAAAACAAATTACTGGGAAAAATGATTAATAGTGAAGTATTTATGTTAATTAAAATACAGCCCTGACATTGATAGACTATATATGAGCTTCTTTGCATAAGTAACTGAGGAACTATTTGTGCGCAGCAGAAGATGTGTGTGAAGGTCTTACAGGGTATGTGTCTGCTTGAGCGTACAATTGATTTGGTGATTTGTGATTTTGCTTAGTCCATTTGTAGGTGATCATATAAAGAGGCATTATATAAAAGATTATAAAATACATTAATACTTTGAATAGCATTCAAGGAATTCTGGTGATTTTGGTTAAAAACATGCATGACAAATTACATTGTAAATTATAAGATACTCTGATTTATTTCTGATTTTTTTAAAATAAGAAACATTAGTAGAATTAACTGTGAAACTGTGAGGATACATCAAAAAATTATAAAAGTTTTTCTTATTGAAAACTAAATGTTCCTTCCTTTTTATTTCCACACCCCTCTGTATATTATTCTATTACAGCCATTTTCAAATTCTTTTGAAAATATTTAATTATATAAATGATTTTCCTAATAAAACCATAGTGATTGAATGGAAGAATCTATATTGTTTATTATAGCATAGTGCCTGGTACCTTACTGTTGGGCGAATAAATGAATAAATGAAAAGTAGTTAGAAAAGTAAGTAGTGAAATCCCAAATAACCTACCACAGTGAGGTAATTGTTTGAAAATGTAGGCCATTCCTCTACATTGTCATTAGATTGAATATTTTGTGGTTGGTTCTTTTTTTTTAATCCTATTTTCTCTATTTTCTTGAGTATTTGAGGTCTGTAGCTAAGCAATATTGGTAGTAGCAAATAAGGTGTTCAAATATAAATCTAAAAATAAAGTATTGAAAGAAATGGCTTCTGAGCTGTACCATTAAGGATGAAGAGTTTGCTTGTAATGACAAGGGTCAGAGAGGAAGGTCAAATGGCATGAAAGAGAATATATGTAATACATGAAAGAGGGAAAGTTTTGTCATTACTGAAAAATTGAGATGGTAAAATGTAATGAAATGAAAATGGTAACATATACTATTTACATTGTCAGGATCCTGGTATATATTGGTAAAGGAATCAGGCTTTATTAATGTTTGTGTGTGTGTATGTAATCAAAGTTTCTCAGAATACTGGAAAATCCAATTTTTTTTCATTGTTGGATGAATGATAAATTTCTTTATTACTAGTGACTGATCAACTGACATGAAATATCTCTTTCTATTACTACCCACCTGTACTTATATTTAGTCAGAGTCAAAAATGTAAGAATATTACTTTTTCCTCAATCTTTCATCAGACTGGAGAAAATCAGCGATTACCACTGCCAGTATGTAGTTAGTGAAATTATACAACTTTGACTCTGAGAAAAGAATATCTGTATACAAAATACATATTAAAAGAGGTTATGGGCTTAAGGCTCAATTAACCAAGATAGAAATATCATGTTAGTTACAAAGAATATTTCCTACACATGAGCTTACATTTTACTAGAGGAGTATTATTCATAACAACTGTCTACCTTTTCCCCCTGAACTCAGGAATGTATCTGTAAATAAGTAAGAGATGTGAAAAAAATAGCTATCATTACACTGTGCACTTGTTATGTAAAATGTCATAATCCAAATTTTAGATTAGCGTTGATTGTATTGTTCGTTCCTTTGTAATATGGATTCTTTCAAAGAATAATTCAGTTCTTCCAGGACTATTATGCTTTCTTCTGACTCTGAACTTTGCATATAAAATTCACTCAGCCTGAAAAGTTCCCTAACTTTATTTTCATAACTACTTATCCCTAAGATTCTGTCCATGAATCTCCTTCTCCAGAGGTAAAGTTGATACATTAGACACAACTTTGTTATATCCCATCCCTCTGTAGTGTAATTCATTTGAATGTCTGTTTCACCCATTTCTTTGAATAAAGTTGGGTCTTATGCATTTCTGTATCCCTAATAGTGTTATGCTTGAAAAAGATATTTTCCTTTATTATGTATGTTTGGGGTTAAATCAATCTAAAAAGTAAATGAGGAGTAAAAGAGAGCCATTTTGTAGCAATTAGGACCAAACAGAAGTGATAAAATTAGCTCATGGGGAAAAAAATTGAAAGAATGTATTTTTTCCCTCATGACTGAAAAATTTAGGTAAACTTTTGACATCATTCTCCTCTTAGATTTGGTTTGTGATTCACTGTATCACATGTTGAGAGAGACACCTGCCAATCCCAACTCTTTCAAACATATCCACGTTTACAGGTACTTAAAATTTGTGAGAGATACATCTCTTCTGCATACATAACAATCTCAGAAAAATAGACTGGCCCTACTCTTATATCTCACCCTAGACCAATCACTTTTCACTAGGAAGAATTATTTGTCATGGCCACTCTTGGTAAAATGCCTTTTTGGATGGAGTGGTGGATCTTCACTTTCATCTCCATTAGAATCACATAGATTTAGGTAGAGAAGGGTGCATAGTCCTAGAAATGAAATTGAGGTCAGACAGAAAATACTATATGCCCACTCTCTAAGTAGTCTTTGAGTATGATCACCTCAATCAAAACTATGCCTTTAGCATTTACTAGCCAATATCTAGGGGAAATTTACTTAGGCACACTGTATCTCAGTTTTGTTTTTTGTTTTCTGTTTTTTTTTCATAAAATGGATTAAGAATAGTACTCAGAAATAATACTTAACCTTCAAATGATGAGAATAAGAAATATCTAGGATAATTCATTTAAAATATTCAGCATAAGAGCTCACAAATAATCACTCAAAATATTTGCTATGATAATAATGTAATTCTTAATCTTAGGCATATCAATCTGTCCTTTGATCCTTGAATATTTTTTAATGAGGGATTAATTTATGGAGGGCTTTAAATGGTGATTCATAGAGTTCTGGACTGAATATTCTCTGGGGAAATCTAGGAAGGGGAGGGAAAGAGAGAATTCTAACTCATCTGTAATTATAGCTCAACTTTTATTAGCTTTACATGTTGTACCTCAAAGAAAGATTTCATTTGGAAACAGAATTCCACAGCAAATTTTGTAACCTAATGCTGCTCTAAGATATCATCTTTAGATGTGTAGGTAAATCACAAAAGGTACACCTAAAATAAAACAAAAAAATATAGCAAGTGTGCTGTGCTTGTGGCAAGAGGGCTGACCAAAGAGTATATAGGTGAGTAATGTCATACATTGCTCTGCTTCTGCAGGAAAGCAATTTATACTCTCCACTCTACTAAGCATATTTCAGCACTGTCACTTTTATAGAGAGAAGACAACATTGTTATATTATAATGCCATTAACCATATCAAATATCATATGTTTAAGGAACCGATGAGGCATATCTTCTTTTTCACTCCAAAAGCATCTTATTATTTCTTTCACAAGTGTAATCAGAACACTGACAGATAATATAGCTATTTATGAACTGTGGACAAAAATGAAAGCATAAAGCACAATCATATTAGGATTCCAGCTATGCTTATCTCATTATCTCAGTCAGAGCTGAAGAGATTTTATGATGTTTATGTACAGAGAATGTTAACTGTTTTCAAAAGATCATTTTTAAATATTTCAAAATGGGGATTTAATAATGTGTGTGTGTGTATAGAATACAGGTATGATTCTGGAAAGAGCCTTGGTAATGGTGCAAACATTTCATGAATATCTCTAATATCCTTAAATTTTTCTGTTTCTTAGTTGCTGAATTTTTAAAGAAAACCTACTTTTTTTCTGGTAATCTTGTAGAAAGTAATAGGTAAAATTTGCCAGAATACAAGTGGCATTTGAAAGTACCAAATACTAATGAGAATAGCATTAAATTGGAAATTTAGAAAATAGTTACTTGTTTATTTTGATTACAGGTATCTGAATAGCTTTATCTCCACTAAGTTTATTCACTACTTTTGGATTTTTGGTTTGCTTATTTTGTTTTTATCAAGGCTAGGTCTCAGTTGGCCACCTTCCTTGTAATTTTAGTTTGTCATCTGAAAACCACAGTATAAGATCCTTTTGAGAGAGGTTATTCAGTTAAAGGAAAGGGTGAGATCAAACACAGAAATAGTGAGCAAAATTTATTTTATCTCCCTGCCCTCCCAGGAGAGGGCAAAAAAATTTTTTTAATTGAGGAAGTATGATAGATCTATCAAAAGAATACGAAAATAGCTAAGTAAATGGTAACATATATGACCGAAAGTATCACGTAATAAAATTATAAATCATAAGTTTTATACAATTTCTATTACCAAGTATGGGTGCTTTGACACTGTCTACAACAATACTAGTCATGACACACCATGTGTACATTTCATATGGAAAAGAAAAGACATCTATACCAAGAAAAATAATAGTTAATTATTATCAGGATAAAATTATTTAAATATGTTGAAATACTCATATTTTTTTAAAGTTTATTTGTTCTAGAGAGAAAGAGGAAGAGAGCACATACGTGTGCACAGGAGGGGCAGACAGAGAGGGAGAGATAATCCTAAGAAGTCTCCATGCTGATAACATAGAGCCCAATGCAGGGCTAGAGCCCACAAACTGTGTGATCATGAACTTAACCAAAATGAAAAACCAGACAAAGTCTCAACCAACTGAGCCACCAAGTGCCCTGAAATAATCCTATTTTAAAAGTAGTCTTAAAAAAAGTTCAGCAGAAATTTGAAGGAGACATAAGAGACATTAAGGTACTCTACAGGTGGTCTTGGTATGGGCTTAAAGTCCTAGTTTCTCAGGCAAATAGAAGAATAGAAGGAATATAGTCATATATCATGTATTGTAATTGATACTATGAATGGAAGAGATGTGATTCCAACCTTGAGATAACCAGATGTTAGAATTAGCAGATAAGGATTTTATTTTTTTTTATTTATTTTATTTTTTATTTTTTTAATATGAAATTTATTGTCAAATTGGTTTCCATACAACACCCAGTGCTCATCCCAACAGGTACCCTCCTCCATACCCATCACCCACCCTCTCCTCCCTCCCACCCCAATCAACCCTCAGATTGTTCTCAGTTTTTAAGAGTCTCTTATGGTTTGGCTCCCTCCCTCTCTAACTTTTCTTTTTCCTTCCCCTCCCCCATGGCCTTCTGTTAAGTTTCTCAGGATCCACATAAGAGTGAAAACACATGGTATCTGTCTTTCTCTGTATGACTTATTTCACTTAGCATAACACTCTCCAGTTCTATCCACGTTGCTAAGAAAAGCCATATTTCATTCTTTCTCATTGCCAAGTAATATTCCATTGTGTATATAAACCACAATTTCTTTATCCATTCATCAGTTGATGGGCATTTAGGCTCTTTCCATAGTTTGGCTATGTTGAAAGTGCTGCTATAAACATTGGGGTACAAGTGCCACTATGTATCAGCACTCCTGTATCCCTTGGGTAAATTCCTAGCAGTGCTATTGCTGGGTCATAGGGTAGGTCTATTTTTAATTTTTTGAGGAACCTCCACACTGTTTTCCAGAGTGGCTGCACCAGTTTGCATTCCCACCAATAGTGCAAGAGGGTTCCTGTTTCTCCACAACCTTGCCAGCATCTATAGTCTCCTGATTTGTTCATTTTGGCCACTCTGACTGGCGTGAGGTGGTATCTGAGTGTGGTTTTGATTTGTATTTCCCTGATAAGGAGCGATATTGAGCATCTTTTCATGTGCCTGTTGGCCATCTGGATGTCTTCTTTAGAGAAGTGTCTATGCATGTTTTCTGCCCATTTCTTCATTGGATTATTTGTTTTTCAGGTGCTGAGTTTGGTGAATTCTTCATAGATTTTGGATACTAGCCCTTTGTCTGATATGTCATTTGCAAATTATCTTTTCCCATTCCGTTGGTTGCCTTTTAGTTTTGTTGATTGTTTCCTTTGCAGTGCAGAAGCTTTTTATCTTCATGAGGTCCCAGTAGTTCATTTTTGCTTTTAATTCCCTTGCCTTTGGGGATGTGTCAAGTAAGAAATTGCTGCAGCTGAGGTCAGAGAAGTTTTTTTTCCTGCTTTCTCCTCCAGGGTTTTGATGGTTTCCTGTCTCATTCAGGTCCTTTATCCATTTTGAGTTTATTTTTGTGAATGGTATAAGAAAGTGGTCTAGTTTCAACCTTCTGCATGTTGCTGTCCAGTTCTCCCAGTGCCATTTGTTAAAGAGACTGTCTTTTTTCCATTGGATATTCTTTCCTGCTTTGTCAAAGATTAGTTGGCCATACTTTTGTGGGTCTAGTTCTGGGGTTTCTATTCTATTCCATTGGTCTATGTGTCTGTTTTTGTGCCAATACCATGCTGTCTTGATGATTAAAGCTTTGTAGTAGAGGCTAAAATCTAGAATTGTGATGCCTCCCGTGTTGGTTTACTTCTTCAATATTACTTTGGCTCTTCAGGGTCTTTTGTGGTTCCATACAAATTTTAGGATTGCTTGTGTTAGCTTCGAGAAGAATTATGGTGCAATTTTGATTGGGATTACATTGAATGTGTAGATTGCTTTGAGTAGTATTGGCATTTTAACAATATTTATTCTTCCAATCCATGAGCACGGAATGTTTTTCCATTTCATTATATCTTCTTCAATTTCCTTCATAAGCTTTCTATAATTTTCAGCATACAGATCTTTGACATCTCTGGTTAGATTTATTCCTAGGTATTTTATGCTTCTTGGTGCAATTGTGAATGGGATCAGTTTCTTTATTTGTCTTTCTGTTGCTTCATTATTAGTGTATAAGAATGCAACTTATTTTTGCACATTAATTTTGTACCTGCGACTTTGCTGAATTCATGTATCAGTTCTAGCAGACTTTTGGTGGAGTCTATTGGGTTTTCCATGTATAATGTCCTGTCATCTGCAAAAAGTGAAAGCTTGACTTCATCTTTGCCAATTTTGATGCCTTTGATTTCCTTTTGTTGTCTGATTGCTGATGCTAGAACTTCCAACACTATGTTAAACAACAGCAGTGAGAGTGGGATTGATCTCAGTGGGAAAGCTCTCAGTTTTTCCCCATTGAGGATGATGTTAGCTGTGGGCTTTTCATAAATGGCTTTTATGATGTTTAAGTATGTTCCTTCTATCCCGACTTTCTTGAGGGTTTTTATTAAGAAAGGATGCTGAATTTTGTCAAATGCTTTTTCTGCATCGATTGACAGGATCATATGGTTCTTTTATTAATGCAATTAAAGGAGCTATTGTATTTATGCTGAAGGATGTAAAGAAAGACATAGATTGTAGTTACATTATGGTTAAAGGAATAGCAGAAAAATGACTAGAGAAGTGAAAGAAGGGAAATTTGGGGCATAAATAATATCCTGCAAGATGTGGACTAATGGGCAACTCTTGTTGCACAACATACATGCATACCTTATTGTGCTAATTAGTGAAGTACCACTGGTCTAATATATACTTAAAATTGGCATTTATTTTTTACCCTGGAAATCTTAGACATCAATATTCCACTCCCTAAAAGTTTTTTGAACACATTTCTCCTTCACCATATGGTGATTCTATGATGTGAAAGGTGGCATGGTATATATTTATGAATCCTAATGTGAAACATAAGGCCAATAATATTTTCTCTACCACGTTCCTCACTTCTGAATCCTCACCAGCTGAACTGTTAACATTCTTATATCTGCTGATGTATTCAAGGCAATCTAAGCCTTGTTGCTCAGTATTCACAGCCTCTGCCTGTTGCTCAACTTTGAAGCCACCTCAACATGTTCAGGTATTTGTTACAACAGCATTCCACTCTCAATTTCTGAAATCTGCATTAGTTTCCTATGGCTGCTCTAATAAGTTCCAATAATTTAGTGGTTGCAAGGCCAAAAAAGGCCTCACTGAGCTAAAATCAAGAGCTGCATTCTCATTTAGAAGTTCTAGAGGAGAATCCATTCTCATTCTCTCTCTCTCTCTCTCTCTCTCTCTTTTCCCAGCTTCTAGCTGTTGTGTGCATTCCCGGCTCTTGGACCTCTCCTGTTTTCAAAGCCAGTAGTAGGTGGTTGAGTTCTTCCACCACATCACTCTGGGTCTTCTGCTTCCTTCTTCCATATATAAGGATCATTGTGATTATACTGGATCCACTTGGGTAATCCAGTATATGCTCCCTAATTTAACATTAGCTGGTTAGCAAACTTAATTGCATCTGCTACCTTAATTCTCCTTTGCCATGTAACATAGCATATTTACAGGTTACAGGAATTAGAATGTGGGCATTTTTGGGCGGTTATTATTCTGTATACCATCCAATATTGTGGACAAAATAATGAAAATTATCTAAAAAGTGATACAAGTTTATAAGTGTGTTTTAACCACCAATATCAACTTTCTAGAAAATACTCTGAGTATTTATATATACTAGAACTCATTCTAAAAATTTTATCAGTCTAAATTGTATGTCATAAGTGGTGGGTCGTAGATGCAAAACTAGGCAATCATTCTCTGTGTTATTAATTACAAGACTATATGGTCTTATTATGCCATATATACACACATTTTATAAACTATATGATATAAATATTCCTATAAATACAACTAAGTTTCATTTATTTCAGAAACATATGGAAAGTGTTATGGGCTGAATTATACCCCTTCAAAATTCTTATGTTGAAGTCTTAACTGGGTATATCCTAATCTAGTCAGTCCATAATAATCCTTTAGGAAGAAGGAATTTTGCCAGCAGTCTGCCTTTGGATTGGAGCTGAAGCATTACCTTTTCACTGAATCTCTAGCTTGCCAGTCCCCACAGTCAGATAAGCTAATTCCTTAAAGATCTCCCTAGACAGATAGATAGATGTTACACATGTAAATATTTACTTTTCTCTCCTTCTGCTTCTGGAAGAACCCTAATACAGACTGTATAACAGATTAATGGGGGAAAATGTGTAAAATATCTCATTAACAATCTCAATAAGAGGGGAACCCAGGTGGCTCAGTCAGTCAAGTGCCCAGCTCTTGATATTGGCTCTGGTTGTGATCTCATGGTCAGTTGGTCAGTCGTAAGATAAGGCCCTGCGTTGGGGTCTGCACAGAGCAGGGAGCCTGCTTGGGATTCTCTGTCCCTGCCCCTACCCTTCTTGCTCACACACATATGCTCTCTTTCTCAAAACAGATAAACTTAGAAGAAAAAAAAAAGAATCTCAGTAAGAATAAATATGTGATAAAAGTCAGCATCTATTCATTATAAAATGTCTTTGTATATTAGGAATAGAAGTTAACTTGTATTTCTCAAATGCTACAATTAGAAGTATAAGTAGGAGGAAAATTTATAAACTAGGACAAAAAATTGTAACACATCCAATTGACAAAGGAATAATATCAGAATATATAATTTCTATAAAAACTTTTGAAAGTTAGAATTGATACAAAGTGGTCAAGAAATATGAAGAAGCATTTAATAGAGGAAATAAATATAGCCCCAGAACAATAAAAAGATGTTCTTTCTCCTAATAATCAGGGGAGTAGAAAATCACAATGAGATGATATTTTATAATCTACCAATTGATAAAAATGAAGACATCTCAGGGCATCTGGGTATTTCATTCCCTTAAGTGTCTGACTCTTGGTTTCAGCTCTGGTCATGGTCTCCCAGTTCATGGGATTGAGCCCCCCATAAGACTCTGCACTGACAGTGGGGAGCCTGCTTGGGATTCTCTCTCTCTCTCTCTCTCTCTCTCTCTCTATCTCTCTCTCTCTCTCAAAATAAATAAACATTTAAAAAATTAAGACATCTGACAAAATAGAAAGATTTGAAGAACATAGTACTTAAGAAACCTTTGTGCACTGCTAGTATCAATCGAAATGCATACAAGAAATTTGGAAGACAATCTGCCTTTATTTTGAGATTATCTACCCTCTGAGCCATCAATTCCATTTTGAGGTATCTGATAAGCAAAATTTTGCCCATGCACGCCAGCAAACAAATATAAGTTTATAGAGATGAGCTTCTAAAATGTTGCTATATTTTTTTGTACAGGAAAACACTGAGCATAATCCCAATATACACTGACAAATGAATGTACAAATACACTGTGGTATAATGGAATCCTACAGTTGCCTTTATGAGCATGGATGACTATTAGAATAACTATTGAACATAAATTACAAGAAGAGAAAATTACATATAGCAAAGTGTAAGAATATAAAGAAAATAAAAATATATTATCTAAGGATATTACATATTTCATGAAAGCATAACCAAAAAGATAGAAGCAATAAACACAAAATCAGAATTTTGTATACCTTTTCTAACAAAAATTTCTAATCATGGATTCTCTGAAATATAATAAAATTAGTTCTTCATTGTTGCACCTAAACATTTCAATAACAAATTTATAATTAATATTTCATGTAGTATTAGAATAACCTGTAGTTGATGTAAAGTTTTCACAATGTTCTTAATATATTGTTAAAAGCCAAATTAGGGGCGCCTGGGTGGCTCATCGGTTAAGCTTCTGACTTCGGCTCAGGTCATGATCTCATGGTTTGTGAGTTCGAGCCCGGTGTGCTGACAGCTCAGAGCCTAGAGCCTGCTTCAGATTCTGTGTCTCCCTCTCCTTCTGCCTCTCCCCCACTTGTGCTCTGTGTCTCTTTCTCTCAAAAATAAATAAAATGTACACAAAAATTAAAAGCCAAATTAATACCATGTAACACTGACTCAGTTAAAACTGAAATTGGTCAATAGCAACTCAAAGTATTTAGATTCTATGGATTTAATGTAAATTGTTCTATTAATATATTTGGGGCAAAAACAATCTAAATCAGAGTGTGAATATAGTATTTAGATTTAGAACCATATTGGGGCTCTTGGGTGGCTCAGTCAGTTGAGCATCGGACTCGGGCTCAGGTCATGATCTGGGAATTTGTGAATTCCAGCCCTGCACTGGGCTCTGTTCTGACAGCTAAGAGCCTTTATCCTGCTTCAGATTTTGTGTCTCCCTTTCTCTGCCCCACCCCTGCTCATATTCTGTCTGTCTCTCAAAAACAAATAAACATTAAAAAAAAGAATTAGAACCATAAAAAGTTTATAAGGAAAAAAGTTACTGTTTTAAAATAAACAATGATTAAGATACAGTAAGCCACTTCAGGTAGAAAGATTAAAATGGCTGTCTAAAGGGCTAGTATCCAAAATCTATAAAGAACTCACCAAACTCAGCACCCGAAAAACAAATAATCCAGTGAAGAAATGGGCAGAAAACATGAATAGACACTTCTCTAAAGAAGACATCCGGATGGCCAACAGACACATGAAAAGATGCTCAACATCACTCCTTATCAGGGAAATACAAATCAAAACCACGCTCAGATATCACCTCACGCCAGTCAGAGTGGCCAAAATGAACAAATCAGGAGACTATAGATGCTGGCAAGGTTGTGGAGAAACAGAAACCCTCTTGCACTATTGGTGGGAATGCAAGCTGGTGCAGCCACTGTGGAAAACAGTGTGGAGGTTCCTCAAAAAATTAAAAATAGATCTACCCTATGACCCAGCAATAGCACTGCTAGGAATTTACCCAAGGGATACAGGAGTGCTGATGCATAGGGGCACTTGAACCCTAATGTTTATAGCAGCACTTTCAACAATAGCCAAACTATGGAAAGAGCCTAAATGCCCATCAACTGATGAATGGATAAAGAAATTGTGGTTTATATACACAATGGAATACTACTTGGCAATGAGAAAGAATGAAATCTGGCTTTTCTTAGCAACGTGGATAGAACTGGAGAGTGTTATGCTAAGTGAAATAAGTCATACAGAGAAAGACAGATACCATGTGTTTTCACTCTTATGTGGATCCTGAGAAACTTAACAGAAGGCCATGGGGGAGGGGAAGGAAAAAAAAAGAGAGGGAGGGAGCCAAAGCATAAGAGACTCTTAAAAACTGAGAATAAACTAAGGGTTGATGGGGGGTGGGAGGGAGGGGAAAGTGGGTGATGGGCATTGAGAAGGGCACCTGTTGGGATGAGCACTTGGTGTTGTATGGAAACGAATTTGACAATAAATTTCTATTAAAAAATAATAATAAAAATAATAAAATGGCTGTCCAGGTGAAAATCATGAATAGCTATTAGATACTTTTGAGAGGTTTTTGTTTTGTTTTTGTTTCTTTTTTAAATAGAGAAAAAAACATTATTGCTAGAAAAAAAAGGAATATGTTTTAGTTAGAATTTACAAAACCATGTACTGAATTTAACACATTTTAAACGATACTGAAGAGAACAGGTTCCTATAATATCTTATACAAAAACATGATTACAAAACTGATAACATAAACCAATTTGAACAGTTTTGTTGAAATACGTATTGTGTACGATAGAGTATGTTACAGAGTATAGAAGACTGTTAAGGTATTTTGCTTACCTGTAAAGTAAAAATTTTGTACAAAGTTAATGAATTTCAAGTTATTTTTAGCCATGGGCATTGTTCTTAAAGTGAAATCTAATGTAAGAATGAAATATATATATTATATAAAAGTGGAGATTAACTGAGTGATGTGTGGATGGAGAACCATTCCAGACCCAGTATCTATCTTCCATTTCCACTATGTCATCAAATCACCTTAGAGGAAAAAATCTCGGTATCACTGGACCATAGGGGCTATCTAGTTTTCCCAAATCTAAAAGTCTATGACTTAGTATAAGCAAGCCCTTTAAGTTTAGAAAATTAATTTTCATAGTACCCCTGATCTCCTTATTCAATGAATGAAATGGTTGTAAAATATAATTTGCTAATTCTATACTTTGGGTGAGCCTTATTCCCAAATTATTTCCAAAGAAAATTAAGGCTAAAAAATATAAAGTAAGCTTTCCCAAATCTGCCATCCAATGACTTTCGAGTTGGAGTTAGAAGTAAACTATATTTCTAAATCCTGGTCTCTTTTCATCACATTCCACAAGAAGCAATAAATCAAAGACACAACGAAGTTTTTCTTGACCCTAAGTCTTTTTCCTAACAACTAGTCACTGAAGGGTGAATTTTGAATACGAAAATTTTAAATTTGGGGCTTATAACATTGCCTCTTTGATAAAAATCAAATATCCTCAAAAAGATAATACATTGTTACTGTTATGCCCAGAATTTGTGATCCCCAAAGACCACTAGGGAGCAGAGTCCGATGCAAAAGCAAAGAGCCTTTATTCGAGCTAGCTGGAGCTCAATCCCCTACCTAAACAAACCCAGCGGTGAGATACCAGGGAGAGAGAGCAAGTTTCAAAAGGACAAAGGTTTTATTGGGGCCTGGGGGCAGTTGGTGAGGTAATGGCTATGGCCTCAGGCAATTGGCTGGGGAAGGGTCCTGGGGAAGGGTCCGAGTCCTGTTAGGCAGGTGAGGGGGGGTTTACTCAAGGGGAGGAGGTGTGGTCAAGGTGAAGGACACAGAACGAGATGGAGTCTGCCGGGGTAGGCCCGCCCTTTCAGTTACCAGCATTCATCATTCCTTAGGGTGAATTAGTTAATGAGAGTACGTTTAAAAGTTAGCTTTGGGTGACCCTTAAAGGAAAGTGAAACATCTGGATTTAGGAGATGGAGCAGTGTAAGCTCACAGAATATTACTGGAGTAATTTCTAGTTGTTCTTAGAAGCTTTGGCCTTGGGTCATACAGACTATAGACACGTGTTTATCTTTCTGATAATATTACTTACAGTACAACTTCAGGAAAGTCACTTAAACTTTCCAGACTAATAATAATCTGTAAAAAGGGATAAATAATTGTACCTATTCCACAGGCTGTTTTAAGGATTAAAAATAAGGAAAAAAAGCACTAAGCACAATTCATACAGCATAAATGCATCTAGATTAAATACTTAACAAGGCTAGTAACTATTAATATTATGGGGTCATCATGCAAGGGAAAAAAGAGTGTGAAGTTAGAGAAGAGAATAGAAATGCAAACCTAATTAACTCCAAATCAGGAAGCATGATAGATAGTTCCGTCAGCAGCTCTCTGAACCATTGGGTAGATAATTTTAACGTTTTTACATCTCATTTGTAGAATTAAGGAGAAATACAGTGAGTGGATAATGATTTCTAAGTGTCCCTTGATGTCAAATGTTCAGTGATTTTCATAATTGTGTCCTATATTAGACTAAACCTGGAAACATTTCTACACAGTAAATTTCAAAGACTAAGAAGTAATTTATCTGGAAGGTATTTTAATCTTAAAAGAGTTGATGGGCTGAGTGATAGGATATAGAGCAAGGTCTTCTAGAATCTAGATTATTACATATACTTGTAAGTATAGTGAAAAAATCAAGATTGTTATGGCTACATTTATTTTTTAATTCTTATGTTAGCAGACTTCAAAACACACTATAAGGGGAAAAAAACACTTATTTTAGAAACATTTTATAATCCTGGATCAGATAAGACAATAATTCCTCACTCAGTCTAATTGGAGGAAGTAGTTGCAATAAAGCAAAACGAAATGAAGAGAGGAAAAAAAGAAAAGAAAAAAAGAAAAAACTTCCTGGAGGTTTCCACTGCCTTAAAATTACAGCACAATCTCATTAAGCAGTAATAGAAACGGAAATTAGTTGCTCTTGTAGTTCTGATTGTATTCCTGTTAGGTCATTTGCATACTGTTCAGTGATTGGATTACTGGTGAGACTGAGAGGTCTCAGAATGCATTCCTATGCATTTTCATCTAATTGTACTGCAGTGACTATGAGGAGAAATCATTTCCTGAACTTAATAATATCCTCATGGAAGCATACAAACCTTCTTTAGATTTTAGATGAGTATGAGAAGTGTAAACTCTTCTGATGTTGGCCCAAAGCTGCATAATTTTAAAAAGCTTCAAATATACTTGCCCATGTTATGTCACGGAATGTTAATAACTTTCTTAACAGTTCCAAATGTAATGAGCCAATACTTACTTTCACAATGATGGCTGGTATGGAATGAACAAAATGATAATCAGAAATAGCAAAACAATTTCTGGTTAACACATACCACTTTTTTCTCTCTGCTTTCTCTTCTTTTATATTATTTAGGATACATAATTCTCCCCAGTCTAAGTCCCTATGAAAGAGAAAAGAGTGTTTTATTTCTCCTCTTCCAGGAATTAATATCTCATAAGGCACTTTGTACATAGCAAGCATTAAACAAATTAACATATATTTCTAAGAATCAGTTTCTATCGTTTGTCTTAACATACACACACTGACCAAGATGTGAAGTTAAAAAAAATTATTAAAAAAAACCCACATAGAAATTAATTTTTACAAAGGTTACTCATGTCCGAGTATTCTCAGCAGTTTTAAAAAATTAACTGTGTCATTTACTTCATTACACATATTTTTAGCCCTTACTGAGGAAATATGAATGTCGGCCATACAAACATAGCAGGCATAAACTAAATATTTAAAATAAGATCACTCGGTGTCAATAGCTCAGTTCCATCTGTCAAATTTCAGTAGCACAACTGAGGAATTAGCTTTTTGAGTGAAGTATGGCTAAAAAAACATTGGAAGTCATAATGGGAACACGGATATTGATTTTTAAATGAAGCACTAATGTCAGGTGTTGGTTCTCCAGAAATGTCCAGCATTAGAAAAGTGCACCAACAGTACAGCAAAAATGTGTGTTTTCAAAATGTTCTAAACAATTTTCCTTAGTTGAGGCTTATTAATTCCATTTCCTCCTTTTACCAATTCAATTTTTACTTATAATAGTTTATTTTAAGGAATTTTGAAACTTGGAGCATTTGGAATCATAATAATGTTAATACAGATGTATGTAACATTTTATCTGTCAATTTAGTACTGATACTTTATTATTGAGCTGTCAGAGGTCAGCCTCTCGAGAAGTAGCACTATAGTAATACTTAGGCCTGAATTCTTACAATGCAGGACAGTGCCAAGTACAAAATGAAAATTGAATAAAGATGTTATGAGACATCATCACAAAATGAGACTCGATAAAGACCCTCATAAAAGACATTTAACACTAAGTTAAGAACACATAGTTAATTTAAAGGAAACTTAAATTTAGCACATAATAAAAGAGGATGAGCACTAAATTCACAGTGACCCAGGCTTATGTCCCAGTTGAAAAATATATAATTTTAAATAGTTTAATCTCTGATTCTCAACATCTTCATTAGTTAAAGCAGATAGCATTGTTTTCCTGCTGAGAAGAAACTACAATTAAAAGTTTGATTTTTAGGGGCGCCTGGGTGGCGCAGTCGGTTAAGCGTCCGACTTCAGCCAGGTCACGATCTCGCGGTCTGGGAGTTCGAGCCCCGCGTCAGGCTCTGGGCTGATGGCTCAGAGCCTGGAGCCTGTTTCTGATTCTGTGTCTCCCTCTCTCTCTGCCCCTCCCCCGTTCATGCTCTGTCTCTCTCTGTCCCAAAAATAAATAAATGTTGAAAAAAAAAAAAGTTTGATTTTTAAAATTTTATCCACTGACTGACAAGACAAACATGTATATAAACAAACATGAAAAATGTAGTAGTAATTTTATTAAAGGAAAAGCTACAATGCTATAATGAAGAGATCCCAAAATTCACTGTGGTCCAAGGCACATCGTCACCTCTGATACATTAGCTCTTTCCTAACTCTAGTTTCCTTCCATCATGTTACTCCATCATTCTCTCCACATTGTCCATATCTTTACAGATAAAGCTGGCTCATCTCCACATAGTCTTTGCAAAACACTAATAAGTGTGAAAAATTTTATATACATTAACTAATTTAATATTAATATCAATACATGTGAGTTTTCCCTCATTAACATTTATATTAACTCTTCTTTCAGAAAATGAAACTGGAATATAAACAGGTTAAGTAGCTTGCTCAGGTTTACATAGCTAGTAATTGGCAGAAATTAGTATATATTAAATCATTCTTCCTAGAAGTATATGAGGTATAATTTTTTTCAGTTAGTATAAGCAACTATTTCTACTGGACACATGTCTAAAGATAGAATAGCTGTAAGAAAATAAGTACAGCTTTTAATTCTGACAGGATCTGACATTATTCTGCAAATAGCATCTTATAATTTATACTCTTGGGGTATGAGAATAGAAGTTTCCTGACATCCTCACACACACTTGGTATTATGAATTTTAAAATATACAAAAAGAATAAACAGTGTTATTACTAATTGTTTTATATTGAACTATCCTATTTACTTCTGTGGTTCAACATTTTACATGTACATTTGTAAATTTTCATTTTATGACCGATGACTCTCTCCTACCTCAGTTATCTATCAAATTCCTTTCTTAAGAAAATGAGGAATAAAAAGTGTTATATATAATTTTTATCTTCCATGAGGCTAACTTTGTACATAGCAGACATTAAAAAAACTCAAAACCATAAATTTCTAAGAATCTGTTTATGTACAGAATCTTTTTCCACACAGAATCTACACACAGAAACCAAGTAGAAGATTATGACCATGCCTTTTAAAGGAAAGAAAAGAAAAAATACTTAGTGTATGCAGCTATCCCTCCTATGCCCCATGATTTTTTGTAACATGTTGGTAGTATTTTCTTCAAATTTTCATCTGTTTTTCAAATTTCTCTGTCATCATACACTCATTATTGTTTAATATATTGAAGCTTGAGTTTTTCTGTTCATTGACTTTAGAACTTTATTCTTTTCTTAGGCGAACTTTTTCCATTTCATGCATTTTATACATTTCATAATTGTATATTTAGTATTTTGTTTTGTTTTTTATCTGAATTTATATAGTCTTGTATCCTTTTCTAGTTCTGTTATACCCTTTTATAATCAAATATTTAACCAAACTGTAATGGGATCTTTTAAATGTTTACTTATTTTTGAAAGAAAACAGAATGTGAGCAAAGGAGAGGCAGAGAGAGAGAGAGAGAGAGACCGAATCTGAAGCAGGGTGCAGGCTCTGAGCTGTCAGCACAGAGCATGATGTGGGGCTCAAACCCACAAACCACTAGATCATGACCTGAGCTGAAGTGGGACACTTAACCAACTGAGCCACACAGGTGCCCCTCAATCTATAATAGGATTTCTTTCTCTTTTTCAATGTACTTTCTGGACTCTGTATTCTTTTTTGTTTCTTTATTCCCCTGTTTCATTACCAGATTTTTTTCCCCCATAAATTAATTTATTTAGACATAATTTTTAAACTTTTTTTCTAAATTTGAGTAGAGTTGGTACATAATGTTACATTAACTTCACATATACAACTTAGTGATTTGACAAGTTTATACATAATGCTATGTTCACCGTAAGTGTAGCTACCATCTGTTCTATTACATTGCTAATACAATATCATTGACTATTCCTTACGTTCTTTTTATTCCCATGACTTACTCATTCCATAAGTGGGGGTCTGTAACTCCCTTTTCCCTTTACTCCTTTTACCCAAACTCCCAAACCCCTGCCCCTTCCCTTCTGTCAAACATCAGTTCTCCATATTTATAGTTCTGCTTTTCTTTTTCTTACATTCCATTTAGAGTGGAACCATATGGAATTTGTATTTCTCTGTGTTATTTTATTTAACATAATGCTGTCTAGGTCCATCCATGTCTCAAATGGTACAAGCTCGTCCTTTTTATGGCTGCATAATATTCCATTGTGTGTAGAATGTACACACACACTACATCTTTGTTACCCTTTCCTCTATCAGTGGACTCTTGGGTTGCTTCCATATCTTGGCTATTGTAAATAATACTACACTGAACATAGGGATGCATAAATATTTTTGAGTTACTGTTTTCATTTCTCTTAGTAAATACCTAATTGTGGAATTATTAGAACA
Organism: Prionailurus bengalensis; assembly: GCF_016509475.1. Taxonomy (NCBI): domain Eukaryota; kingdom Metazoa; phylum Chordata; class Mammalia; order Carnivora; family Felidae; genus Prionailurus; species Prionailurus bengalensis. The sequence goes on from NC_057353.1 coordinate 56,740,379, forward strand.
TATATTTATATTTTTAATTTTTTGAGGACTCTCCATACTGTTTTCTACAGTGGCTGCATCTGTTTTTATTCCCATAAACAGTGTATGACAGTTTCTTTTTTGTCATAGACTCGGGTCTGGAGTTCTCTCTTGTCCAGCAAGAGAGTGGATGCAGGATTAAAATGTGACAGAGACTAATGTCCCCGAGGAGACAAGAGCCCTGAGTAAGGGTCCTTACTCTGTTTTAATTATGATCAGAAGGCTTACAAGTGTGATGGATGTGCACAAAAAGACAATGAAACCATGAACATTAACTCATGGGTGTGAGGGAAAGGGGGTTTTGAAGTTGTGAGGTGTTAGGAGTTTGGGTTAATACAAAACAAAGTCCTGGTGCTGGGAAGATGGTTGTTTATGGCAGGTATGAGGCACCAAGTCTGTTTATCTTACCTAGCTTAGTGGACAAGATAGAACATGCTACCTCAAGTTCAACAAGGCACGTTTCTTTTGCTAATTAGCTCTGCTCTGGGCAAATTCATCCTGCTGTGGTCTATAGCCCTGTCTACCTATTTACCTATTTTGGTCCTTCCTTACTGTGAAAGCAGCTTTCTGCTATTGTACTCTGCTGGGGGGTGTTTCCGCCCTGAACACCTAATCTTGTTTACCTAATTGCAGATGTTTTATCTTGAGGTTTCCTATTCCTATACCTTTGTTCTATACTGGGGGTGCTTTGCCTTGTTTACCTAATCTTGGATGCTTTCCTCCAGAGGCTTCCTATTCCTATATGCCTTGTTAACCCATGGGTGCAAGCTCAGGAAATTCTTAAGCTTATGCCCCACACTTTTTCTCTACATCCTCACTTGTTTCTACTTTTTGTTTCTTGTCTTCTTGAGTTTAGGCATTCTGACAGGTGTGAGGTGATACTTCATTATAGTTTTTATTTGAATTTCCCTGATGATGAGTGATGTTGAGGATCTTTTCATGTGTTGGTTTGCCATCTGGATGTCTTCTTGGAAAAATGTCTATTCAGGGTCCTCTGCCCATTTTTTAAATTGGACTGTTTCATGGTGTTTTATGGTGAGTTGTATAAACTCTTTATAAATTTTGGGTATTAACTCTTTATTGGACATATCATTTGTAAATATATTCTCCCATGCAGTAGGTTATCTTTTTGTTTTGTTGATTGTTTGCTTTGCAAAAACGTTTTGATGTAATCCCAATAATTTATTTTTAGTTTTGTTTCCCTTGCCTTAGGAGACATATCTAGAAAAAAGCTTCTATGACCAATATCAGGGAAATTATTGCCTATGCTCTCTTCTTGGATTTTTATGGCTTCAGGTCTCACATTTAGGTCTTTGATCCATTTTGAGTTTGTGTATGATGTTAGAAAGTGGTCCAGTTTCCTTCTTTTACATGTAGTTGTCCAGTTTTTCTGGAACCATTTATTAAAAAGACATTCTTGCCTCTTTTGTCATTGATTGACCATACAATAGACTTTTAATTCACATTGATAGTTTTTTTATATTCATAAATCAATTACTCTTTTTTTTTTTTCAAAAATGTCTTTTGTACACTAGTTCTTACAATCTTTAGGATTATTTTGTCTGGCTTGTAACAAAACAAAAACTTTCCCCTTTTTACATGAAACCGAAACAGTTAACAGGTTTCACATTGATATACTTGATTTTTTATGTAAACTTAGAATTTAAGCACATGTGATTTCATTGTAAAACTTTAATAGGAAAATATGAAAATTTTGCTTTTATTTTTTTTATTTATTTTTTTAAAAAATTTTTTTTTTCAACGTTTTATTTTATTTTTGGGACAGAGAGAGACAGAGCATGAACGGGGGAGGGGCAGAGAGAGAGGGAGACACAGAATCGGAAACAGGCTCCAGGCTCTGAGCCATCAGCCCAGAGCCCGACGCGGGGCTCGAACTCACGGACCGCGAGATCGTGACCTGGTTGAAGTCGGACGCTTAACCGACTGCGCCACCCAGGCGCCCCGAAAATTTTGCTTTTAGTATATACCTCGACTATACTAATGTTCACTTTAAAAACAATAGGCTAAAACATTTATTTTAAAGCTGCAAATGTTATTCCCAGAATTCGTGATCCCCAAATACCACCAGGGAGCTGAGTCCAATGTAAAAGCAAAAGAGCCTTTATTCGAGCTAGCTTGAGCTCAATCCCCTACCTGCACTGATGCAGCAGTGAGATACCAGGGAGAGAGAGCAAGTTTCAAAAGGACAAGGTTTTATTGGGGCCTGGGGGCAGTTGGTGAGGTAATGGCTATGGCCTCAGCCGATTGGCTGGGGAAGGGTCCTGGGGAAGGGTCCGAGTCCTGTTAGGCAGGTGAGGGGGGATTACTCAAGGGGAGGAGGTGTGGTCAAGGTGAAGGACACAGAACAAGATGGAGTCGGCCAGCATTGCCCGCCCTTTCATTCCCCCCCTTGTCATGTAGCTTAGGGACCCAATCATGGGACCGGCTGCATTTATGGTGACAAGGGGAACAGAGTTTGGAGGTTTACGCAAAGTTCTGGGAACCAAGTGTCCCTGGGGTGGCTCTGGGACGTCTGATTAAGTATTGTCCCTGAGCTGGTGTCTATGATCTTCCAGGTGATGTTTTGGGGGCGTGGGGAGTCCCAGCAGCATGAGCAATGACAAGCAGAGTTAACAGAGTTACCAATATTAGGTGGGTCAAATGCGCTGCAGCTTGAGCTTGAGCGGGTTGTGTTGGTCCCGACTGATGGCCCATTGCGTGACGACGTCCTTCCGGATCGAGGAGGGGTCCGCTGGCCGAGCGTGGGTATGATGGACCCAGGTCGCGATGCCGTCTACCTTGAGAGCGGTGGGGGTTGTCAACACCACGATGTAGGGTCCCTTCCAGCGCAGCTCGAGAGTCTCTTGGTGGTGCCTCTTGACGTAGACCCAGTCTCCGGCCTGTACTGATGAGGTGTCGGGATCGGGCCAGCCTCGTAGATGGCACGGAGGCGCGGCCAAATGTCCTCGTGCGTCCTCTGGAGCCGCTCAAGGAAAGAAAAAGTTCTTGATCTTTAAACTCAGCAATAAGTTCAGCTCGAAGGCTGGGAATAACAGGGGGTGGCCTGCCAAACATGATCCCGTAGGGAGTAAAACCCAGAGTGTAAGGAGTGTTTCTAACCCGGTAAAGGGCGTACGGTAGGAGAGTCACCCAGTCCCCGCCAGTCTCCATGGTTAATTTGGTAAGGGTCTCTTTTAGGGTTCTATTCATTCTTTCTACCTGTCCTGAGCTCTGGGGCCTATAAGCACAATGTAATTTCCAGTTTGCCCCCCACCGCCTTGGCTACTGCCTGTGTTACCTGCGAGATAAAAGCTGGTCCATTGTCTGATCCTACCATGGCAGGAAAACCATACCTGGGTAAGATGTCTTCTAGTAGCTTCTTAGCCACCGTCTGAGCCGTTTCATGCTTGGTTGGGTATGCCTCCACCCAGCCAGAGAGGTGTCTGTAAATACTGTGTCCGTCCCGCACAAAGCTGCTTCCATCAGTGAACCAAGTAGCCTCGGCATTGGGGAGGGGCCGGTCGGTCAGGTCCGTCCGGAATCCAGGTACTTGTTCCAGGATTCCCGCACAGTCATGTAGTGGAGCACCTAGGTCAGGGTCGGGCAGCAGGGTTGCAGGATTGAGGGCTGCACTGGGGTGGAACCGCACTCGTGGAGGGTTGAGTAGGAGGCTCTGGTAATGAGTCATACGTGTATTGCTCATCCATCTATCCAGAGGCTGTTTCAGGACCCCTTCAATGGCATGTGGGGTCGTGATCCAGATCTCCTGTCCTAGGCTCAGTTTGTCTGCATCCTTGACTAGGAGTGCTGTTGCAGCAATAATTCTTAGGCATGGCAGCCAGCCAGCAGCCACTGGGTCTAGTTTCTTAGACAGGTAAGCCACTGGGTGGTTCCAGGGGCCTAAGGCTTGAGTTAGAACCCCTTTTACTATTCCCTTATGTTCGTCTACAAAGAGGTGGAAGGGCTTCGTAATGTCTGGTAGGCCCAGGGCTGGGGCACCTAGGAGGGCCTTTTTTAACTGATTAAAGGCAGTTTCTTCTTTTTCAGCCCATTTAAATGTTTTCCCCTCTTTGGTAGCTTCATATAGGGGCCTGGAGATCTCAGCAAAACCTGGAACCCAGAGGCGGCAGTAGCCGGCTGATCCTAGGAATTCCCTCACTTCTCTTCAGGAGGCGGGAGTAGGGGTCTTTAGGACAGTTTCTTTTCTGGCATCTGATAACCGCCGCTGTCCACCCTCCAGGATATATCCCAGGTAACTTACCCTCTCCCTGTATATCTGAGCCTTCTTCGTGGATGCCCGGTACCCTAAGGCCCCCAGGGTAGCCAGCAGGTCCTGGGTCCCTCGCTCACAGTCTTTGGCCGTGTCGGCAGCAATCAGGATGTCATCTACATACTGTAGAAGGGTGAGGCCAGGGTGCTCCCTTCTGTACTCACCCAGGTCCTCGTGTAGTGCCTCGTCGAAGATGGTGGGCGAATTTTTGAATCCCTGAGGTAGCCGTGTCCAGGTGAGTTGCCCACTGTAGCCCTCCTCCGGATCATGCCACTCAAAGGCGAACAAGGGTTGTCTCTGGGGTGCCAGCGGCAGAATGAAGAAGGCGTCCTTTAAATCTAGTACAGTATACCAGACCCTGGAGGGCGCCAAGGAGCTCAAGAGAGTATATGGTTTGGGAACAGTTGGGTGTATGTCCGCGACCCTCTTATTTACTTCCCGGAGGTCTTGTACCGGTCGGTAGTCATTTGTGTGAGGCTTTTTGACCGTCAGTAAGGGGGTGTTCCAGGCAGACTGGCAAGGAACTAGTACCCCTAGGCTTCGTAGTCTCCGGATGTGTGGCTGGATCCCCTTCCGGGCCTCCTGAGACATGGGGTATTGTTTGATCCTTACCGGACTCTCTCCTGGCTTGAGCTCTACCAGGACTGGGGTCCTGTGAGTGGCTAGTCCCATCCCCTTGTCTCTGCCCAAACCGAGGGGAATTCTTGTAGCCATCTGTCTATATTATTCTCTCTCGGGAGCGCCTCCTGGTGGAGGAGGTATTCATCCTCCAGTTTCATGGTCAGGACCTGGATGGGGTGGCTCTTGCCATCGGTGACCTGAGGCCCCCTTGTCTGAAAGTTATCTGAGCTCCAATCTTGGTCAGTAAGTCCCATCCTAACAGCGGGTAGGGCCATTCTGGTATTACCATAAAGGAGTGGGATACCCGGCCCGTTCCCTGTTGTTCGGGTAGTCCATGAATACTGGCTCATACCAGTTGCCCCTTGTACCCAGGACTTCTTGCTAGCTAGTTTTCCTTGTGGGGTGTGGAGGACCGAATGTTGTGCTCCGGTGTCGACAAGGAAGTCAACAGGGGTCCCCTCCACTTTAAGATAAACCCTGGGTTCGGGGAGAGGGTCTGAACCCCGACTCTCCTAATCACTTACTTCATTTGGCTCTAGGACTTTTACTCGATCAGTCTTGCTTCCCTTCCCGCTGGCCCTTTTTGGACAATCTCGGGCCCAATGCCCTATCTCCTTGCAGTATGCGCACTGATCTTTCTGCAGCCTCTGCTCCCCCCCCCCCCCCCCCCCTTGGTGGTTCCTTTACCTTTTCTTGCGTCATCTGCCAGCTGCCAGAGACAGCGGTCTCATTCCTTGGGGAAGTCAGCAGTGGTAGCTAGTAGTATTCTGGCCAGGTCTCGAGTCTGTTTACTGCTGGCAGCCGCCATGGCGCGAGCCTGCTTGTCCTCAGGAGGCTCCCGGTTATTATATACCTTTTTGGCTACCACCAGTATGTCCTGCAGACTTTTTCCTCCTAGTCTATCTATTTTCTGTAATTTTCTCCTAATGTCTATGGCCGATTGGTTTACAAAGGCCATGATAACAGCTGCCTTGCTTTCCGGAGCCTCTGGATCCATGGGGTATAGGGACAGAATGCCTCCATGATCCGTTCTAAAAAGGCAGCCGGAGATTCATCTTTTCCCTGTTGTACATTTCCTACCTTGGCCAAATTGGTTGGCTTTCTAGCAGCCATTCGGAGACCCCCCATTAGAGTCTGGCGGTAGACCCGGAGCCTCTCCTTACCTTCTGCCGTGTTGAAATCCCACTGGGGCCGAGTTAAGGGGAAGGAGGCATCTATCTGAGCCTGGTGGGTGGTGGGATTCCCGTCTGTGCCTGGAACTAGTTTTCGGGCCCCATTGAGGATTCTTTCTCTTTCTTCAGTCGTGAACAGGACCTGCAAAAGCTGCTGGCAATTGTCCCACGTGGGCTGATGGGCAAAAAGAACAGAGTCTAATAAATCAATAAGCCCTGCCGGTTTCTCGGAAAACTTAGGATTCTGAGCTTTCCAATTATAGAGGTCACTAGTGGCGAAAGGCCAATAGTGATGGGGCTGATTCCCCTCCGCGTCTGGGGGTCCGGTGGCTCGCAGGGACAGAATAGTAGAGTCGGCGGCGGAGGCGGATTGCTCCCTCTGAGCCCTTTGTCTGGTAAAGGGCGGGCTTCCCCCTGGAGTGTTTCCGCCTCCCGCTCTCGGAACAGCGCCTGCCTCCCCCGGAGGGGGAGGATGGTGTTCTTCCGGCATCCTAGAGGGGTTATACGGGGGAGGAAAAATTAATTCTTCTTCAGTACCCCCCTGTAGGACAGGGTAGAGGGGTGCTGAAGGCTGGGTAAGACTTTTCCTCTTCTCTGTCTCCTGCAAAGCAAGAATGGGTTTTGGCTCCGGAGGGAGCGGGGCTAGGAAGGGATTAAGCCAAGAGGGTGGGTCTTCTACAAGGTCCTCCCAAGTGATAATGTAAGGGAGCTGATCAAGATGGCCTGTCTTAGGCTGAGAGATAATACTCCTGACTCGGTGGATGGTAGGGAGGTCGAAGGTCCCCTCTGGTGGCCATCCGACATTGAAAGTTGGCCACTCACTAGAACAAAAAAACTGCAACCGACCCTTTCGGACTTCCACACTGAGGTTGTTAGCTCTTCCCCTCACATCCTTAAAGTGATCAATCATAGAGGAGTAGTCTGAGTCTGTCCCATAACGTCCGTCCAGTAAGTCCACAGAACAAAACAGAGAAACACAAAAACAGACAAACAGAGGGCCCCTACAAAGTCTTCCAACTTCATGGAAGCAAAACTGAGAGCCAGCTTAGACATTTGAGGGGATTCCACGTCCCTCTAAAGACAACGGCCTCACGCCGACCAGCAGGAGCGACCCGCCTTGTCTCAGACCTTTGAGGGGATTCCACGTCCCTCCAGAAGGGAGGATCGGAATGTCTTCTGAAACTCCCGGCCCGTGGTCCTCCAGTGCATCCACTTAGACCACATCGGGCACTACCAGAATTCCAGAAATGAGCTCACACAGAAAAGACAGAACAAACAGACACTAACCGTGGCCAGTCAGGCTCTCTGGGTCGGGGGCCCCTCGAGGGTCTTGGGGATCCCGGGCTGAGCCCCCAAATGTTATGCCCAGAATTTGTGATCCCCAAATACCGCCAGGGAGCCGAGTCCAATGTAAAAGCAAAAGAGCCTTTATTCGAGCTAGCTCTAGCTCAATCCCCTACCTAAACAGACGCAGCGGTGAGATAGCAGGGAGAGAGAGCAAGTTTCAAAAGGACAAAGGTTTTATTGGGGCCTGGGGGCAGTTGGTGAGGTAATGGCTATGGCCTCAGCCGATTGGCTGGGGAAGGGTCCGAGTCCTGTTAGGCAGGTGAGGGGGGGTTACTCAAGGGGAGGAGGTGTGGTCAAGGTGAAGGACACAGAACAAGATGGAGTCGGCCGGCGTAGGCCCGCCCTTTCACAAAAATTCAAAATTATAAAAAAAACTTTCTGCTATTGAGCCCTTAGAGGTCAAGTTTAGAGGGCTACAGGATAGAGAAAGAAACAGGATGAGACCAAGCCATTTGACCACCAACTGTCCCTCCCTGTCTCTACTGATGAGGGAGCATAAAGCAAGCTGACAGGCTACACATATACACCCCGAGATGGGATATGTGTGATATTCCTCAGGGACTTCTGACTGCCCAAGAACAAAGGAAAGGGGAAAAACAAATGGTTAACTGATAGAGATCATAGTCCTGCAGGACCTAAGTCTCCATCACCCCTCCATACTGATGTGGGAAACAAAGGCAGAAGGAAATGGCAGATAGAACTAAATTTCCTTATAACTTGCAGCCCATTGACAGATACTTGAGGCTGACAGAGTAAACCCTTTCTCCTGGAACTCCTTACTTGTTAATGTTAATGCTTTGCTAGAGGGAAAAACAACCTTAACTTGACAATATCTAGGCCTCCAATATCCTGTAAGCCTTTAGCATATGAAAATATCACTGGAAACTTCCTCTGGACTTTACCTCCCCCCAACTCCATAGTATATAACCAGTGTCTCTTCATGATCCCCGGAAGCTCTTCCTACCCATGGGTCCTGTCCCCATGCTTTAGTAAAATTACCTTTTTGTACCAAAGATGTCTTCAAGAATTCTTGGTCATCAGCTCTAGACCCATGAACCCCACTGTTACCCCAAAAACCTCATGACCTTCCTCTGAGGCTGGGACCACCAAGAGCTATCATGAAAGGGAAAAATAGACCAAAGCCAGGATGGAGAAACAACAGTAGGAAAAGGGACCTGGGAGGCAGTTGAATCCTGACATTCATTTCAGGACACAGTGGCCAAACAGAATGCTATCCCTGGGTTTGAGGGAGGGAATCCAAGGCTGCACAGCTCTTGTTGAGGAGTACTGCCATTCTGAACTGCACAGAATTGGAAATGGAGGTCCTGAAAGTTGCTCACAAAGTTGTAAGAACAAACTTCCCAGAGTGCACTGGCTGTGAGAATAGGCACTGGTCTGTGTTCTCAAAGGGTTACCAATTTTTGTCAGTGGAAGGTATGGATATTTGTGGTCTCTTCTGGAAGTTTTCTTATGAAACCAGATTCACACGTTAGATAGACATAATCTGGAGGGCAGAAAGGATCTCCACTAAGCAGCAGGGATAGAAAGGACATTCCAGCTGTGCTGTACCTGGGCCCTGGCCCCATCACCCACTGGATACCAAACATTTGATCAATTTTCTTTATATACTTTTTACAACTTTATTGTGATATAATTCATACAACATTAAATTCCCCCATTTAAAGTATAAATTCAGCGGTTTTTAGTATATTCACAACAATTACCACAATGTTATAACATTTTCACCCCAAAAAGAAACCCATAAGCACTCATTCAGTCCCCATTTTCTGCCCATCCATCTCCCAGCCCCAGACAAAACTGGCCTATCTTTTGTTGCTATAGACTTGCCTCTTCTGGAATTTCATGTGAATGCTTTTTATGTACTTTTATTTATTTTTTGTTATATTAATATATGTGTGCTGACCATAAATTCAAAGATGCTATAAACTTGTATCATGAAATGGTGGGGTTTAAACATATACTTGAGCCTTTATAAAATATTGATATTTCTTATTTACAAAAAGGATTTTGTGACCTGCTGTTAAATATAGTAAAAGACTAAGATATTAAATAAGGCTATATATAAAATATCAGGTATTTATGGATTTCCCAGGGCTTTATTCATGGTGAATGTTTAATACTGTTCTCACTTCCATCAACTCCTAAATATTCCTGGAGTATGCCTTTTTATTAGTCTGTGTGTGCTAGTATATGCAAAATAGTTTTAAGGTTAGGCGAAGGAAAATATAATTACAAATATAAATCTTCCCCCAAAGCACTCAACACACCCGCCATACACACATGCTTTGATTTTCCTAAAAGTCATTGCATCAATTAAAACCATTACTCTTAAGCATATTCACTGTTATAGCAGTGAATCCAGAGCCGATTTACTTCACAGTGTTAAATGAGTTTTGCTTCTGAAGCAGTCAGAAGAAATGTTTCAAATGAGGAAAACATAAATTGTGCTATAAGTTGTGATTTGTAGATCTGGAGCAAAGTTTCCTTCTCCAGCCACATCTTTGCTAGTGTCCCTTCTAAGTTTCCTAGGATGAAATGCAAGGTATTTATTCATGCCTTCAGTATTTGTCAGTGAGGTCAATATTGGCATTTTGGCTAATTTTTTACTGTGTAACTCTGTCCTATGCATTGCTAAACATTCGGTATCACTGGCTTCAGATCACTAAATGGCAGTTGATCTCTTTCCTTCATGGTAATAACCAAAAGCATGGTTTTACTCATTTAAAGATTTTCATTTCCCTTGCCACTTTAGTTGGGAATCAGTGCTAGAGTGAAAATTCAGTAATGTTCTAATTATTGTTTCAGTTCATATTCCTTTATCACATGCACCAAACACATTATTATGGCTGGGATTCTATTATTTTAATGAGGTATGGTTGATACGCAATGTTACATTAATTTCAGGTATATGACATAGTGGTTTGACAACCCATTATTTTATGTATGTTCACCACAAGTGTAGCTACCACCCATCACCATACAGCACTGTTAAAATGCTATTGACTATATTTCCTTTGCTGTACATTTTATCCCATGACATTTATTGCATAACTGGAAGCTCATATATCCCATTCCCCTTTACCCAATTTGTCCAGTCTCCCGATCCGGTCCCCTCTGGTAACCATCATTTTTTTTTCTTTCTATATTAATCGATCTCTGTCTGCTTCCTGTTTCTTTACATATTTTTTTCTAGATTCTACATATACATGAAATAATATGGTATTTGACTTATTTCACTTGGCATAATATTCTCTAGGTCTATCCATGTTGTTGCAAATGGCAAGATCTCATTCTTTTATTATGGCTGAGTAATATTCCATTGTGTGTGTGCATGTATGTATTTATACACACTACATCTTTATCCATTTATCTATCAGTGGACATTTTGGTTTCTTCCATATCTTGGTTATTGTGAAGAATGCAATAAGCATAAGGGTGCATACATCTTTTGAATATCTTTTTGTTTGGGCATTTGCCCAGTAGTGGAATTACTGGATCATATGATATTTCTATTCGTAATTTTTTGAGGAATCTCCATTCTGTTTGCCATAGTGGCTACACCAATTTATATTCCCACCAACAGTGCATGTAGGTTCCTTTTTTCCCCATATCTTTGCTAACACCTCTTATTTCTTGTCTTTCTGATTTTTTGTAATTCTGACAGCTGCAGTATCTCATTATATTTTTATTTATATTTTCCTGATGATTAGTGATTTTGAACATCTCTTCATGTGTCTTTTTGCCATCTGTATGTCTTTGGCACTTGTCTATTCGGGTCCTCTGCTCATTTTTTAATCAATTAATTTTTTTGGTCCTGAGTTGATAAGTTCTTCATATACTTTGGATATAAATTCCTTATCATTTATATCATTTGCAAATATTTTATCCCATGTATTATGTTGCCTTTTCGTTTTGTTGATGGTTTCCTTCACTGTGCAGAAGGCTGGGCTTTTATTTTTTAATTTTTTTAACATTTATTTATTTTTGAGAGACAGAGAGAGATGGAGTATGAGCAGGGGAGGAGCAGAAAGAGAGGGAGACACAGAATTCGAAGCAGGCTGCAGGCACCGAGCTGTCAGGAGAGAGCCCCATGAGGGGCTTGAATCACAAACCATGAGATCATGACCCGAGCCAAAGTCGGACGGTTAACAGACTGAGCCACCCAGGTGCCCCTAGGCTTTTATTATTAATAGTCAAGTTTTATCTCCCACTATGAGTCTTTTCTTATGCTACTTATCACTAAAAATTGCTGAGAATTTTTCTAGCACATGTCCTACATGCCTACCTCATAACACTGGGTGAAGTGTAACACTAGCAATACCCAATAATCAATGTCTCAGTGTCTGTTTGCAGTTTTCAAACATTTGCCTCCTTCTATTAGTTAATTATATATTCTTACTGTTTTTTTTTTTTTCTGGATGGCTAGAAGCTATACCCTGTCAAAAAGCAGCATCTGGGTGGCTTAGTTGGTTAAGGGTCCACCTCTTGATTTCAGCTCAAGTCACGCATGATCTCACAGTTTGTGGGTTCGAGCCTGCACTGACAGTGTGGAGCCTGCTTAGGATTCTCTGTCTCTCTGTCTGAAAACAAAAAAATAAACATTAAAAAAACCCAGCTATTTTCATTGTAGCTAACTAAAAAACCTTACCCATTGAATGCAAAAGTGATTAAGGAACTTGGGAAAGTTTTATCTATCCCCTAGAAGCTTTTGTCTTATCATTCTAATCTTCAGAGAAATTGAATGAGTGAATGGCATATTAAAAACTGAAATTTGCAAAAACTATCTAAGGAATGTCAGTTGCCACAGAAAAAAAGCTTTGTTCTTAGTTCTTATAGTCACTAGGTGAACTCCAAAAGAAATGAATAGCTTATTTCCATGAGTTGGTCAACAGATGGTTTATGTATCACATCCCTGTCTTGACTCTGTTCTTTTAGAGGTTGATGTGACTAATTACTATAATGGTTTGATGTAGTATACCCAAGTAAGTGGGTATACACCAAATACACCCAATAGGTACAAGTGGCTTTTCTCATAAATAAATGACCAAAGTCTCTGCATGAGCTTCTGTCCAGAGAACTGGTTTACTGGAAAAGATACCAACTGGTTTGGACCTTGGTGGAAAGAACCATATCAAGTACTATTAAATACTAACAAAGCAGTTAAGTAGCAGGAGATAGATCCCTAGATCCACATTTCCACAGTCAGCAATACATCATATTTCTACAGCCTGAAAACATTTACTGCTTAGGAGTCTAAAACTGAAGTTTTCTCAAGATTCCTCAGATGCAGATCATCATAAAGGAAAAAAAAAATCAGATCAAGCAGTGAACTTTCAGAACTGGACAGCACCCACCCAGGTTTACCAGACAAAGATCTGTAAATGCCATGAGCCGTTGAATGTCATATGATTTTCTGTCTTTGGAGTCTTATTTCCTAAGGCATAATTTACACACAGTAAAATTCACAGTTACAGTGAATTGCAATTCACTGTACTGTTACAATTACAGCTGTAAGCATTTTGGCAAAATACAGTTTAAAACTACCACCATAGTCAAGATATAGAAAATTCCCATTACCTCCAAAATTATCTCATAGGCCTTTATAGTCAAACCTCTCCTTATATATGACCTTTGGCAACTGCCATCTGTTCTGTCCTTATAGTTTTTCCTTTTTCAAAATGTCATATAAATAGAACCATGCAGTCTCTAATCTTTTGAGTCTGACTTCCATAAATTTGTAGCCCTGAGAAGTATGTTTCTCCTCTTTAATTGTTGAATAGAGTTTTATTGCATGAATTTAATATCCTTCATTCATTTTTTTTCACCAGGGGAAGGACATTTTGTTTGTTTCCAGGTAGGAGCAACTATGAATATAGCTACTATGAATATTTGCCTACGTGTTTTTGAGAAACAGAAGTCTAAAAACAATTCACCTAGGTAAATTCATGAGTAAGATTAATGTACTGTATGGTAAGTGTAGACTTACCATTGTGACAAACTATCAAACAGTTTTTTTAAGTTGATGCTATATTATTTTACAGTTTCACTGAAGTGTTTGATGGCCCAAGAGGGATAAGCATTGCTGTGTGTACATACCAACACTTGACACAGCTAGGTTTGTTCTGTTTGCCTTACTAGCAGGTGTGTAGGAGCACCTGGGTGGCTCAGTCGGTTAAGCATTTGAGTTCAGCTCAGGTCATGATCTTACAGTTTGTGAGTTCTAGCTCTGTGTCAGGCTCTGTGCTGACAGCTCGGAGCCTAGAGCCTGCTTCGAATTCCATGTCTCCATCTCTCTCTACCCCTTGCCCACTCACGCTCTGTCTCTGTCTCTCAAAAATAAGTAAACTAATATTAACTGGAGTGTAGTACAGTCATGCCACAATTTTACTTTTTTTCTTCCTTAAGCTTCATGGACCTAAATATGTGGTTTGATATCTTTCATAATTTGTAGAATGTACTTGCCTATTATCTCTTCAAATACTTTTCTTCACACTCGCCTATTTATTCTTCTTTTTTAAAATGTTTATTTCTGAGAGAGAGAGAGAGAGAGAGAGAGAGAGAGAGAGAGAGGGCAAGTAGGGAAGGGGTAGAGACAGAGGGAGACACAGAATCCATAGCAGGCTCTAGGCTCAGAGCTTAGCACAGAGCCCAATGCAGGGCTCGAACTCAACAAACTGTGATATCATAACCTGAGCCAAAGTTGGACACTCAACCGACTAAGCCACCAAGGCACCCCTCCTATATCTTCCGATTCTGAGTTTCTAATTGTTCATGTTTCATAGTGTTTAAAATTGTGTATGACTCTTGGATGCCTTTCTTTTTTCTCTTTATGTTTTTCACTTTGGGTAATTTCTATCAATTCCAAATTCATGGGTTCTTTTCTTGGCTTGTAAAAGACATTCATTTGCGTTGCAGTGCTTTTTATTTTTTGCATTTCTATTGATTCTTCTTGTAGTTTCCATCTTTCTGTTGTTTATGCAAACTGTCCACTCTTTCTACTACAGTCTTTAACACAGTAATCAGAGTCATTTAAAATTCTCGGCCTGAAAAAAAACAAAACAAAACAATACTTCTCTGCCTGAGTGTTCCAATACCTGAGTCATCAGAGTCTGGTTCTATAATTACATTTTATTTTGAAAAGCAAAATAAAATTTTTTTTGATGTCTCTAAATTTTTGATGTCTCTAAATTTTTGACTGAATGCTGGACTAAGGTAAATTGTATGTAAATAGGCATGCCTCTTACTCTGCTAAGCCATTCATATGTTGGGGGGTGTTGAGCTAGGTTTGGGTTTGTTATCACTATGGTTACCTTCTTCATACCACCAGCTTTCAATTCCTCTAGAATTACCTTTTCCTTCAGATGGAGCAAGTTGGCTGGAGGATTTTTCTCAATGTTCCTGCTCAGTCTTTATCTTTAAGCCTAACCTGTTTTCCCTTTTCCCAAAGATTCTCTCTCCATATTTTTGCCCCTTCTTTAGTTGGAAACAGTTCTTTGCACATTATTCAGTACTTACCAGCCTGTTCCTGTGGGGAGTGGGAAGGAGTTCCCTTTTGTTCTTTTTCTTATGGGCTCTGCTTTACTGTGTGTCAGGCAATGGGTTTTCTCAGTGGCATTTCCTTTATCCATTGCTAAAAGACCTCTAATAATACTGAAATAGGACCTGAACCCAGGGCCATTTTTTTGTTAATCTCTTCTCTGGGGTTGCAGGCTTTTCTTCTTCCTTCTCTTAGCTTCAGTTGGTCTTTATCTGTGTCTTGGGTGGTGATAGGGTTTGATACTCTTTCTCCAGTAGCAGAACGCTTTAATTCCTTAGAGAAGTATCAGAGTGAGACTTTGGTCCTCTTTTCTGTCGGCAGCTGCTTTTCTCCTCCACGCCAGCCTCACCTACGAAGGCTTTTTCTGATCTCCCATTCTATCCCAAACTTCCTTGTAAGCTCTTGCTGGAGGTCTACAGATAAAAAAGCCCGTGCTTATGTTTGAACTTGCCTTGTATTGAGGTTCTCAGAGTTATATATTTCTACTCACCCTTTAATAATTCATTAAACATTTTATCTAAATTTGTCTTAATGTCATGTGTCTCTTCCCCCCATGTACTTCCTCTGGTGAGCCAGTGCTTGCATATTTCGTCTCATTGGTGGCACTTGTCATTCCTTAATTATCAATCTAGTTGTTTGCCCTGAGACTTGAACTGTTTGATGGGTTCAAAAAATGCATGCTATTTGTAGATTATCCATCCTGTTATTAAAGTGAGTTTGGCAGTCCTTCCAGATTTCTACATCCTAAGTGGAAGCCAGATATTTCTTTCTTCTTTTCATAGCTATTTTTTCCCTTTAGGTTTCAAATTCTAGATTCCTAATTATCAGGGATAAAATCTACAGGGTTTTTCTCTTTAATTCTATTTCATTGAATTCCAAGGGCTAATCCTTAGTATTTTTGACAGCTCTTCAAAGAAACAAGAGAGACAGAAAGGATAAGAAATTTGGAGACTGGACTACTGTGCCACTTTCCAGGTTATTCCAGAGCTATTCTCTATTCTCACATTGAAATGTGTGATAACATTTTGAACTTATAGTTTTTGTTAGTTTTTCTTTTCCAAAGGTTGAGGCCCATATTTTCCATGTTCATTTTTCAAAACTACTTGCTACATAAATTATTTTATTTAGCTTAAAAGTCTTTACTGACCACCTACATTTTGGGATAATAAAAATAAAAATTATGCTAGATAATGTGCTGATTGCTGGGATTTTGAAGACAATATTTAAGAGCATTCAAGGAGGTTATAATCTGGTGTGTGCTGGGCTTTTTCTTATCTCCTATATCATTTTTATCTCAGCTTAGATGCATGCAGGTATATTAAACTTTCAAACCTCCAAGCTCAGGGTGTGCATTTTATTTTAATTTTTAAATGTTTGTTTATTTTTGAGAGAGCATGAGCAGGGGAGGGGCAGAGAGAGAGGGGAACAGAAGATCCTAACCAGGCTCCACGTTGACAGCAGTGAGCCCCATGCAGGACTCAAAAGTCAGGAGCATGAGATCATGACCTGAGCTAAATTCAGAAGCTCAAACAATTGAGGCACCCAGGTGTCCTTAGAATATGCATTAAAAAAAAAACAGCTTTATGA
This sequence comes from Prionailurus bengalensis, assembly GCF_016509475.1. Lineage (NCBI taxonomy): Eukaryota > Metazoa > Chordata > Mammalia > Carnivora > Felidae > Prionailurus > Prionailurus bengalensis. The sequence goes on from NC_057353.1 coordinate 56,756,952, forward strand.
TCTAATACACTGGGAAAATTACATTTCTAAATACAGTTCTCAGTAAAATTTGGTATAACAGTTGTACTTGGTTTATAAGACTGTTATCAGTAGTATTAAATGAGATACCACAAATTCTTAACCAATAATAGAAACACAGAAGTGCTTAATAAACATTCAATTTTAAAAATAAAAAAACTGTCATTTATATTACCATTTATTAAAATTCTCTAAGAGTTTAGCTCTAGCACTTTTATGCACTCATGGTATCTTCATCTTAAGGGAGATGCAATGTAATATACAATGATTAGCATAATATGAAGCATCTACTATGTTCGTATTAATTTTTCTTGACTGTAGTGAATATTTTAAGGATATAGCTCTTATGCAGTATTACTGAGATAACATAAATTAATGGGAACAGAGAAGATATAGGAATATGTCATGGTAAAATTCTTAAGAAACTGGGATGAGGTTGGTTTAAGCACCTCTAAAGAAATGGGGGATATAAAGAATAACTAAAGGAAAGATTTTTATTTAATATAATAAGTTTGCCTAGGGCCCATCCCAGAAGCAAAGACAACCACCAAAATATATTTTGTTTTAATTAAAATTCAGTGCACAGATTAGCCTATGTAGTGTATTTGCATTTCTATGTACAGGTATTATTGTTTATAATCAAGTTTTTATCTTACCAAAATCTCTCAAGCTGTTTTTGATATTCAGTAACCATTTACTCTAATGGTTATATATAAGTTTTGTCCATATTGTTAAACAGTTAACTCCTTTTAGAACATAGCATGTATTTATAAATCTAAGAAATTTGTTTAATAATTTGCAAATTATATTCTAGATTTGACTTATTACACAGCAATCTTCCATGCATCCTATGATTCCCCCCTTTAATAATTATCATATATTTTCTAGTCATAAACATCTGTATAATATGGGTTATATCAACCTTCTTATTTAAATTTCTGTTGGATTTATTCATATATTCTTCATGAATTTAGTTTGCTTATATTAAAATTTCACCTATATTGATCATTTCACATATGTGGCTTTTCTTATTATTTCACTAAAATCACTTTGGTATGCAACTATTACATAAAATATACAACTTTTCCACTATCACTTGTAAAATTTAATTAGGCTTTCTAGTATCATATGTTTATAGTCCTGTATTATCTTTATGTTTGATTTGCTGGCTCCCTTAGATTCTTAAAGAAATTTTGTTTAATAGCTAAGAAATCATTTTATTTGTAATATCAAAATTTTTTAAAGGTCAGTTTTATAAAGTTTCTTCTTTAGGAGGGCACATTGAATATCTCTGGGTCCTCACTATTAATTGTTTCTTTTATGTAATGGCTTTCCTTTACTTTATTGGTACACTAATTTATGTAAATGACCGTGTTTGTTTTTATATTGGTGGCTAAGAAAGAGATTATAGGGCATCTGGCCCTATATGTCCATCTGGCTAATATAGTCGAATTTTAAAGCTATATATTTGTTATATTCCCATGAAAATTTGACAAAAATTGAGACAGAATCCCATCTTTCTGTGCATCGGCTTTTTACATAAAATCTCAAGTTATTGACTAGAGAAAGCTGTATTTTCTCTTAATTTTATTAAGAAATTGATGAGTTTTTAAAATACTTGCACAATATGTAATACAAAAATCAAAAGCAGTATATGTTTTATTACAAATTTATAACATGAGAATATTTAAAAATTCCTGCACTATGTTTTCTTTTAGTTTTTTTTAAAGATTTTTTTGGGCGCCTGGGTGGCGCAGTCGGTTAAGCGTCCGACTTCAAACCAGGTCACGATCTCGGGGTCCATGAGTTCGAGCCCCACGTCGGGCTCTGGGCTGATGGCTCAGAACCTGGAGCCTGTTTCCGATTCTGTGTCTCCCTCTCTCTCTGTCCCTCCCCCATTCATGCTCTATCTCTCTCTGTCCCAAAAATAAATATACGTTGAAAAAAATATATTTTTTTAATATTTATTTTTGAGAGACAGAGAGACAGAGCACCAGCAGGGAAGGGGCAGAGAGAGAGGGAGACACAGAATCGGAAACAGGCTCCAGGCTCTGAGCTGTCCGCACAAAGCCCAAGGCAGGGCTCGAACCCATGAAGTGTGAGATCATGAGCTGAGCCGAAGTCTGATGCTTAACCGACTGAGCCACCCAGGCACTCTTGCACTATGTTTTTAATTATATTTATAAATCTTAAACATTTAGAGTAGGATTAACTCCAGAAAGATTACATTTCATTTCTTCATAAACAAGGCTCATTTTAGAACATTATATATTATAAATGTTTAATAAAACAATACCTGAGATGTCTTGCTGTCAAATATACATGAATAATCCTGATTTATCTTAATGTATAAAATTATCTTTTTATGCAAATAATAAGTTTATTTTGCTACTCTTATATAGAAAATAGATATCTTTCCTCAATTTTAGTATACTTAAAAGTTTCTTAAAAAATGATTTATTTAAAAAAATTAATGTTTATTTTTGAGAGAGAAAGAGAGAGAGAGAGACAACACACAAGAGGGGGAGGGGCAGCAAAAGAAGGAGATAGAACCTGAAGCAGGCTCCAGACTCTGAGCTGTCAAAACAGCCTGATGAGGGGCTTGAACTCAGGAACTATGAGATAATGACCTGAGCCAAAGTTGGACACTTTACCGAGTCACCCAGGTGTCCCAAAAATGATTTATTTTTTATAACTGAACTTCAAATCACCCAGGGTTAAACAGAGAGGAAATTGATTAAAAATTTTTGCATAATTAATGAAGCCTTTTCCATTCTGTCAGTCATTTACTGCATATGCATTTCACTTTGAAATTATGATCTTGAATCCAGAAACTGTTATGTTTACATCATCTCCTCAGTGCCTAGCATAATGTGGCTATGGCATTTATTCAGTCAATATTTAATTAATGAACACATGTTAACACACACTTCCTAGAGAGAAAACAATTCAGAATTGGACTAGATTGCTATTCTATCAGACCCTAAGTTTTGCCTGGTTATTATTATTTGACCTCTTATCTGCAGTTTCAATTCTGCCTTAGGCTTATTCCACTGATTTGCCCAACTAAGATCAGGAACCTTCTGAGGAACTCTCAGTTAATACTTTGGGGATTCATGCTTCCAATCTGTTCTTGTGCTTCTACTAATATTAACATATAACCTGCTTAGCCACATAAAATTTCTTCAGTTTGAACAAGTTTTGGTAACTATTTAATTTTAGAGATTCTTAAAAGTAATTTCTACTTCTATGTTCTAAAAGCACTTAACATACTACAACCCTTAAAAAAATGGGCACCATTTCAACATTGTTTTAGATGTCATAAAGTCTGGACAATCCATTCTTCTTGTGTCTCCCAATGTCCTTATGTCACTCTTTTTTTTCCAGAGTGAATTTTCCTTTCAGTTAATAACAAGTGTGTTTCTTACCCTAAGATTTTCAGCCTTGATATTTCTGTGGCTATATTAACTATTATGCAGTGTCTCGTATTAGAAGACCTATTCAATGACACCCCTGAAAACTGGATTTCTAGGCTGCAAAATATCTAGAGCTTATTTCTTTTATTGATACAATCAAACAATTTCCTGGGGGTTATAAATCCCTATCACATTGCTTACATTTTATCTGGGAGTTCAAGAGACTTGCTCAGACAGTAAGGGAAACAGCACATTATATTAAAAGGGCATGAGGAGTATGATTTGATTATATGATTATTCTATGATTTTTCTTCTCTAAAATAACTATCGTGTTTTTCCAATTACATACTTTTTTATGGTACATTATCATAATTGCATTCTTTTTATGGCTGTTTACCCCTGTTTTAAAGCAACTTTGGTAAGTGTAGGGAAAAAAATATGCTTCTGAAAAGAGCTTTATGAATAACTCATTCCAATAAGTAACTTTTATGCTTTTGTTTCTTCTTTGATACTAATTTTATGAGATAAATTACTCTTCTAAAATTTTCAAGAAATTATAGATAAAACATTTTTTAGGAGAAGAAAATCACTCCTGAAACTGGAATTTTGTGATCCTGTGATTCCATTACAGGTCAACCCTTACATTAAGGTCTTCTAAAAAATCTCTGACCTAATTTTGTTGACAGACCAGTTTTGTTTGGTGCTATGTAATGATTTCTTCCTCACATACGTGGAGTTTTATGCCTTAATGACGTTTGCATAATTCCCATCATTGCCTGTTATTATGTACCTCCTTTCTTTCTTCGTTTATGTTAACTCTTCTGCCTCTTCTAAGTTACAACATTATATATTTAGATTGTATATGCGCACGAATACTTTTAATGAATGCTGAAGTGAATTTTATTGCAAATATAGCCTAATGATCCTATGAGTTATCTTTTCTAAATTCATCATTAGGAACATAGAAGTATGTGATACACGTGTGTTTTCAAAAATCCAACTTCCTGTGAAAATAAAAATAAACATAAGAGGCCAACAAATCAAACTATGAAAATCTGAGGTCCCAATTTATTCATTTTTTTTCTACTCTAAAAATAAGATTTATTAAGAAATTTTACCAAGGAGGTAAACTAAACACAACAAATAGCAAAATCCAGCAACAGAACCAAAACAATTTTTAAGTATTTTGTGTAAGAAATTACAATGGCAACATTTAAAAATGTGTCAAGGAGTGACTGGATGGCTCTGTTGGTTAAGCATCCTACTTCAGATCAGGTCATGATCTCGCAATTCCTGAGTTCAAGCCCCACAATGGGCTCTGTGCTGTTAGCACAAAGCCTGCTTCGTATCCTCTGTTCCCCCCCCTCCCCACCCCCCATTTGTGCTCTCTCGCAAAAAGAAACACTAAAATGTCATCAGAACAGGAAATTTATGATGGACATGAATGGGAAATTTATATCTCAAAAAAGTACTTTTATTGAGAATGGTATTATAGAGTTTGTGAGGAAAATGTGTTTTATTTGAAAATTAAGTGTTTAATGACATAAAATAAGCATTAGACAACATAGTTATGTAGGATTCTAAGTGCAATTAAAAATTTATTCTTTTGCATAGAAAATTTCTCCAGATGGCAGTAGTGCAGAAGATTTCCATATGGGTATTATCCATTATTTAAATCAGATTTTTATTCTTCTCATTAGAGCTGTAGATAATGGTGCTATCAGAGTTCTTATAATTTTGATTTGGATCTGAACCTAGTATTTTAAACTTTATCCTGTGAAATTATCTTAATGAATATTGCCCATTCATCACAAATATATTTCAAAGAGGTCAAAGAGGTTATGTACCTAGGAAGCAATGAAGTTGAGATTATAGAAGTTATAGTCCATTGTATGTTATAGAATTTTCAGATTTAGTTTGGGGTTAATAGGTAGTCAGATGTTCCTGTCAAAATTTAATTCATGAATATTGCAAAGACAAATTAAGATAATTCCATAGCATAAAGATTATAATACTAGGTTCATACTAAGGAAAAAATTGTAAGGACTCTGACAGCAAGGCCATGTTTTATATCTATTGGTAATACCTCCATAAAAAATAATTTTGATTAGTTCATTCAGAAAAAAGTTATAGAGTGATCTTTGAAAAAGGAGTTAAATCAATCATGCTTTCTTTTTTACATGTCTTTGTAATTCCATAAAATGGAATGTATTTGTTAGTGAAAGCTCCTTTTTTCCCCATAAAAAATGAATTATATCACAATCATTCCAGTTGCTCAAGTCAGAAACTGGGAAATCATTTTGATCTCTCTTTCCTAATTTCAAATAGGTTAAATCTCCATCACAAAGTTGTCCATCAGTCTGTCCCATTTACTTCATCCTCCTGAAATTACACACCTATGACTTATTCTTGCTTGAATTATTGACCCAGACTGTTTCAATCTGTTCTCTACATTGCCATGAAAATGATCTATTTAAAACACAATTATGTAACCCTCTGCTACAAAACTTCATATGGCTGAATATTTGTTACAATATGTATCCTAAGGTTCTTAGCATGCTATAAAAGGCTCTAGGTCATCTTGCCATCATTTACTTCTCAGCCTATCATTTGCCAGATGCCTTCTTTTGTCCATGGTACATCTGCCTGAAATTTTCTCCCTTTACTTCATCTAACATATTTTTCTCTATCCTTCAAAAATCCCCTCTGACCCATCTCTTTAGAAAGTTCTTCTTGATTTTAACACTTAGTTTGAGTTACATGGTTCTTCTCTGTTTCAGTTGTGTTTTTGCTAGCCTGCCAGATAGAACATATTTAAAATCCTCTATTAATATTTTAAATATCATTAAAGGTAGACATTATGCATGAATTCCATAAACCAGCATGATGCCTGTAAAATAGAAAGTGATTCAGAATTATTGTTGAATTTTAAATAAATGAGTTTTTTTTTCTCTTGGTGTGTAATACCTCAATAACATAGACATAATTAGGAAAGGAAAACATATATAACATTATATAAATGTGGACCAATGTGATAATTTTTGTAAGATGAGTTTTTACCTCTAACTTGTGAACGAGAATTTGAATTATAGTATCTATAACAATAAAATACAGCTGTGAATCTGAACTCTATTGGTTCCTGGATGCATAACCCACCTAAATGTCCACTTCCTCATCTGTAAAAATAATTTCTCAAAACTATTAATCAAGCTTATTGTAGGGATTGATTTAATGTACGTGAAGATGTCTGGCAGGGCCTTTGGCACATAATGAAGATATATTCAATACCTTAAAAAACATGGGCATTGGAGTGTGTCTTTGAATTTAGTTTTATTAGTCTCTAATTCAAAGTAAACTTTGGTAAATTACTTAATCTCCAAAGTCTCAGATTCACCAATGCCAAAACGGTAAGGCTATTTTGAATATGAAATAAAATCATCCACTTAATGTTCCTGGCACATTGCAAATAATGTCCAGTACTTGTTAATTATTATTAATATAATTAGAACAGACACTTAGTGAAGGACTGTTCTCTAAGTTCTTCCTACTTATGCTTTAGCTTAAGTATAAAAAGTAGTTACAGACACAATGACCGACCATTAAGAATTTTAGTATGTGGATTTTAGGACAGAGGAACTGTTAGAAAAGCATTTTTAAATGTTGAAGAGAGATGAAAATTGTTCTGTTTCATGGCATTTTTCTGTTGCATCGATTATACTTTTCCGGCTTTATTGAGATATAATTATATTACACTGTGTCCATTACATTTTAATTATATATACAATTATATAATTATACAACATTGTGTAACTATTAAGGTTATACAAAGTGATGATTTGGTACAGGTATATATTGAAAATTTTTACCAAAATAAGGTTAGTTAACATATCCTTCACCTCATATAATTGCCATTTTTTGTTGTTGTTGCTAGAATGAAAACATTTAAGCCATACTCACTAGGAAACTTTCAAGTATATAATACAGTATTGTTAATTATAGTCTCCACATTGTACATTAGATCCCCAGAGCTTATTCCTCTTATAATTGGTAGTTTTTGCCCTTTGAACATCTCATTTTCACCTCTTTCCTCCTCAGTTCCTGGTAACCACCAGCCTTTTTAGATTTCTACACAGTGAGATCAGACAGTATTTGTCTTACTCTGTCTGACTTATTTTATTTAGTATAATGCCCTCCAGGTTCATTAATGTCACAAATGGCAATATTTTCTTCTTTTTATGGCTGCATAACATTTTGTTGGATGTATCTACCACATTTTCTTTATCCATTCATCTGTCAATGGACACACAGTTTTGACTACTGTGAATAATACTACAGTGACAATGGAAGTACAGATATCTCTTGGAGATACTGATTTTATTTTCTTTGGGTATATAACCAGAAGAGGTCCTACTGGATCATATGGCATTTCTATTTTTTTTTTCCAAATTTTTATTTAAACTCTAGTCAGTTAACATATAGTATAATATCGGTTTTAGAAGTAGAATTTAGAGATTCATCACTTACATAAAACAGCCATTGCTCATCATAACAAGTGCCCTCCTTAATACCCATAACCCTTTTAGTCCATCCATCACCCACCTCCCTCCATCAAACATCAGTTTATTCTCCATAGTTAAGAGTCTCTTACGGTTCTTTCCCTCTCTTTTTTTTCTCTCCTCATATGTTAATCTGTTTTGATTCCTAAATTCCACATGAGTGAAATCATATAATAATTTTCTGTCTTGGACTGACTTATTTAATTTAGAATAATAGCTGTAGCTCCATCCACATTGTTACAAATGGCAAGATTTCATTTTTTATGGCTGATATTCCAGTGTGTGTGTGTGTGTGTGTGTGTGTGTGTGTGTGTGTATCACTTCTTTAATCATTCACTAGTCAGTGGACACCTGGGATCTCTGTATAGTTTGACTATGGTTGATAATGCTGCTATAAACATTAGGGTACATGTACCCCTTCTAACCTGTATATTTTATCATTTGGGTAAATACTTAGTGCAATTGCTGGATCATAGGGTAATTCTACTTTTACCTTTTTGAGGAACCTCCATACTGTTTTCCAGAGTGGCTACTCCAGTTTGCATTCCCACCAACGGTGTAAGAGGGTTCCCCTTTCTCCACATCCTCACCAACATTTGTTGTTTCCTGTGTTGTTAATTTTAGCCATTCTGACAGGTGTAAGGTAGTATATCATTGTGGTTTTAATTTGTATTTCCATGATGATGAGTGATATTGAGCATCTTTTCATGTGTCTGTTAGCCATAGGGATGTCTTCTTTGGAAAAGTGTCTATTCATGTCTTCTGCCCCTTTATTAACAGGGTTATTTGTTTTTTTGGGTGTTGAGTTTGGTAAGTTCCTTATAGATTTTAGATACTAATCCTTTATCTGATATTTCATTTGCAAATATCTTCTCCCTTTTTGTTGGTTGCCTTTTAGTTTTGTTGATTGTTTTCTCAGCTGTGCAGAAGCTTTTTATCTTGATGAAGTCCCCATGGTTCATTTTTGCTTCTGTTTCCCATGCCTCTGGTGATGTGTCTAGTAAGAAGTTGCTATGGCTGAGGTCAAAAATATTGCTGCCTGTTTTCTCCTCTAGGATTTTAATGGTCTTCTATCTCACATTTAGGTCTTTCATCCATTTTCAAATTATTTTTATGTATGGTATAAGAAAGTGGTCCAGTTTCATTCTTCTGCATATTGGTGTCCAGTTTTCCCAACACTATTTGTTAAAGAGACTGTCTTTTTTCCATTGGATATTTGTTCCTGTGTTGTCAAAGTTTAGTAGACTGTAAAGTTGTGGGTCCATTTGTGTTTTTTTTAATGTTCCATTAATCTGTGTCTGTTTTTGTTCCAGTAGTATACTGTCTGGATACTACCGCTTTGTAATATAGCTTGAAGTACAAAATTGTGATGCCTGAAGCATTGCTTTGCTTTTCAGGATTGCTTTGGCTATTTGGTCTCTTGTGGTTCCATACAAATTTCAGGATTGTTTGTTCTAGCTCTGTGAAAAATGCTGGTGGTATTTTGATAGGGACTGCATTAATTGTGTAGATTGTTTTGGGTAGTATAGACATTTTAACGATGTTTGTTCTTCTAATCCATAAACATGGAATGCTTTTCCATTTCCTTGTGTCTTCTACAATTTATTTAATAACTGGTCTATAGTTTTCAGAGCACAGAAATTTTACCTCTTTAGTTATGTTTATTCCTAGGTATCTTATGGTGTATATTGTAATTGTAAATGGGATAGATTCATTGATTTCTTTTTCTGCTACTTCATTACTGATGTATAGAAATGCAACAGATTTCTGTATGTTGATTTTTGTATCCTGCGACTTTACTGAATATGTGTATCAGTTCTAGCATTTTTTTGGTGGAGACCTTCAAGTTTTCTACATACAGTATCATGTAGTCTGGAAATAGTGAAAGGTTGACTTTTTCCTTGCCTATTTGGATGCCTTTTCTTTCTTTTTGTTGTGTGATTGCTGAGGCTAAGACTTTCATTACTATGTTAAATAGTAATAAGAATGGACACGACTTGTTACTGACCATAGAGGTAAAGCTCTCAGTTTTCCCCATTAAGGATTATATTTGCTGTGAGTCCTTCATTGATAGTCTTTATTATGTTTTGAGGTATGGTCCTTCTATCCTGCTTTGTTGAGGGTTTTTATCAAGAATGGATGCTATACTTTGTCAAATGCTTTCTCTGTGTGTATTGAAAAGACCATATGATTGTTACCCTTTCTTTTATTAATGTGGTGTATCACATTGGTTGATTTGCAAATATTGAACTAGCCCTGCAGCCCAGGAATAAGTCCCACTTGATCATAGTGAATAATTGTTTTACTGTACTGTTGGATTTGATTTCTAGTATTTTGTTGAGAATTTGTGCATCATATTAATAAGGGATATTGGCCTATTATTCTTTTTAGGGGAGTCTTTGATTTTGGAATCAGGGTAATGCTGGCCTTGTAGAATGAGTTTAGAAATTTTCATTTTTATTTTTTTGGAACAGTGTGAGAAGAATAGGTATTAACTTTCTTTAAATAACTGGTAGGATTCCCATGGAAAGCCATCTGGCCCTGGACTTTTTTTTGTTGGGAGATTGTTGATTACTGATTCCATTTCTTTGCTGTTTATGGGTCTGTTCAAATTTTCTATTTCTTTCTCTTTTAGTTTTAGTGGTTCATATATTTGTAAGAAGTTTTCCATTTCTTTCAGATTGCCCAGTTTCTTGGCATATAATTTTTCATAATCTCTTATAATTGTTTTTGTTGTGTTGTTTTTGATTTCTCCTCTCATTTGTGATTTTATTTATTTGGGTCTTTTTTCTTTTGGTTAAATCTGGCTAAGGGTTTTTCAATCTTATTAATTCTTTCATAGAATAAGCTCATAGTTTTGTTATCTCTTCTACTGTTTTTTTTTGTTGTTGTTTTATTTTGTTTTGTTTCTATGTCATTTATTTCAATTTGAATCTTTATTATTTCAATTTTCATGCTGGCTTTAGGCTTTAATGTTCCTTTTCTAGTTCTTTTAGGTATAAGGTTAGGATGTGTATTTGAGACTTTTCTGGCTTCTTGATGTAGACCTGTATTACAATATACTTCCCTCTTAAGATTTCCTTTGCTGTATCCCAAAGATTTTAGACTGATGCATTTTCATTTTCATTTTCATTTGCTTCCATGTGTTTTCTTTGTTGTTGTTGTTCTTATTCTTTAATTTCCTGGTTAGTCCATTTATTCTTTACTAGAATATTTTTTAACCTCCATGCATTTGTGATCTTTCCAAATTTTATCTTGTGGTTGACTTCAAGTTTCATTGTGTTGTGATCTGAAACCTTCATAATATGATCTCAATCTTTTTGTACTTGTTGAGGACTGATTTGTGACCTAGTAGGTGATCTGTTCCAGAGAATATTACATATGCACTCAAAAAGAATGTGTATTCTGATGCTTTAGGATGAAACATTCTGAATATATCTGTTAAGTACATCCAGTCCAATGTGTCATTCAAAGCCATTGCTTCCTTATTGATTTTCTGCTTAGATGATCTGTTCATCACTGTAAGTGGGTGTGTTAAAGTCCCCTATTATTATGGCATCATTATTGAGTTTCTTTATTTTTGTTATTAATTGATTTATATATTTGGGCACTCCTAAGTTGCAGGCATAAATATTTACAATTATTAGATGAAATCGATGGATACACCCCTTAATTATGATATAATGCCCTTCATCATCCATTGTTATATTTCTTTTAAAATCTAGTTTGTATAAGTATGGCTATTTCAGCTTTCTTTTGGTGTCTGTTAGCATGATAAATTGTTCTCCATCTCCTCGTTTTCAATCTGCAGATGTCTTTAGATCTAAAATGAGTCTCTTGTAGACAGCATATAGATGGGTCTTGTTTTTTTATCCTTTCTGATATCCTATGATTTTTGACTGGAACATTTAGTCCATTCACATTCAGAGTGATTATTGAAAGATATGAAGTTAGTGCTATTGTGTTACCTGTAAAGTTGGTTTTTCTAGTGGTATTCTCTGTTCCTTTCTAGTCTGTGTTGCTCTTGGTCTTTTTTTTCCCCTCAAAGAATATTTCTTTTTCCCTTTAATATTTCTTACAGGTCTTGTTTAGTGGTCCTGAACCTGTTAGTTTTTGTTTGGGAAACTCTCTCTCTCCCTCTATTTTGAATGTAGGTTTGCTGGATAAAGTATTCTTGGCTGCATATTTTTCCCATTGAGCACATGGAATATAACATGCCACTCTCTTCTTGTCTGCCAAATTTCTGTAGACAGATCTGCTGTGAATCTACTGTCTTCTCTGGTCAGTTAAGGACTTGTATTCCCTTGCTGCTTTCAGGATTCTTCCCTTGTCTGTGTATTTTGTGAATTTGACTAGGATATGTTTTGGTGATGGCTAGCTTTTGTTGAATTATGGGAGCTCTCTGTGCTTCTTAGATTTCAGTGTCTGTGTCCTTCCCCAGATCAGGGAAGTTTTCAGCTAAAATTTACTCAAATAAACCTCCTTTTTCTTTCTCCTTCTTCTTCTGGGCCTCCTATGATACTAATGGCACTGTACTTTAAGAAGTCTCAGAGTTCCCTAAATCTATTTTTGTGATCTAGTACCTTTATTTCAATCTTTTTTTTAGCTTCATTATTTTCCATAATTTTATCTTCTATATCACTGATTCATTCCTCTACTTTGTCCATCCTTGTTGTCATTACATCCATTCAGTTTTGCATCTTGTTTATAGCATTTCTGATTTTGGCCTGACTAGTTTTTAGTTCTTTTATCTCTGCCTTAAGGGATTTTCTAGTGTTTCCTATGCTTTTCTCAAGCCCAGCTATTATCCTTATGATTACAGTTTTAAAATCTGGTTGAGATATTTTTCTTGTATCTGTATTGATTAAACCATGCGCCTGGCTTCTTCCTGTTCTTTCTTTTAAGGTGAATTCCTGTGTCTTGTCATTTAGTCTGGGTCACTGTTTTTTGTGTGTGTGATTGTTAGGAAAGCCTGTTGTATTCCTGCTCCTGAAAGTAACAGCTATATTAAGAAGTGAAAAAAAAGTAAACTAGATCTTAGGTGTGTTTTGGTCTGCTTGTTAAAAAACCTAGATCCAAAAACAAAACAAAACAAACAACAACAAAAGGAAGGTACATACTATTTCTGTTACCCTAGAACAGAAGCTTCTGTAGCTACTCTGATCAGTAGACTTGGTGCATACTAGGGGTTTGTGCTGGTCTCCTGGGGGTGGAGCCTGCTGCACTGATGTTCAGGCACCATCAAGCCAGCCAGGCATGACCCAGGTGATGGCAAAGACTTCCAGAACTTCAGACTTTGTGCTCTCCTGCTTATAAAAAATTGTGTGGAGATGCACCTGCAAGGTGCAGGGGAATGGGGCTTCTTGTAAGCAGCTCTGGCCTCCACTTGGTGGCACTGCTTTCCTCACTGAGGTTGGTTAGTGCTGATAGGTAGAAGGGAAAATGGTGTCACCCCACTCTCTCATCCCTAGAGAGGGCAGTTCATGGCTGCCACTCTTCAGAAAGCCCTCACAAAAGAGCAAAAAATCATGTGTTATTGTCCCTAGCTTCCACCAGATCCCTCCCTTCACGCTGCCTGCATCTGAGCTGTCTACCTGCCATGTGTCACAGTACCCTTTTATGTCAGAACTGTGGCTGGGTTTTGAAACTCCAAATTTTGGGGACATGTATGATGCAGGCCAGCACTGATTCTCTGAGGGAGGGTCTCACCACAGTTTTGCCATTTGCCAGTTTGTTCCAGAAAAGCAGTCACACAACCAAACAGTGTTTCAGAGTTTATGGTAAGACACAGCACAAAGCCAGCACCAAGATTTGCTCTCCTCATCTGGTGTCTTTATTCCTACGCTAGGGAACAGGACAGAACATTGTCCTTGCTGGTTCTTTTTGTCCCCTGAACAGCCTTGTGGTAAATATCAAATGCATTCCAACCAGGGGAACTGTTTCTCCCTATGTGACCCAGGGGATCCTTAGACCAAGCTGCCCATTCCTTGGTCCTTGCTTTTCTTCCCCACTTAAGCACCACCAAGACTGTGAGGCACAACCCTGGCGATTGTGTAGACCTCCAAACCTTCAGACTTTGTGCCTCACTGCTTATAAAAATTTGGAGTTCATTCCCTCTCCTTTTCCCTGTCAGTGATTTTGGGGAACAGTTTTTCTTATATAATCCCCTGCACATGCTTTCACTCTTTCTCTTTTGCTCCTCTCCATGATCAGGGCTTCCTCCCCTTCTCAGTACCTGTAGTTCTTTTCTCCCTGCAAATCAGTTCTCTGCAGCTCCTACCTTCCATGCTATGGCCATTTTTTTCTACCTCTAGTTGTCCAGTTTTGTTCTCTCAATCCTCAGATTGATTTCTTGGGTGTTCAAAATAATTTGATATTTATCTATCTGTGTCCAAGGGACAAGGCAAGCTTAGGGTCCTCCAACTCTTCTGCTATCTTAATGTTTTTTGTTGTTTACAAATCGCCATACTGGTTTTAATGACTGTATAATACATTGTTACTAAAAGTGTACCCTTTTCCCAACAGTCTCACCAATACTTGTTATCTTTCAACTTTTTGATAATATATTCTAATAGGTGTGAAATGGTTTTTCCTCATTTCTTTGATAGAAGTGTTGAGAATGCATTCTTAATACCATCTTTTATGTTGGCTTTTTGTGTGTCTTCTTCAGAAAATTGTGTATTGATATCTTTGGCCATTTTTAATTTTTTTTTTTTTGCTATTAAATTATATGAGTTTCTTAGAGATTTTGGTTATTAACCTTTCATCACATATGTGGTTTGCAAATATTTTCTCCAATTCCATAGGTTAGCTTTTTATTTTGTTGATGGTTTACTTTGCTGTGAAGGAGCTTTTGTTTGAGATAGTCCCATTTATTTATTTTTGCTTTTGTTGCCTGTATCTTTGGCATCATATCTGAAAAATTATTGCCCTGACCAATGCCAAGGAGATTTTACATAGATTTGCTTTTAGGAATTTTATGGTTTCAGGTCTTCCATATAAGTCTTTAATCAGTTTCAAGATTTATGCTTGTTTTTGTGAGTGATGTAAGAGAGGGGTCCAGCTTCTTTCTTTTGAATGTGAATATCCAGTTTTCCCAATGCTTTTTATTGAAAATACTATCCATCTTAATTGTGGGTTCTTGGAAGCCTATCAAATATTAGGTGAGTACATATGTGTGGATTTCTCACCTTTCTATTCTGTCCTATTGGTCTACGTTTCTGTGTTTATTCCAGAACTGTTTTATACTGTTCTGATTATTGTAGATTTGTAATATAGTTGGAAATCAGGAAGCATAGTGTCTCCAGCTTTGTCTATTTGGGGTTTCATCATATGAATTTTAGAATTTTTTTTCTATTTCTGTGAAAAATGCCGTTAGATTTTTAAATAGGGATTGCATTGAATGTTTAGATCACTTTGTGTCATAGAGACTTTAAAAACCTTAATTTTTCTAAGAACACGAGATATCGTTCATTTCTCTTCATTTTTTGGATAAAAGTCTTGTTTTCAATGTACAAATATTTAACCTCCTTAATTTTTAAGGTTTCTATTGTTTTTTTGTTATGCTATTGAGTGGTTCTCTTGATTTCTCTTTCAGGTAACTCACTTATTATATAGACCTACAGCTTATTTTTGTATGTTGATTTTTGTATCCTGAAAGTTTACTGTATTTGTTTAATAGTTTTTGGTGAAGTCTTTAAGGTTTCTGTATAAAAAAATCATGTCACTTACAAACAGATCATTTTATTTCTCACTTTCTGACTTGGATGCCACTTATTTCTGTTTCTGCTTCATTGATCTAGGATTATGTTTGATAAAACTGATTAAAGTGAGCATCTTTGCCTTATCGCTGATATTTGAGGAAAATCCTTTAGCCTGGGCTTGTTATATTATGTTATAATACATTATTTCTATACCTTATATGTTGAGACTTTTAGTCATCAAACAATGTTGAATTTTGTCAGATGCTTGTTTTGCATCTATTGAGATGATCCTATGATTTTTATTATGCATTCTGTTATGGTGGCATATCACATTTATTGTTTTGTGTCTATTGAACCATCTTTTTATCCCAGTGATAAATACCACTTGATCATGGCATATGATCCTTGTCCTCTTGGATTCGGTTTGCTACTATTTTGTTGAGTATATTTACACCTAAGATAATTAGGGATATTGGTCTATAAAAAATTTCTTGTATGGTCATTTCCTGGATTTTATATGAGGGCAAAACTGGCCTTATAAATGAGTTTATAAGTATGCCTTCCTCTCAACTTTTTGAGAGAGTTTGCTAAAGATGGTATTAATTCTTCCTTAAATGTTGCTAGAATTCACCAGTAAAGCCTTCTGGTCCTGGGCTTTTATATGTTGAGAAATTTTTGATTATTCATTTTCTAAGAATTTTGTTAGTCTATTAAGATTTTTTATTTCTTCATAATTCACTTTGTGATAGGTTTCTAGGAATGTATTCATTTTTTCCATGTTATAAAAATTTTGGGGATATGGACATTCATGGTCTTTCAAGATCCTTTGTATTTCTATGGTAGCAGTTTAATGTCTTCTCTTTCATTTCTGATTTTATTGGAGCCTTCACTCTTTTTCTTAGTCTAGCTAAGGGTCTATCCATCTTTTTATTTTAAATTAAAAAAACTCTTTAAATTTCATTGATCTTTTCTGTTGTTTTACTTGTCTCTATTTCATTTATTTCTGCTCTTTATTTCCTTCCTTATTCTATATTTGGGATTAGTTTGTTTGCCTTCTTATAGTTCCTTGAGTATAAAATTAGGTCATTAATTTGTAATATTTTTAATTGAAGCATAATCAACATGCTCAACATGCTCTTAGCAAATTACCCTCTAGGTCCATCCACATTGTTGAAATGACAATCTCATTCTTTTTTATAGCTGAGTAATATTCCAGTGTGTGTGTGTGTGTGTGTGTGTGTGTGTGTGTGTGTTTGTACCTACCACATCTTCTTTATCCATTAATCTATCAATGGACATGTGGGTTGCTTCCATTATCTTGGCTATTGTAAATAATGCTGCAATAAACATAAAGGTTCATATACCTTTTTGAATTATTATTATTTTCTTTGGGTAAATACCCAGTAGTGGAATTATTAGATCATATAATAATTCTATTTTTAATTTTTTGAGGAACCTCCATACTGTTTTCCACAATGACTGTATAAATTTACATTTCTACCAATGTACAAGAGTTCCCTTTCCTCAACATTCTCACCAACATGTGTTATTTTCTGTCTTTTTGATTCTAGCCATTCTGACAAGTGTAAGGTGAGCTCTCACCATGGTTTTGATTTGAATTTCCCTGCTGACTCGTGATGTTGAGCATCTTGTCATGTGCCTGTTGGAAAACTCACATCTTTTTATGTTACCTATCCATTAACAAAACATTGTAGCTAAAATTCTTTTTTAAACTTTTGTTTTTTGGCTGAAGCACATGCTCTGTGTCCCAGGTGGAGTGAGACATGGGGCAAGGAGTTGGGGCATGTGCCCTGAGTCCCTAGGCTTCCACTCTGAAAGGACCGGCCATCCCTTGAAGCCTGGCTCACCAAAAGCTTGCCTGAAATCCAGAATTTGATTTGGATTTTGTAAGAGGCTTCACAAGCTGGAGTAGGTCTGAGGTGTAGGTCACTGATGTGAGAGAAGGTTGCCTGAAGATGCATTCTGAGGGACCCTATTAATGGAGGGATTTCTGGTTTACCAGGTGTAAACCAGAAGTATGACATCTGGGAAGACTGTCACTCTAGCCAGATAGTAGTCTATTATAGGCTTTTGCCTTAAGAAGCATCATAAAGGAGGAGAGAAGGGGCCTGGAGTCAAGACTGTGTTTGGCAGACACACAAATGGATACACATAACTAGAGCAGGAAAGACCATCTTCCACAACAGAAGAGCTTTTGAAATTTCAGCATTATTTTTATAGTTTTTAGAACCTTAAATGTGTGACCTTACACATTAAGAAACCCTCAAACAAAAAGGTCAAAAACAGATTCCAGGCTGCAGTGTTTCAACTAATGTCTATTGAATATCCACAATCCACAGAACCAATTTCTAGGTCTTTAGGATGTATTTTATAGGTTTGAAGAGCAACATCATCCATTCAATAAACCTTTCCCCAAGAAGTTAATGAGTATGAAAACACTTTAACTTACCTTTGAGTTCAAAGTGATTTGCATACCATTCTAGTATTAGACTATTGCAAATCTGATTATATATTCACCTTTTTCAGTGATTTTATATAAGTAACATGAAAACATATGAAGAGTGTTCTAATTTTAGTTTAAAGAATACTGTTTAGTAATTATAAGGCCAGTCTAGTGTGAGGAACTCTCTCAGCTTTTGTCTAGTAAACTATTTATCTCTACTTCATTTATAAAGGACAACACTGTTGGATAAAGCATTCTTAGTTGAAAGCCTTATTTTTCTTTCATCACTTTGAACACACCTTATTCTCTCCTGTATGTGAAAATTTTCTGCTGAGAAATCCACTGGTAGCCTTATGGGTGTTTCCTTGTATGTGATGAGTGTTTTTTTCTTTTGTTTTCTGTTGCACTTTTAAAATCCTTTCTAGAGCTTTGATTTTTAAGAGTTTGTAAGGTAACGTGGTGAAAATATCTCTGCTACAGGTTAGGGATATTTGAGCTTCATGTACTTGGATGCCCATATCTTTCCTCAGACTTAAGTTTTTAGCCATTAGTTCTTTCAACTAGATTTCTGTCCCCCTTTTTAATTCTTCTTCTAGATTCCTATAATGTGAGTATTAGCACTCTTTATGGTGTTCCATAGATCCCCTAAGTGTTCATTTTTGTTCATTTCTATCCTCTGGTTAATGTCAGGAGATCTGTTTCAAGTTTGCAGATTCCTGTTTCTGCTTGATCAATATGTTGTTGAAGCTCTTTATTACATTTCTTTCATTTCATTTATTGTGTTATTCTCAAGAATTTCCTTTTGGTACTATTTAATTATTACTATCTCTTTGTTGAACTTTCCATTTTTTATTGTTTTATTGAGTTTATTGAATTGTCTCTGTTCTCTTTAATCTTTCCCAGCTTCCTTAAAATTATTTAGAATACTTTTACAGGTAACTTTGTACCTCTCCATTCTTTGAGGTCAGTTACTAAAATTATTATTTTTTCCCTTGGTGATATCATATTCTCTTGCTTTTTCATGTTTCTAGTGGCTTTGAGTCAATATGGGTGATATTGAGGAAGTAGTCCCATCTTCTACTCTTTTGGGGACTTGTTTTAGTGTGGATTGATTTTCACCTACTCACAGCTGCAAAAGCACTGGCTGGATGGGATGAAGTGTCTCTGGTTATGAGGCTGCTTGGGTCCCTCTGGTATCTGTTTTGTTTGTAGAGGAAGTTTCTTGTTCAGAGAGTTCCTCTAGATGTCTGGTCAGGTGCATCGGTGCTCAGAGCAGCAGTAGAGCCAGCGTCCTGGGATAAGGGCGATACAGAACTGAGACACCTGGGGCACAGACATAGTTGCTGAGGCAGTGGTGCCTGAGGTGTGGGAATAAGCAGATAACCTATGGAAACAGGATCCATGTCTTTAGAGTTCACTGCTGTGACTTGGGCCCTGAGGGTGGGGAGGACAGAAATGCCACAGTAGGATGAGCCCAGAATGACAGGGTGCAATAGGCTGGACCTGGTGGGTAGAGTGTAGCAAAGTCCTGTTCTCTTACTATGTTCAAATTGTGTGATAGTTGTGGCCAAGTTTTAATTTACATGACTTCTTTATTTGAAGAACAAAGAATGAATGGGCTTTAATTTTGAGATGCCCACAATGATACACAACATTAAACATTAAAGAGTGGAAATTAAAAACGTCTTCAGTAAAACATCGGTGCCCTAGCACCATTGTTCTTATCTATTTTCTATGTAGAACTAAGATTGACTAACCTGTTTAAATTTTCTATTTATCATAATGCAGTAGAAATTTCAGGGCAATTATAGTGAAGATTTTTTAACATTCTTTTAAGATAATCCATTTCTATAAAATGTAAGGGTGTGATCAGAGGTAGCTTGAGTGGCAATGACAAATAACTTGTATTTCAATCATGAATAAGGGAACAGAGTAATAACAACTCTATAAAGAAACATTTTCTTTGGAGAAATGGTAAAATATTTCAAAATTCTAAAATTAAGTTTTACGTTATCACTAACAGACTTAAGAACATATAAACACATCCTTCTCTGGTCTCTCTACTATCCTCTTCCATCTTAGAAGGTCCAAACCCTTCCATTACTTCTAATTCCAATACAGTAAAAATGTTAACAGTTTCTCTGGAAACCGTATTCTAAAACCAATAAGTAATATAGACTCTGTATATTTTAAAAAGTGCTAAATTTTTCATTAGTAAATGTTTTGAATTCATAATTTGCTTCTTCCTATTGGTTTTTCTCTGGCACAAAAACAACTTGGTTCCCTGTTTTTATATTGTACTCTAAATGAATAATATTCTCTTAGCTTTATTATCTACTCCTAGATCTCTCCTTTGATTTAGCTCTAGTATGTAGCATTTATTCTGCCGAATGTCTCTAAACTGCCTAAGTGAGGGAACATAGTAGTTCTTTATGTGTCCAGAATCTATCTATTATGCTTATATAAGGCTAAACCCTGCACCTAGATAGTGTTACAACTTGGGTTTAAAAGCACTTAAATCCTTTCCCTTTCAAAACATGTTTTTTGAAAGCTCTGCCTTGCATTATGTACTTGTAACAAAGAGGCATGGTTTCAAATGTACCCTGTGGAAAGATGCCTAGCCTGTTTTCCAGTGCTCTTTTTAATTTCATTTTACACAACTTACTTCAGATTGCAAGGAAACAAAGGGTGTTTTGTATTTTCTAAGGATTTCCTATTTGCAATTCATGTTGTCTTATCCTTATCTCCTCCTCTAAGCATGCTTCCTGTGTTTATAGGCATTTCTCAGGGATAATGTGAGTTTGGTTCCAGACCATCACAATAAAGCAAGTACCACAGTAACATGAGTCAAATGAATTTTTTGATTTACCAGTACATATAAAAGTTATGTTTATGCTATATTATAATTTATTAGGTATGCAATAAATAGCATTATGTCAAGAAATGAACATACCTTAATTAAAACCACTTTATTGCTCAAAACTTAATCGTCTGAGTTTTCAGCAAGTTGTAATTTTTTTTTTTATACTAGTAGAGGGTCTTGCCTCAATGTGGATGGTTGCTGACTGATCAGGGTAGTGGTTACTGAAGGCTCTGGTGGCTGTTCAACTTCTTAAAATGTCTTAAAATAAGACCACAGTGAAGTTTGCAACATAAATTGACTCTTTCATGAATGACTTTTTCTGTAGCATGTGATGTTATTTGATAGCATTTTACCCACATTAGAACTTCTTCCCAAATCAGAGTCAATCCTCTTAGTTGATAAAACAGCAGCAGCAGCATCATTTAAGTTTATGGAATATTCAGCAGTCTTCACAGCATCTTCACTAGGAGTAGATTCCCTCTCAAAACAACAACAACAACAACAACAAAAACCACTTTTTTCATCTGTAAGAAGCAACTTCTCATCTGTTAAAGTTTTATCCTGAGATTGTAGGAATTCAGTCACATCTTTAGGATCGACTTCTAATTCTAGCTCTCATGCTATTGCCACCACATCTGTAGTTACTTCCTCCACTGGAGTCTTGAACCCCTCAATGTCATCCATAAGGGTTAAAATCAACTTCCTCCAAGCTGCTGCTTATGTTCATATTTTGTCCACTTTCCATGAATCATTAATGCTGTTAATGGCATCCATAATGGTGAATCCATTCTAGATGTTTCTCAATTTATTTTTCTAGATCCATCAGAGGAATCACTATCTGTGGCAGTTATAGCCTTATGAAATATACTCCTTAAACAATTAGAATTGAAAGTCAAAATTACTCTTTGATCCATAGGTTTCAGAATGGATGCTCTGTTAGCAGACATTAAAACATTAAACATTAAAAATTTTTTTTAATTAATATTTATTTTTGACAAAGACAGAGCGTGAGCAGGGGTGGGCAGAGAGAGGAGACAGAGAATCTGCAGCAGGCTCCAGGCTCTGAGCTGTCAGCAGAGAGCCGGATGTGGGTCTCAAACTCACCAACCATGAGGTCATGACCTGAGCCCAAGTCAGATGCTTAACCAACTGAGCCACCCAGGTGCCCCTACATGAAAACATTAATCTCATTGTGCATCTCAATCAGTCATCTTGGGTGACTAGATGAGTCGTCAATGAGCAGTAGTATTTTGAAAGGATTTTTTTTTTCTTTCTGAGCAGTAGGTCGCAACAGTGGGCTTAAAATATTCAGTCAACTATGTTGTAAACAGAGGTACTGCCATCCAGGCTTTGTTGTTCCATTTACATAACACAGGCAGAGTAGATTTAAAATAATTCTTAAGGGCTCTAGGATTTTCAGAGTGGTAAGTGGGTATTAGCTTCAACTTAAAGTCACCAAGCTACATTAGCCTGTAACAAGAGAGTCAGCCTGTCCTTTGAAACCAGGCATTGACTTCTCTCTAGCTCAAGTCCTAGACATCATCTTTTAATATATGAGTGTTACATTTACATTGAAAGCCTGTTTTTTAGTGTAGACACCTTCATTAATTATCTTAGCTAGAGCTTCTGAATAACTTACTGCAGCACCTTGCACTTTTATGTTATTGAGACAGCTTCTTAAGCCTCATGAACCAATCTTTGCTAGCTTCAAACTTTTCTTCTGTAGTTTCCTCATCTCTCTCAGACTTCATAGAACTGAAGAAAGTTAGAGTCTTGCTCTGGATTAGACTTCGACCTATGGGAAAATTGTGGCTAGTTCGATCTTCTATCCAGACCACTAAAACTTTATACTAACAATAAGGGGGTTGTGCTTTCTCAGCCATTTGTGTGTTCACTGCAATAGCACTTTTAATTTCCTTCAAGAATTTTTCTTTTGCATTTACAACTTGGCAAACAGGTAAAAAAAAAAAGCCTAGCTTTAGGCTTCTCTCAGCTAGAAATGATTAAGCTTAAGGAGGAAGGCATATCAAAAGCTATTTAAAGTGGGAGATGTGATACCCACCTCTCTTCCCAAATCTTACTTCTTTGGTCAACCTTTTCTCATCTCTCCAGACACCTAAGGTGTCTAGGTGAAACCCTGTAGCAGTCAGTATCTTTCTTACAAGACTTAGAATAAAATCTCATTGAAGAAAGTAATTTCATTTAACTCTTCAATCCTAACACTCTATTGCTAAAAAGCTGGAAAATTACTTGCTAAAATAAAATAATTAAAGCCAATGCTTGTTTTCAGTTATAGCTTGCAAGTGATATTAAATATATGAGTGGCTTATTTCAAGTTTATAATCAGTATCAAGCTGATAGAAGATATGGAAAAATTTTAAATAGAATCATTACTCTAAATACAAACAAAAATGCTTCTAGGATACTAGAGAAAGCATGTTGAAATATATAGGACCAGTTTTGCTCTTTTTGCCTTATGTAATCAACCACAGGTATTTCCTTGTCTTGTGTAAATTATTTAAGTTAAACACACAAAAATGGTAATTATTCTTGTGCTTTGTGATTTATAAAAAAGGTCTAAGTACAGTCATAATGTTAAAATTATACTTCCTAATGGGATTTTGCTAAACTGGATTGCAAATGCCATAGCAATCAACAAAAGTGTAAAATATATAACAAATAACTTAGTTGTGTTGTATGTGAAATGCAATTAACTAGTTTCAGCCAATTTGCTCATGACCATGGATGTGTCAGCCGAGGAGGTGTGTTAATCTCAGACCTCCTGTCAAGGAAATACTTGCTAATTAGCTTAAAGAACTTCAGCTAGTTGACAGCCTCCAACTATTAGTGATTTCGAGGGCCACCCCCTAACATCCCTGTTGGCCTTCTGCCTGATTGCTTTCAACAACAAAACCAAGAAACTTTGCATTCCCAACTTCCCAAAAAGGGTAGCACATACCCATTTTATTGCATGGCTTTTCTATCAGAAGTGATGCTCTTCCTTGGCAATCCCAGCCAATGATTTAGCAGATAAGGAACACTAGAATTTTTCTGTCTATCATGCAGCTTCTTTACCAATCAGTCTTTGGTTTGAAATTCTCCATTGGATTGACCAAAACTTATTTGTATCATAATCTTAGGTTCTCCCTAACCAATCCTCCTTTATTCTCCCTTTGTCTTCCACAGGCATAATCCTGTAATAGACCTCTTGCATTCATAATTATGTGTCAGCATCTACTGTTTGAAGGATATAATACATTAGTCCCAGAAGTGAGATTTGGGGGCTGTGTACTTATCATTTTACTGACAACAAGGACTGCATTACAGGGAATTTGTGAGACATGAGTAATCCTTAGCACAAAGTGGCTCCTCAAGTGCTGTAATTCTCACTGGTAATGACTTAGCAAATTGAATGTTTTGGTAAAGGGTAATGCTTTGGTCATTGCAGTGGTTTAGGATTTTTAAAAATTCAAGGGAAATCATGCATACTAAGACAATAAAATTGACTAGGTGTTTTTAATAGTGCTGATGCCTGACCGAGCAATAATGAAAAGCAGAAATAATTAAATAATGGAAAACTAGCAGTAAAGACCCATTGGTGGCTTACAAAGTAGCCATTATTAATTCCCATAGAACAGCAGATAAACCCTAATCTGATCTCAGGATTTAATAGTTAAGGTTACAGGGCTTCAAAGACAATTATGTGTCAACTAAGGCAAGTCTGGTGTATCAAGATCTTTGGAAAAACTGTGACTCTAAAGCATGGGTTGGGGAATCTAATACATACCCTTTGAGGATTCAGAAAGGTCTGGGGAACCCAAATCCCAAAGTCTGAAAAGCTGACCTCCCTGTTAAAAGACAGCACTTTCCCGAGCCTTAAAAAAATCACAATCTAGGGGACATTCCAGAAGCCTCTCCCCAAAAACGTCAGTAGGAGGCCCACCAGGATTTGCCTTACCACCTCTCTGGATCTGATTAAGAAGGTAGGTACTGCGCCTCAGAGGAGCTTTAAGAATTAGCTCATGTTAACAGAAGTTGAAGGGAGTACCTGTGGGACTAGATTTTGAGGGTGCTTAATCAAAAGAGCTAGGATATAGGACTAGGTAAGGGAGAGATTATTAACATGAGCTCACATACCTGAGACACAGAACTCAATATCCTGTTAAGTATCTTAGGGCATGACTCAAACTCTCCAATAGAATGTCTTCTAGAAACCTACGGAAAGTGTGACTTATTTTGAGTGAAGTTGAAATGCCATCACAAATGGTAGAGAAAGAGACTACAAGGCTCAGGGAATTGGCATGATGGGCTAGATAGATTTCGTAAGCCCAAAAGGGTCACCAGAGGATAATGTTACATAAAATGCAGATAATACATGCTCATAGGGCTGATGACAGGAAAGGCTGTTAATGAGTTTGGCTTATTGACATCAATGGGGATGATGCAGCCCCAAAGCAGTAGACTTCAGTTGGAAACAAACACCAGAAGCCAAAGGCTCTTCATTTCAAAGTGGTAGCCAAGAGGGCTTGAACTGCAGAGCCTATCAGTGATACTATCATGGAACTTACACATACCTGATCTAAAGGCTTAGAATTCCACAAAACATAGCATCTGAGCAACAAGTCCACTTTATAGCAAAGGAACAATAGGACTAGGCCCATGACCATGGAATCCACTGGTTTTGTCACATATTGTATCATCCAGAAGCAACTGACCTGAGAAAGCACTGGATGACTTGTTGCTTGTACAGCTCCTGCAGTGCCTTCTTAGAAGCAGTATCCTCCAAGATGAGGTATACACACTGAATAAAGAACTCTATAAGGCCTTATGTCCTCAGTAGGAAGATGCATTTGTGTGAGACTAAGGTATGGAAGAATGAGTGCCCCACTTACCAGTTACTCTGTATGACCCACCGGAAGAGGCAGGCTTCCCATCCTCACACCTCTGAGATTACAAGGCTAGTGGTCCTACTCCCAAAATGGAACCTTCTCCAGCCAAGCAACATACAAAGAGCCAGTGAGTTATAAGACACGGGTATCAACCTGGAAATTTTGATTTTTTTTATGTACCTAGAGACAAGAAAAGGAGTCAGTAGGAATAACTGACCATAATCAGCAGAAGGAGTTGTTAAACAATTGAGGGAAGACAGATTATGTGTGGAACTGAAAGCAATCCCCCTGGGAACCCACGGTTCTTTTTCCTTCCCAACTGTGGGATAAGTGCAGAAACTTCAGTGTGACAAGTGTATAATTTCCAGGAGTCCAGACCCCTTAGAAATCAGGATTTGAGTTGCATCATCAGGTACATAAATCAGCATGAATGACCCCCTAAGGGAAAAGGAAATTTAAAATGGTTAGTGGAGGCGTTAGGGTTAGGGTTAGGGTATAGTTATAAGTACCAGTTTTAGCCCAGGCTTCCCTGCAGTGGTGAGTGTTGGAGTTTATCTCATTACGTTCCCTCATAAATTTCCCCTCAGAAATTTGGAGTAGCTGCTGCCCAAACATGTTACAACGGAAGGACTGTACTACACGTGGAGGTATGCTGCTCAGACATTACCAGTATCTG
Source organism: Prionailurus bengalensis (assembly GCF_016509475.1). Lineage (NCBI taxonomy): Eukaryota > Metazoa > Chordata > Mammalia > Carnivora > Felidae > Prionailurus > Prionailurus bengalensis. The sequence continues at coordinate 56,783,537 of NC_057353.1, forward strand.
TAAAGATCAGCCTATTAGTCTGTGAGGTGTTTTTTTTTTTTTTTTGGACATTTTTACCTAATGCGGGACTCCTCTAATGGGCAATCTTTACTCTGAAGCTCCCATTCCATTGCTGAGAATCTGTCATAGCTGAATCATGCTTGACACTCCTAACTGCATCTCAGTGTCTGTTTCCCAGGGGACCCAGTGACCACAATAGCTGTGCATCTCAGTAGACTTTAATTTTATAAATTCCCAGGACCTTCCATAAATTAGTCTCACACACAGTCCTCACTTAGGATCTAGAACTAATGTAGATATAATTACTTTATCCCCACTCCCACTGCATCTTGTCAGGAAGCAGATTTCATAGGTTCTTAATTTTGATAAACCTCACATCTCTATAGTCTTGAACTGATAAGACTAAAATTCCTTTTAGTCAGCGTGCTATAAAAACAAGTAGCTTTTATGCTTCACAGAACACACAATTTATTCCAACATATTATTCAGTAAGAGTTTGAAATGTAATTCTTCACCACCATTCATAACTAGTATTAATAACTACAGAACAATGTAGGTGAAAAGTACGAGTAGGCGTTTCAGGGATATGTGAATATGATTTATATAAAAAGTACTTTAAAAACTGGCTGAATGCAATTTCTTATTCTGGGTAGTGAAATTAGGTGATTTTTCTTTCTAATCCTTTTTTTGTATTGCTTCATTTTATTAATTCAGAAAAGACTTTTTGTTGGACTATGGAAAAAAATGAAAACTTCTTGAACTCCTTTCTGGTCAGCTAGTGTGTGATCCTATGAGTTATAGTTAGCCATTACATATACATACATACATCCTTAAAAATATAAAATATACTCCTCCTTTGAGAGAAATTTTAAAAAATGGCAAGGTAGAAAGTGGTATTGAGGGAAAACAGGCTGTAGTTTAGTTGTTATGCAGTAGAGTGATGAAAGCTCATATGAACAAATTTCTGGGTATAATTATACTAACGTATAGGTTAAAAAGATTGTCAGAAAAAAACGTTAAAAATTCCTACCTACATGATGACTTTCCTAAAATAAAATATTAGGTCTTTTTCAGAGTCCATTATAGATATAATAATACTAAATACATATTTAATTTTTTATACATAAATTTATATATATATAAAGTATATATATATTTAAAATACATATATTTTTAAAGGTTCTGGGAACAGATCACTTATACTTGAGTACAGTGTAGGCACTGAGCAGTATAAACTGCTTCTTAAATCATAGGATTGAATTAACTACTATATTAACATTGTTTTTTTCCACAAACAGATTTGGATTGAGAGTTCTGGAGGAGAACACTATAACTATGGAAAGAGAAAAAAAGAGAAACTAAGTTTAAAAATATCAAATTTTCCAACTAAAAGGAAAACAGAAATCCGAGGTACATATTATTAATGTGAATATAGAGAAATCATTCTAATTTGACATACAATTAGAGTATCAGCAAAAGTAGTCTATTGAATCTGTCTAGAAATACTCCTTAGGAAGACAAATCAAGACTAGCTTCTGAAAGAAACTCAAAGTCAAACATTTTTGCCCTGAGGTATCTGCCTTTAGCCTAATTATTTCCTCAGTACATTCTTCCTTGTTTAACTTCAGTTTTTCTTTTTTCTTGCCCACATTTCAGATACATTTCTTCTTACTTCATTATGTACTATATATTCTTATACTTTCATATACTTTCAGACAACCTTTCTCTGTCACTAGATCCTTGTCAACAGATACTTGGAAGTTTGGGTTGCTCTATTCATTTTATTATGTAGAAACGTATCACAAATTTTCTATATCTATAGGAACTACACCAGATTCTGAGAACACAGAGTTCTTATTTAATGTAAAATGGAAGTGGTGTTACAATTGCTTAGCATTTAAAAAGTATATTAGCTCGTTTATTCAAGTTATCAAATTTTTATAAATTTCCATCCTTTATACTCAGTGATAAACTAAAAGTGTAACATTCATATAAAGCATTCTGGAGTGACTATTACAATATCAGTGTTTTAATGAATTTTAGCAAGTACATTTACTCTTATGAACACACAAACACACTGCCTAATGATGAAAAGGAAGGCATTAGGATTTTTATATTCCCCATTGTGTAGAAAAGGAAATATGGTTTAGAGCAGTTAAATGAAATTACAAAGAAATAATCCCATTAACAAGCCTTTTGCCTTCAAATGCTACTGCTATTTACACCATAAGTGGTAAAATTATATTTATTAAGACATAGCTGCTTTACATGTATATGAATTAAATATATTTTTTTGACTTACAATATTGTTTTAGAAGTGATTATTCCCAATCATTCCTGTTTATTCTTAAACTTAGTTAACCTAGTGCCATAACTATTCATTACTATGTAAAATGGATTATCGTTTAAGATAATTGTTGCATTCCCTGAAAGCTGGTTGGTTATATTAGATTTATTCATTGTGCACAGTATAAATAATATACTTCATTTACTATTCACATGATAAACATATAAAGAAATGTGCAGTTACATGAAACTAACTGTGAAAATTAAACAAGTTTATAATCCATTTTCTGAAACCTTGGAGCCAAATAGGTTTTGAACTTTTAGAAAGATAAAGTGAATTAATAAATCATTTAAGTATAACACTCCTATCATTCCATAAACAATAACTGATTATATATGGACCCAAATCGTCCCACATATGTGGAATAAATAAAAACTTTAAAAAGCCTGACATCAGTTCTGGTCCAGCTTTCTTACCAAATGTATTAAGATTAGTTTGGGATCAGTGGACAAATGAGCACAACATAACAAAATCAATAAATCAACAAAATTTTATATGTAAAACTATTGAGATTACAGATGGCATATAATAGATTTTAGATCTGTAGAAATGTATAGAGTACCATTGTCAATAATAATAAAAACAATGAGTAATGCAGTCTGTGATATTACTGAAGGAATGATATACTTTTCATTAATGAAGCAGGCCAGTATTGTTTCAAAGAAAAGTTGTCAGAGTAATTTTACTTATTGGATTTAAAAAAAATTATGCCTAAATACAATTAAAATGCTTGATGATAATACAAGTAAATATAATTTTTGAAGGCTAGGTGCTCAGGTAGTTTATTCAGTACTCAGGGAACACAGTACTTATAAATAGCTAATATTAGTAATCACATTATATAAATGTGAAGGGACAATCTTAGAGATATTAAGCAAGGTAACACTAATAAGTCTTAAAGCTGAAGTATAACCCAGATCATCTGATTTAGTCTAAAATAACTAAACTCTACTGCATAAGATTCTCAGTTGCATATAAAACGTGGCTTGAATTTTAGTTTGATATTATTTGGATTAAACTCTGTGAGTAACAATGGTAGATAATGTTCCTAAATAACAGCTCTTGGAAATTTTGTTTTTATATACACTTTAATAGACTTTAATGATAAACAATATTGTATATTAATAACTACAAAAAGTATTTTCATAGAAACTCATGTTAGATATAAACTTACCACAGTGAAAATGTGGCTATTTTTTCCTTAATCATTGGTGGGTTTTCCCATAATGTGTTGTCTGTATTTTTTTTATAGCATAAAAACTTAAAAGTAGAAGGGCATATTCTAATTTGAATTCTGCTAGGTCATAGTGGTGCTTTTAATTTTTTAAGTATATATTTACTCAAATATGTGAAACATTTGTCAAGTATCTTTGGTGTGCTTAGAATAAGATTATAAATATGCAGTTATTCCTGACCTTGGCAAACCTAGTTTCTATGTTTATTATTGCAATTTCTAAAAACTGTTATTCCAGTATCACCAGTATTACATTTTGGAATTTATAATTTCCTTAGAATTAACATGAGAGTAACAAAAAAGTCAAAATATTAGAACAATATTTTTAAAATGCTGAGTATTTTAGTTCATAGATATATTCTAATGCTTACCCCAATCCTGAAATGTAGGTCTTATCATGATATTGAGTTAGAAACACAATAGTTGTTTCCCAAAAGTGTATAGAAGGTATAATAGCAAAATTTGGTTTTAAATTGATGATTCTTTGATTGCAAATGGTTAGGTATTCTACTATGAAACATAGCATAACAACAAACAAAAAGATATATTCCCAAACCTGCAAATCAGTTGAGCAAACCAGCATTTAGGTTTTGCCTGTCTACAGAGCAAATATCTATCTCTTGTTTTATAAATCCAACTATTTTTTGTAATATGTTTTATTTCATTGAATCTGCCCCTTTATAGTGTTGTCATTAAAAAAAAATGTTCAGATTTTTGCACCTAAATCCCAAAACAATTTTGTGTATATATATATACTTGTCGCTAAAGGCAAAATTATTTCTTTAACAAATCCATGTGCCCTTTTAGGACATTGTGTACATGAATTGTTTTATAGTGCAAGGATCCAATATATGTTGTTTGCAGTGTAATCATGTCCTAATTTTCCATTTTTATTTGCTCTCTGTCTCCTTTGCTTTGAAGAAATCGATACTATGATGGAATGGCATAAAATATTCACAAAGATGTCAGGATTTGAATCAGATGTAATACTGCTGTTCACTATTATGTAGGATTCTTTTGTTGTTCAAAATGAAAAGAGCTTTACTATTTTCCTGATTTTAAAAATAAAACCTATTTCTTAAAAAAAGCTATATAAAAACTGAAAATAAGATAAAAAAAAGACCAACAATAAAGCCATGCAATTATAATATCTAGAGAAAAACTGTTAGAATTTTAAAAGACAATCTTTTAGGATATCTACATTTCTCTTTTTCTCTCTCTGACATGTGTTTATTTCAGTGAAAGAAAGAAGACAAACTTTCAACCTTCCCACATTTGTATTTCTTGATGTCTGAAATTCATTTTTTGATTCTTTTCTTTTTTAGAGAAATTCCTTTAGCCATTCTTTTAGGGTTAGTCAGGTGAAAACAAATTCTCTTCACTTTCCTTCATCTAAAAATGTCCTTTTTCATCTTCATTTCTGAAGGATATGGCATGACAGATCTTTTCTTTTAGCACTTGAAAAATATGCTGTCAACATTTTCTGGTCTCCATGGTTTCTGATGAGAAATCTGCTGTCATTAAAATTGTTTCTCCCATAGGGGAAATTTCTCTCTCACTGCTTTCAAGATTTTTCCTTTTTCTTTAATTTTCAGAAGTTTATGATGTGTCTCAATGTGGGTTCCTTTGGGTTTATTTTGTTTGGAGTTTGCTCTAATTTTTTAATCTTTGGATTTCTATAGTTTGACAAATACAGAAATTTCTAGCTATTATTTTTTAAAATATTTTTAGCTCTGTCATCTGTGTTCTGTCCCCAGGTGTCAGTGATTTGTTAGATTTTTAAAATAGTTTTTCAGATTTCTGAAGTTTCAATTTTTTTTCAATGATTTTCTTGTTGTTAATTTCTATTGTTATGTCTTACAGTTCACAAATTCTTTCCTTTGTCCCCTTCATATTGGTGTTGAGCCCATCCACTGAAGTTTTTATTCGAGTATTATATTTTTCATTTTTAACATTTCCATTTGGTTATTATCTTCAATCTTTGCTGAAAACTTCTGTTTCTTTGCAGAGATTATTTTTAATTTGTTTCAAGCATATTTGTAGTTGCTTATTGAAGAATTTTTAATATGGCTGCTTAAATTCTTTGTTAGAAGACTTTAACATCTCAGTCATTTTAGCATTGGTTTTTGCCCTTTTCTTCAGTTTGAAATCTTCCTAGTTTTATGACAAGTGAATTTTGATAGTAAGCTGGACATTTTGTATATTATATATGAGACATTGGATCTTATTTAAACCATCCGTTTTAATTAATTTTTTTAATGTTTATTTTTGAGAGAGATACAAAGCGTGAGCAGGGGAGGGGAAGGGGAGAGAGGGAGACACAGAATCTGAAGCAGGTTCCAGGCTCTGAGTAGTCAGCACAGAACCCTATGTGGAACTTGAACCCACAAACCACAAGGTCATGACCTGAGCCAAAGTCAGATGCTTAACCTACTCAACCACCCAGGCACCCCTAAACCATATGTTTAAATAAGACAGTGCTCTGGCAAGAGAAATGAGGGCACCACTTCATTACTGCCAGGTGTGATGGAAGTTCAGGTTCTCCATGTAGCTTCCATTAATACTGTAGAAATAAGCTCATTACTGCTAAATGGTGGTCAAAGTCTCGTTTCTGAACTATGTCTTTTGTGACAACACTGCTGGAGAAGGGAAGGGTTGTTTCTGTTGGGTGGGGGTAGATGTCCAGGCTCTCTATGTGATATTTATTGACATCTCTGGGAAGGAGAAAGACTTGTTACAGCCTAGCAGAGATAAAAGTCTTCCATTTCAACTTGGACTTCTTTGATACCCAACCCTCTAGGGGATGTGCAATTTTTCCTTATACTCTCACAGCTATGGACATCTTGACTCTCCCTTTAGCCTTTGCTAGTATCAGTGGGAGTGGGTCCACAGGTTTGTGGAATAAAGTGGTTATTTTCTAAAAGATTTTTATTTCTGGTCCTTTGGCTAGAGAAAGTTTTTTGTTTGTTTTGTCTAGGCCCCCCCCTTGGCATTGCTGGGATTTTGGCATCTTCAACAAGTCTGAAAATTTAGACTTGAAATGGAAAAATGAAAATCCAGGATAATTACTTCATTTACTTTTACTTTAATCAGTGGGGATAACTGACTAAGAAAGAATTTGAAATGTGTACTGAAGAAAATATCATTGGTTGTTCAACAAGGAAAATATAATTGTATGATCCAAAATAAATTTCTTTGGGTTCATTTTAATATGAAAGTATAGGGGCGCCTGGGTGGCACAGTCGGTTAAGTGTCTGACTTCAGCCAGGTCACGATCTCGCGGTCTGTGAGTTCGAGCCCCGCGTCAGGCTCTGGGCTGATGGCTCAGAGCCTGGAGCCTGTTTCCGATTCTGTGACTCCCTCTCTCTCTCTGCCCCTCCCCCGTTCACGCTCTGTCTCTCTCTGTCCCCAAAATAAATAAATGTTGAAAAAAAATTCTTAATATGAAAGTATATTAGAGATAAGTCCATATTCTTTTTGACTAGTAGCCTCTTACCTTTGAAGGTTTGCCTTAAGACATTAAGACAATTTATCATTATTTTTTTTAAGTTTAGTTATTTTGAGAAAAACAGTATGAATGATGGAGGGGCAGAGAGAGGGAGAGGGAGAATTGCAAGCAGGCTCCATGCTGCCAGCACAGAGCCCAATGCAGGGCTCAAACATAGGAAGCCACAAGATCATGACTCGAACCAAAACCAAGAGTTGGACGCTTAACTGACTGAGCCACCCAGGCTCCCCACTTGTTATAGGAGTCATTAAAGGCAGAAATTTCTATTCTATAAGCCTGTGCTATACATCTATTTAAAAATAGATTTTAAAGAATATTTCACAAATATAGTTATAAATGTTCTTTATTAATTTCTAATGTGTATATTTCAACTCTAACAAAAACACGTTAAATAAACTATATGTTTACAGCTTTTAGAATTTACACATACACTGTAATATTACATCTATATAAAATCAGCCGAATGTTGTATTTTCCTGCATTTTGCAAGTGAGAGGTAGGGAGATAGAGACAGCAGGAAAGATGTTAGCCAGTTTGGTTAAAATCAAATGGCTAAGAAATTGCATATATCAGAGACATCTTTTGGATAAATGTTCTGTTCTGCAGGACATCGGCTGTGAAAAATGGGGAGGAGCATAGCCTGTAAAGTATGTTTTATTCTGTCTTGGGTATATTCCTAAAATTTATATTAGTGGTAGCTTAATGAATATGCTGTCAGATGATAAATTTTTTTCCAAAGTGGATAAAAGGAAGACAGTCTAACATAAAATCCATTTTTCATCTATTATGTTGAAATAAAAAATTCCACTTTTGTAAGTCAATACAATAGAATATTGGCAATTTCATATTTTTAAAAACTATTATATGGCATTTTTTTGACCTATGTAAAAATTACTTCCACTGATTTAACAAAGTATTGAGAAAATAGTAAACTATTTTAGACTTTTGGGGTAGCTTTGTAACTTGTTTAATGACTAGCTGCGTTTTAATTAAATCTGTTTCAGAACTCACTTTTCCCCGCTTTTTAATAAATCCATGGAGAGGTGACTTACCTAGTATACTTATAGTGTTTAAGGCACAAGCACTTCAGAACAAAAGCAAAAGCCCTAAAGCTTTTACAATTGTTAGTTTCTGTTTCTATCCAGTCAAGATCAACTTTATCCTGGTTACCTGGTAATTAGGTAGTAAATTCTCAGGGTATTGATTCAATTTAATTCATGTTGAATAGGTTTTTTTCCTCAAGTCCAGTAATTTTGTTTTTTAATTATTTTGTAGCCTACTATTACTATGCTCTTTTCAGCATGGGTTTCCTGCCCCCCCAAAAGGGTTTCTTAAAGAAGCTTTAATTTTCTTTATGTTAATTATAAAAGAGAACAATTCCTTAAAAGCTATTTATTATTTCTATCTACAGATGTCACTTTAATCGGTCTTCAAAAATATTCATTAGCCTTGAATATTGATGGCAACAACATGGTAGAATAGGAGATCGCAACACTGGTACCACACAAAACAGTGATTCCATAGATGAAAATAACTCTGGGAAACTGTAAAGGACAGAACTCTAATGGAGCACAAATCCAAAGCCACTGCATAGAAAGCATTTTACCTGCTTCACCCTATCCTTCGGGCCTGCGTTTTTCAGTAGCAAGAGGAATGAATCCCCATGGGACAAAGGAGAGAAGGACTCTAGTAGAACTTGTCACCAAGTCTTCACCAATGGTGACCCCAGCTGGCACAGTTCTCTGAAGTCCACACTGGTACCCCTTCCTTCCAAACCTCCCTGGAAAAAATGAAGCCACTAAGCACATGCCCGTGCTCCAAATTTACTCCACAAACTCCCCAAGGGCAAGGTCCTTGTGCCCACTCACAGGTGAAGATATTTCTCTACCAAAGTCACTCCCTGAAGTATGGAAAAGGTGAAATCTCCTTCAAAAGTGTATACACAAAATATAAGGCTACAAGAAACACACAGGAAAACATGACATCACCAAAGGAACACACAATATTTCCAGTAACCAACCCTAAGAAAGATAAATGAATTGTCTGAAGATTCAGAACAATACTTTTAACAGCTTTATTCATGTATAATTGACAAAGCTGTAAGATTTAAAGTGTACAACACGATGATTTGATATATGCATCCATTGTAAAAAGGATTCCTCCAATTGAGTTAATTAACACATCAATCACCTCTTATTTCTTCCCCTTTTTTAGTGAGAATAAAGTTCTACTTTCTTAGCAAATTTATTTTTCTTTTTTTTTCTTTTTTTTTTTTTTATTTAAAGAGAGAGAGCATGAGCAGGGAGAGGGGAATGAAAAGAGAGAATCTCAAGCAACCTCCACACTCAGCATGGAGCCAGATGCAGGGCTGGATCCCACAACACTGGGATCATGACCTGAGCTGGAATCAACAGTTGGATGCTCGATTAACTGGGCCACTAAAGTGCCCCCATACTGTCTTAGCAGATTTCAATTAACACTGTGTTGTATAATTGAAATCTGTTATCACCTATAGTCACCATGATATACAATAGAAATTTAGACCTTATTCATCCTATAACTGAAAGCTTGTACCCTTTTACCAAACTCTCCCCATTTCCCCCAACCCCAACTCCTGGCAATCATTTTCTACCCTATTTGTAACTGTTTTAAGTGATTACCATGAGGTATATGTCTTTATCTGGCTCATTTCACTTAGCATACCACCTTCTAGATTTATACATGTTGTTGCAAATAACAGGATTTTCTTCTTTTTTAAAGGCTGAATGATGCCCTTCCTGTTATATATACCATGTGTTCTTTATCCATTCATGCATTGATAGCCATGTAAGTAGTTTCCATATATTGGCTACTGTGACTGATGCTGCAATTAAAAATGAGGGTATAGCTATCTCTTAGAGATAATGGCTTTGTTTCCTTTGAATATACATCCAGAAGTAGAATTGCTGGATCATATGCATTTCTATTTTTAAGTTCCTGATGAAACTACATACTGTTTACCATAGAAGTTTTATCATTTTCATCCCCACCAACAGTATTTAAGTGTTATCTTTTCTTCACATCTTCATCAGCATTTGATATTTCTTTTGATACTAACTATTCTGACTAGTGTGAGGCGAGATCTTGTGGTTTTGATTTGTATTTTCTTGACAATTAGTGATGGCACCTTTTCATAGATCTGTTGGCCATTCGTATGTTTTCTTTGGAAACAGGACTATTCAGGTCCTATGCCCATTTTTAAATTGGGTCATTTATTGTTGTTTGTTGCTATATTAAGTTGTAGGAATTACTTATATATTTTGGGTATTAATCCTTTGTTGTGTATGTGATTTACACTTCTGTTGCACAGGTTGACCTTTTCATTTTTTTTGATTGTATACTTTGCTGAGTAAAAACTTTTTGGTTTGATGTAGTCCCAATTGTTTATTTTTGCTTTTATTGTCTTTGCTTTTGATGTTAAATCTAAAACAGTTATTTCCAAGACCAAAGCTAAGGAGCTTATTCTCTTTTTTTTTTTCCTAGTTTTATAGTTTCAGGGCTTATAGTCAACTCTTCAATCCATTTTGAGTTGATTTTTGTGTATTATGTAGATGGGAGTACAGTTTCATTATTTTGCATGTGTATATCTAGTCTTCCCAGCACCATTTATTGAAGAGACTGCCCTTTCCCTTTTGTATATTCTTGGCTTCTTTGCTGTAAATGGATTGGCTGTATGCATGGTTTTACTTCTGGGCTCTCTGTTCTGTTGATCTATGTTTCTGCTTTTATCCAATATATTTTTATCACCATAACTTTGTAATATAATGTGAAATCAGGAAAAGAACAAATCTTTAGCTTTGTTCTTAAAATTGTTTTGACTATTCAGAATCTTTTAAAATTTCACACAAATTTCAGGATTACTTATTTTCTGTGAAAAATGCCATTGGGAGTTTGATTACAGATTGCATAAAATGTGAAGATTACTTTAGGTAGGATGGACATTTTAACAGTATTAATTCTTCTGATCTATAAACACAGATTTATGTGTGCGTCTATGTACAGCTTTTCACCTCGTTGGTTAAATTTTTCCTATGTATTCTATTTTGATGTTATTTTAAATGGGATATTTTTCTTAATTGTGTATAGACAAGTGATTTTTGTATGTTGATTTTTTAATCCTCCATATTATTGGAACAAATAAATTCAGTTAGTTTTTTGATGGAGTCTTTAAAGTAATTTGCAGAGAGAGCTTTTATTCTTTCTTTTGAATTTAGATATATTTCCTAATTGCTTAGCTAGAATTTCCATTAATATGTTGAATAAAAGTAGAATGGGCATCCGTATCTTCTTGTTCATTTTAGAGGAAAAAATTTCAGTATAGCAACTTTGAGTATTAGGTTAGTTGTGAGCTTCTCATAAATTTCCCTGATTTTGTTCAGGTATATAACCATTTTTTGGTACATTATCATGAAATGCTGTTGAATTTTGTTAAGTGCTTATTCTGCATCTATTGAGATGGCCATATCGTTGATACACTATTGTAAAAAAAGAATAAAGAATTTTATTGATTTGCACATTGTGAACCATCCTTCTTGGAATAAATCTCACTGGATCATGGTGTATGATCATTTGAATGCAGTCAATTTAATTTGCTAATAGTTGAGGATTTTTGAATTTGTGTTCATCTGGGTTTTTAGCCTATATATTTTTTGTCTTGTAGTGTCCTTGTTTGGCTTTATGCTGGCCTTATAAGCTGAGCTTGGAACTGATCACTCTTCTATTTTCTGGAGGAGTTTCAAAAGAATTAGTTTTACTTCTTTAAATGTGTGGTAGAATTTATTATTGAAATAATCTAATCCTGAACTTTTCTTTGTTAGGAGAATTTTGATTATTGATTCAAAGATTTTCCAAATCTTCATTATTCAGTCTTGGTATATTGCATATTTTTAGACCTTTATTGATTTCTTCCATGTTGCCCAATTTGTTGATGTGTATTTACATAGTTCCATATAATCCATTGTATTTTTGTGGTAATTGTTGCAATGTCTACTATTTATTTATGCTTTTGAGTTTCTTGCTATGTCTAATTAAAGATTTATCAATTTTATCTTTTTAAAAATCATCTTTTAGTTTCATTCATCTTTCCTATTGTATTATCTATTTAATTGCTCCATTGATTACTATAGTCCTGCAGGACTTGTGATTGCATGTTTCATTGACTATCAGAGCCAGACCCCTGGTTACCAATGCTGCACATATACCTGTAGCCAGGCTTCATTCCTGCTATATAAGCACATTTACCACTGTCTATAAAGACATCATAATGGCTGTAACAGCTTTAGGGCCATTGCTGAACTCTCACATATTTCTCTGCATTTATTTATCTTGCAGACCCCAGCTACCTAAGTCACCATATGACCACACATCTCCTGGATCTGGAGTCGGTACACAACTCCACATTTGACAAACCTTGTACCACTAGACCCAGTGCTATTGTGCCTTTGTGTTCCCACTTCCAGTCAGTATCACTATGCCTCCATATTAAGGTATTCCCTTGCTGATACCAGTCTATAAAGTCTGGAAGAGATGACTGCTTCTTCACATGAACAGACAGCAATGAAAGGATAGACAAAAAATCAGAAACAATTATGCCAGTGAAGAAATATGAAGAAAGAAAGAAAGAAAGAAAGAAAAGAAAGAAAGAAGGAAAATGTTTATTATTCCACCATAAATAAATTTTGATCCACAATTTGTCAAATAATTCAAAATGGTTGTTACAAACAAGTTCAGCAAGCTTCAAGAAAACACAGATAGTTTATTGAAAATAAGGAAGTCAATACAAGAGCAAAATGAATATTTCAACAAACACAAACAAAAAAGAACCAAACAGAAACAAGAGAATACTGTGACTGAACTAAAAACTGCTATAGAGAGCTTAAGCAACAGACTTCATTAAGTAGACAACATAATCAATTCAAAGATATATCACCTGAAATAACGCAGAAAAAAAATAAAGGGATATATAAAACACTTTAAAGTAAATTATACATGCATTATGAGTATTCCAGAAGGAGAAGAGAGAGAAAGGGGCTGAAAGCTTATGTAAATAAATAACTGAAAACTACCCAAATCTTGGTGGAGAAATAGACATCCAGTCTTAAAAAACCAAGAAGATGCCATAATTGTTGAACATAAAGAGGTCTACACCAAAATAATTTGTTAAAGTCAAAGAATTTTGGAAGGAGCAAGAGAAAAGCAACTCATCATATGCACACACATACATCTTCATACACACGCAACTAAGATTATCAATGGATTTCTCAACACTAAGCTTGGAAGCCAGCAGAGAGTGGAATGACAGATTTAAATAAATGAAAGAAAAAGATCTGCCAACTAATACTATACTCTGCAATAGTGCTTTTTAAAAATTTATTTATATATTTTTGAGAGAAGGGATGGGGCAGAGAGAGAGGACCCCAATATGACCCCACAGTCCTAGAGCAGAGCCCAGCACAGGGCTGAAACTCACAAACCATGAGATCATGACCTGAGCTGAAATCAAGAGTCAGACACTTTTCTGACTGAGACACCCAGGCTCCCCAATAGTGTCTTCAGAAATGAATGAATGCTTTTCCCAAACAAAATCTGAGGAACTTTCTTACTACTAGATCTGCCTTAAAAGAAATGCTTAAGGAAATTGTTCAAATGGAATTGAAACTATTGAAGAACAATGTGAAATCATATGAAAATATAATTCTTAATGGTAACATTAAATATAGAGGAAAATAAGACTACAGACAGAGTAAAATAAGACTGCAGTGGTGGTCTGCAAATTACCCTAGAAGCTAAATGTAGAAAAAAAAACCCACAAAAATTTCATTATGGATTTTCAATACAAAAATAAATAACCTCTGACTTTTAGAAAACAAAGGAAATGAGTAGGGTGGTGGGCAAAGTGTAAGACTTTTTCTATGCACTGATGATGAGGGAGCATAAGGAAGCTGAGAGCAAAGCACAAGCTAACATCCTGCCCCCTGGGTGGGATATCTGTGACATTCCTCAGACATCCCTGGCTACCTGAGAACAAAGGAAAGGACAGAAAACAAATGGTTAAACTGGTAATCTCCATCATTTTACAAATATCTTAGTAATATTACAGGAAAAGGGCAATCATCAATAGCCTAATCTCTAGGAACTTCCTATTGTCTTCCTATTGAGAGAGGAAATCTCTAGGAATTCCTATTGTAATAATGCTTTTGTTAGAGGGTAAAACAACTTTAGTTTGAAAATAGCTAGGCTTCCAGTAATCTGTGAGTCATTTTAGTATATGGAAATCCCTTTAAGAAACTTCCTCTTGTCTTTATCTCCCCCAGCTTCAGAGTATATAACCAGTCACTTCACAACACCAGGGCAGCTTTTTCTGCCCATAGGTCCTGTCCCAGTGCTTTAATAAAATCACCTTTTTTGTACTAAAGACATTTTCAATAATTTTTTCTTGGCCATCAGCTCTGAACCCCCACCAATTAAACTTTTTATCAAATTACAGTAGATGATTATAACACAAATTTATACAAGCCTCATTTTAACTGCAAAGAAAAACCCTGTTATAGATACACAAAAGATAAAGAAATGAAACCAAATCTCTACCAAAAAACATCAAAAAACAAGACAACAAAAGTGTAGGAGAAACAAAGGAAATGGAAAACAGAAAACATTGTAAGTTTTTACACATCAGTAACTATCTTAAATATAAATGAATTATATCCCCCAATTGAAAGATGGTGATTGAATATGGATAAAAAAATTCTAGCAGTATGTTATCTATAAGAGATTAACTTCGAATATAAAGACACATCTGGGCCATAAGTAAAGGTATGGAAAAATAAATTCCACGCAAATGGCAATCAAAAGGGCAGAGATTGCTGTACTTCTATCAGAAAAATTAAGTAAAATACTGTCACTAGAGACAAAGAAAGTCATTAAATATTGATAAAAGTTTAAATTTAACAGGAAGATATAACAATTATAAATATATACTTACCCATCAGAGAACCCAAAAATATAAAACAAATAATGATGTATCTGAAGGGAGAAATTAATAACAATATAACTATAGTAGGAGACTTTAATACCTTAAATTATGGATGGAACATCCAGGCAGAAAATCAATAAGGAAAGAGCTCACTTGAACAGCCTATAAACAAAAAAGACCTAACAGACTTATACAGATCTTTCCATCCAACATCATTTTCTCAAGCACATAGAATGTTCTATGAGAATTAGATATTAGATCACAAAATAAGTCTTAACAAATTTAAGATTGAAATAGTACCAAGTATCTTCTCAGAACACAATGGAATGAAATTAGAAATCAGTAAGAGGAAAATTCCCCATTAAATAATTATTAAATTATTAAATTAATAATATTAAATATTAAATAACATATGTTTAACCATTGGGTAAAAAATATATTCAAAATAGTATTTAAAAATACTCAAAATGAATGTGAAAATAACAACTTAACACAAAACTTATGGGATGCACCAAGAGGATTACTAAGGAAGTTAGTAGGGAAGTATATTATGTTAAATACCTATTATAAAAGAAATAAAGATATCAAACAGCCTAACTTTAGATTTTAAGGAACTAGAAAAACACCAAATGAAATCCATGGTTAGCAGAAGAAAAAAATAAATAAACATTGAAAGGGCGGGCCTACGCCAGCCGACTCCATCTTGTTCTCTGTCCTTCACCTAGACCATGCCTCCTCCCCTTGAGTAACCTCCCTCTCACCCATTCAAACTTCCTGATCAAAACACACCCAGCAACCTGCGTAACAGGACTCCGACCCTTCCCCAGCCAATCAGCTGAGGCCACAGCCATTACCTCACCAACTGCCCCTAGGCCCCAATAAAACCTTTGTCTTTTTGAAACTCGCTCTCTCTCCCTGGTATCTCACCACTGCGTCGGTGCAGGTAGGGGATTGAGCTCGAGATAGCTTGAATAAAGGCTCTTTTGCTTTTGCATCGGAGTCGGCTCCCTGGTGGTCTTTGGGGATCACGGATTCTGGGCATAACACCATGAGATGAGTAAATTGTTACAATGTCCTTACAACCCAAAGTGATCCATAGATTCAATGCCATATGAAAGTCTCAAAGCCAATATTTACAGAAATAGTAAAAACACTAAAATTCATTTGGAATCCTAAAATACTCCAAATAGCCAAGGCAATATTGAAGAAAAACAATAGAACAGGAGGCATCACACTCCATGGTTTAAAATAATATTTCAAAGGTATAACAACCAAAAGGGTAAAGTACACTCATAAATCAATCATATGGCCAAGTGGAATAGAAGGGAGAGCCCAGAAAAATTCAAGCTTTTGTGGTCAACTGAGAAAATTTTTCTCCACATGCAAAAAAATGAAATTGGACCTGTATCTTCCACTATATACACCATCAAAAAAATGCCAGAAAGATTACTAGAAGAAAAAATAAAAAGCTCATGGACATTTGTCTGGGTAATTATTTCTGGATATGACAGAAAAAGCAAAAATTTACCAGTAGGATTATATAAAACTAAAAAGCTTTTGCACAATAAGGGAAACAAATGAAAAGACAGCCTACCAAATGGGAGAAAATATTTCCAATCCATATATCTGATAGGGAGTTAATATCTAAACTATATGAGAAACTCTAAAAATTCTATAAGAAAAGAAAATTAAAAATGGTCAAGGGTCTCTGAATAGACATTTCTACAAAGAAAGTGCACCCCAGGAGACCCCTGCCTGCACCCACCTCAACTTCATGCACACCACCAGAGTGCCCCTGAACAGTGTTTTGGGAAACCCAGTTTGCACCCACTTTAGCCACTTGAAGGGCACCCTTCAATTAGAATTAAAGAATAACTGAAATTAAAAATGCACTAGAGGGAATTAACAGATTAGAGGATGCAGAAAAAATGGTTCAGTGATCTGAAAGACAGGTAATAGAAAGCATGCTAGCTGAACAGTAAAAAGAAAAAAAAATGAGGATAAGTTAAGGGATTTCTTGGATAACATCAAGTGAACAAACATTTGCATGATAGGGGTCCCAGAAGAAGAGAGTGAAAAGGACAGAAAACTTGTTTGAAAAAATAGCTAAAAAATTTCCTAACCTAGGGAAAGACACAGAAATTTACATTCAGGAAGTACAGAGTTTCAAACAAGATAAATCAAAGGAGGTCCACCAATAATAATTAAAATGTTAAAGATTAAAGAGGAAGCAACTAGTAACATGCAATACAAAACAAAACCTTATAAGGATATCAGCTGATTTTTCAGCTGACCAAAAGGGAGTGGCATGATATATTCCAAAAACGAAAAAGTCTACAACCAAGAATACTCAACCCAGCAAGTTTATTCAGAATTGGAGAGATTTAAAAATCCCATTAATATTTCTTATAAAGCTGGTCTAGTGGTGGACTCTTTTAACTTCTGTTTGTCTAAGAACCTCTAAGTGGAAAAGAAAAGGCCCTAACTAGCAGAAATTATGAAAGAAAAAAAAATCATGAGTAAAAGCAAACATATAGTAAATGTACTAGAGCAACCACTTTAAAGTTCGTATGAAAGATAAAAGACAAAAATAGAAAAAATATATTAAAAATTAGGAAAAGGACTCAAAAATAAAAATGTAAAATATGACATCATATACATAATATGGAGGAGGGTAAAAATGAAATTCTTTATAAATGTGTTCAAACGTAAGTAATGGGCAACCTAATATAGATTGCTATATACTTAAGATGTTATATATCAACCTCATGCTAACCAGGAACCAAAAACCTATAATAGATTCAAAAAGAAAGAGAGGAAGAAAAGAAGGAACAGAGAAGAACTGAAAAAAAAATAGCAGAAAAGTGTAAATGGTCTAAATGTTCTAAAAGACATAGGTTGAGAGAATGAATTAAAAAATAAGACCCATCTATATGCTGCCCACAAAAGACTCATCTAACTCCTAAAGATACATGCATACTGAAAGTGAAGGGATGGAAAAAGATACTCCATGCAAATGTAAACAAACAAAAGCCAGGGTGACAATACTTCTATCAGACAAAATAGCCTTTAAAGCAAAAAATATTACAAGAGACAACACAATAGGGGGATTAATCCAACAAAAGGGTATAGTAATTGTAAATATCTATGTACACAACATTGTAGCATCTAAGTAAACAAAACAAATATTAATAGACATAAAAAGGAGAAATTGACAGCAATACATTTTGTGAAACATACTAATGCCATCCTGGACAAATCTGCCATGATAATTTCTTTGTGACCTGAAGCCTTCTTGAGCACGGCCCTGCCCCTCATATTATTTCTTTTTCCTTTTGTTAACCGTACCCTTAAGTGCACCCTTAGGGTGTATTGTCCTTGCTCTGATAGGTGAGGGGACTATAAGACACAACTGTTCTCAAACATTCTTTTCATGAGTGGTCTCCCAGTATCTACTCCCCATCCTCCAGAGCTATAAAAGTAGATAGTTTGGGAGGTAGGTTTGCAGAGACCTACTTGTTGTTTCAAGGCCACCTAAGACACACTTCTAGTGAAAGTCCCCCTAGTAAAACCATTTCTTATCAAGCTGTACTTGTTGGCTTTTATTTTTGTCTTACAGCTCTTTCATCCTTTGGAGGTCATTTTGCATATACTTCCCTTTCACAGAACATGCATTAATAGTAGGAAACTTTAATACTCCACCTGCATCAATGGATAGAATATACAGGAATAAAATCAAGAAGGAAACAGTGGCTTTGAATGACACATTAGACCACGTGGAGTTAACAGATTTATATAGATCATTTCATCCACAAAACCCAGAATACATTTTTTTCTTTAGGTGCGCAAGGAACATTCTCCAGGACACATTACATGTTAAGCCACAAAACAAGTCTCAATACATTTAAGAAGACTGAAATCCTATCAAGCATCTTTTCCAACCAGAATGGTATAAACTGAAAATCAATTACAAAATAAAAGCTAGAAAGAATACAAATAATATGGATGCTAAACAACATTGTCCTAAACAACCAATGAATCAATAAATAAAAAGAGAAAATTTAGAAAAAAAATATATGGAAACTGAAAATGAAAACAGAAAGTTCCAAAATCTTTTGAATGCAGTTCAAGCAGTCCTAAGAGGGAAATTTATATCAACACAGGCCTACTTCAGGAAACAAAAAATCTCAAATAGTCTAGCTTTATACCCAAAGGAGCTAGAAAAAGAACACACAAACCTCTAGTAGAAGGAAGGAAATAATAAAGATCAGAGCAAAAACAAATAAGAGACAAAAAGATCAACGAAACCAAGAGGTGGTTCTTTGAAAAGATAACTGCTAAAGGTTTGTGAATGCTTATCCAAAATAAAAAAAAAGGGAACTCAAAATCAAAAATGGAAGAGCAGTAACAACTGACATTACAGAGACTACTACAAAAAACTATAGGATAACAAGTAGAACAACCTAGAAGAAATGGATAAATTCTTAGAAACACGTTCTTCTAAACCTGAAGCAAGAAGAAATAGAAAATCTGAACAAATTGCTACTAATGAATTGGTAAAAAACAAATAAAGAAACAAAAAAACCCCTCCTAAAACAAAAGTCCAGGACCAGATGGATTCATGGGTAAATTCTATAAAGCATTTAAAAGAGAATTAATGGCTAGTGTCCTCAAACTGTTCCAAAAAAAAAATAGAAGAGGGGGAAAAAGCTTCTAAATACATTCTACGGACCCAACATTATCCTGATACCAAAACTAGACAAATACTATGAAAAAAGAAACTACCAGCAAATATCCCTAATGGACACAGATGCAAAAATTCTCAAAAAAATATTAGGAAACTGCATTCAACAATACATTGAAAGGATCATTCACCACAATCAAGTAGGATTTATTCCAGGAATGCAAGAACATTTCAATATCCACAAGTTAATCAACATGATACACTACATTAAAGAATAAAAATATGATAGCAATAGAGGCAGAAAAAGCATTTAACAAAATTCAGCATCAGTTCACTATTAAAAAATTCTCAAATGGGTTTAGAGGGATTATATCTCAACATAGTAAAGACCATATCTGACAAACCCATAGCTATCATAATAATAATGAAAAACAGCTTTTCCTCTAAGATCAGAAACAAGAAAAAAACATATATTCTTGCCATTGGTATTCAACATAGTCCTGGAAGTCCTAACTGCAGCAATCAAACAAGAAAAAGAAATAAAAGGCATCCAAACTGGTAAGGAAGAAGTAAAACTGTCACTATTCATAAATGACATGATACTAAAATCCTAAAGACTCCATCAAAAAACTATTATAAGTAATAAATTAATAAAATTACAGGATGCAAAATTAATATACAGAAATTGGTTGAGTTTCTATATATTAATAACAAAGCAGCATAAAGAGAAACTAATAAAACACTTCATTTATATTATAACAAAAAGCACAAAATACCAGGAATAAACTTAACCAAGGAGGTGAAAGACCTCTACTCTGAAAACTATAAAACACTGATGAAAGAAATTAAAGGTGACATAAATATACCATGCTCATGGGTTGGAAGAATTAATATTGCTAAAATGTCCATACTACCCAAAGTAATCTGCAAATTCAATGTAATCTCTATCAAAATACCAGCAACACTTTTCACAGAACTAGAACAAATAACACTAAAATTTCTATGGAACCAGAAAAGACCTTGAATTGAAAAAAACAATCTTAAGAAAGAACAAAAAGATGGAGGTATCACAATCCCAGATTTAAAGATACATTACAAAGCAATAGTAATCAAAAGCTATGGTATTGGCATAAAAATAGACCTATAGTTAAATGGAACAGATTAGAGATACCATAAATAAATCTGCACTTACAGGATTACTTGATGACAGGTCGGTCAAAAATATACAGTGAGGAAAGGTAGTATTTTCAATAAATGGTTATGGGAAAACTGGACAGCTACATGCAAAAGAATGAAACTGGCCACTTTCTTATACCATACACAAAAATAAACTCAAAGTAGATTAAGGACATAATGTGAAACCTGAAACCATAAAAATCCTAAAAGAAAATATAGGCAGTAATCTTTTATATAGGCCCTAGCAACATGTTTATGGATATGTCAACAAAGGCACGAAAAATTAAGCAAAAACAAACTTTTGTTACTACATCAAAATAAAAAGCTTTTGCACAGTGATGGAAGCCATCAAAATGACAAAGGAGCAACCTACTGAATGGGAGATGTTTTTGCAAATGATATATCCAATAAGACATTAGTATCTATCATATATAAAGAACGTGTACAACTCAAAAAAACGCCAATTTAAAAAAATAGGTAAAGGACCTGAGTAGACATTTTTCCAAGGAACACATACAGATGGCCAATAGACATATGAAAAGATGATCAACATCACCTCCATCAGGGAAATGCAAATCAAAGCCACAATGAGAGGTCATCTACACTTGTTAGAATGGCCAAAATTAAAAAGACAAGAAATAAAAACATTGGCTAGGATGTGGAGAAAAGAAAACCCTTGTACAATGTTGGTGGGAATGCAACTTGGTAAAGCCACTATGGAAAATAGTATGGAGGTTCCTCAAAAAAATAAATAAAGACCATATGATTCAGTAATTCTATTACTAGGTATGTACTCAAAGAAAAAAACTGATTCAAAGCGATACAGGCACCCCAAGTTTATTACAGAAGTATTTACAATAACCAAAATATGGAAGGAATCTGTGCATTGATTGATGAATGGATAAAGAAGTGGTATTCACACACACACAATGGAATATTACTCAGCTTTTAGAAATATGAGATCTCACAGTTTGCAATAACATGGGTGAACCTTGAAAGTAATAAGTCAAATAAGTTGGAGATAGACAAATACTATATGATTTTACTTACAGAATCTAAAAAGCAAAACAAAAGAACAAAGAAACAGACCTATAAATACAGAGAACAAACTAGTACTTGCCAGAGGGGAGGAGGTAGATAAAATGTGTGAAGGGGGATGGGAGGTACAGGCTTCTAGTTTTGGAATGAATAGGTCACATGCATGAAAGGTACATAATAAGGATGTAGTCAATGGTATTGTAATAGCACTATATGGTGACAATAGTAGCTACACTTGTGAGAACATTATAATATATAGAGTTGTTGAATCACTCTGTTGTATACTGGAAATTAGTGTAACATGTGTGTCAACTATCCACAATAAAAAAATAAATCATTAGGATCTGATATATCTCTCTTTCTCTCTCTCTCTCTCTCTCTCTCTCTCTCTCTCTCTCTCTCACACACACACACACACACACACACACATACACACACACACAAACAGCATATACACTTGCTGCAATAAACATGCATTTAAAAAAACAAGAAATCCTCTGTATGTTAACTAACTTGAAAAAAAAATCAAACAAATTCATGTTATCCTGCCATTGGGGTAACATGAATAAGCCTAAAGGATATTAGGCTAAGTGAAATGAGCCAGACACAGAAAGACAGATACTATATCTTTCCACTTATGTGTGCAATCTAAAATAATCAAGCTCATAGAAACACAGTCAAATGGTGGTTGTCAGATATGAGGTGGGAGAGAGAAGTGAGGGGTGTTGGTCAAAGGATAGTATGTTTTTATTTATCCAAGATGACTAAGTTCTGGAGATCTAATGTACTATATGACTGATAACAATGCTGTATTATATACTTGAAATTTGCTTAAAGAATGTGTTCTCATCCCAAGAAATATGCAGATAACTCTGTGAAATGATGGATAAGATAATTACCTTGTGCTATTTCATAATGTGCCTATATGGCAAACTATCAGGTTGTATACTTTAAATTTTAATTTAAGTATGCATAAGTATCATAAGAGGTGAAAAATAGCTTCAACCAATAAAAGTGACCAAAATGACCAAAACTTGAAAATTCATAACATATCTAAAGAGATAATATATAATTTTTAAGTTGCATTTGGTAAAGTGAAGGTGGAAGAGATGTTTCACCACAAAGCACATAACAGAATAATTACAGATTCTGATTTGGCAGTTGTTGTCCAAGCAATGTTTTAGAGGAAGCTGCCATAGCTACCAGATTCATATATGGCTATCCTATTAGTGTGACTATTCTTAAAGAAGAAATGGATGAAAAGTAGTTACACTAAATAGATATTAATGAATTTGATTAATATCTATCTATATAGTTACATATTTTTATTTGAAATGTTTTTAGCTTGAAAGTAGACGAGTACAGTGTTTGATTCTGGCTCATCTACTAGGTCTGGTGAACTCAACCATTTTTTTCTGTGAGCAGAGAACAGGTAGAACCAACCCTACTACTAGTTACTACTTGCCCCTTGATTTTCTCCCAAGATCATCCCAGACTCTACCTGTCCAAATTGGAAATAAAAATCATTTTGCTAACCACAGTCCTTCTATCAGAGATATTGTTTCTAACTTCCACTTTGACACTTGTAGAGATGCTTCAGAGTCATTCTTGACTCCTCCCTTTAACTTAACCTTTACTTGTGTAACCAAATCTAAAATCTTTCCATTTTTACCTTCTAGACACTTATTTATACATCACTTCTTTCAAACATAATATTGCAACAGCTCTGTAATTGGTAGTCTGATTACCTTTTGGCACTTTCAAATCCCATACATTTCCTGAGATCTCCAAAATAAATATTTTATTAATTTTCCTAAATCTACAAGGGACCTCTTACCTACAAAAAAGGTAAGGCCTCTCCTGTAACTATTTTTTACCTCTTCTCCCGACCACCTTTCCAAATAACAGTAAAATGGAAAGCTTCGTGGTGTAGATTTCAAATACAAAGCCACCCAAAGCCAGATTATCTGATTCAAAAACTATGTATAACTTTTACTGTGGCTAATGTACACATGCACATACACACGTCAGTTACATTTGAGATTTATTGACTATAAATTGGCTATACGGTTTAACTGACTATAAAGCTATAAAGGTTGAAAATAGTAGTCCCTAATTCAAAAGATTATAAGAATTAAATTATGTACTATATAAAAATTCTGTGAAGCATTCAATAAATATTAACTATAATCATATTTATTGATCAACTTGTATGTCCCAATCATTGAAATGAGAATATCATGTGAGTTCAATCTCCTGTTACGTTCCAAGATTCTGGGTCAATTCTACAAGAAGTCATTGTATATAGGTTAAAGGAAAGATATATTTTTTTAAGAATAATAGTCATGAGACTAATTGATGGGCTTGAATGTTTCATAGTAGACAGCAGAGAATCTATTGCTGCAGAGATCAACGACCTGAAAAATAGTCATACTAAATTTAAAAATGCTGTAAATGAGGTGCAAAATAAACTAGAGTCAGGGATAGTGAGGATTGAAGAGGCAGAGGGGAAAATAGGTGAAATAGAAGATAAATTATGGAAAAAGATGAAGCTGAGAAAAAGAGGGATAAAAAAATTCTGGATCATGAGGGGAGAATTAGAGAACTAAGTGATTCAATGAAATGGAACAAGATCCATATCATAGGAGTTCCAGCAGAAGAAGAGAGAGAGAAAGGGTCTGAAGATATACTTGAGCAATCATAGCCAAGAACTCCCCCAATCTGGGGTAGGAAACTGACATTGAAATTCAGGAGCCACAGAGAACTCCCTTCAGACATAAATTGAATTGACCTTCTACACGACATGTCATAGTGAAACTGGCAAAATACAAAGGTAAAGAGAGAATTCTGAAAGCAGCTAGGGATAAACAGGAATTAACCTACAAGGGTAGACACATAAGGGTAGTAGCAGATCTATCTACCGAAATGTGGCAGGCCATAAAGGAGTGGCAAGAAATTTTCAATGCGATGAATAGGAAAAATATGCAGCCAAGAATTCTTTTTTTTTCAATATAAAAAATTTTGTGTCAAATTGGATTCCATACAACACCCAATGCTCATCCCAAAAGGTGCCCTCCTCAATACCCATCACCCACCGTCCCCTCCCTCCCACCCCCCATCAACACTCAGTTTGTTCTCAGTTTTTAACAGTCTCTTATGCTTTAGCTGTCTCCCACTCTAACCTCTTTTTTTTCCTTCCCCTCCCCCTGGGTTTCTGTTAAGTTTCTCAGGATCCACATAAGAGTGAACACATATGGTATCTGTCTGTCTCTGTATGGCTTATTTCACTTAGCATTACACTCTCCAGTTCCATCCACGTTGCTACAAAAGGCCATATTTCAGTTTTTCTCATTGCCACGTAGTACTCCATTGTGTATATAAACCACAATTTCTTTATCCATTCATCAGTTGATGGACATTTAGGCTCTTGCCATAATTCGGCTTTTGTTGAGAGTGCTGCTATAAACATTGGGGTACAAGTGCCCCTATGCATCAGTACTCCTGTATCCCTTGGGTAAATTCCTAGCAGTGCTATTGCTGGGTCATAGGGTAGGTCTATTTTTAATTTTTTGAGGAAACTCCACACCGTTTTCCAGAGTGGCTATATCAGTTTACATTCCCACCAACAGTGCAAGAGGGTTCCCGTTTCTCCACATCCTCTCCAGCATCTACAGTCTCCTGATTGGTTCATTTTGGCCACTTACTGGTGTGAGGTGATATCTGAGTGTGGTTTGCATTTGTATTTCCCTGATGAGGAGCTGCTGTCCAGTTCTCCCAGCACCATTTGTAAAAGAGACTGTCTTTTTTCCATTGGATGTTCTTTCCTGCTTTGTCAAAGATTAGTTGGCCATACGTTTGTGGGTCTAGTTCTGGGGTTTCCATTCTATTCCATTGGTCTATTTGTCTGTTTTTATGCCAATACCATGCTGTCTTGATGATGACAGCTTTGTAGTAGAGGCTAAAGTCTGGGATTGTGATGCCTCCTGCTTTGGTCTTCTTCTTCAAAATTCCTTTGGCTATTTGGGGCCTTTTGTGGTTCCACACAAATTTTAGGATTGCTTGTTCTAGTTTCGAGAAGAATGCTGGTACAATTTTGATGGGGATTGCATTGAATGTGTAGATAGCTTTGGGTACATTTTGACAATATTTATTCTTCCAATCCATGAGCATGGAATGTTTTTCCATTTCTTTATATCTTCTTCAATTTCCATAAGCTTTCTATAGTTTTCAGTGTACAGATCTTGTACATCTTTGGTTAGATTTATCCCTAGGTATTTTATGCTTCTTGGTGCAATTGTGAATGGGATCAGTTTCTTTATTTGTCTTTCTGTTGCTTCATTATTAGTGTATAAGAATGCAACTGATTTCTGTACATTGATTTTGTATCCTGCGACTTTGCTGAATTCATGTATCAGTTCTAGCAGACTTTTGGTGGAGTCTATCGGATTTTCCATGTATAATATCATGTCATCTGCAAAAAGCGAAAGCTTGACTTCATCTTTGCCAATTTTGATGCCTTTGATTTCCTTTTGTTGTCTGATTACTGATGCTAGAACTTCCAACACTATGTTAAACAATGGCGGTAAGAGTGGACATCCCTGTTGTGTTCCTGATCTAAGGGGAAAGCTCTCAGTATTTCCCCATTGAGGATGACGTTAGCTGTGGGCTTTTCATAAATGGCTTTTATGATGTTTAAGTATGTTCCTTCTATCCCGAATTTCTTGAGTGTTTTTATTAAGAAAGGATGCTGAATTTTGTCAAAGGTCTTTTCTGCATCGATTGACAGGATCATATGGTTATCTTTCTTTTATTAATGTGATGTATCACGTTGATTGATTTGCGAATGTTGAACCAGCCCTGCATCCCAGGAATGAATCCCACTTGATTGTGGTGAATAATTCTTTTTATATGTTGTTGAATTCAATTTGCTAGTATCTTATTGAGAATTTTTGTATCCATATTCATCAGGGATATTGGCCTGTAGTTCTCTTTTTTTCCTGGGTCTCTGTCTGGTTTAGGAATCAAAGTAATACTGGCTTCATAGAATGAGTCTGGAAGTTTTCCTTCCCTTTCTATTTTTTGAAACAGTTTGAGAAGGATAGGTACTATCTCTGCTTTAAATGTCTGGTAGAACTCCCCTGGGAAGCCATCTGGTCCTGGACTCTTATTTGTTGGGAGATTTTTGATAACTGATTCAATTTCTTCATTGGCTATGGGTCTGTTCAAGCTTTCTATTTCCTCCTGATTGAGTTTTGGAAGGCTGTGGGTTTTTAAGAATTTTTCCATTTCTTACAGGTTGTCCAGTTTGTTGGCATGTAATTTTTCATAGTATTCCCTGGTAATTGCTTGCATCTCTGAGGGATTGGTTGTAATAATTCCATTTTCATTCATGATTTTATCTATTTGGGTCATCTCCCTTTTCTTTTTGAGAAGCCTGGCTAGAGGTTTATCAATTTTGTTTATTTTTTCAAAAAAATAACTCTTGGTTTCGTTGATCTGCTCTACAGTTTTTTTAGATTCTATATTGTTTATTTATGCTCTGATCTTTATTATTTCTCTTCTTCTGCTGGGTTTAGACTGTCTTTGCTGTTCTGCTTCTATTTCCTTTAGGTGTGCTGTTAGATTTTGTATTTGGGATTTTTCTTGTTTCTTGAGATTGGCCTGGATTGCAATGTATTTTCTTCTCAGGACTGCCTTTGCTGCATCCCAAAGCGTTTGGATTGTTGTATTTTAATTTTCATTTGTTTCCATATATTTTTAAATTTCTTCTCTAATTGCCTGGTTGACCCACTCATTCTTTAGTAGGGTGTTCTTTAACCTCCATGCTTTTGGAGGTTTTCTAGACTTTTTCCTGTGGTTGATTTCAAGCTTCATAGCATGGTCGTCTGAAAGTATGCATGGTATGATTTCCAATTCTTGTATACTTATGAAGGGCTGTTCTGTGACCCAGTATGTGATCTATCTTGGAGAATGTTCCATGTGTACTTGAGAAGAAAGTATATTCTGTTGCTTTGGGATGCAGAGTTCTAAATATATCTGTCAAGTCCATCTGATCCAATGTGTCATTCAGGGCCCTTGTTTCTTTATAGACCGTGTGTCTAGATGTTCTATCCATTTCTGTAAGTGGAGTGTTAAAGTCCCCTGCAATTACCACATTCTTATCAATAAGGTTGCTTATGTTTGTGAGTAATTGTTTTATATATTTGGGGGCTCCCGTATTCGGCGCATAGACATTTATAATTGTTAGCTCTTCCTGATGGATAGACCCTGTGGTTATTACATAATGTCCTTCTTCATCTCTTGTTACAGCCTTTAATTTAAAGTCTAGTTTTTCTGATATATGTATGGCTACTCCAGCTTTCTTTTGACTTCCAGTGGCATGATAAATAGTTCTCCATCCCCTCACTCTCAATCTTAGGTGTCCTCATGTCTAAAATGAGTCTCTTATAGACAGCAAATAGATGGGTCTTGTTTTTTTTATCCATTCTGATACGCTATGTCTTTTGCTTGGCACATTTAGTCCATTTACATTCAGTGTTATTATAGAAAGATATGGGTTTAGAGTCATTGTGAAGTCCGTAGGTTTCATGCTTGTAGTGATATCTCTGGTACTTTGTCTCACAGGATCCCCCTTAGGATCTGTTGTAGGGCTGGTTTAGTGGTGATGAATTCCTTCAGTTTTTGTTTGTTTGGGAAGACCTTTATCTCTCCTTCTATTCTAAATGACAGAATTGCTGGATAAAGGATTCTCAGCTGCATATTTTTCCTGTTCATCACGTTGAACATCTCCTGCCATTCCTTTCTGGCCTGCCAAGTTTCAGTAGAGAGATCGGTCATGAGTCTTATAGGTCTCCCTTTATATGTTAGAGCATGTTTATCTCTAGCTGCTTTCAGAATTTTCTCTTTATCCTTGTATTTTGCCAGTTTCACTATGATATGTCGTGTAGAGGATCAATTCAAGTTACGTCTGAAGGGAGTTCTCTGTGCCCCTTGGATTTCAATGCCTTTTTCCTTCCCCAGATCCGGGAACTTCTCAGCTATTATTTCTTCAAGTACACCTTCAGCACCTTTCCCTCTCTCTTCCTCCTCCGGAATACCAATTATGCATAGATTTTTTCTCTTTAGTGCGTCACTTAGTTCTCTAATTTTCCCATCATACTCCTGGATTTTTTTATCTCTGTTTTTCTCAGCTTCTTCTTTTTCTATAATTTTATCTTCTGTTCACCTATTCTCTCCTCTGCCTCTTCAATCCAAGCCGTAGTTGTCTCCATTTTATTTTGCAGATCATTAATAGCATTTTTTAGCTCCTCCTAGCTGTTCCTTTGTCCCTTGATCCCTGTAACAATAGATTCTATGCTGTCCTTTATACTGTTTTCAAGCCCAGCAATTAATTTTAAGACTATTATTCTAAATTCACTTTCTGTTACATTGTTTAAATCGTTTTTGATCAGTTTGTTAGCTGTCGTTATTTCCAGGAGATTTTTTTGAGGGGAATTCTTGCGTTTTGTCATTTTGGATAGTCCCTGGAGTGGTGCAGAACTGCATGGCACTTCCCCTGTGCTGTCTTGAATAACTTGCGTTGGTGGGCGGGGCCGCAGTCAGATCTGATGTCTGCCCCCACCCCACCGCTGGGGCCACAGTCAGCCTGGTGTGTGCCTTCTCTTTCCCTCTCCTAGGGGCAGGATTCACTGTGCGGTGGCGTGGCCTGTCTGGGCTACTTGCACACTGCCAGGCTTGTGGTGCTGGGGATCTGGCGTATTAGCTGGGATGGATTGGCAAGGTGCAGGGGCGGGAGGGCAGGCTCAGCTCGCTTATCCTTGGGATATCTGCTTCAGGAGGGGCCCTGCTGCACTGGGAGGGAGTCAGACCCTCCAGAGGGATGGATCTGCAGAAGCACAGCGTTGGGTGTTGGCGAGGTGCAAGCAAGTTCCCTGGCAGGAACTGGTTCCCTTTGGGATTTTGGCTGGGGGATGGGCGAGAGAGATGGCGCTGGTGAGCACCTTTGTTCCCTGCCAAGCTGCGCTCTGTTGTCCAGGGCTCAACAACTCTCCCTCCAGTTATCCTCCTGCCTGCCCCCGTCCCCCGTTCTCCGAACAGAGCTGTTAACTTATGACCTCCCAGATGCTAAGTCCCGCTTGCTGTCAGAACACACTCCGTCTGGCCCCTCCGCTTCACCAGCCAGACTTGGGGGCTCTGCTTTGCCGGCAGGCTTCCCCTCTTCCCCGGCTCCCTCCTGCCAGCCCGTGTAGCACGAACTGCCTCTCTGCCCTTCTACCATCTTCCGTGGACCTCTCATCTACACTTGCCTCCAGAGAATCCATTCTGCTAGTCTTCTGGCAATTTTCTGGGTTATTCAGGCAGGTGTGGGTGGAATCTAAGTGATCCGCAGGACGCCATCTTCCCAGAAGCCCCCTCTGGAAAGTGTCCAGCCAAGAATTCTTTATACAGCAAACTTTTCATTCAGAATAGGAGAGATAATGGTTTTCCCAAACAAAAACTGAAGGAATTCATCACCACCAAAGAAGCCCTACAAGAGATCCTAAGGGGGACTCTGTGAGTGAAATGTTGCAAGGACCACAAAAGACAGAGACATCACTACAAGTTCGAAACCTACAGACAGTACAATGACTCTAAACCCATGTCTTTTAATAATAACACTGAATGTAAATGGACTAAATGCTCCAATCAAAAGACACAGGGTATCAGAATGGATAGAGAAAAAAAGACCCATCTTTGCTATCTAAAAGAGACTCATTTTAGACTTGAGGACACCTTCAGATTGAAAATGAGGGGATGGAGAACAATCTATCATGCTACTGGAAGTCAAAAGAAAGCTGGAGTAGCCATACTTCTATCAGACAAACTATATTTTAAACTAAAGGGTATAACAAGAGATGAAGAAGGACATTATATAATAATAACAGGGTCTATCCATCAAGAAGAGCTAACAATTATAAATGTCTGTGCACCAAATTAGAAAGCACCCAAATATATAAAACCATCACAAACATAAGCAGTCTTATTGGTAAGAATGTGGTAATTGCAAGGTTCTTTAATACTTTACTTACAACAATGGACAGATTTTCAGGACAGAAAATCATAAAGAAACAATCACCTTGAATGATACACTGGACCAGATGGACTTGACAGATGTATTTAGAACTTCTTATTCTAAAGCAGAATATACTTTCTTCTCAAGTGCACATGGAACAGTCCCAAGGTAGATCACATGCTGGGACACAAAACAACCCTCAGTAAATATAAAAGAATTGAGATCATACCATGCACACTTTCAAAACACAATGCTATGAAACTTGATCAACCACAGGAAAAATTTGGAAAACCTCCAAATGCATGGAGGTTAAAGAGCATCCTACTAAAGAATGAATGGGTCAACCAGGCAATTAAATAATAAATTTTTTTAAAAATATGAAACAAATGAAAATGAAAACACAGCAATCCAAACCCTTTGGGATATAGCAAAGGCAGTCCTAAGAGGAAAATACATTGCAATCCAGGCCTATTTCAAGAAGCAAGAAAAATCACAAATACAAAATCTAACAGCACACCTAAAGGAAATAGAAGCAGAACAAAGAAAACCCAAATCCAGCAGAAAAGAAATAATAAGTATTAGAGCAGAAACAATATAGAATTAAAAAAAAGTAGAACAGATCAATGAAATTGAGGTTTTTTTGACAAAATTGATAACCCCCTACCCAGACATCTCAAAAAGAAAAGAGAGAGGACCCAAATAGATAACATCAAGAATGAAAATGGAATTATCACAACCAATCCCTCAGAAATACAGGTAATTATCAGGGAATACTATGAAAAATTGTATGCCAACAAACTGGACAACATGGAAGAAATGGACAAATTCCTACACACCCACACACACTACTAAAATTCAAACGGGAAGAAATAGAAAATTTGAGCAGACCTATAACTAGTGAAGAAATTGAATCAGTTATCAAAAATCTCCCAACAAATAAGAGTCCTGGACTAGACAGTTTCCCTGGAGAATTCTACTATACATTTAAAGCAGAGTTAATACGTATTCTCAAGGTTTTCCAAAAAATAGAAATGGAAGGAAAACTTCTGGACTCCTTCTATGAAGCAGCATTACCTTGATTCCCAAACCAGAGAAAGACCCCACACAAAAGGAGAATTATAGGCCAACATCCCTGATGAACACGGATGCAAAATTTCTCAACAAGATAGTAGCAAATCAAATTCAACACAATATAAAAAAGAGTTATTCACCATGTTCAAGTGGGACTCATTCCTGGGCCGCAGGGCTGGTTCAATATTCGCAAATCAAATGTGATACATAACATAAAAGAAAGCATAAGAATCATATTATCCTGTCAACTGATGCAGAAAAAGCATTTGACAAAATACAGCATCCTTTCTTAATAAAAACCCTCAAGAGAGTGGGGATAGAAAGAACATACTTCACAAAGGAACATACTTCATAAAGAAACATAACATCATAAAAGCCATATGTGAAAAGCCCACAGCTAATATCATCCTCAATAGGGAAAAATTGAGAGCATTACCCCCAAGATCGGGAACACAACTGGGATATCCATTTTAACCACTGTTGTTTAACAGAGTGTTGGAAGTCCTAGCCTCAGCAATCAGACAACAAAATGAAATAAAAGGCATCAAAATTGGCAAAGAAGTCAAACTTTCACTTTTTACAGACTACATGATACTCTACATGGAAAAACTCAAAGCCTCCACCAAAAGACTGCTAGAACTGATATATGAATTCAGCAAAGTCGCAGGGTACAAAATCAATGTACAGAAATTGGTTACATTTTTATACACCAATAATAAAGCAATGGAAAGAGAATTAAAGAAACTGATCCCATTTACAATTGCACCAAGAACCATAAAATACCTAGGAATAAATCTAACCAAAGATGTAAAAGATCTATATGTTGAAAATTATAAAAAGCTGATGAAGGGAATTGAAGAAGACACAAAGAAATGGAAAAACATTCCATGCTCATGGATTGGAAGAATAAATATTATTAAAATGTCAATACTACCCAGAGCAATCTACACATTCAATGTAATCCCAATTAAAATTGCACTGGCATTCTTCTCAAAGCTAGAACAACCAATCCTAAAAATTCTATGCAAACACACACACACACACACACACACACACACACACACACAATACCCGAATAGCTAAGTAATATTGAAGAAGTAAACCAACATGGGAGGCATCACAATCCCAGACTTCAGTCTCTAGTACAAAACTGTAATCATCAAGATAGTATGGTACTGCCACAAAAACAGACACATAGACCAATGGAATAGGATAGAGAACCTAGAATTGGACCCACAAATGTATGGCCAACTAATCTTTGGCAAAGCAGGAAGGAATATCCAGTGGAAAAAAGAGTCTCTAACAAATGGTGCTGGGAGAACTGGACGGCAACATGCAGAAGAATGAAACTAGACCACTTTCTTACACCATACACAAAAATAAACTCAAAATGGATGAAAGACCTGAATGTGAGACAGGAAACCATCAAAACCCTAGAGGATAAAGCAGGCAACAACCTCTTTGACCTCAGCTGCAGCAATTTCTTGCTCGACACATCTACAAAGGCAAGGGAACTAAAAGCAAAATGAACTTTTGGGACCTCATCAAGATTAAAAGCTTCTGCACTGAAAAGGAAACAATCAACACAACTAAAAAGCAACTGATGGAATGGGAAAAGATATTTGCAAGTGACATAGCAGATAAAGGGTTTGTATCCACAATCTATAAAGAACTTACCAAACTCAATACCCGAAAAACAAACAATCCAGTGCAGAAACGGGCAGATGACTTGAATAGACACTTTTCCAAACAAGACATACAGATGGCCAACAGAAACATGAAAAGATGCTCAATGTCACTCATCATCAGGGAAATACAAATCAAAGCCATACTGATATACCATCTCACACTGGTCAGAGTGGCTAAAATGAACAAATCAGGAAACTTCAGATGCTGCTGAGAATGCGGACAAAGGGGACTCTCTTGCACTGTTGGTAGGAATGCAAACTGGTTCAGCCGCTTTAGTAAACAGTGTAGAGGTTCCTCAAAAAATTAAAAATAGAACTACCCTATGACCCAGCAATAGCACTACTAGAAATTTATTACAGAAGTAATAAAAGATGCCACAGAAATACTAAGAATTAAATGCCAACAAGCTGGACAACTGAGAAGAAATGGATAAATTCCTAAAAATATACAATCTTCCAAAACTGAGCAAGGAGGAATAGGAAATCTGAACAGACTGATTACAAGTAAATTTAAGTCAGTAATCAAAAACCTACGAAAAAATAAAGGTCTAGGACCACATGGATTCACAAGTGAATTCTATTGCATGTTTATTTTATGTATGTATGTATGTATGTATGTATGTATGTATGTATTTTCACTGTTTACTTAGTTTTGAGAGAGCAAGAGGATGAGCTCTCTTGCTCATCAGAGGGGAGGGGCAGAGAGAGAAGGACAGAGAATCCCAAGCAGGCTCCGCTCTGTCAGCGCAGAACCACATGTGGGGCTCAAACTGACAAACCATGAAATCATGACCTGAACTGAAGTCAAGAATTGGATGCTTAACTGACTGAGCCACTCAGGCACCCCTCTACCAGATATTTAAAGAAGAGTTAATACCTATTCTCCTCAAACTATTCCACAAAGTAGAAGAGGGAGGAAAGGTTTCAAATACACTCAAAATGATACCAGCTTTACTCTGCTTTACCCTGAAACCAAAGACACCACAAAAAAAGAAAACTACATGCCAATGTCCCTGATGAACATAGATGCAAAAATCCTCAAAAACATATTAGCAAATCACATATATCACTATATTAAAAAGATCATTCATCACAATCAGGTAGGATTTATTTCTGAGATGCAAAGATGATTCAATATTTGCATATCAAGCAATGTCATACACCATGTGAAATAAACTAATAGAATTATATCAGCATCTCAATAGATGCAGAACAAGCATTTGACATGATTCAACATTGGTTCATGATAAAAATTCTCAACAAAATGGGGTTAGAGGGAACATACCTCAACATAATAAAGATCATATATGAAAAGCTTGCATCTAACATTGTACTCAGTGGTGAAAAGCTAAGATTCCCCCTAAGGTTAGAAACAAACAAGGAAGTCCACTTTTAAAAAAATTCCAATATAGTTAACATACAGTGTTATGTTTGTTTCAGGCATATAATACCGTGATTCAACAATTCCATATATTACCCAGTGCTCATCATGACAAGTGCACTCCTTAATCCGCATCACCTATTTCACTCCCCCCTACCACACATACATATTCCCTCTGGTAACCATCAGTTCCCTCAAAGTCTGTTTCTTGGTTTGTCTCTCTCTTTTTTCCTTTGCTCACTTGTTTTGTTTCTTAAATTCCACATGAGTAAAATCATATACTATTTATCTTTCTCTGACATTTCACTTAGAATTACACTCTTTAGTTCCATCCATGTCATTTCAAATGGCAAGATTTCATTCTTTAAGGATGTCCACTTGTAACACTTTTATTCAACATAGTACTAGAAATCCAAGCCATAATTATCATGCAAGAAAAAGAAATAATGGAGATCCATATTGGTAAAGAAGATGTTAAACTCTCACTAATTGTAGACAACTTGATAGTACAGATAGAACATCCTAAAGGTTCCACTAAAAACTACTAGAAGTGATAAATGAATTCAGTAGAGGCAGTATGCAAAATTAATACACAGAAATTTGTAATATTTCTATACACTAACAACAAAGTTGCAGAAAGTAAAATAAACAAAATCTCCATTTACAATTGTAGCAAAAAGAATAAAATACCTGGGAGTAACCTGAATCAAAGAGGTTAAAGACTCATACTTTGAAAATTATAGACCATTGATAAAAAAACTGAAAATGACTCAAACAAATGGAAAAATACTCATGCTCATGGATTAGATGAATATTGTCAAAATATCCATACTATGTAAAGCAATCCACAGATTCAATATAATTTCTATCAAAATACCAACAGCATTTTTCACAAAACTAGAACAAATAATATTTAAATTAGTATGGAACCCTAGAACACCCAGAATAGCCAAAAAACAAAACTTTTTAAATGGGAGTATCACAATCCCAGATTTCAAGATATACTACAAATTTTTATATATTTCAAGATATACTACAAATCAAAACATCATAGTGCTTGGACAAAAAAGGCACATACATTCATAGAACAGGATAAAGACCTAAGAAGTTAACCCACATATATATGGCCAATTAATCCATGACAAAGGGGGCAAAAATACAGAATGGGGAAAGGCAGTCTTTTCAACAAACGGTGCTAGGAAAACCCAACATGTAAAAGAATAAAACTGGATTACTTTCTAACACCGTACACAAAAATAAACTCAATATGCATTAAAGATCTAAGTCTGAAACCTGAAACCATAACATCCTAGAAGAGAACACAAGCAGTAATGTCTCTGACATCAGCCATAGTAACATTTTTCTAGATATGTCTCCTCAGGCAAGGGAAACAAAATCAAAAATAAACTACTGGAACTACATCAAATAAAAGGCTTTTGCACAGAAAGGGAAAACATCAACAAAACAAAAGACAATCTATTAAATGGAAGAAGATATTTTCAAATGGTATCATCGATAAGGGCTTCATATCCAAAATAGTTAAAGAATTTATCCAACTCAACACCAAACCTCCCCCACAAATAACCCAATTAAAAAATAGGCAGAGGACCTGAATAAACTGTTTTTTAAAGAAGTCAGCAGATGGCTAACAGACACATGAAGAGATTCTCAACATTACTGATCATCAGAGAAATGCAAATCAAAACCACAATGAGATATTCCCTCATGCCTGTTAGAATGGCTAAAATCACAATGACAAAAAAAGTAACAAACGTTGGCTAGGATGTGGAGGAAAAGGGACCCTTGTGCACAGTTGGTGGGAATATAAATTGGTAGAAGCACCTTGGAAAACAGTATGGAGTTTCCTCAAATAATTAAAAATAGAACTATCTTACGATCCAATAATTCCACTACTGATTTTACCTAGGGAAAATAAAAACACTAACTCAAAATATGCATATACCCTATGTTAATTGCAGCATCATGTACAATAGCCAAGACATGGAAACAACTTAAGTGCCCATTAATAGATGAGTGGATAAGGAAAATGTGGTATATACACACAATGGAATGTTACACAACCATAAAAAAGTATGAGACTGTGCCACTTGAGACAACATGGATAAGCCTAGAGGGTACTATGCTAAGTGAAATAACACTGACAAAGACAAATACCATATTATTGTACTCATAAATGGAATCTAAGAAAATGGATAAAGAAAAAGTAGAATCAGAACTATAAATACAGGCAACAAACAAATGGTTGCCAGAGGGGAAGGGAATAGGAGGTTGGGAAAAATAGTTGAGGGGAAGAGGGATATACAGGCTTCCAGTTATGGAATGAGGGTGTCATGGGAATACACAGCAGAGGATAAGAAATACAGTCAATACTTTTGAAATAGCAATGTAATGTGACAGTAATATCTATACTTGTGGTGAATGTAGCATAATGTCTAAACTTGTCAAATTACTAAGTTGTACACTTGAAACTAATGTAACATTGTGTGTCAAATATACTAAAAAAATGATAAACGTTTAGCACACTCATCAAGGAAATAAAAAAGATGACTCAAAGTTAGAAGTGGAGGGGAAATAAGAACAAACACCACAGGAAGACAAGATTATAAGCGAATATTATGAAAAATTATATGCCAACAAATTAGATGATTTTGAAGAAATGCATTCCTAGAAACATTCAACTTTCCAAGAGTGAGTCTAGAAGAAATAGAAAGTTTAACTGATTACTAGATGTGAAATGAATTAGTAATTCCAACATCCTGAGAAAAAAAGTCCAGGATCAGATTATTTAAAGGGTGAATTTTACCAAACTTTAAAAAAATAGTTAATACCTATTATTCTCAAACTACTCCAAAAAGTAGAAGGAAAACCTTCAAATTTATTCTACAAGGCCAGCATTACCTTTATACCGAAACCAGATAAAGAGTCTACAAAAACGAAAACTATAGGTCAACATGTCTGATAAACATAGATGCAAAAATACTCAAAAAAATATTAGCAAACTAAAATCAATAATACATTTAAAAGATCATTCACTACAATCAAGTAGGATTTATTCCAGGATGCAAGAAGAGTCAGTACTTACAAATCAATCAATATATCACATTAAGAAGAAAAAGGATAAAAACCATATGATCATCTCAATAGATGCAGAAAAAGCATTTGATAAAATGCAATACCTATTAACAATAAAAACTTTCAACATAGTAGGTTTAGAGGGAACATACCTCAACATATTATAGGCACAGCTAACATCATATTCAAGGGTAGAAAACTGAGAGCTTTTCCTCTGACATCAGGAACAAGACAGTGATATCCACTCTCAACACTTATTCAACATAGTACTGAAAGTCCCACCTTCACCAGTCAAGAAAAATAAGTAAAAGGCATACAAATTGATAAGGAAGAAATAAAAGTGTCACTATTTACAGTTGTCATGATACTATACATAGAAAACCCTAAATACTCCACTGAAAAACTATTAAAACTGATAAGTTCAGTACAGTTGCAGGAATCAGTTGTTTCTATACATTATAACAAAGAGCCAAAAGACATTTCATGAAATGATTCTATTTATAATTACACAAAAACAAAATACCTAGGAATAAACTTAACCATGGAGGTGAAAGTATGAACCTGATGAAAAAATGAAGACAACACAAACAAATGGAAAGATATTCCATGCTCATGGGTTGGAAAAATTAATATTGTTAAAATGTCCATCCTACTCAAAGTAATCTACAAATTCAATGTGATCCCTATCAAAACACCAACAGCAATTTTCACTGAACTAGCACAAATTATACTAAAATTTTTATAAAACCACAAAAGACTCTGAATAGCCAAAACAATCTTGAAAAAGCAGAAAAAGCTGGAAGTATCACAATACCAGATTTCAAGATATACTACAAAGTTATAGTAATCAAAACATTATGCAACTGACACAAAAATAGACACATAGGTCAATAGAACAGAACTGAGAACCCAGAAATATACTTACAAGGTCAATTAATCTATGACAAAGGAAGCAAGAACATACAATGGGAAAAAGATAGGCCCTTCAATAAATGGTGATAAAAAAAACTGGACAGCTACATGCAAAAAATGAAATGAGACCACTATGCACAAAAATAAACTCAAAAGTGATAAAAAAAATATCAGAACTGAAACCATAGAAGTTCTAGAAGAAAACAGGAAGTAATCTCTTTTATATAGGTCTTAGCAACATTTTCTCTAGATATATCTCCTACGGTAAGAAAAACAAAAACAAAAATAAACTTTTGGAACTATGGCAAAATTAAAAGCTTCTGCACAGCAAAAGAAACCATCAATATTACATAAGGGCAACCTACTGAAGGGGGGAATATATTTGCAAATGATATATCTGATGGGGGTTAATATCTAAAATATATAAAGAACTTATGCAGCTCAACACCAAAAAACCAATCTGATAAAAAATGGGCAGAGAACCTGAATAGACATTTTCCCAAAGAAGACATATAGAGGCCAACAGATACATGAAAGATCATCAGTAATCACCAGGGAAATGCAAATCAAAACCATAATGGGATACACTGGTCAGAATGACTAGAATTAAAAAGACAAAAAAATCACACATGTTGCCTAGTATATGGAGAAAGAGAAACCCTCCTGCACTGTTGGTGGAAATATAAATGAGTTCAGCCACTATGGAAAACAGTATGCAGATCCCTCAAGAAATTAAAAATAGAAATACAATATGATCCAGTAATTCATTACTGGAAATTTACACAAGGTAAATGAAAACAATAATATAAAAAGATATATGCTCCCCTATGTTTATTGCAGCATTATTCACAATATCCAATATATGGAAGCAACCCAAGTGTCCATTGATAGATAAATGGCTAAAGATATGGGGTATACATACACAGTGGAATATTTTTCAGACATGAAAAAGGAGATCTTGCCATTTGTGACAACATGAATGGACCTAGAGGGTATTATGTAAGTGAAATATGTTAGAGAAAGACAAATAACATATGATTTCACTTACATATGGAACCTAAAAAACAAACAAATGAACAAGGGAACAGATACACACACAAACAGACTCTTAAATACAGAGAACCAAATAGCAGTTTCCAGAGAAGAGGATAGATGAAATAGATAAAAGGGATTCAGAGGTGCAAACTTCCAGTTATAAAATAAATATGTCACAGAGATGAAAAGCACAGCAAAATATTGTAACAACTATGATAACAGATGGTGACTACACTTATCATATTGAGCTCTGAATAATGTATATAGAATTGTTGAATCAATGTTGTACACCTGAAACTAGTATAACATTGCATGTTAACTATACTTCAATAAAGAAATCTGGGGGTGGGGAGAAGCTGCAGGAGGGGATAAGCTGAACAAGTTTATTCAGAATGGCATGGGCAGGGAGGCTTCCAATTAATAGTATTCAGGGGTTTAGGGAAGTACTTTTTCTATAGATTATAAATACTTCCTGAGGATTTTCATCATTCCACTGTTTAGGAAGCCACATGCCTTTGTGGTAAGAATTATTACAGAAGAACCCAAAATAAATGGAGGAGAGAACTGGTGGAAAACTGAATTTGGCTAATGCCCTCTCCTCTACACCACTCTTCTCTAAGTCTGTTATTTTAAAAAATGAAAATCCCATCCATCCTTCAGAGTCCAAGTAAGATTCCACCCCCATCTCTATCTCCCTTTCTTTTCTTTTCTTCTTCTTTTTTTTTAATGTTTATTTACTTTCGAGTGATAGGAAACAGCATGAGCAGGGGAGGGGCAGAGAGAGAGACACAGAATCCACAGCAGGCTCCAGACTCTGAGCTGTCAGCACAGGGCCCGACGTGGGGCTCGACCTCACCAACCGTGAGATCATGACCTGAGCCGAAGCTGGATGCTCAACCGACTGAGCCACCCAGGCGCCCCTCTATCTCCCTTTCTTTACACACATACACACACACACACATGCACATACACAATGACAGTGAACCTCTCACTGCTCTAAGCACCCATCCAGCAGTACACCTGCATTTCTATCAGGGCACTTGTCAGAGTCAATCTGGTTTGGGGAATTCATTCATTCATTCATTCATTCATTCATTCATTCATTCAATAAATATTTATTGAACATATACTATGTGCTGTGTTCTAAAATTAAATTATTGACCAAAACAGAAAGGCATCCTATCCTCATGGAGGCAGGAGTCCAGTTGATCATATTTGAATCAGCCCCCACCAGTACACCACTGAATTGTGGGTTCTTGAAGCTGGGACCTATGTCTCCATCATCTGTGATCCTCAGTGATTAGCACAACATTTGACACATATTAGGAGATTAATACATGCTTATTGATTGGGTGATAAAATCAATGAATCAATCAATACTAAGAAACAGACTTTTTCTCTTACTTAAAACCATCAAGTATCCCCCATTGTCTACATCAGGGCATCAGGGTCAGCAAACTAAAAAAAAAAAGGAAGACAAGAGCTAGCTATAAAACAATCAAAAAGTAATTTTTAAAATGGTGATAGTGAGTTCCACCTGTCTATAATTACTCCAAATGTGAATAAATTATCCAATTAAAATACAGAATGGCTGAATGGATTAAAAAACAAAACCCAAGTATATGCTGTATATAAGTGACTTGTTTAAACTTTAAGTACCCTAATAGGCTAAGAGTGAAGGAATGGAAAAAGATATTCATGTGAATAGAAACCGAAAGCAGCAGAATCAAAAACTATAAAAAGAGAAAAAGGTCATTACATAATAAAGAATTCAATTCATTAGGAGGATGTAACAAATGCAAACACATACACACCTAATATTGGAGCATCTGAATACATTAAATAATTATTAACACATCTGAAGGGAGAAATAGACAACAATATAATAATAGCAGGAATTTCAGTACCCACTTTCACAATAACTAGATCATCCATACAGAAAATCATAAAGGAAATAATAGACTTGAATGACACTATGGACCACATGAACTTAATGGACATCTGCACAATAGTCCATTCCCAAACTGGCAGGATATACATTCTTCACAAGTACACAGAACATACTTCAGAATAGATCACATGATAGGTCACAAAAGAACTTTTACCAAATTTAAGAAGGTTGAAATCATACCAAGTATCTTTAGCAACCACAATGGTATAAAACTATGAATCACTAATAGAAACAAAGATGGAAAGTCACAAATATGTGGAGATTAAATAACACACTTGTAAATGACAAATGGGTCAAAAAATAAATCAAAAGGGAAATTAAGAAATATCTTGAAACAAAAATGGAAGAACAACATATCAAAACCTTTGGGATGCTGCAAAAGCAAATCTAAGAGGGAACTTAACAGTGATAAATGAGTACCTTTAAAAACAGGAAAGATCTCAAACAATCTCATTTTATACTGCAAGGAACTAGGAAAAGAAAAACAAAGTAAGCCCAAAGTCAGAAGGAAAAAAGTAACCAATATCAAAGCAGAAATAAATGAAATAGAAAACCAGTCACTCTTCAAAACCCCAGTGCAACTCTTTCTGCCCACAGGTCCTATCCCTGTGCTTTAATAACATCACGTTTTTGCACATGCATGCACGCACACACACACACACACACACACACACACACACACAAAAATAAAAAAGAAACTAATAAAATATCAATGAAGTTAAGATCTGCTTTTTTTGAAAAGAGAGATAACTCAATAACATCAGAAATGAAAGAGGAGACACTACAACTATTGTCACAGAAATAGAAATGATCATTAAAGACTACTATGAACAATAATATGCCAACAAACTAGATGACTTTAAAGAAATGGATAAATTCCCAGAAATATACAACCTACTAGGACTGAATCCCAACACAGAAAATCCCAGGACCAGATGGTTTCACAAGTGAATTCTACCAAACGCTTGAAGAATTATTAATGCCAATCCTTTTCAAACACTCCAAAAAATTGAGGAGGGGAGAATGCTCTTAAACTCATTTTACAAGACCAGCATTACCAGGATACCAAAGCCATATAAGGACATATAAGAAAAGAAAATTATAGACCAATATCTCTGATAAATACAGATGCAAAAATTCTCAACAAATTAGGTAACTGAATTCAGTAGCACACTAAAAGGTCATTCATCATGATCAAGTGACATTTTTCCTTAGGATGAAAGCATAATTAAATGTATGCAAATAAGCAAGCATAATTCATCACACAATGAATAAGAGCTAAAAATCATATGACCATTTCAAGTAAGATGCAGAGAAAACACTTGGCAAGTAGAATATCCTTCTATGATAAAAATGCTCAACAGATTGGGTATAGAAGGATTAATCTCCGCATAATAAAGACCATATACAACAAGTCCACAGTTAACATCATACTCAATGGTGAAATGTTCAAAACCTTTCCTTTAAGATCAGGAACAAGGGGCGCCTGGGTGGCGCAGTCGGTTAAGCGTCCGACTTCAACCAGGTCACGATCTCGCGGTCCGTGAGTTCGAGCCCCGCGTCGGGCTCTGGGCTGATGGCTCAGAGCCTGGAGCCTGCTTCTGATTCTGTGTCTCCCTCTCTCTCTGCCCCTTCCCCATTCATGCTCTGTCTCTCTCTGTCCCAAAAATAAATAAACGTTGAAAAAAAAAAAAACCTTTAAGATCAGGAACAAAATAAGGATGCCTACTCCTGCTGTTTCTCTTCAACATAGTACTGGAAGTCCTAGCAATAACAGGTAAGAAAAAGAAATAAAGCCATCCATTTGGGAAGGAAGTAAAACTATGTCTACAGATGACATGATCTTTATATAGAAACCTAAATATTCCACCAAAAAAATCTGTTAGAACTAATAAATAAATTCCATGAAGTTGCAGGATACAACATCTATATACAGAAATCACTTGCATTTGTATACTTGCCAACAAACTCTGAAATCACAATTAAGAAAACAATGACACAATGGCATTGAAACATTAAAATACCTAGGAATAAATTTAAGGAGGTAAAGTACACTGAAACTCATAAGACGCTCATCACAAAGATTAAGGAAGATACAAATAAATGAAAAGATAACATGAGTTCTTGGATTGGAAGAATTAATACTGTGAAAATGTCCTTACTATGCAAAACAAGCTACAGATTCATTGCAATACCTAATCAAAAGTCCAGAGGCATTTTCCACAGAAATAGAAAAAAAAAAATTCAAAATTTGTTTAGAACCACCATAAACTCCTAATAGTCAAAGCAATTCTGAGAAAGAAGAACAAAGCTGGATTCAACACAACCACCAACCTCAACCTACCACCCTTGCTCC
Organism: Prionailurus bengalensis; assembly: GCF_016509475.1. Classification (NCBI taxonomy): domain Eukaryota; kingdom Metazoa; phylum Chordata; class Mammalia; order Carnivora; family Felidae; genus Prionailurus; species Prionailurus bengalensis. The sequence goes on from NC_057353.1 coordinate 56,828,074, forward strand.
TTGTCAGTTACAAAGCTATAAATTATCAAAATGGCATAGGGGCATAAACACAGGCACACAGACCACTGTACTAGAATAGAGAGCCCAGACACAAACCCACACATATACAGTCAACCAATTTTTACAACATGGTGCAGGAACACGCAATGGGTAAAGGACAATTCATTATTGAAAGGACAACATTCAATAAATGGTGCTGGTTGAGAGAGACTGCTGGGAAGATGGCAGTGTAGGAGGACACTGGGCTCACCTCTTCCTGCTGATTGCTTAGATTCCACCCATATTGGCCTAAATAACCCAGAAAACCACTAGAAGACTAGCAGAACTGACTCACCGGAGCCAAGCGTAGACAAGAGGCCAACGGAAGGGCGAAGAGGCAGTTTGTGCTACACGGACTGGTGGGAGGGAGCTGGGCAGTGGAGAGGCAGCCTGCCGGGCAAGGCAGAGGCCCGAAGTCTGGCTTGCAAAAGTGGAGGGGCCAGACTGCATGAGCTCTGACAGCCAGTGGGAATTAACATCTGGAATTTTAAAAGTCAACAGCTCTGCTCTCAGAGAGCGGGAAGGGCAAGAGGACACCGAGTCCTCCCTCTAAAAAGACTGCAGGACAAAGAGCCTTCAGGGATACTGGCTGGAACCACAGTTTGAAAAATGCCTAAGGCCTACAGGAGGGAGAGTTATTGAGTCCAGGAAGGACAGAGCTAGGCGGAGGAACAAAGGCAAGGTTAAGCACCATTTCCCTCTCCCATCCCCCAGCCAAATTTCCAAAGGGAACCAATTCCCATCAACTAACTTGCTTGCACCTCACAAATGCCCAACGTTGTGCTTCTGTGGATCCATTCCTCCCACTGGCCAGCCTCCCTTCTGTTGCTGCAGGGTCCCTCCAGCAGGGGACCACCAATGGCAAAGCTAGCTAAGCCTGCCCCTCACACCCGTGTGCACCTTGCAGATCCACCCCATCTAATACGCCCTTGGCCAGATCCTGTCAAAGCAGCACCACAAGCCTGGCAGTGTGTAAGCAGCCCAGACAGGGGCCACACCACTCCACAGTGAGTCCTGCGCTGGGAGAGGGGAAGATAAGGTACACACCAGTCTGACTGTGGCCCCAGCAGTGGGCTGGGGGCAGACATTGGGTCTGACTGTGGCCCCGCCCACCAACACAAGTTACTCCACATGGCACAGGGGAAGTGCCCTGCAGTTCCATGCCACCCCAGGGACTGCCCAAAATGACAAAACCGAAGAACTCTCCTCAAAAGAAAATCCAGGAAGTAGCAACAGCTAACAAATTGATCAAAAACGATTCATAAAGTAATATAATAGAACAAGAATTTAGAATAATAGTCACAAAATTAATCGCTGGGCTTGAAAAAAACCATAGAGTACAGCAGAGAATCTATTGCTACAGATATCAAGGGACTAAAAAATAGTCATGATGAATTAAAAATGCTATAAATGAGGGGCAAAATAAAATGGAGGCAGCCATAGCACAGATTGAAGAGGCAGAGGAGAGAATAGGTGGATTAGAGGTAAACTTGTGGAAAAAGAGGAAGCTGAGAAAAAAGAGAGAGAAAAAAATCCAGGAGTATGAGGGGAGAATTAGAGAACTAAGTGATGCAATCAAATGGAACAATATCCATATCATAGGAATTCCAGAAGAAGAAGAAGAGAGACAACGGGGCGGAAGGTGTACTTGGACAAATCATAGCTGAGAACTTCCCTCATCTGGGGAAGGAAACAGATATTGAAATTCAGGAGGCACAGAGAACTCCCTTCAGACATAACTTGAATAGATCTGTGTGACATATCATAGTGAAACTGGCAAAATACAAGGATAAAGAGAGAATTCTGAAAGCAGCTAGGGATAAACAGTCTCTAACATACAAAGGGAGACTGATAAGACTAGTGACAGACCTATCTACTGAAACTTGGCAGGCCAGAAAGGAATGGCAGGAAATCTTCAATGTGATGAACAGAAAAAATATGCAGCCGAGAATCCTTTATCCAGCAAGTCTGTCATTCAGAATAGAAGGAGAGATAAAGGTTTTTCCAAACAAACAAAAACTGAAGGAATTCATCACCACTAAAGCAGCCCTTCGAGATCCTAAGGGGGACTCTGTGAGTCAACTGTTGCAAGGACCATAAAGTACCAGAGACATCACTACAAGCATGAAACCTACAGATATCACAGTGACTCTAAACCCATATCTTTCAATAACACTGAATGTAATTGGACTAAATGCTCCAACTAAAAGATGTAGGCTATCAGGATGGATTAAAAAACAAGACCCATCTATTTTCTGTCTAAAAGAGACTCATTTTAGACTTGAGGATGCCTTCAGATTGAAAGTGAGAGGATGGAGAACTACCTATCATGCTATTGGAAGTCAAAAGAAAGCTGGAGTAGCCATACTTATATCAGACAAAGTAGACTTTAAATTAAAGGCTGTATAAATGTCCATCAACTGATGAATGGATAAAGAAATTGTGGTTTATATACGCAATGGAATATTACGTGGCAATGAGAAAAAATGAAATATGGCCTTTTGTAGCAACGTGGATGGAACTGGAGAGTGTGATGCTAAGTGAAATAAGCCATACAGAGAAAGACAGATACCATATGGTTTCACTCTTATGTGGATCCTGAGAAACTTAACAGGAACCCATGGGGGAGGGGAAAGAAAAAAAAAAGAGGTTAGAATGGGAGAGAGCCAAAGCATAAGAGACTGTTAAAAACTGAGAACAAACTGAGGGTTGATGGGGGGTGGGAGGGAGGAGAGGGTGGGTGATGGGTATTGAGGAGGGCACCTTTTGGGATGAGCACTGGGTGTTGTATGGAAACCAATTTGTCAATAAATTTCATAAAAAAATAAATTAATTAATTAAAGGCTGTATCAAGAGACGAAGAACGGCATTATATAATAATTACAACGTCTATCCATCAGGAAGAGCTAACAATTATAAATGTCTATGTGCCGAATTCAGAAGCCCCCAAATATATAAAACAATCACAAACATAAGCAACCTTATTGATAAAAATGTGTAATTACAAGAGACTTTAATACTCCAATTACATCAATTAATAGAACATCTAGACAGAGAATAAATAAATAAACAAGGGCCCTGAATTATATATTGGATCAGATGGACTTGACAGATATATTTGGAACTCTACAGAATAAAACAACAGAATATACCTTCTTCTCAAGTGCACATGGAACATTCTCCAAGATAGATCACATACTGGGTCACAAAAAGCCCTTCATAAGTATAAAAGAATTGAGATCATACCATGCAACCTTCAGACCACAATGCTATGGAGTTTGAAATCAACCACAGGAAAAAGTCTGGAAAACCTCCAAAAGCATGGAGGTTAAAGAACACCCTTCTAAAGAATGAATGGGTCAACCAGGCAGTTAGAGAAGAAATTGAAAAATATATGGAAACAAATGAAAATGGAAATACAACAATCCAAACGCTTTGCGATGCAGCGAAGGCAGTCCTGAGAGGAAAATACATTGCAATCCAGGCCTATCTCAAGAAACAAGAAAAATCCCAAGTACAAAATCTAATAGCACACCTAAAGGAAATAGAAACAAAACAGTAAAGATACCCCAACCCAGCAGAAGAAGAGAAATAATAAAGATCAGAGCATAAATAAATAATATAGATTCTTAAAAAATCTGTAGAGCAGATCAATGAAACCAAGAGTTGGTATTTTGAAACATAAACAAAATTGATAAACCTCTAGCCAGACTTCTCAAAAAGAAAAGGGAGATGACCCAAATAGATAAAATCATAAATGGAAATGGAAGTATTACAACCAATCCCTCAGAAATACAAGCAATTATCAGGGAATACTGTGAAAAATTATATGCCAACAAACTGGACACCTGGAAGCAATGGACAAATTCCTAAGCACCCACACACTTCCAAAACTCAAACAGGAAGAAATAGAAAACTTGAACAGACCCATGACGAGCGAAGAAATTGAATCAGTTATCAAAAATCTCCCAACAAGTAAGAGTTCAGGACCAGATGGCTTCCCTGGGGAATTCTACCAGACATTAAAGCAGAGATAATACGTATCCTTCTCAAGCTGTTTTAAAAAATAGAAAGGGAATGACAATTTCCAGACTCCTTCTATGAAGCCAGCATAACGTTGATTCCCAAACCAGACAGACCCAGCAAAAAAGGAGAACTATAGACCAATATCCCTGATGAATATAGATGCAAAAATTCTCAACAAGATACTAGCAAATTGAATTCAATAGCATATAAAAAGAATTATTCACCATGATCAAGTGGGATTCATTCCTGGTCTGCAGGCCTGGTTCAATATCCGCAAAATCAACGTTGATACATCACATTAATAAAAGAAAAGATAAGAACCATATGATCCTGTCAATTGATGCAGAAAATGCATTTGACAAAATTAAGCATCCTTTCTTAATAAAAACGCTCAAGAAATTCGGGATAGAAGGAACATACTTAAACATCATGAAAGCCACTTATGAAAACCCCACAGCTAATATCATCCTCAATGGGGAAAAACTGAGAGCTTTCCCCTGAGATCAGGAACACAACAGGGATGTCCACTCTCACCGCCATTGTTTAACATAATGTTGGAAGTTCTAACACCAGCAATCAGACAACAGAAGGAAATCAATGGCATCAAAATTGGCAAAGATAAAGTCAAGCTTTCACTTTTTGCAGATGACATATTATACATGGAAAATCCGATAGACTCCACCAAAATTCTGCTAGAACTGATACATGAATTCAGCAAAGTCGCAGGATACAAAATCAATGTACAGAAATTAGTTGCATTCTAATACACTAATAATGAAGCAACAGAAAGACAAATAAAGAAACCGATCCCATTCACAATTGCACCAAGAAGCATGAAATACCTAGGAATAAACCTAACCAAAAATGTAAAAGGTCTGTATGCTGAAAACTATAGAAAGCTTATGAAGGAAATTGAAGAAGATATAAAGAAATGGAAAAACATTCTGTGCTCATGGGTTGGAAGAATAAATATTATTAAAATGCCAATACTGCCTAAAGCTATCTACACATTCAATGTAATCCCAACATAATTGCATTGGCATTCTTCTTGAAGCTAGCACAAGCAATCCTAAAATTTGTATGGAAACACACACACACACACACACACACACACACACACACACACAAACCCGAATAGCTAAGTAATATTGAAGAAGTAAACCAACACGGGAGGCATCACAATTCCAGATTTTAGCCTCTACTACAAAGCTGTAATCATCAAGACAGCATGGTATTGGCACAAAAACAGACACATAGACCAATGGAATAGAATAGAGACTCCAGAATTGGACCCACAAAAGTATGGCCAACTAATCTTTGACAAAGCAGGAAAGAACATCCAATGGAAAAAAGACAGTCTCTAACAAATGGTGCTGAGAGAACTGGACAGCAACATGCAGAAGAATGAAACTAGACCACTTTCTTAAACCATTCACAAAAACAAACTCAAAATGGATGAAAGACCTGAATGTGAGATAGGAAACCATCAAAACCCTAGAGGAGAAAGCAGTAAAAAACCTCTGGGACCTCAGCCACAGCAATTTCTTGACACATCCCCAAAGGCAAGGGAATTAAAAGCAAAAATGAACTACTGGGACCTTATGAAGATAAAAATCTTCTGCACTGCAAAGAAAACAATCAACAAAACTAATAGGCAACCAATGGAATGGGAAAAGATATTTGCAAATGACATATCAGACAAAGGGCTAGTATCCAAAATCTATAAAGAACTCACCAAACTCCACACCTGAAAAAAAAAATAATCTAGTGAAGAAATGGGCAGGAGATATGCATAGACACTTCTCTAAAGAAGACATCCAGATGGCCAACAAGAACATGAAAAGATGCTCAACGTCGCTCCTCATCAGGAAATACAAATCAAAACCACACTGAGATATCACCTCACACTAGACAGAGCGGCTAAAATGAACATATCAGGAGACTATAGATGCTGGTGAAGATGTGGAGAGAAATGGGAACCCTCTTGCACTGTTGGTGGGAATGCAAACTAGTGCAGCCACTCTGGAAAACAGTGTGGAGTTTCCTCAAAAAATTAAAAACAGATCTACCCTATGACCCAGTAATAGCATTGCTAGGAATTTACCCAAGGGATACAGGAGTGCTGATGCATAGGGGCACTTGTACCCCAATGTTTATAGCAGCACTTTCAACAATAGCCAAATTATGGAAAGAGCCTAAATGTCCATCAACTGATGAATGGATAAAGAAGTTGTGGTTTATATATACAATGGAATGTTATCTGGCAATGAGAAAGAATGAAATATGGCCTTTTGTAGCAACGTGGATGGAACTGGAGAGTGTTATGCTAAGTGAAGTAAGTCATACAGAGAGAGACAGATACCATATTTTTTCACTCTTCTGTGGATCCTGAGAAACTTAACAGAAGACCAGGGGGAGGAGAAGGGGGAAAAAAGTTAGAGAGAGGAAGGAGGCAAACCATAAGAGACTCTTAAAAACAGAGAATAAACTGAGGGTTGATGGGGGGTGGGAGGGAGGAGAAAGTGTGTGATGGGCATTGAGGAGGGCACCTGTTGGGATGAGCCATGGGTGTTGTATGGAAACCAACTTGAAAATAAATTTCATATTAAAACAATAAAAAACAAATAAAAATAAAAATATATGTAGTGCTAAACAAATAAAATAAATGGTGCTGGTTAAGTCAAAATAATGAAACTAGACCTCTCACAAAATTAACTCACAATGTATCAAAGACTTAACGTAAATCCTGAAACTACAAAACTAAAAGAAAGCATAGAAAAAAAGTTTCTTGAATTGGTCTTAGTCCTCATTTCTTGGACAAGCCTTCAAAAGCACAGGCAACAAAAACTAACATATTTGGGGTACATTCAACTAAAGACATCAACAAACTGAAAAGGCATCCTACAGAAGGGGAGAAAATATTTACAAACCATATAAGGGTTTAATATCTAAAATATATAAAGAACTCATACAGAACTCAATAGGGGAAAAAAGTAAATAGTTTAAAAATGGACAGCAGGCCTGAAAACATTTTTTTCCCCAAGAAGACATACAAATGACTGGTAGTTATATGAAAGAGTGCTGAACATCACTAATAATATGGAAAATGCAAATCAAAACCACAATGAGCTACCATCTTACACCTGTTAGGATGGCTATGATCACAAAGACAAAAGATAACAAATATTGATGAGGATGTGGAGACAAGGGGACCCTTATACACTTTTGGTCTGAATTTAAAATGGTAAAACCATTATGGAAAACAATATGGTGGTTTAAAAAACATACCTACCCAGCAATCCAATTTCTGGGTGTATATCTGAAGGAATTAGTGTTTCTAAAGGATATCTGCACACCCATATTCACTGCAGAATTATTCATAATAGCCAAGATATGGAAACAACCAAAGTGTCTGTGAATGCACAAATGGATAAAGAAAATATTTTATACACACACACACACACACACACACATATGATAAAATAGTATTCAGCTAGAGAAAGAAGGAAATCTTGTTATTTGTGATCTAAATCTTGTCATTTGGGTCTTTGGACATTATGTTAAGTTAAATAATCCAGAAACAGAAAGACAAATACTATGTGGTATCACTTATATGTGGAATCTTAAAAAGAAAAATAAAAGGAAATGTCATAGAGAATAGGATGGTGGTTTCCAGGGCCTGGGAACAAGGGGAAATTTTGTGATATAGGTCAGAAGATACAAATATTTTTTTAAAAAGTAAGTTTGGAGGAATTTATGGCATGGTGACTACAGCTAATAAGACAGACTTGTATACTTGAATGTTGTTTAGAGTAGATCTTAACTATACTCACCATGAAAGAATTACCTATATCAACTATGTGAGGAGATAAATGTGTAAATTGTTCTAATCTTGGTAATCATTCTAGAATGTATATATATATATCAAATTATCACACTGTACACTTTATACTCATTTATATTTTTTAGTTATTCCTCAATGAAGTTAAAAAGTAAAGGAAAATTATAAATATGCTTATTTATTTTGATTATTATTAATTACTGAGAATGAAAAATGAAGAGAAAAATCTTTAAAACAGGCAGAAAAAACAGATACTTTACCTGCAGAAGATCAACATTATGATAAAAGTTTAGTTACACACAATGGAAGCCTAAAGACTTTTGCATATCTTAAAAGTCCTGAACGACGTGAACTGCTAGATTGTACACCCAGTTAAAATATTCTTCAAAATTGAAAGTAATATACAAATACTACACAAAAATAAATGAAAACTGGATGAAAGACATAAATGTAAGACAGGAGACCACCAAAATCCTAGAGGAGAACACAGGCAGTAACCCCTTTGAGCTTGGCCTTACTAACTTCTTACCACATACGTCGCCAAAGGCAAGGGAAACAAAAATAAACATGAACTATTGGGACCTCATCAAGATAGAAAGCATCTACACAGTTAAAGAGAAAATCAACAAAACTAAAAGGCAACCAAAGGAATGGGAGAATATATATGCAAATGACATATCAGATAAAGGGTTAGTATCCAAAATCTATAAAGAACTTATCAAACTCAATGCCAAAAGAAAACCAAATAACCCAGTTAATTGACAAAAGATATGAATAGCCATTTTTCCACAGAATACATCCAGATGGCTAACAGACACATGAAAAGAGGTTCAACATCACTCATCATCAGAGAAATACAAATCAAGATCACACTGAGATACCATTTCACTCCTGTCACAATGGCTAAAATTAACAACACAGGAAACAACAGATGTTGGCGAGGATGTGGCAAAGTGAGAACCCTCTTACACGATTGGTGGGAATGCAAATGGTACAGCCACTCTGAAAAATCGTATAGAAGTTACTCATAAAGTTAAAAATAGAGCTACTCTACAAGCCAGCAATCACACTACTAGGTATTTACCCAAAGATACAAAAATACTGATTTAAAAAGACACATACCCCAATGTTTATAGCAGCATTATCAACAATAGAAAACTACAAAAAAAGCCCAAACTACAAAAAAACTACAAAAAAAGCCCAAACATCCATCGAATGATCAATGGATAAAGAAGCAGTGGTATATGTATAGGCGTGTGTATGTGTGTGCGTGTGTGCGTGCACACATAATGTAATATTATTCAGCCATAAAGAATGAAATCTTGCTGTTTTCAATAATGTCGATGGAGCTAGAGTGTATTATGCTAAGTGAAATCAGAGAAAGACAAATACTATATGATTTCACTCATATGTGGAATTTAAGAAACAAAACAGATGAACATAGTGGGGGGAAAAAGAAGGAAACCATAAAAGACTCCTCACTATAGAGAACAAACTGAGGATTGCTGGAGGGGAGGTGGGCAGGGGGATTGGTTAAATGGGTGATGATTATTAAGGAGACACTTGTTATAATGAGCACTGTGTGTATTATACATAAGTTGTGAATCACTAAATTCTACTCCTGAAACTAATATTATGCTATATGCTAATTAACTGGAATTTAAATACAAACTTGAAAGATAAAAAAGAATAACAAACACTATCAACAATTAACCTACAATAAAGAAAATTCCGAAAGCAGTTTTTAAGACAGATGGAAAATATTGTTGAATGGAATCACAGGAATAAAGAATACAAGGGATTAATATTTGGCCAGATATAAATTAATATGAACGGCATAAAACAATGAAGAAATGCACTCTAAAAAATGATAATCTTGTGGTGTATATTTCAGTCTGCAGGCATCTTTATTGTCTTCACTCTTTTTTTTAAGGTTTATTCATTTTGAAAGAGAGACAGAGAGGGAGAGTGTGTGCATGCACAAGCTGGGATGGGGCAGAGAGAGGGGGAGAGGGAATCCCTAGCAGTCTCCACACTGGCAGCGCAGAGCCTGATCTGGGTCTCAAATTCACAAAATGTGAGATCATGACCTGAGCTAAAATCAAGTCTGATGCTTAACCAAATGAGCCACCCAGGCGGCCCATTTACTGTCCTCACTCTTATTCATTCACAGAACTCTAAAGCCCAAGTTGGCTTATGTCAACTTTGTTAAATCATTCCAGTGCACCCTGATGTCCACAAGTTTTAGTTTGCCACAAAGGAAGGATCTGCCTCATGCCCACCTCTCTGATGTCTTTTCTTCCCTCTCCTTCCTCCTAAATTACAAATATATCAAATCAGCTACTGTTCTTCAAATGTCTCACCTTATTTTTTAAGCTCCCTTTAGTTTTTACAGACTACAACTCTGCCTATCTGTATGCATAACTTCCTAATCTTTAAAACTCAGCTCAGATATTTATTTCAGTAAAACTGCCTTAGCCCAACCCCTATCAGTGATATCTAAATAATAAGCTTTTGGGACCAGGAAAACATTCTGTGTCCACAGCATGACCCTCTATATTTCTCTCTATCCATCGATATCACATGTTATCCTATTATTCTGTGAGGCAAGGAACATGCCCTTTATTTCTATAAACTCAGTGCCAAAGGACTGCTGGATTGTAGAAGATAATAAATATTTGATGTACAAATGACCATTGATGGGAATCTTATTTAGCATTCTCCATAAAAATGATTCTGTATGGTATATTTGGGAAATGCCAGGCTAAATATATTTAAACAGTATATTTATAACAAAAGTGTTAAGAGTTCCATATATGTTACTTCACATTGTAGTGCTCCATGAGATGGCGACTGTATGTAGCCAAATTTTCCTCCAAAGTTCAAAACTTCCTTTTCACTTAACATCTAGTAATATTTCAAGTTATTTTTCAGAACACAGTTTTGGAAAAGCTGGGCTACCCTATCCTACTCACTTACCTAGAATGTATTTTGTTCTATTAAATCAGAGGGAGAATTTCTGTACCTCTATCTCATTATAATTCATCACAAATTAAATTTTGTCATTAAATTATCTATAACATATTTTTCAGTATTTGTTCTCTTGAAATTTCCAGAAACTTTATAAACATTTATTTTAATATGGTCATAAAACAGTAAAGGAATAATTGGTTTACTGAAATGAAATTAATTTAATCAAGAACAAAGGCTAGATTCCATTTTCTTTTTTTAAAAAAATTTTTTAACGTTTATTTATTTTAGAGAGAGACAGAGCGCAAGCAGGGGAGGGGCAGAGAGAGAGGAAGACACAGAATGGAAGCAGGCTCTGAGCTGCCAGCAGAGAGCCCCATGCAGGGCTCCATTCACGAACTGCAAGATCATGACCTGAGCCGAAGGTGGCTGCTCAACCGATTGAGCCTCCCAGGTGCCCCTAGATTCCATTTTCTATTATTGCCAAGAGGATATGGTAAAGCCATAACTAAAAATACTTATAAGTAATCCACTAATTATTGTTGTTAATATAAATATTCCTTAAAACAATACTGTCCTGAACAATTCTTTTTATTCAGGTCAACAACCCTGAACAATATTCATTAAAACATAAATGAGGTATTTGTTCTTTATGAAGTGCTGACTTTGGGTTTTTACATGTTTCCTTCAAGAGATTGCTAAGGTGGTTACTCAAATATTGAGTTACTTGCTAATAAGTGCCACACTTTGATCTTTCTACCTTAAGGATTTTAATTCTAAATAATTTTCAGCACATTTTTTGAAGCCTATAAATTATAGATCTAAATATATATAATATATATTATATATAAATATATATATATATATGTATATGTATATACATATGTGTGTGTATACACACACACACACACACACACACACACACACTAAGATGAATGATTTCTTAAACTATAGTAGAGCTGATGTGATTGGTATAAATCCTAACCTTTCTCAAGGTTAACTGCTTACAAAAGGTTTAAGACTAATATAGATTTACCTGTACTCATAAGTCATTAAAATGTACAAGCTAAGTGCCATGAGCCCTTAAAAGAAAAGAAAAAAATTTGTCACATTTTGGGAAGGATAGAGATAGGGTCAATCAGTATCAAGAAAATATCACCAAACAACATGATTAATGAAGTTTTTCCCTTGAGGACTGGATAGGCTTTCAGGAAGTCACTTGTTTGGAGAAGTTATTCCAAGCTTAAGAACTAACAGATGCAAAGGAATAAAGGTGGCAAAACATGAAACTTGTTCAGGAAAATTATTTGTGCTGAACAACTGCAATATTATGTAAGTGTGTAGAAGTGGGTAATAGGCTGGAAAGTTCCATTGAGGCCATTTTGTGGAACTATTTGAAAATCAGTCAGATGGATTTGTGTTTAATTTAATTGATACTTGGATGTCACTTAGGGTGGTTGAGCAGGATAAGGATTAAATCAGTGTTGCACTTGACAAACATTGATCAGCCATAGGATGAGTCAGACTGTGGATGAGCCAGAGACAGGAAGACCAATTAAGTAAAAGGCAACAGGCAATAGGCTGGTGAGAGGATTGAGGGATCTCATTAAAATTGGAATGAGAGTAATGAGGAGGGAGAGGAGACTCTAGATTTGAGGGTTAGAGGATATGGACAGAGACAAAACAGGATATTCCATATTGACTCCAATGTAGAAATTTAGACAACACATAGAATAAAGATGTGAAAATTAGAACTAATGGGAATTCACTTTGACAGTTTTACAACGGGTATTTTTCCCACATTTACTGACATAATTGACATATAATATTGTGCTAGTTTAAGGTGCACAACAGGTTTTTTGAAGCAAAATGATTTTGTTTTGTTTACAAATTTGCTGCAGGCTTTAAGGAAACAAAACATTACAGGTTCAATTCAATTGCCTTATGCTGTTCTCCCCTGTGACATTACATTGTTAGTATCGTATATTCAGCATACACTGTTTATTATTTTTAAAATTACTTACATATATCTGCATAAGAAAAATATGTAATATTTTTAGCATTTTAATTAAATTTTGCATCATTCAGTAATTTGCTTTCCAAAACTGTATGCTGTGAGATCTATCTATACTGATGTATATAAATCTGGTTAATTCATTGTTAACTTTTGTATAGTCTGAACATACCACTATGTATTTATGTTTTATTTTGTTACAAATAAATATTTATGCTGCTAGAGGAATTTGGGAGAGGAATCACCCCAGCTAAGACTTCCTGGACCAGACAGTCCCCAACTGGCCCAGCAGGTGATCTGGCAACTAACCACAGATGCATCAGTGAGCTAAGAGGAGGGTAAATACATTTGGCCTAGATCAACAGAAAAATCCCTATGAAACACATACTTATACGATAAATAAAAGGTTGCTGTTTAAAGCCATTTATCTTTGATTCGTATTTTTAAGACAATAGCTCAATAACTCTTTAATTGATGACCGTCATTGTTTACATGAAGGCATAGAAAATTAGATTATGTGTTACTTATATGATATGTAAATCTCTTTAATAACAATATTTGATTCCTGGGTAAAATGAATAAAAATATCATTTCACTGGAAAGTGTAAATCTGAGCTGCAATTTCTAGGTTGAAATATTTTATCAAGTTTTTTAAAAAGTTATACCCTGTTACAGTTATCATTACCTAATAATAGTGTTTTTAAGATTGCATTTTCTAATTCCATCTAATTTGTAGGTTTATTTTCAGCTTTTAAAATATTTTAAGTTATTTCATTTAAATTATTCTATGCGTAAAAATCAATGACAAAATAAATCTGTATTCTAATAACTAAACCTGGTTTTAAAAATGACTTCTGTCACAGTCAAATACATCCAAACAGAGTAGAATAGTGGCTGCCAGCTGCTGAGGGGAGGGGGAAATGGGGAGTCACTATTTTACAGGTATAAAGCATTATTTATACATGATGATTGGGTGATAGAGGTAAGCTATCCTATATTATACTATACTTAACAATAGCGTATTGTGCACCCAAAAATTTGTTGAAGGCAGATCACATGTTAAGTGTTTTTGCTACACACACAAGAGAAAACTGCAAAGTAAGCTTAATAACAATGAATAAGGTAGGGTGACAATTCTGCACCTTTAAATCATTTGAAATTTAGTTTACAAAAAATGGACAGTAATAATTGCAAATTAGAGCATATTTCTTAATTTATAAGTGTAATATGTGTATGTGACCACTAGATAGAGCTAGTATAATAATATCTTGAGAAAATAACAAATATTTGAAACTCTATTTTACACTTTGCACATGTATAATTTGCACATGTTGTATTCTCTATAATCCCATGTATCTCTAAAATTGTTAACTTTAAGCTGGTACAGTTTAAAGTTCAGCTATATTTTCACTAAAATACATTCAATTACCAGTTTTGTTTCCCAATAGTGATCTGCATATAACACATTACAAAATTGTAGCAGTCATAGATCTAAAATCATACTAAAGCATTTTAGGATGTTTTAACATAAAAATTATCCTAAGACCACCAAAATATTTTTTGATGAACTTCTAATATATTTTATGGCTTTTGATACTTGCATGCATTATAGTGTTTATCATGCATGGGGCAAATTCTACTTGCTACTTTCAGAAAAAGATTAAATGTAAAATAAAAATATACAAAAATAAAAATTCAGACTAATGATTAGATCTTTAAAGCAGAATATATTAAACTAACCAAAATGTATTTCTCTTCTCTTTTTAATCAATAGACAGAGGACTTCCATTATGGAGCCAACAATGAACACCACAATTTGTTGGAAACTTGAAAGTAAAGATCATGTTTTAAACTTTTGTCCTAGCTCCTATAAACAGCCATCACTACCATCGACATCATAGAATAAGAACATAAGTCTTTGGAGGCTCCTTCTCAAAGACGTTATTTATTTGCTGGCTATATTACTACAGTATTTATAAATATCCATAGCTTAAATTAACCATTATTCAGTGCAATATATGTAGCTTATTACACTTTCAAATTAATGAAATCTTTAAAACTCAGTTTATCTTATAAAAACGGTTTTAACGTTATGTGATTTAGGAATGTAATTAGGAGCACTTTGCTAGTCATTAAAGCAGCACTTGTTAGATTTTGCTGAAAATCAGAATCGCCCAGAAACATGTTAAAATTAACATCCTAGACCCTGTCTCCAGAGAGCCCAACTTTATTCTGCTGTGCATCCTAGAAATGTGCATTTTATCAAGTGTCTCTAGTAGTTCTGATGCAAAAGTTCATATATTGTAATTTTAGGAGTGTAGTAAATAAGAACACAGACCGTATGTTGACACAGGCCTGAAATGTAAGCCTCTGTTTTTAATAGATAAAATGGAGCATTGATACCTAATACAGGTAGTTTCAAGGATTAATCTAAATCTCAGTCTAAATAATGCCTGGCACATGGTAACAAGTCTATAAATACTGCACATTATATTCCTTTCCCCAATTATGTCTACATAGTGTGACTATTCTCTGATATTCAAGGAACTAAATGATGATAGCGATACATATTTTTGTTGTGCTTTTGTGATTTAATTTTTCCTTGCCATTTATTATATGATGCAGTTACTGTCAATCGCATGCTTACACGCAGAGCAATGTCACATTATCTATTGATAATTACTTAGAGCCTTGTTTGTGCTTGAAAAAAACAAAACAAAACCCAAACTATGTTTGGGAGATTACATTGCCATAAGGTATGTCTGACTTGTTCAGCACAAATGTAAGTTGTCAAGAAAAATATACAACGTGCCTTTGTTCACGAAGAGCTCTCAAACAGGAACTCAGAACTCCCTACTGAAGGAAATAATTCAATTGAATGTTGTCATCTAATATTTTAAATCCTTTTCTTGTCATAGGGTTGCTCATAAAATTGTTAATGCATGACCCTCAGTGAGTCCATTGAACTAAGCTGCTTTTATAGTCTGCATTTACATAATCCTGCTTGCTGGTATCCTATTATCTGAAGAAAAATATGTGATGTGTATAAAATACACTGAACTTCTCTTAACAATTATCTTTTTTTTGCAAAGTGGTCACTTTGAAAAAAATATATACATTGATATAATGTATTTATATGGCTTTTGAATAAAAGAGCTGTTCAACACTGACATACTGAAAAATATTCTGAATTAAATAAACAATGATAACAAGATAGGCTACATGATAATGTACTTGTCCAAATATTGAACTGCATATTTAGAAGGTAAATTATTTCAAATGTTTTCATCATGCATTTCTTTCTCCTGTCTCATATAAACTTAAGGGAGCTGGAAACACTGTTAGTCAACATTTATCGAACACATTAACTTGTGGGCATTTTCATAACTACCAAATATTTAATACCTCAATTAACTCTCACAAATGGATATGGTGGATAATATTATTTTCCTGCTTCTATAGAAATTAAGAGAAAAAAAAATAATGGCCAAAAGTCATTCAGTGGGGGGATTCAGGATTTAAACCCAGACAGTCTAATTCCCATGAGCCTAAGGCCTGAACTCACATCAGAACTTTCTTTCCCTATTTATTTCCATAGCCTCATCTGTAGTTGAGGAGCTTATTTTCTCAAGGGGGGATGTGGGGATTACCACATACACCAAAGTTTGGTTTCAATCCAATCTTCCAATGTACTTTCCAGTAATTCAATTTTTCATAGCTTACCTTTTTGGCTATTTATGGGATCTTGAACTTGCCCACCTCCGAATTATTGCTTAACCCATCTGAATGTACTGTTTTGTTTTATAACATACTGATATCATAGTGATCATTATGTATCCCACTCAAATTCTTTGCACGTTGTAATGTTTTGTTCAGACCTCTCTGGTGTAAAGTAATTCCTTCCTTTTCTGATCCTGGTAGGAGAACCTTGAGAATTCAATCTGAGAAAATCTTAAGTCCAAGGGTGACTAGACCTCAAATCCTCTCTCTTCCAATATACATTTATTTATCAGAAATAACCTTATGCTTCAGGATACTTTCCACCCACGAGGTGAGATCCCCTTGATTACATGCATTGCACTCAGGAGACTTAGAGGTGACCCACATTATGATGTATAACCCTTGGTGTAGCAATTCAGGAGAATAAATCATTAGCCCTGTGAGTCTAGTGATGTGTCTCCTGAAAAAGCTGGATCACACAGGAGGACTTAGCTTGAGAAAACTCTAAGCATGAAGGTACAAATGAAGATGCAGTGGGCACAATGTTTGGGTTTTCACTTTAAAGCTCCCGCTATATCTTTATTAAACATTAGTGGTCCCATTGTTTTTGATTAAAAAAAAAACCTGTTTGCAGATTCCAATATAGTAGGTAGTATATATCGAGTATAAGTGGTTTTAAAATAAAAGCTATGATTCCAGTAATAATATGTATGTGTGTGTGTATATGTGTGTGTGTGTGTGTGTGTGTGTGTGTGTATAATTTGAATTTTGTTAATTCCAGTAGCACCTATTATCACATAAAAATGTGAGAAAATTTTTATTCACACAGAAGATAATATGTGGGATCTGTGAATTTGGGGATTTCTTGTGGTAAATCTGATGCTTGCCATGGCCTGAAAACCTCTCACTAGGATAACCTGTTGGAATCATTCCATTTATTGCATTGTGATATTATTCTATTCCTTCCTCTTTCTTCTGCTTCTCCTTTTTCTTCTCTTTCTCCTCTTTCCCTTCTTATCTTTTACTTTGTTGTGTTAGCATTGCTATATCATCCCCTAAGGTGACTATGTAGACATACATTTTGAACACTGCAGTCTTACTCTGTGGTTTAGAACAGAGTTCAGTGCAGAGTAAGCCTCTGAAATCTCATTCCTAAGCAACAGCCATTCTCCCCTTTTTTTCCTGGCTAAGAAAACCAAATTTTATCCAGGTATGGGAGCCTGGCTTGCCTCTCCCCAGCCACAGGTAATTACACTCATGATAATCAAGATAATTACTTTCCTGGTGCCAATGACTGGTTTATGTATCGTCAGTTAGGAAGAAGGAAATCTACTTCCCCTATACTTGATAAAGCTTTTATTCCATGGTAGAAATATAAAAATCAAAGAGAAATTGCCTTCTCTGCCTCTGGATATTTTTCTGTGGAAGAAACAATGTATACAACTGCTAAAACCATGTTAGAATCTTAAGTGACCCAACATCATGTTGGGATTGGAAGAGGAAATGGATGGAACAAAACTGGATCCTAGATAGATAGCATCTATCGTACAGTCAGCCTTCACACATTGTACTGTGTGACCTCGTTGTTTAAACATTATTATGGCTTCAATCACTTGCAGGAAAATCATCCTCTTACGTGTTCATTTTAGTAATCCTAATTTCTCATAAATTATGTTCCAAAGAAAAATATGGTGAAGGCCTATTCTCATTGTACTGACATTACATAAAACATCTTTTGTTACATTAAAATAATCTGTAAGCTATCTAAAGAATTCAGGAGACAACACAGTAGAAATTTACCTTTTTATTTCTAATAGCTTCTTAAAATTAAGATAGGAGACAATAAAAACTACAATAATAATTAGGGAAATGAAATTATTAGAGATTTTTAAGCACCCATAATTTAAATAATATTATGGGACTGGCTGAGATACACACAAAATTACATTTCTGTGTTTGTTATTTTTGAGAAATGTGTTTGTTACTTTTGGGAACACCATAGCTTTTTGGTGGGATTTTAGAGTTTCTTACTATTACTTGTAGCGATATTTTTTACTTAGATTTTTATTTCAAACTAAGCTTTAATACAGTAATTTATTTCTAATATTTTATAAAGCTGACTTGTAATATATAGATGATAATTATCTGGTTCTGGCTTTCTTTTGGAAGTCTATGAATGATTAATATCAATATAAATCTTAAAGTTTGCAATACTTTTTACCATATAGCATTACAATTATCTAGGAGTTATATTATTCAGGTTTATATTTACCATTTTCACATTTCTAATAAAGAAAACTAACCTTGGAGACTTAATATCCCTTATTCAGTATCATAAGACCAACGGTGCAGAAGAGTAGACAAACATGCTCTTAGAACACACCATTGTCTACCATTATACACAATTATTCTGTGTGGGTTAGTTCGAAGTCTGTTAAAAGCTCCGTGGGTATTTGATGCAGTACAATTAAATATAATTGTGAAGAATAGTTAAGGAGGCAAAGATCATTTCACGACCTAAGCAAGACATAATCAACAAAAGCTATGCGTTTTTGGCTCTGAAATCAGGAACTTGATAATTTTTCTTGACAAGATAGAGTCCTGGAGTTGAAAAATAACATATTCTAAAAACTTCAGGCTGTTTAAGTATTACTAAAGCATAACCTTGGTCAAACACCATAAAAATGCTGATGTTTAACCATTTTTAATGATAAAAATGGCAATTTCATCGAGTCCAATATAAAAAACAATAGACAAGGACATCTAGGAATTAAAAATGGAGAAAGGAGGAAGATGAGAGAGGTACCAGGTCACATAAGATACAGTTAGTTGGAATCACACAAGTAATAAGTAATAAGGGCCTAGCTGGCGAAAGAAAAGGGTTAGACTAGAAAAATATTTATGTGATAAAACTGACAGTATTATCGAATATAGTGTTGATACAGATGGAAAATAGATTGCTCTCATGTTCCTGGCTTGCATGACTCAGTGGCAAAACTATGGCCAGGTGGAAGAATTACAGAGAAAAAAAAATATGGGTAGGGCAGAGGATGGTGTGCAAATCAAACTCAAAGGACAAAACAGGAAAAATGGGGCATACTTCAGGCTAAAGAAGAGTCAAGATTATTTGGAAGGAAATCAGGAGAAGAATGATTCAGAAGGCAAGAGAGAATAAAGGGTTAGAAGAAATACCAGCATGTTGTAATAAACAGGGTCAGCAATAAAATTGAAGAGTATAGAGCATGCACTGTGTTTATTAGTTATCCTCTATGAAAGAAACAGGGATCTCTTAAATCTCGACAGTCACCATACTGAATAGGAAAAAAGAAATTATAGGGGTGTTCTTTATACTTCTATTTTAAAGAGAATTTTTAGGTTTTTAATATTTTGCTGTTCTATTTATTACCTTGACTGGGAGTTCAATATGTAAGGTCTTTGAATGTAGGCAGGCTAACATGCTAAGATGGTTATATTAGGAAAGGCTGCTCCCATCACTACACCCTTGCCTTGCTGTTGGTTATAGAAATCAATCTTGGATAAAAGATTGGGGATTAACAGCGTAATTATGTTTTGATCATCTTAGGTTTGAGATACATTTTGGGCATTCAAATAAAGTTTATGAGTGAGAGCAACTGTGTACACTCTGGCACTAAGAAGAGGTCCATATTGGAGTTAATTTATAAATTATAAGCTAATAAATAGTGTGTGACATAAAGAGAGAATGCAGTGCAGTTAAAAAAAAAAAAGCAATGATAAATCCCTGCAGCACACATCGAGATCTTGTGAACAAGAAGCCAGCAGCAAGAACTGTGTGGAGAATGGTAACTGAGAGGGGAAATACGATTTCTGTCACGATTAAGACAAACCAACAAAAAAGACAAAATATTTCAGGGTGGAAAAGATGTTTAATCTTGATAAGTATTGCTGATAATTTGTATAAGACATTAAGAATTGCTCACGGTCGGGGCGCCTGGGTGGCGCAGTCGGTTAAGCGTCCGACTTCAGCCAGGTCACGATCTCGCGGTCTGTCAGTTCGAGCCCCGCGTCAGCCTCTGGGCTGATGGCTCAGAGCCTGGAGCCTGTTTCCGATTCTGTGTCTCCCTCTCTCTCTGCCCCTCCCCCGTTCATGCTCTGTCTCTCTCTGTCCCAAAAATAAATTTAAAAAACGTTAAAAAAAAAAAAAAAGAATTGCTCACGGTCTTTGACAGAATAAAGTTAACTAAAACCTTTGGTTAATACAGTTTATATTAAATGTTACTGGAAATAGACTGGATTGAGGAGGAAAAGGCAAATCGAGGGGTTGAGTGAATAAAACTATCAACTATCAAGAGTAGAAAAAATTGTGAATAGTGGTAGTAGGATGTTACATTGCAGGATGTTTAAATAGGAGATCCAAAGTTTTGGATCAATTAAGTCAGATTCCCAATGAATCTTCAATATGTTTTTATTTCTCTGGAGCAAGTGCTTAGAACTGGAATGGCTGGATCATCTTAAAGGTATATATTCAACTTTTTTAAAAAAAATGGCTACTTTTCCATAGAGCTTTATGCCATTTTACGTTTGCAGCAGCAGGGTACAAACATTCCACCAGTACTTTCTCCATGCCAACACTTGATATCATCAGTGTCATTGAATTATTTCAATGAATGTATAGTTGGCTTGTATGTTTTTCTGAAGGCTACTGTCAGGTATCTTTTTGTGTTCATTATCTATTAATATATCTTTGTTTATGAAGTACCTGTGTAAATTATCAGCCATTTTTTTATCTTAGGAGATGGAAATATTTATATTCTGTATACAAGAGACTTTCCAGATACATGAATCATGACAACTTTCATTGTATGGATTCCCTTTATTCTAGAGGACTTTCAAAAAGCATTTTTTTTTCAAATTTGTTTTTATGGCTCATGCTTTTCTATATACTATCCAACGAATCTTTGGCAAATCTTAAGACATAATTATTTACCTCTTCTAGAGGTATTATAATTTTAGTTTTTGTACTTCAAGTCTATGATCAATTTTGAGATAATTTTGTGTGTAATGTGAGTTTAATTTTTTCCTTATAGCTATATCAAGTTTTTCCAGCACCATTTGTTGAAAACACTATGCTTTCCCCACTGAATTGCTGGGTACCTTTTTCAAAATCAATTGTTTAGCTCTCGACTCTTATGTTTTATTAACCTATATTTGTCCTTTCATCAGTATCTTATTATATTGATTACTTACTGAACATTTAAAGTTTTTTTTTACAAATATTCTTCATCTTTTTTATTGGACACATGCTGTTAGGTTGAATCCTTATACTGTACACTTGAAACTAATATAAGTTGAATCTTTATAAGGCTTTCAAATTGGGCAGTATACAAGGTTTTCTTGCCTTTGTAAAGTTGGGTACAGTTAGAAGTTTCGAATATCTTTTTAATATGCAAAAGATTCCTTATGTCTCTTAAAAATTGATTGCAACCTAGTTATGTTTGCAGACTGTGTTACCATGCCAATAAATATCCAAGTGAGTTTGAAACTCAGTGAGAGTTAAGTAGTGTTGGAAAATAGAACTGCAATAAATAGGGCATTGTCCGTACTTGGTCTATAGCTTGGTTCAGATATTGAAGGTGAAATAGAAGATAAGTCAAGTATTATTTTTGAAGTGTGTTTGACTTGAGCTGAAGAGTATTTTTAATTTTTAAAAATTTGATAAAAATATTTAACAAAATTTGCAATTTTAACCATTTAAGTGTAAAAATCCATGGCTTTAATTTACAATGCTGCACAGTCATCATTACTAATTGTAAAACTTTCTCATCAGCCTAAACAAATTCAGTAACTATTAAACAATATCTCCCCATTCTCTCGTCTCCCCAGTTCCTTGTAACCTCAAATCTACTCTGTCTCTATGAATTTGCACCTTCTAGATATTTCATGCAAGTCAAATTATGCAATGTTACCATTTTGTGCCTGGTTCATTTCATTTAGCATAATGCTTTCAGGGTTCATCCATGTTGTAATAGGTATCAAAACTTCCTTCCTTTTTAAACAATATTCTGTTATACATAGATATCATGTTTTGTTTACTCTATTCATCTATTGATGGAAGCAAGATTGTTTCCACCCTATAGCTATTATAAATAATGCTGTAATGAACACTGGTGTACAAATATCTGAGGCCATTTTCAATGCTTTTAGGTATGCACCTAAAAGAAATACTGCTGGGTCACATGATAGTTCTATGTTTAACTTTTTGAAGAGTCGCATTTTCCACAGCAGCTGCACCACTTTACACTCCCATTATCTATGTACAAGAATTCCAATTTGTCTACCTTTTCACCAATACTTGCCGTTTTCTTTTTTTTTTTTAATTAGAGCCATCCTAGTAGGTATGAAGTGGTATCTTATGATTTTGATTTACATTTCCCTAATGAATAACACTATTGAGCATCTTTTCATATACTCACTGATCATTTGTGGATCTTCTTTGGACAAATGTCTATTCAAGTCCTTTGCCCATTTTTAAATTGGGTGTTTTGTCTTTTTGTTATTGAGTTTAGAAGTTCTTTCTATACTCTGGATATTAAACTCTTATCATGTCTATATTTTCTCTCATTCTGTAGGTTGTCTTTTCACTTTCTTGATAATGTCCTTTGTTGCAAATAAGTTCTTAATTTTGATGAAGTCCAATTTATCTGTTTATCTTCACAAGCAACAAGATTGTTTATCTGGTGTCCTAAGAATTCATTACCAAAGCCAAAAACATGAAAATTTAGCCCTAAGTATTATTCTAAGCATTTTATGATTTTAGCTTTTATGTTTGTTTTTCTGTCTTAATTTTTGTACAAGGTTTGATGTCAGGGTCCAACTTCCCTTTTTTCCCCCTGAACGTGGAAATCCAATTGTTCATCCCAGCACCATTTGTTAAGACTATTTTTTCCCTATTGAATGGACTTGGCATCCCTATCATAAATCAACTGCCCATAGATGTGTGGTTTATTTCTGGGTCCCCAGTTCTATTCTACTGGTCTATATGCTTATCCTTATGCCAATACCATCCTGTTTTGAAGACGAGTATAGCTTTTTAATAGGCTTCACAAGTGTGAGTCTTGCACCTTTACTCTTTTTCAAGGTTATTTTAGCTATTGGAGGCCACTTGTAATTCCATATGAACTTGAGGATCAGCCTGTCCATTTCTGTAAAAAAGGCTGTTAGAATTTTGAGACAGACTACATTCAATCTATAGATTACCTTGGGTAGTACTGACAGTATATTTACACTTCAGTTTGTTGAAACCTGTAAATGGTTTTTCTTCATACAGGAGTTTTTTGTAATTTATCTATTGGAAGAGTATGAAGTGTCATGTTCCCTTATTTGGATCCAGAAAGACATTTTAATAGGTCAAAACTAAGAAAAAATATACTGAGAAAAACCATGAGGAAAAAGATTTTTTGATTAATTCACATCCTGTCATAGTTTAGCAACGTTAGATTTACACTTTCAGCAGCCATTTTAAAAAGTGAAACCACAGGTGTTTTATGCTGAGATTTCTGTACTTTTATATAAGAGGCCCTCAAACACTTGTTTTTTAGTGTCACAACCAGAACAATTTTAAACTACTATAAAGAAAATGTATCTATCTATACAAGCAGAGAAGACTGGTGATTTTTATGTACAAGGTAACTCCAATTTTTTTTAAGTTTATTTATTTTGAGAGAGAGATAATGTGAGCGGTAGTGGGACAGAGACAGAGGGAGAAAGAGAGAGAATCCAAAGCAGGCTTCATGCTGTCACTGCAGAGTCCCACATGGAGATGAATCCAATTAACTGTGAGATCATGACCTGAACTGAAACCAAGAGTTGGACGCTTAACCGACTGAGCCACCCCAGCACCCCAGGTAACTCCTATTTTAACCAAGCATTTGAGTAGAATAGTGGCAGTATAGCATAGTGGTGAAATCATAGGCTCTACAAACTACCTGCATTTGCCTCCCATCTTTACTATTCACAGGCTATATAACACTGGGCAATTTACTTAAGATCTATCTGCTTTGGTATTCTCTTCTATAAAATGGGGATGATAATACTTCAAAGGTTTGTTATAAAAATTTATTTTATATTTGCACATAGAATTGTTCACTAAAACTATTATATGCAATATAATTTATTATATTGCACTTTATTACTTTATTACTTACAAAAGATATTTTTATTATTCTTTTATTTAATATCTAGATTAATCCTGTGAAATAGGAGAGATTATTAGCCTCATTTAACAGATGAAGAAACAAAAATTCAGATTGTGACAAAGCATATTAAAAATCAAAACCAATAAAACCTTATGCCAGATGAATAAGTTTTAGAGATCTGCTGTACAACATTGTGCTGACAGTTAAATTTATACTTTAAAATTTTGTTAACAGTGTAGATTTCATGTTGTTTGTTCTTACCACAACTTAAGGAATCAAATTAAATAAAATCAAATCTATAAAATAAAATCTTATTAAAACCAAATAATTGTTTGTCAAACCTTTATTCTTTACACTAGAGCAAACTGCTCTCTTTTCTATTTCAATTGAACAGTAAGAACAATATAAAATGAAATTATGTAATTTTATAACAGAAGAAAAATTGAAATAATGAATTTTTATAGCAGAGTGTTAATTTCATTTTCCCATGGTTCATATATTTGTTTTTTCCTGGTTTTCAGAAGAGAGGAAGTATATTACTCCTTGTAAAATTCATACGGTGGTTGGCAATCTGCTGAATATGGGACATTTAAAATTTGTACTATTCTGATTATAAATAATCACAATTTATTCTAATTCGTATAACTCTGGATGCAAGCACATCAACGATGAGATATGCTTACATATTTGCCTTTTATTTAAATAGTTCTTGATTACTGACTCAGATTTTAAGAAAATTTACCTTATTCATTTTTGGAACCTCATAAAGGCCAGTATAAATGAAACATTACACCATTTTTTTAAAAGATTTAAATGGTACAATTTAGAAAAATATAAAATACTTTAATAAACCTATTTAACTTAGTGAACCAATTATCTAATCAGTAAATATTTGTCTATGTATGAGTTTTACTATTATCATCCACTACTAAAATCAGAGATATTTAAAACATTTTGATTGAAGTCATGGCTTTGTATTAGACGGAGAAGAGATAATAGGGCTTGGAAAACTGATTTCCATTGCCTTCAAACAGATGTCAATTGAAAGAAAATAGGGGCACCCGGGTGGCTCAGTTGGCTAAGCATCTACATCTTGATTTTGGCTGAGGTCATGATCTCATGGTTCCTGAGATCGAGCCCTGCTCTGTACTGACAGCTCAGAGCCTGCTTGGGATTATCTCTCTCCTTCTCTCTCCTTTTCCTGCTCATTCTCTCTCCCAAAAATAAATAAATTAACATTAAAAGAAAAAAGAGGGATGCCTGGGTGGTTCAGTTGAGTGTATGACTCTTGATTTCGACTCAGGTCATGATCCCAGGGTTGTGGGATGAAGCCCTGTATCAGGGTCTGTGCTGCGTGCAGAGCCTGCTTAAGATTCTCTCTCTCCCTGTCCCTCTGCCCCCTCCTCTGCTCACTTTATAAAATACATAAAATGAAAAAAAATTAAAAAAGAAAACAGCATAAGTACCATGTAATTGGAATAACAAACATTGAGGCATTTAGCACAAGCACATGGAACTCACAGCTTAATAAAAAGCATCTTTTGTGATATGGCATTAAGTAATATTTGCATATTTACACCAGAATTTAACACAATACTAGAGATTATAGCTATGTAAAAAAAGAACTTTGATTTTCCTAAATTCTAATTAGTCAACATAATGATGTTTAGGTTTGTCATTAGTCACTTAAAATATAGTAAATGCAGTTCAATTAAACTATGATTCATAAATTCAGTTTATAGTTATTGAATGTCCATCCCACCCCATATACTATACTAAATATGGAAAATGCAAATATTTAGAATAAGACATTAGAATAATATCCTGAGACTGGTATTAATCTCAATAGGCACAGGTGAAAAGAGAAATGAAGTTAGTCTGGTATCACTTGTTCTAGAAAAGTCATTCTAGTTACTAATGATCAATTCACTTTGGAAATTCAGCTAAAATGATTGTCAAATTTTTTATTTAAAAAAAAATTTTTTTTTTCAACGTTTATTTATTTTTGGGACAGAGAGAGACAGAGCATGAACGGGGGAGGGGCAGAGAGAGAGGGAGACACAGAATCGGAAACAGGCTCCAGGCTCTGAGCCATCAGCCCAGAGCCCGACGCGGGGCTCGAACTCACGGACCGCGAGATCGTGACCGGGCTGAAGTCAGACGCTTAACCGACTGCGCCACCTAGGCGCCCCAATTGTCAAATTTTTTAAATAGGTTTTTTTTTTTTTTTTTTTTAGGAAAGTTTTAGGTTGACAGCAATATTGAGTAGAGGGTATAGAGAATTGTCAAACATTTTAGTCTATATTTGAAATTGCTTTGTTTTCATGTTTTGAAATCATTTATTTGCAGAATTTAAGTACTTTCTTGTGGTACAAAATGATTCTTTCAACTGCAACTAAATTAACTCATAGTTTCAGTAAAGTTATATGATGGCTTATAATTTTAATAAGTAATCAATGTGAATATTTTATTTTTTATTTTTTTCCAATGAATAAATGATCTACAATTCCATAAACATTCAGACAATTATGTAGTAATAATGGGGAAATTAAGTTAAATTCATAAATACAGTTGCACCAAATAAGTTTCTAACTGATTAAAGATTTATAAATAAAGTGCAAAACTAAAAAAATTAAAAGTAAAATATAGTATAATAGAAAAATAATCTAGGTGTGGGGAATTTATTCCTGGGAAAGCTATAAAATCTAAAAGCTGTGAAAGACAATATATTTGTTATATAATATTTTAAAATTATATGTCTAAAGATGCCATATACAAAATTGTGCATTGCAAGTTCAACTAAAAACTAAATACAAATTATTTATAACTTTATCAATTAAGGATCAGATTAAACAAGATCAAAAAGGAGATCTATGGAGACTATAGGATCTAAAGAGACAAACTAAAGGATAATTCAACAAATTTATGAAATTCAACAAATCAAAATTCAAAAATAAAAATGTAGTAACAGGGGGCACCTGGGTGACTCAGTGGGTTAGGCAGTCAACTTTGACTCAGGTCATGATCTCCTGGTTCGTGGTTTCAAGCCCAGTGTCAGGATCTGTGCTAAGCCTGGAGCCTGCTTTGGATTCTGTGTCTCCCTCGGGCTCTGCCCTTCCCCCACTCATGCTATTTCTGTCTCTCAAAAAACTAATAAAAATGTTAAAAAAATTTTTTTAAATGTAGTAACAGAATTGAGACACATAGGAAACAAGAATGGAAGTGAAGTATAAATTTAGAGAATATGAAAAGTTCTCCCAAGATGAAAAGTAATAAATGTAACAGAAAAGAAATGGTAGGTATGAAAACCTAAGTTTTAGGCAAATTAGTTGTGTTCCTAATGATGAAAGAACTATCTGGAAAGAAAAACTAGCCAGACTAAATTGAAAATAGCTTAAGCTGAAAAGAAAAAAAAAAAATCTCAGTGTTCAGATAAAAGGGTCCCACCCAAGGAATTCTGGGTTAAAAAGAATGACTCCTATGCAGAAGGTCATCTCATCCCCCAAAATATTAATGTCCAATTCTGCGGAGGTTGCCCCTTGGTGAGCATACACATGAGATACTAATATCTTCATACACTGCATCCACTCAGCAAACTCTATCCACATACCTCTTCCTCAGGACTCTTTGTTTTTAAATTTTCAAATGTGTAAATGAAGACCAACCAAATAAAAACTAAGGCTTTCCTTCAGCTTGCTATAGCAAGGGAGTTAGCCACCATGACTGGTATTGTTAGAGACTCAAAAGCAGGAAAGAGTGAGAAAGCTTTATAGTGGAAAAAAGGGAAAGCTTCAGGTATGCACTGATTGGAAATTGTTGGTATAGAAAAGCTGAAAATGGGCTACCTAGAAGGGAAACATCCTATGTGATTGATTAGGGGTACATATTTGGCTTTCTCTTGTTGGTACTAAGTTGGAAGCAGGGACAAACAATAGGAGAGCTGTCAATTATTAATCAAGTCCTGGCCATGTTGGTTCAATTGTTACAGAAATTATTGTTTAACTGCCTGTATTGTTACCAAACATAACAATCTGGCTTCCTATAAATCTGATTTATAGCTGGTTTCCTGGGCTGTTTATTGTAGATAACAGGGGTGGTTTTCTGGGCAGTTTTCTTCAGATTGTACATCAGAGTTCTATTTTTATATATGGTCTAGCCATTGTCACTTATATATTCAGTTTCTCAGTACTGTGTTTTTCCCAAGTCCTGGATCATTATGCCAAACCACTGACCACTATTACTGAATTAGTAGAGATTCTATCTCCGACCATAATTACTTCCAGGCAAAATGTATACAAGGCACACTACTCAAAGTTCTCTTCAAGGGGGAGTTTCCCCTGTTACTTCTCTCCTTCAAAACCACCCTAAAGTATAACTATAGTAGAACTGGCTTAATCTGATTTTGGGAATTGCCAGCATAATGTGCAAAACTATCTTTAAAAGCACACCTATCTTTTTTATCTTCCTAAGTCAATTGGTCATAGGAAACTTACCATGAGGCCACAAATAGAGAAAAAGCAATTTGACAGGAATAGGCATATAAGCCACTTACTTATGTAACTTATTTGTGCTACCAGGGCTTGAGCCCAATCTCAAAAACACCACCCCCATTTGACACTGGAGTGCTGCTGTGCAAACCAACGTTAGGTCTTGGTGTGTCAGAGAATACCTTTCATCATTTTCAAGTTTTAGTCTCTAGTAGCCCCAGTAGCAAGCTAGAAGCTGCATTTCAAAAGGAGAATAGTTACCTGCAGAGGATGGCAAGGCCTTGCCTCAAAATCTCAAAGGACTAGGAGATGATTCACCTTTAGAAGTTTGCCAGATATTCCATATGGCATTCCTAACTGCCACAGGCACTTCGAGCACTACCAGATTTGCTGATCTTTCAGCCCAATGGCAGAACAGCTTGTAAGGGAGATTGTATTTACTGCAATCCTTTCTTATTCTGGGTCTCACTCAAAACAGACAGCCTTTCAGATTACTTTGTAATTGGTTTGGAATAGCACACTCAAATGAGGAAATATGTTGCTTCCAAAATCCAAAGAGATCCATTAAGAAATCCTTACTGCTTTCTCCATGGTAGGGGAGCAGATGCAGCAAATGGTCTTTCCTGTGAAAAGGAGAATTCAACCTTCTGGAGATAGCTGGACACCTAGAAATTTCACTCAGCTTTCAGACCTCTAGATTTTTGGGATTTCCTACTTTCTGGTATTCTGGTTTCTTACTAAATTCATCTTAAGTAGTCCCAACTTGCTACTCTTCAGATACAACTAATATGTTTTCAGAGTAATGGACTAGTATGATACCCTACAGAATAGAGAGGAGCTCAAGATTCCTGTGCACTACATTAGGACCTAGAACTGGTGCCCTGGTACAGTTTTAAGACACTAGAGTGGATGTGTGTTGCTGATGAAAGGAAACTGTTCTCTATGTGCTTTTTTGTTTGTTTGTTTATCTATTTATTTTGAGAGAGGGAGAGAGGCCGAGAGAAAATCCTAAACAGGCTCCATGCTCAGGGCAGAGTCCAGCGCAGGGCTGAGACCCATGAACTGTGAGATCATGACCTGAGCCAAAATCAAGAGTTGGAAGCTCAACGGACTGAGCCACCCAGGCATCCCTGGTTGGTTTCTTTTTAAATAGGCATAGAGAAAAAGGTGTACAGGAGATAAATGACTGAATAAATGCAGTGCAGGTATTGTGGGGTGTGCTGATTTGCTCCAGCAATAAAAGCACAATTGGAACAAACCCTGCAATTGTATCAACAACTGAAAAAGTTTATGATAATTCCTGGTCATTCTCCAAAGACCACTTTCTTCATCACAGGTCAAAGGGAGGTGAAGAAGTGTGGTGGGAGTTAACAGTCTTTCATCAGTTTTGTTCTTGATAGTAAAGATCTCTGCAGTAACTTTTGGAATGCCGTATGGAGTTTGTGTTAATATTTTGACAGGTAGAGGCAGTACTGGTAATGGAAACAATATGGGGATTTTATACATTTCTGAATATATTTATTCAAACTATATATTCTGGAATTGAGGTTATAACCACAGGGTAGGTTCAAGAACTTCGATGAAATAGCCCAGAGCCAAAATTCTATTTCTTATATTTCATATTTTTCATCTGAAAAAAAAAGGGGGGCCTGTGACAATAACATCTACTTTAAACTGTTGTGAAAAAATGGGATAACTACAAGCGACATATTTATAAATGTTCTGACACTTAGTAAGCCTCAAAAATATTAGCTTCTTTTTTTTAATTTGAGGTCCATGAAAAATATTTTTACTGTGCTGGCAATTATCTATCAGCAGTACAAACTTGATTAAGTAGAAAAAATTAAAGGAATCAAGCCAACTAGTTATTTTTCATTATAAAATTCTGAATTTAGAAATTAATCTTCAACATAATTTCTGATTTTAGATTTTTAAAAGGTAAACATTTCATAATAATTTTTGTAATTAAAAAATTAAATTGAAATGCACTATATTATAACAATTAGAAAATTTGTGTAGCAAATATTGGGAGAAAATATAATATAAATTTTTATCATGGATTGGGATTAATTTATTTTGGTAAGGATACGTTTGTATTTTTATACCATTATGTGGTAATGGCTGACATAAAAGTTTAAATCGAATATTGAAAAATAAGTCAGAAAACTCCTCTGAATTCAGAACAGCTTCCTAGGCATTTTGCTCATGATTTGTTACTGTGGAAACAGTTGAAAAAAGACACTGGTAAAACACAGATGTCCAAGAAGGACAGTTAGAGCTGTAGAAAATCTAGTCTCTGAGGCTTGTCAGTGAACAGGAAGGACAGAGATTATAACAAGAAAAACACATGGAGAACTACGGTCATTGCTTGCATACATATGAAGAATTAAAACATGGCAGTAAGAACCAAAAATCCAGCACAGAAATATGAGTATAAGAAGGACTACCAGGAGTCTAAGGGTGAAAGCAGCAGGGAACAGAAAAGTTCTCTTCATACTTTATATTCAGCCAGTCAGCTTTTCTGTATGACTCTTCAGAAATATTCTTTTTGGATTATTCTCTTTCCATTCCCACTGTTACCCTTGGTAACAGGCTCTTCTGTATTACTCAGAACTGGATAGACTTTGCTAGAATCAGAAGAATCACAATTTAGGGGCTAAACACAAGCAAACATAATGTCTCCCTCACACCATGGTGTACTGAGGGTAGAGCAGTTCTCTCTGAAGCAGCAAGTCAGGGACACAGAGCTTCAGATCACTGTGTTATCATCCATCCAGAGACGGGGAGAGTAGGGGAGTGGTAGTAGAAATACTGTACTGTACACCCTTTCTTTTCACTTGCTTGCTTTGGCTTGTAGTAATCACATGACAGACATAACTCCTATGTAGGTGGGGAACTATAGAGAGGCACATGGACATTAGCTTCAGGAACAGTTTCTTCTACTCTGACTTTACTCATTTCTACCTAACTAAAATAGCATTGTTACTAATCTTGATGACAATTTTCTCCTCCAATTCGAATCCATATATTTTCTTTAAAATTCTCACTTTTTAGAAGTGACTGAAACTAAACTCCATATGCTGGTTTATAAAAATCTTCATATCCTGGGCCAAATGATAACAAAAGACATCTTCTCTGTGGCTTCTACATAGGTAATTCCACTTTAAATCTTGCCCATGCCATTCTCTTCATTGTGGTGATAGTCTTCCTCCTTTCCACATGGACAATCAATATTAGGAAGTCTATTTGGATACTAAAACACGTTTAGGATATCCCTGTTATCTTCTACTCCTGATTTCAACCCAACCGGCAACCAGCTTTCCTGAGCTTTGTGACTGTGAATTTGGTAAGAACATGGCACCTGGAAACATAACACAAAGACAACAGACTCTGCAAGATGCTGGAAAGAGATAATGGACACAAAAAATATTTTCTGCTATGAAATGAGGGCCAGACATGAAAAACCTTAAGATGAGGGTCAGAATAAGAAGAATTCTGTAAACAAAGCTTGGATGAGTAAGTCCAGTGCATATCCATGAAAGCATTTTCTGGTGTCCTGGACCCCTTGATAGCTGCTGGGAAGAGGTGGTAGTTTGAGTTATTTCTACTACTGAGGCAGAAATAGCACTGAACTTTGCAATGAGAAGTCCTGAGAATAGCAAGACCGTATGGGTGAGCATGAAAGGGATAAAATGAACTTCATGAATGGATTTCACCAACACATAAGACAGAGTTTTGGTCCCTCTCATTACTCACAAGACTGTCATCTATTAAGGATTTCCAGGGCTGGACCTCCATTCCAAGAGTGGTATATAAGTAGGCAGTAGAATATAACCTAAGAAAGCCCAGTAAACAGAAGGGATGGAAAAAAACAGCACTCATACTATCATGAGTTCAAACTGCTATAAGACAGAGAATGACATGAAGCAAACTAAGAGTACTTGGGATGATTCAATTATAGTACAAAATGTTTTCAAGAATATGTAGGTAGGTAGATAGTGAGAATATTTAAGTATGTGTGCTATATTTTATTTGAATTAAATCAGAAAAAATGGTTGCTGAATTAGATTACTAAATGACACTCAATTAGGAATTCATTCAGAATTAAAGAAAAATTTCAAAGCACACAGCAAATAGAATTACAGAAAGAGTAAAAACAGCAGATCAAAGAGACAAGAATTAAATAAATGGGAGAAAACATCCTGGGTTGGAAGAAGTTCAGGTTCTATAGATTATAGATGACAATTTTCATCATTCTATCCTGAATTCCAAACAGGATTAACAAATACTAGGCAAACAGGTATATTAGGATCTAATTCATTAACTCTAGGAATAAAGAGAAAAATCTTGTATGCTTCAAGAATAACTACTAGATTACAAGGTAAAAAATAGAGTTACATGAGACTTTTTAATGCCAACACTGCAAGTCAGAAAACAGTAGAACGATATAAATCATCCACAAGTCATACACACACAGTAAAAAGAGTATATTTGTAAATATGGAAGAATTTGAGAAAGAGACCTTAGAATGAAAGAAATGAAGAGAAATAGGATTTCATCTGATATCTCCTAAGGAGAAAGCCACTATTTCTTTTGATCAAATTCCTAAAACATTTTTTTATTTTTGAGATTCTAATAATAATACTTTCCCATTTCTGAATTCCACATGAAGATATAGAATATTAAGATTTGCTTATCCTTGGGGTGCCAGGGTGGCTCAGTCAGTTGAGCCCCACATTGGGCTCTGAGCTGAGCACAGAGCCTGCTTGGAATTCTCTCCTCTTTCTCTGCCTCTGTCCCCTGTGCTCTCACTGTCTTAAATAAAATAAGTTAATTACAAAAAAAAATCTGCTTATCCATTCAGAACATATTTCTGCCCCCAATTTTTTAAATGCCCTCCAAAAATATTTAAAGCAAAGGAGAGAGTGTGCTTTCCCCAAAGAATTTTGTAGTGTTAGAAGATGAAATAAAAATTAGGTCTGTTTCCATGATCATGAAGACTCAATATTACCAAGAGGTCAATTCTTCCCCACTTTCTATACATTTAATGCAATCCCAAACAAAATCTCAGTAATTAATTTTGATTATATATCATGTGTGTGTGTATATATATATATATATATATATATATACACACACACACACACACACACACACACACATACATATGATCCCAAAGTTTATATGGAGAGAAAACACATTCAGAATAGTCAACACAATATTGAAGAAGAAAGTCAGAAGACGGACACTATCCAACTTCAAGACTTATCATATGTCAGGGTCAAATGGAATTTATCCAAGTATAAACCATTCCAAGGATGGTTCAACACCCGGAAATCAATGTGATACAGCACATGGAGACCAGAAGAGAAATATTGTCATTTCAAAAGATGCAGAAAAAACATTGACAAAATTTAATGTCAATGTATGATAACAACTTTCAATCTGGTGGGCATAGATGGAAAATCTCAAAAAAGGCTGTATCTGACAAGCTCACAGCTAACATTGTATGCAGTGGTGAAAAGCTGAAAGTGTTTCTTCTAAGATTAGGAACAAGAGAAGGATGCCCATTGTTACTACTTTTATTTAACATAGCATGGGAAGTCCTAGTCAGAGGAATTACACAAGAAAAATAAATTACATCCAAATTGGAAAAGAGAAAATAAACTATTTCTATTTGTGCATGACATAATATTACACATAGAAAACCCTAAATATTCCACCAAAAAAACTGTTACAATTCACAAATTTGGTAGACATGCAAGATAAAAAAGATCAATACATAAAAATCAGCTGTATTCCTATATATTAATAATGAACTAAGAAATTAAAAATCCAATTTACAATTTCATCAAAAATAAAATATCTAAGAACAAATTCAACTAGAAAGGTGAAACACCTGGAAATTGAAAAGTGTAAGGTATTAATGTAAGAACTTGAAAAAGACTCAAATAAATGGAAAAAATATTCTGTGTTCATGGACTGAAAGAATATTGTTAAAATATCCATATTACCAAGAAATCTACAGGTTGAATGCAATTCCTATCCAAATTCTAATGGCATTTTTCACAGAACAAAAAATTCTAAAATTTGTATGGAACTATAAAAGGTCCCAAATAGCTCAAACAATCTTGAGATAGAAGAACAAAGCTGGAGGCATTATACTTCCGGGTTTCAAACTATATTACAAAGCTACAGTAATCACATCAGTATAGTATTAGCATAAGAACAGATACATAAACCAATGGAACAGAATAAGACAGACATAAACCCACACATATAGGGTTAATTAACTTACAACAAAGGAGCCACGAATATACCATGGAAAAAGGATAGGCTCTTCAGCAAATAGCGTTGGTAAAACTAGATAGCCACATGCAAAAGAATGAAACTAGGCCCATCTTACAACACACACAAGAGTATACTCAAAATTAATTTAAATCTTAAGACATAAATCCATGCAATTCATCAAGTAAACAAAGAGGGTAATGTCCTAGATATTGGTCTTAGCAATTATATATATAATATATATTTTATACCAAAACCAAAGGCAACAAAAGAAATATAAAGAAGTGGGACTATATCAAACTAAAGAGCTTCTGTCTAGCAAAGGAATCCACCAACAAGGTGGAAAAAAGGCCACCTATAGAATTTGAGAAAATATTGGCAAATCTTGTACCTGTTAAGGGATCAGTATACAAAATATTTAATAACTTCATACAACTGAATGGAAAAAAATGCAATTTAAAAAGGAGATCTGAATAGACTTTTTTCCAAAGATGACATATAAATGACCAACAAGTACAGGAAAAGGTACCCCACAGAACCAATCATCAGGGAAGTACAAATCAAAACCACAACAAAATATCACCTCACATCTTTTAAAATGGCTATCGTTGGGGCACCTGGGTGGCTCAGTCGATTGAGTGTCCAACTCTTGATTTCAGCTCAGGTCATGTTCTCATGGTTCAGTTTGTTGAGTTGAAGCCCCACATCCAGCTCTGCATGGACAGTGCAGAGCCTGCTTGGATTCTAGTTCTTTTTCCCTCTTTCTCTGTTCCTCTCCCACTGTGCTCTCGCTCTCTCTCTCAAAGTAAATAAACTTAAAAAAAAAATTTTAATCACTATTGTTGGAAAAAAAAGAGCAGAAAACAAGTGTTGGCAAGGATGTGGTGAGAAGAAATCACTTGTACACTACTGGTGGGGATGTAAATTGGCAGAGCCACTTGGAAAACCATATGAAGGTTGCTTAAAAAATTCAAAATAGAACTACCGCATGATTCAGTATTTATACTTTGGGGTATCTGAAGGAAGCAAAATCCTTGTCTTGAAAATCTATCTGTACCCCCATGTTTATTTATAAGAACCAAGCCATGGAAACAAAGGTGAATGGATAAAGAAAATGTGATATATATATGATGGATTATTCTATGTAATATTGTATACATGTACATATATGATGGAATATTCTATGTTGTATTATAATATACTGTAATAATATTATAGTATATGGAATGGAATATTATACAGCAATAAAAAGGAGATACTGTCATTTGTCACAACATGGAAAGATGTTGACAGCATTATGCTAAGTGAAATATGTCAGATAGGGAGAGATAAATACTATATGATCTCACTTATATGTGGGATCTAAACAAATAAAAAAAGAGGAAGAGGTAAGGGCTGGGTATGTGCAAAATGTGTGAAAGTGGTTGAAGGCGCAAACTTCTAGTTCTAAGATACACACATCCTGGGGGTATAATGTACAACATTATGACTATTAACAATACTGCAATGTGTATTTTAAAGTTGTTAAGAGTAGTTCTTAAATTCTCATGACAGGAAAAAAAATTGTATGTGTGATGATGGATGTTAACTAATTTTTTTTGTGGTAACAGTTTTGCAATACATACACCTATCAAGTCATTAAGTTGTACACTTAAAGCTAATATGATCTTACATCATCAATAAAAAAGATATGTATACAACATATACATTTATATGCATATTATATTATACACATGCATATGCATATATAGAACCCAAAACAACAGTAGTGAGGTTTCACTCTACATCTATTAGAATAGCCAAAATTCAGAGCATTGACCCCAAATTCTGTCAAGGATATGGAACAACAGGTTAATGGCAGGTTGATCCCATTCATTACTGCTAGGAATGCAAAATGGGACCACCATTTTGGAATACAGTGTAGTGGTTACTTGCAATACTATTCTGTTACCATATAACCCAGCAATTATCTTAGCATTTACCCAAGGGAGTTAAAAATTTGTGTTCACATCAAAACCTTACACAAATGCTTATAGCAGATTTATGATTGCCAGAACTTGGAATCAACCAAGATGTCTTTCAGTAAGGGAATGGATAAATTGTGGTACATCCAGGCAATGGAATATTATTCAGGGCTAAAAGAGAAATGAGCTATCAAGCTATAGAAAACATGGAGGAAACTTAAATGAATATTACTAAATGAGAGAAGCCAATCTCAAAAGGCTACAAACTGTACTATTTTTACTGTATGACATTCTGGAAAGACAAAACTATGAAGGCTGAAAAAAAAATAGTTGTCAAGGGTTGAGGAGGTGGAAGATGAATAGGTAGAACATAGATGGCTTTTAGGGAAAATACTCTGTAAAAATAATAATAGGTGCACATCATTATATAATCATCCAAACCCATAGAAGGTACAATACCAAGAGTTAATGGTAATGTAAAGTATAGACTTCGGGTGATTATGATGTGTTAATGTTATCTGTTGTAACAAATATACCACTCTGGTAGGAGATATTGACAATGGGACAGATTCTGCATGTGCAAGGGCAGGGAGTATATGAGAAATCTGTTCCTTTGCCTCAAAATTGCTGTGAACTTAAAACTTCTTTAAAAAAATTTCCTAGTAAAAAATTAATAAAAATATTGCATGTTAAACACTGTTAACAGACTAAAAAGGTGTTTTCTAACATTTAAATGTTCTTTTGGTAGTGGGACACAACACACTTCATGACCGAACACCTGGAAATGAGAGCTCTCTGTTACAGCTCCAAAAAAGATTATGATGCTATCTAGGCTCACACAGAGGTTTGCGCCCTAGGACAGGCTAACAGCAAATTGGAGCCGTAGGGTGAAGTTTATGTGTGCCAAGCAGGGTGGGATTAGCTGGGTTTTGCAGGCTTCCTGCGGATTTTTTGCCTGGAATAATTTCATTAAGGGGTGTCCCTAGCTGTCTGGCACCTGGTCTTGTGGTAAGCAGAACAGGTGCATTGTGGGTCTCACACTAGAGTGGGAGAGCCTGAAAAGTAAAGTGGTTACCATAG
The DNA here is from genome assembly GCF_016509475.1 of Prionailurus bengalensis. Lineage (NCBI taxonomy): Eukaryota > Metazoa > Chordata > Mammalia > Carnivora > Felidae > Prionailurus > Prionailurus bengalensis. The sequence continues at coordinate 56,866,677 of NC_057353.1, forward strand.
GTACCTAATCAGTGTTCAAAGAGAAGAACTGACCTGCCTCAAGCCAGGGCCTTGAAACTGGGTTAAGAGAGCATTTAAAAAAACCTCAAACTCCATTTAAATAATGCAAACCAGCCTGGCAGAACATGTTCACAAACATATCTGATAAAGGACTTCCATCCAGAATATAGAATGCTTTTCAATACAGCAAGGAGAAGACCAAAAACGTAATAAAAAGAAAAATCTGTGAAGATTAAAACAGACCCACAAAGAAGATCTAAGATTGAGAAATAAACACATTACAAGATGTTCATTAGTCATTTAGGGAAATGCAAAGTAAAACCACAATGAGATACTACTAAATATCAATGAAAATGGCTAAAACCAACACCAAACATTGGTGATGATCTAGTAATACAAGTAGAATTCTCATGTTTTGCTAGTGACAATACAAAATGTCTTAGACACTTTGCAGAACATAGTATAGCAGTTCCTTAGAAGATCCTTAAAATCGTTTCCCCAGAACTACTCAAGGTAAATGAAAAACTATGTTCCACACAAAAACTTGTTTCTAAATGTTCCTAACAGCTTATGTGTTAGGAATATTTGGATCCTAGAAACAAACCTCATATCCATCAGTTTATGAACTGATGAAGAAATTGTGGTAGATCCTTACAATGCAAATCTACACAAAAATAAAAGCAGATGACCTGATTAACTACTGATACACCCAACAAAATGGATGAAACTTAAAAGGAATATGCTTGGTGAAAGCAGACCAAAGACTCTCACCTCTATGGTTAAGTTATGTGATATTCTGGAAAAGGTAAAATTACAGTGTCACAGAGCAGAGAAATGGCTGCCAGGAGCCAGTAATGGGCTATAGAATGGGTTGAGTGCAAAAGGGCATGATGGAACACTGTGCATGAGGAAATATTTTCTATCATGCTTTTCAAACTCAGAGCTGTACACTTTTTTAAAAAGCTGAATTTTTTACATGCAATTTATACATTGAAAATGCTGATTTAAAAAAAGCGCCCACTACAAGTTGGTAATTTGCAATAACCACACCTAATTCCTTTACAGAGTAGCAAAATTTGCTATTTAATTTCCTGTCCTAATGTATAGCATAACCCAGATTTTTCATCTAAAGATGAAATGATAAGCCATTTAATAACTGTCCAGACCAAATCACTGATCCCTCTCTTGTAACTTAAACTCTTAGTTTCCTTAAGCTTTCAAGAAAGTCAGTTTTGCTCATGTATTCCTCTCGCTCACTAGATTTTAGACTTTTTGAATAAAATACATGAAATGTTTTGTAAACTACAGAACATAAAAATGAGTTACTGTTATTTATTATCGTTTAGTGTAGAAATTTTTTCTAATCCATCTTTGTAGGACACTAGCAGTGCATACAACATGTTTTGTTTTCTTTTGTTTTTTATTTGCTCAATAACTAGGTGTTGAATATACTTAAGTAGGTGATTGGGATTCTTATTTTTATGTTTGAACTTTTCCAAGTTGGAACATTTAACTTAGGCGCAACATGATAGCATTATCTCTGGGACAAAAGCTGAATAGTGACTAAGAGTGACTATCTTGTTTTCCTATCGGTTTTACTCATCATCACATTTCCTCCAAGTGAACTATTTATTGAGTTTCGGTAGCATTGAGTGCCAAAGGACAATTAAATTGATCCTCAACAAATTACTAAGAAACACTTCCTTGATTTTAGTGTTTCCCCTTAATTGTGAAGCCATGGCAGCTCCACAAATAAATGGGTGGCTTAACAGACTCCACGGCTAATAATGTGAAAAGCTCACATTACCTAATGCTACTTCGAACATCTCTATTACCACTTTGAATGTAGCCAAAAATAGAGTGATAAAGACAAGAATAGTTGCTGTATTTGTCACTACAACTACACTCAAGCCTTTTAAATACACACACACACACACATTAACATTTTAAAGCCATGCTCTTAAAATGTTTTGTCCTTGTTCAATCACTTTGACATAAGGGATTTGGTCCTTGTAAGCACTTCAGAAACTAGATGAGAAAGTTTCATTTTATAAATAAGAAAACTAAGTCTCAAAGAGTAGATATAAATATAAATATTTGCTTTGGGGGAGGTCCACCATTCAACTATAATTTCAACACAAAACTATTCAATTACTGAGAAATAATGACTCAGGTTTCACAAATCTGAGTGTGAGCTACATGGAAGTAACTCCATATATAAAATTTTCAGCATTTTATCAGCAGTACCAACCATGTTTCTTAATCCATAACACCAAAAATAAATTAAGTAATAATTACCCCTTCTGAAAGCCTATGTTCCAAAAAAACATGTTACACAGTTTATATATTCAATCTCATTAATTCTTACAACAGCTTTATACAAGGGACACCACTACTCCCATGTTACCTTCTACCCCACGGGCTCCTTCACTCCATGATAAATAAATTCCATGTATTAGTTTTCTATAGCTGTCTTGACCAAGTATCACAAACTTAGTAGCTTAAAAGAACACAGATTCATTATCTTACAGTTCTGAAGGCCAGAGGTCCCAATATTAAGGAGTTGGCAGGTCTCATGCCTTCCTGGAAACTCCAGAGGAGAATCCATTTCTTCATGTTTCCTCTCTGATGTGTTTTTCGTAGTCACACCTCCCTCTGACCACAACCCAGAAAGGTTTTCTGCTTTTAAGGACTTGTGATTAGATTGGGCCCTCCTGGGTAGTCTGGCTGCTATCCCCCACCTGCAGGCTTTTAACCTAACCGCATCTTCAAAGTCCTTTTTGCTATGTAAGACAACATATTTACAGGTTCTGAGGATTAGGTTGTGGCCATATTTTAGGGCCATTATTTTGTCTGCCACACCTGTATCATCAATTTTTCAGGCACCCTTCCGTTAGGCATCTAGCTAAACTGAAACATAGCTTTTTTTTTTCTTGAAGGCATTACTTTTCTCACTATATTCACTAGAAAATGTTTCTTCACATCTCATGCTTTAGAAAAAAAAACACACAAAACAGAGGTGGGACCTGTGTCATTTTAGTTCCACACTGATAATTCCCAACCATTATTTTAAAGTACCTATTCTTAGGAGTTTCTTACCATCCAGATATAAAATTTCTATCTCACTTTGTAATTTTCTCTCTCAGTTATTGGCTTACTCATCCACGGTAAACTTCCCTCCTTGCTATTTATTCCCATGGCCTCATCCTCAACCTTGCATGTCAATCTCATTTGGACTATCAACACGTTGATTAGTTTTTTCCCTTCTTTTCTGTGTGTTTTGACTTTTTACCTGCATTAAAGAGAAAGTACAGTTTCATGGTTATGGGAACCAGTGAGCAGAAAGAATTAGAACCTTTTTTTCCAATTATTATTATGCGTCTTCTGATTCCCCAAGACTACAGTCAGAAAAGAATTTGCTCATTTATCAATTGGCACAATTTAAAAGGAAAATACAACAAAGGAGAGAAAAGGGTAAACTCTTGACAAAATGCTTCCATCGGACTTCAAGGAAAGCATCTTTTTTAATGTTTATTTGCTAATTTTGAGGGAGGAGGGAAGAAGTAGAGAGAGAGGAAGAGAGAAAGAATCTGTCAGTTGTCAGCACAGAGGTTCGATTCCATGAGCTGTGAGATCATGCCCTGAGCTGAAATCAAGAGTCAGATGTTTAACTGACTGAGCCACCCTGGAGCCCCAAGGAAAGCATCTTTAAAATTAGTCTTCTCCAAGTATTTCCATGGGGAATGCCACCCAGGTCCTAACTTGTTCCTTGTCCTGAGGCTGGTTTCCTATTTCTCAAGTGAATCTTTCAATAAATCTTGCCTTAGAAATCTCCAGCACCTCCAAGGAAAACCCACTCACATACATAAGAGTGGGTCTTATTACCTAAATTCTCCTTTCCCATTCGTTTACACAATTTGAGTGTGACTATCATTGACTTAGCTTCCAAAGTAGTGATGCCCTTTGCTACTAAAGTCCTGTAAATTACTGTCAGGTGGAGAATGGGTTTGGGGTCGTACTGGAGGAGAAGGTGGTGGTAGTGTTGAAATGAATTCTTGGACTCTACCGTTGAAATAGCCATGAATCCATCTTTATTGTTAGTCTCATCCCTAAGAGCTTGAAACATGACATTTCACTAATTAGTGCACCTGTTAGCTCAAGCACACATACATATTTCAAGGACAGAAACTCAGGTGGAAAGAGACAGGGTTTAATTTAAATCCATATGGCAGAAGAAAAATTTCCTAGTTTAGCAAGTTGTCTACCATTTCCTGTGAAAAGAGTAATTCCCATTTCTCTGTAAAATAGTTTGGTTTGTTTTCATCCATATGAAGTCTCTTATCAGAGTAGCAAATGTAATAAATTACCTCATATTAGGTTTCCCCTTAGTTATCACAGGAAAGGGCCTGCTTTTTTCATTCCAGTAAAAACAAGAGGAATATATGTTATTATACTCAGTTTTCCTCCTGATGTCAAGGACAGTAAGGAGAAAAGACAAACACATTTTCCATATATACTTCAGAATCCAATTTTTCTAATATTTATATCCTATTATGCTGAAAATTCTGAGGGATATTCATTTGTTTAGTGCTTCTTTCACCCGTAGCTTTAACATCTTCACTGTTTTTCACTGGCATGTAAGTTTGCTCAGTATCTTTTATATAAAAATAATTAAAGAAAATAAAAAGAATCACGGACATTTTCTTACTGCACCTCCCTCACGATTATTTTTTCTGTTTCTTACCTTCATTTATAGCCAAAATAATTGGCAAAGTTGCCTAAACCTTCCACTCTGAATTGCTCACTGATTATTTACTCCTTATGACACTAAAATTTGGCTTATGTCCCCATGATGCACCAAAACATTCTTCCTCAGGTCACCATTGGTCTCCATGGTATAAAATCAGTAGACATCTCAGAAGCTTTTAACCTCCTTTTGAAAAACATATTTTCCTTGCACCTCTTACCCCTTTCTCCTTACGTTTCCCCTAGTGATTCATTCTCAGCGTCATTTTAAGATTTACTCTCTCCTATCAGTCCTTTAAATGTTAGTATTCTACTGCAGGTATGTTCTCTCCTCAGTCTACAACTCTTGCAGTATGACCATACCACAAAGATGGCTTTAGCTGATGCCACTGTTCTATTGATTCCCAGTTCAGTGTCTTCTATTCAGACTTCTTTTCTGAACTTAACTCTTATATCTAATTCCTTCTAGCTAACATTTACATAGGACCCTCAAGAATCTAATTCCTAACAAGTCAAAAACAAAACTTTTTATTCCTGTTTCATACCTGAAGTTTACTTAAAAAAAAAATTAAACAGTGTAACCTATGTAAAAAGTGACCCAACAAACAGTAAACATTATAATATTTTTGGACATGTTTAGAATGTTTAAAGTTACTAATTGTCCTCATATTCCTCCAAAAAAACATATACCTGAATTTATTGTCAGTTTGGTAAGGAAAAGTCCAACAATAGTATATTTGTAATGCAAACACCACTCAAGAAAATGTACAGTTCTTGGAGAAAATTGAACAAAATGCAAAATTCTGAATGCAGATATTTCCACTAAGATATTAAGTATAACTTAATGTTATAAACTAGGTGCATTCATTATAAAAACCATTACTCTGCAGGGTTTATGACTTCTTAAGGAAATACTTTCCTGTACATGGATTTATTCCACACTATGTATTTTATTTCAACCTATCTGAAAATGCCAAGGACTTTGGTCAAAGTGTCCTAGACTTTGGAGACACACAGCCTTGAGTTCAAATCCCATCTCTGTTACCTGCTAGCCTGTAATCATTAGAAATGTACTTAATTCTTCTTAGATTCCTCACCTATAAAATGTGGGCACTGACATTTAACCTACAAGCTTGATGTAAGATTACGTCACCTTCCTAATCCTGCCATGTGTGCCTCTAAGTGCATGTACCTGGCACTCAAAAAAATGGAAACTGTTAATAAAGATTTTACAAACAATTTTGTTTTACCTGGTTTTTCACCTCTGTATTGCTATAAGGAAAGAAGAAATAAACAGAAAATATAAATATCTGATCCCTAAGTTTTATTTACAGTTTTAATTCTATGCAAATGTATTTGCAATCATTCGTTCTTTTGCTTAGCATCTTTTCATTTGTATAGTGTCTATAAATGCTCCCAGACTTCTCAATATAGGGTATACTAAAAAAAAAATAAATAAATAAAATTAGTATAGGAACTTATAGAAGTGAACCCCAGACCAAACCAGTATATTATCCTTGAGGAGCTCAATTATCTAATTTCTGACTGAACTTGACTAAGCATCATCTTTTTCCTTACTGGGGGTATCTCTTCTCTTAGGCTGCAACTACTCTTGGTGAGAATTACCTTGTGGGTGCTTTGTTACACAATGAGTTCCACAACCAATTGTAGCAAACATTTGAAGTCACTCTTATTCCTTTTATTCTTTTTGTTTTGTTTTTACTTTACCCTAATTAAGAAAAAGTAAAATCAAGTCTGATATTTATCTACCATAGCAATGGAGACAACTGTGTAAATACGAATCATATTCTGAAAATACCACTTTAAGGTTTTCTATTAGAATTAAGGTCTAATTTTCTTTTAATTACTATAAATATTATTTTAGACCTCTATCTTTGAATATATTTAGCACTGTAAAGCAATGATGTAAAGGTAACTTCTCAGAAGGATTTTTGATATAAGTAAATTATACCAAATAAAATTTGTATTAAATATTCGTATCATCTACAGATAATTATTAATGATTATCAATTTCATGACAAATGATTTGGCATATATTTGATGTTTAAAAAAACAATTTTCAGGCATCAATTCACTTTAAGTAATAATTAAACTAATTATTTTAATTAACAAAATATGTTGACCATATTCAGTTTTATTGGAGTTTATTCACAGATTATTTATCTTCACATTATTCTTCTTGGAGATAGGGTTCTATAATTGTTAGTAATAAAATATTTTAAAATAGTCCATGTAATTAATTTCATGTAACTTAAAAAGTGTGAGAACATATCCAATTCTCTGGACAGTATCATCAACAACAGTTACATTAATTAGCATTTTATATTCAGCTTTTCTATACTGAAAGCTAATTTAATTAATTCTTACTTTTTTCAGATTATTTACTTATCTAAAATGAAGCTGGTTAAGTCATGTTAGCATTTATGGGATTAGAAGTTGTTTAACAGAGTAATTTATCATTTTGCTCATTTTTTTTTCAAAACTGGTTGTCAGGATAATTTTATTAGTACTCACAATTATAACATAGCAGCATTTCCCCATAAAATATGAGAAGATACATTAAAGAATAAAATCAACATAATTTTTATTTATTACAGTGATGTAGGAATTGTATTTAAAACATTTTCAATAATAAAAATAATCTAGTTAAATATTTTAAAATATAAAATACCAGGGGTGCGTGGATGGCTCAGTTGGTTAAGCGTCCGACTTCGGCTCAGGTCATGATCTCACCGTTTGTGAGTTCGAGCCCCACGTTGGGCTCTGTGTTGACAGCTCAGAGCGTGAAGCCTGCTTCAGATTCTGTCTCTCTCTCACTCTCTCTCCTTCAAAAATAAGCAAACATTAAAAAAATAAATATATATATATATAATTCTAAATAAAAATGATGATTTTGTTTAGTTTAATTACAAACAACCCTTCATGCTGTCACTAATGTATTCAACAAATATTTTGAAATCTATTTGTCAGGCATTAAGTTAGGGTGTGATATGATAAGAGTAACTGAAAGCCAAGTCCTGTCTCCCCAAGAGCTACAACTCCTTTTATTATCAAAGATAGATTTTTTTTCATCAGAGGTTATTGATTAGATTTAATGTAAGTTAATTTTTTTTCTATTTTGATGTTCATGGTGTCTAATTGTTACCCAAGAGTGTCATGTGAACTATCCACAATAAAATATAAATAATAGTCAAAATGTGTGTTTAGTTTATTATTGTCTACTGGCATAACCAAACTTTATGAACAAATCTAAAATAAGATTAAATAATAAATGATGACTGATTTTGATCATACATTGTATACAAACAAATCATATTGGCCTAGCTCCATTTTTTAATACCTATATATAACTATCTGCACTGGCGATTAAGCCAAGGAAAAGTCTACTAGAGTTTTGGCCTCACAGGCTGACCTACCATTGCTTATGTTTGTAGGATTTATGCCCAATTTCTCCATCTCCAGCTTGAGATTCCAGTTTATACAGTGAGAATGGTGTGTTTTCAAACCAAGGCACTAAAGATTCTTTGCATTCTAGACTATTCCCTCACCTTAAAGGAGTATGCACATGTACACTTGTCTACAAATCTTGAAAGCCCTTTCTCTTATATATTTCCTAGCTTAGAAAGGGGCTCAGAAATTCTGACAATCCTTTGAAACAGCATTCCTTGTATGATTCCTCATTTATGAATATGCATTATTTTATTTGAGCCCTAGGGTGAAATACCCTTATTATTTTTTTCTACATCAAAAGAGCTCTTTTACAATTCTAAAGTATCTTTATTTGGTAATGTATCTTATTGGGCCTGAGACTCTCGTTGTCTAATGGTTCCTTTCTCCAGTTCCTGTTTCTGATTTGCATAAAGATACCCCACCACGTATATCAAGATTTCAGCTTATCACTCTAAGGACTAAGCATAGGCTGAAAACTAAAATTGCTTCAACAGACTCCTCAGTACATTTGCAATACTCTTGAGTGCTGATCATGCTGTGTCTGCTTAGACTTCCACTAATGGGGATCCAACTACTCCATTAAGAGCAGTTCTGAGACGAGGAATGTTCTTCTTCCACACAGCCAAAGCTTACTTCCTTATGATACCAATGATTCATTCATTTATTTATCCAGTGGATAATGAGTGCCTTATTATGCTCTGAACTCTATGAATAAGACAAAACAGATACATTGTCGTCCTTGAAGACAATGTATTTATTGTCTAATAGGAAAAGGCTAGAATAGGATCTTGTTCTAATGAGGTAGTTGTGTAACCACACCTTCTTTTTTTCTGGTGGAAGTTTATTTCTAATTAATCCTTCCAATCTCTCATTAAACATCACTGCATGATCCTTGAACCTAGAAGGAGTCCTTTGTTATGTGCAGTGGGAAAATCACATGCTTTTAGTTTAGAGCCCATATCTCAGTGTTTCAATTGTGACTATATGACTCGTCTCTCTCCTCTGTTACAGTCTAAGCCTCATGAGATTAGAGACCGGACTGTATGTTTTGTGGATCCTAGTATTGGTCCTACTTTACACCACTTTATAACTCTATCGCTTATTTATTGCTGCATAACAAACTACTGCAATATTAGAGGCTTAAAACACCATATACTTATCTCACAGTTTCCATGGACCAGGAGTCTGGGCATGACTTCACTAGGGTACAATCATTTTGTACCCTAGTCTCCAGGTGTCAACCAGGTCTCCAGTCTCATCTGAGGCTTGGTGTCATCCTCCCAGTCATTGAAGTCTGAGAGAATCTAGTTCCTTGTAGTTTGTAGCTTCTAGAGACCACCCGTCATCCTCTGCCATTTGACCCTTTCTACTGCACAGGAGTTTAGCTTCTTCAAGGCCAAAAGGAAAGTGTCTCTGGTACTTCTTAGTCTCTGACTTCCAGATTCTCTTTTAAGGATTGTGCAGAGTTTAGCTAAGATACTTCAGGGTATTGCTGCTTTAGGACCTATTTTGTTTGGTCAGGTAGCCTGCTGTGACCTCAGACTGACACCTGTCTCCTCATGCAAGCCTATACCCAAGATAGCAGCCTGCAGAGCCGCAAGCAAAAATGAGTTCTTGATATAACCTCCCCAACAGCCCTTGTAAGCTGTTGGTAAGTCCTCCCTACCTCCCAGTACTTTCTGCTTTTGTGCCCCTAGATAAGACCCTTGTGTGGCTTAACCAAATGTAACTGTTTTGGTTTGAATTAATCAATCCAACCTTAGCCTGAGAACCCAAAGTGCTCCATCCATGGACCCTAATGAAGCACTATGCTCCAGGTCCTGTCTCTCTCTGTCGGTACTCTGGCTTGACCTCTCCGTGTGGCCCCTCAAGGCATACTGGGTATTTCAACAGGACTTGTCAGTAATAAACTCCTCTATTTTATTCCCTCCTTTGGTCTGTGTGTGGGCCAAGGTTTGCCATCCGGTACCTTGTGCTCCATTGAAAGTGTTAATTTGACAAATTCATAACAAGTGTTCACCTCCTTAAGTTAGGCCCATCCAATCTCCCTTTTGACTAACTTAAAGCCAAGTTATTAGGAATCCTAATTATATGTATAAAATCTCTTCACTTTTGTGATTAACCTCATATCACAATATGGAAACTGAATTTCCACGTATAGAGCAAATTTTACATTATTTTCAGAAGTTATATCATAATATAGACAGGATAAACTAAATTCTTGAATCCCTTTCTCGCAAATTTCCTCAAGCTAGGTTTTTATGTGTATATTTCAGTAATTGGTATTTGGGTAATACATATAAGAAATTTTATTATTTGCTTAAAAGTCTCTTTTTGTGGGTGTTTTTTGTTTATATGCTATCCCTTTAAAATATTATATCAGTTAAAACAGACTTCAATATTCCCTAAAGGCTTTCTTTTCTTTCTTTCTTTCCTTCTTTCTTTTTCTTTCTTTCTTTCTTTCTTTCTTTCTTTCTTTCTTTCTTTCTTTTTTTTTTTGACTGTATTAGTTCATTTGGACAATTGTGAATTGCATAAAGTTATGTTCAATTTCTTCTTTAAAAGTAATGTTAAAAGGTTTTATAGGACATAGTTGAGAAAACAACTATATTAAGCCCTTAGAAACTTCACTCTATGTGAACAAGTAATGTTAACATGCCATAAGTGGAAAACAAGCTTTCCTACCTCTTTCCAAATGCAACATGACAAATATTGCCAAATGCTTTGTTGGATGAATATTAAGATCTTAAAGACTTACCTCATAACTTTCATGAAATTACTTTGTCATGATTTTTTCTAAGGAGCATTGCACAAATTATTCTTCCCAACCACAAACAGAGTGCACAGAGAGACCACTGAGCATATTTCTAGAACACCTATATTTAAGAAACTGCTTTATCATTGATAATTTCAATCATGCTAGAAGGCATTCTTATGATTCTACACAGTATCGAGAGGACTGAGAGAATGAGGGTCATGGGAAAAGGGAGTAAAATAAATTTGTCATATAAATAAAATATCATTTAAAAAATTGTTTCATATTCATTGTGAGCCCTCTTCTTTTGTTTGTAGTTTAGTCTGCATTTGAGCAAGTAGTATAAAATCCACTTAAAAGTGGTCTATATAAGGAGCGTTTATTTCACATAACAAATTGTTTAACAGAAGACAGACTCAAGATTGGCTTAGCAACAGCATGATTCCCTCAAGAACTCAGACTATTTCTTCACTTTCCCTATGACTTCCCTTTAGAGGTAGTGCAATATGGAGTGCCTGCCTAATCTTTCTTTTAACTTGCATATATTACACTACACATTGACAATTGTAACATTATAGTCTATTCTTTCCAACACACTTATACTTGTATAACTGGAATTATACTATGTATCAAAGCTTTCAGATTCATTTTTCTACTTTTCTACGGGATGCCTTCCACCACATTGTACCAATATCTTAATAATTCTCTCATTTTTAGACATATAGACTATTCCCAATTTTTCAATTATTAGTGCATTATTACTACATTACCACATCAACTTATTGTATACTGCTTGTCCTAAAATACTAGAGATATTAGGTAAAGCCCTATATTTAGGTGTATAGATACTTTTTAAAATGTTGATAATTTGGGGGTATCTGGGTGGCTCAGTTGGTTAAGCCTCTGATTTCAACTCAGGTCATGATCTCACAGTTCGTGGATTCAAGCCCTGCATCAGACTCTGTGCTGACAGCTCAGAGCCTGGAGTCTGCTTTAGATTCTGTGTCTCCCTCTCTCTTCCCCTTCCCTGCTCTCTCTCTCTCTCTCTCTCTCTCAAAAATAAACATTAAAAATTTTTAAATAAAAAAACAAAATGTTGATAATTTTAAGCGTCTTTCCAGTTCTCATTTTATTTATATATAAAATAACTTTTTCTTTCTATATATAAACCTTAATAATCTTTTATAAGCAGTACACATTGTCTTGAGACTGCTTTTATAAAACAACTTTGAGATATATTTTACATGTAAAAAGGACACAAAGAAATGGAAAAGCATTACATGCTTCTTATGGATTGGAAGAAAAAACATTGTTAAAACGTTTATACTACCCAAAGTAATGCATACATTTAATGCAATCCTTCTCAAAATACCACCAGCATTTTTTGCAGAACTAGAACAAACAATCCTAAAATTTGTATGGAACCATAAAGGACCTAAAATAGCTAAAGCAATCCTGAAAAAGAAAAACAAAACTTGAAGGCATCATGATTCCGATTTCAAGCTATATTACACAGTTGTAATCATCAAGACAGTATGGTACTGACACAAAAACAGACACATAAATTAATGGAACAAAATAGAGAACCCAGAAATGGATCCACGACTGTATGGTCAACTCATCTTCAACAAAGCAGAAAAGAATATCCAATAGAAAAAAGACAGTTTCTTCAACAAATGGTGATGGCACTCGAACTTACCAACCATAAGATCATGACCTGAGTCAAAGTCAGACACTTAATCAACTGAGCCACCCTGGTGCCTTGAAACTGTCCTTTTTAAAATCAGGTTATTTGTTGTTGTTGTTGTTTTTATTGTTTTGCTATTGAGTTGTTTGAATTTCTTGTATGTTTTGGATATTAACCCTTTATTAGATATATAGTTTATAGATATTTTTCTCCAATTCTGTGCGTTACTCTTCTGGTCAAGTTGTAGAGGAAGGATATGGAATATAGATCTTCATATAAAAAAATTACTTGTAAAAAAGTTACTTGGAGATGTAGAACACATGAAACTCCAACACATGTGGGAGTTGCTGGTGGGAGCAATGCAAAATTCACAGTCACCTGAAACTACAAAATTCCCAAACATCCACTAGCTGGTGAATAAGTAAAACAAATTATGGCATATCCATACAGTAAGATACTATATAGCAACAAAAAGGAACAAACTACTCATAAATATAAAACCATGTGTGATTTTATAAGCATTGGCCTTAATGAAAGTAGCCAGACACCAAATGCTACCTACTCTATGACTTCACTTATGAGATGCTCTAAGAAAAGACAAGTCAGAGGGACAGAAATTAGGTCAGTGGTTGCCAAGAAATAGGGGTAGAGATACCGATTGCATCCAAGGGGATGCTAAGGTATTTGGGTGCATTGTGGAAATACTTTATAGCTTCATTGTGTTGGTGGTTATACATTTGCCAGACTTTTGGGACTATATACATAAGTTGGTGAATTTCACTATGTATAAATTAAAATTCAATGAATCTGATTCCTAAAAAGGAAAAAAAAGTGTGTTTAACTTATGTTGGATAAGTATTTACTTAAATATCAAGTCAACACAATCTAAAAAAATACAATCACATCAATATGCACAAAAAAATGTTTTCTGATGTCTATAATGAAAGCTATGTAGAGTAACTATAGAGTATAAAACTGGCAATTCATTCACCAATCTGATGGCAAAGAAAAAACAGAGCATTCTTTTGATGACAGAGCACTCTTTTGTCTCACTCAATATTATCAGGGTTAATTAACATAATTATATTACCTTGAGTCATATAAAAATTATATGTAAGTATAAAACATATTTTTTGCGGCCATAAACATGATAATTTAAAATTAGAATATATGCACCTGAAAGTTTGGATGACATTTAGGAAATTTATTTTGTCCCCTTTGTGTGATTACATGAAACTATATGGAAGAATTGAAGTTTGTTTAAATTGTCAATAATTATATAATTATTGAGGGAAGTCTTATATTAAAAAAGTGGAGTACATATTTCAATAGTTTAATTTTTTTTCATTTGCTTTCAATCCCAAAATTTAATTTTAATAGTTTTGCAATTAAGGAATCTGATAAGACCCTCAAGAACGTTTTCTTCTTGAAAAATAAGTCAATGTGTTAAAGAAAATATAAAACTTGTTTACAACATAACATTGTAATTTGAAGAAGCAACTAAAAATATTAACAGATGACTAAAGTAGGTAATTTTACTATAGTATTTTGAGCTATATATACTTATATGAAACCTCATATATGAGTGATATTTGGAAGAGAAACAATAGAAAGATGCCAGGCTCATTCATGGAAAGCAGAAGAGTGAATAACATAAAGGGGAAATCAAAGTAATAAATGCTTGATATAAAGAAAAGAGGATTGAGAAGAGAAATCATAGATTTGTAAAGTACTGCAGTATCTCTGAGGGTAGAATTTAACTCAATGATGAGCTAGATTTTCATTCAACATAAAGAATAACTTTCTACTGGACTAAAAATACATGGATCATTCTATCAATGGAAAATTTCCAGCAGGCAATGGAAGATAATCATATGCAAACAATAATGAGACATCCAGAAATTGCTGAGAGGTTAAACTAAGATGACTCCTTCCAATTATAAGGGTTTCTTTTTTCAATCTAATACCATATGCATACATGGTGCAATGGAAACAATACACAGATTTTTTCCACTGTAGAAAAACAAGGTAGAGAAAAATCCTATTATAAATGATAGATATTCAAAGATTTGGTTACATTGATATTTAAATCATATTCCCTAATTTCACAGGAGAGTAAAAGTTGGTCAAGTCCTGCTCATGTTTATTCAGTTAAAGTAATAACTAAGGGCTTATTATCCCTAGCTCAAAGCTGAATTTCACTTTTATTATTTCAAGAAAAGTACAGAGATTCTTACTATATTATAGATTTCCTCTTGACTTTCAATAATAGTGAAGAGCACTTATTTGATTAAAAAGTAATGGCCAGCTGCCAGAGCATTCTGTTGACAATTTATAAAGAAAGACCAAATTTATCTAGGAGAAAATGTTGCCTGGAGTCTTTTCCAAATGAATATATCACATGAATGTGGCAGAACTTCTGGTAAATAATACTAAACAAAGGAAGCTTGCATTGGCTCTTACTTTCAAATTTAATTGGGATGCTAAGTGCACAACAAGCAAAGTAAACATACAGCAGCACATTAAGCATGTGCATCATATTCAGAGAACCAGAAAAGAAAATCATTTTTAAAGATGCAGAGAAAAATGAGATGGAAGAATAAAGGGTTACAATGAATATTGTCTATTTAAAAAATTAATGTTTATTTATTTTTGAGAGAGAGAGAGACAGAGTGTGAGTGGCGGGGAGGGGCGCAAAGGGAGAGGAAGACACAGAATCCAAAGCAGGATCCAGGCTCTGAGCTGTTAGCGCAGAGCCGGACGTGGGGCTCGAACCCATGAACTGCAAGATTACGACTTAAGCCAAAGTTGGACACTTAACTGACTGACCCACCCAGGTGCTCCTGAATACTGTCTATTTTAGAAAGTCATAATACCAGAATAATATACCTGGGACACCAAGAGCCATCATTAAAAGCTCAAATTAAAATTCAAATATCACACCCATCCCCAGCTGTCAGGAACCAACTTTTAGTATTTATTTTTAAAGGGTGGAGTTCAATATACTTTTTTCATTTTTCATGTTTTCATTTTCATTTTTCATTTTTACCCCAGTCTGTCTCCTCTTACATGCTTCATCCAGTTCTGTTAAAAACCCCTTCTCACTTTACCATGTGTGATTAAAAGGAACTCTGGGATTCAGTCTTTTCCAGACAATGTTGTTACCATTTCATGGACCACAGCAAGGATATATTTTCCTTTACTGTCTGTATCAATCAGAGTCCTGGCAGAAAACAGCATATTTTGGGTAACATGAGGAAAGTTTAATAATGAATCATTTACTAAACTGTAGGCAGGGGATTATCCTGTGGTTCTCATTCTAGGAGCAGGTGGTCACAAGAATACGTACCTCCAGGTCTTAGAAGCCAAGGAAAAGAGAAATTCTCAAAGCCCAGAAGACAGTCACATGCAAAGGCTACCTATACCTATTTAATATAAGATTATTTATTACATATATATTTGTCATCACGTTTGCTTCTTATCTCATCTCATATCCAATATTATATACCATGCTTTACATGCTAAACTTTTTGTTTTTCTATTACTATATGCTTGAAGTTAAGAAAGATAGGTTTAAGAAAAATAATCTGGAAATTTTCAGGTAAAATATTTTATTGTTCCTTTTAATGACTGCTTTTGAATAGTCAGACCTGTCTATAATTTTGAAAATTGCTTTATATTAGATTAAGTAGTTAGATGAGTTGCTGACATTTCCAGGGCTCTGTGAAGAGGGAAAAAATATAAATTTTTTACTAGAAAAAGAAATACACAGAGGGGATGGACCACAAGCCATATATGGAGGTTTGTTTATTTATTGAAAAGGCATAATTTACCTACACTGAAGTCCAGAACATATCACTCACTGTGAAGAACACAACAAAAATCCATCCTCCTACGCTGTACAGACAGCAGATGAATTTAAAATCAATTATTACTTGTTTCTTTCTCCAGGTAATAAAAAGCAGTAATGTTTGAGAAGGAAAAAACAAAAACATGAAAATGAGCACTACATCCTGACTCTGCCATATGCTAGTCATTTTCTAATGGAAAGTTATTTAAGTTCTCTGAGACTCAGTATCAATCATTTATTGACAAGCTACTAGGTGTGGGAGATATAACAGTGTTCTTGAGGATTTATTTTTTTAGGGAAGGAGACATTATGTAACTAATTATAAATTTAGTAATGTGTTAGAATTGTATTAAGTGCTGTGAAAAGCAGGTATTGAAAACTAAGAGGGCATATAACCAAAGAATCATATTTAGAGAAGTTAGGCATGATGTCCATGAAGAGGTAACATTTTTAAAAAAATTTTTTTTTTAATTTTTTTTTTCAAATTTTTTTTTTTTTTTTTTTTTTTTTTTTTTTTTTTTTTCAACGTTTATTTATTTTTGGGACAGAGAGAGGCAGAGCATGAACAGGGGAGGGGCAGAGAGAGGGGGAGACACAGAATCGGAAACAGGCTCCAGGCTCTGAGCCATCAGCCCAGAGCCTGACGCGGGGCTCGAACTCACAGACCGCGAGATCGTGACCTGGCTGAAGTCGGACGCTTAACCGACTGCGCCACCCAGGCGCCCCTAAAAAATGTTTTTAAGTTTATTTAGTTATTTTGAGAGAGAGACAGAGAGAGCAAGCAGTAGAGGATTAGAGAAAGAGGGAGAGAGAGAATTCCAAGCAAGATCCACAATGGCAGCACAGAGCCTGATGCAGGGCTCGAACCCATGAACCATGAGATCATAACCTGAGCCCAAACCAAGAGTCCGACGCTTAACTGACTGAGCCATCCAGGTACCCCTTGTTTCATGAAGAGATAACTTTAAACTGTCCTTGAAGATAGTGTAAGACTGAATTTTACAAATGATTTCTTGTTGAAGAATATCTAAAATCACATAAAAGATGATTTTATATGCCTAGCTCCTAAAGTGAGAGAGAAAATTATCTGTTGAATGCATGAGAAGAAATCTAGAGGCAAAAGTGCAATGAAGATTAAATAAAACACTGTAGCTCTGTCTTATTTTTTCCTTTGAAATCAATTTTAAAAGTAAAAGTTTGGGGTGTTAATATATAAAGTTTCCTGATCATTTCCTTTTCCTCCAAGCTAAATGCATTATTTTAAAAAATTATTAAAATAGAAAGTTTTTGTTTCAGTACCACTCTGTTATAATTTCACTTGGTATTTCTTATTCTTTCTTATTCTGCCATACTTGTATAACTATGACTATTTTGTCAACAGGCTGAGATAACTTTAAAAATTATTCAAAATCAGTATAGGAGATAGAATACTTAACTGATAATAGAGCATATTGTTATTTTAGGACCCAGCTTGTGTTTTCTCAAAAACAGCATAGATCGGAATGTGTTACGGAAATGCCAGCCTCCAATTTTTAGTGGTATTATGTTATTCTATTTAATATTAAAATAATTCAAATACCAAAGTATCCACAAAGGAAATCTTGCATCAGGTAAATAAAATCATAATCAATTGAAAATGCTGGTCTGATTTTAAAAAGTCAAGAACTTATTGTTGCCTTCCATATCCATAACTGCAGAGTTACTGGGACTTCTTATATGGCATAATACATTTCAAATCATAAAAATAAGAGGATTTTCAGTTAAATGGGGTTTGGCTTAGTCTATTATTATACAGATAATAAATATTTAATACAAAAAAGCAGAAGGAATTGGATAGAGTTTATGTTATAATTAATATGTCATTCTTCTCTCCATGATATTAAAAATATGAAGTGTCTCTAATCCAATAAAACATCTTCTCCTCTACTGACATTATTTCAAAATTTATGCTCAGTGCTAGTAAAATAACCTGTTTCTTTGTAAGTTAAGAATGCTTTTTTTTAATTTATGATGGTTTTCCTTGCCATATGATTTACAAATTTTATACACTAACACCAAGTGTTTGATTTCAGAAAAGTTCTCTCAGGATTACTAGCAGAATGCTTGGCACATTAATTGATGGATTAAAAAATGCTATAGAAGAATTTCTATTATACCAGGAAAGTTTATTTCCATCCCTATGTAGTTTAGAAATCAGGCTCAGAAAGACATGCTTCTCCAAGGGCAGATGGAGGAAATCTAGGAGATTCATAACTCAAACAAGGGACAGCCAAAGAGGTTTCCTTCCTTCTTTCCTCCCTCTGTCCCCCTTCTTCTTCTCTTGCTTATACCTTTTCTTTCTCTTTTAATCTTATGCTTTAGTTAACTAATTAATTTTATTCTTTATTCATATATCTATTCAGTGTTCATTTAGCAAAGAATCAAATGTTATCCTTGTCCTATCCAGAGTCAGGATAGAAGATTGTCTTTTTCCTATACATCCTAAAAATTAAGAAGAGGCACCTTCGTGAAAGAAGAAAACAAAATATCTTTGGTGTGTTTTTTGTTTGTTTGTTTGTTTCTATTTTCCAAGTCATTTTTAATAGAAAATGTAGTGATTAGAACTACATGAGTGAAAATCTTTCATACTTTTAAACATTTTAAAGCTAGAGGCTGAAACAGGAGTGCTGGGTCTCTCATGAGATAATGCATTCTCACATGTTTTCTAGCCTTATTTCTTCATCAAAGAAAGTTCAGAAGAGGAAAAGAAACTCAACTTCCCAGAGCTTTGTGATTCACCTATCACTAATTTAAAATAGCATTACTCATTCTGTTTTATAGACTATACCAAGGAGATGTTTTACTGTGTGTCTTTTAATCAGTGAATGTGAGGTGAGGCCCTCCCAAGAGGTCAGAAGTTAGTGCAGAGAAGAAAGAATATATAATTTTCAGATTCATGATTCCTCATATTCATTAGAGGCTTAACCACTCATTACAATGGATTGTCCCAAATTTAACTTCCTATGGTTTTTATTGATTAATGTAATTTTGCAAATCCTAATTGTATATTTTTATTACTACTTCTATAAGCAAGTTGTTTTCACGCAAGTGATTCATTCAGGTTGCATACTTTAAAATAGAGGTTTTCCCAAAATATTACTAGTGCTTAATTTAGTTTAAGAAAAGTATTTCATTATTTGGAAAACATGAAAAATGAGGGAACTCTCTTGGATAAAAAGAGTCCAGGCTAAGGTAAAAGTTAGTACCAAGTCTTTGAAGTAAGGGTGGAGGTGAAGTAAAGATTTAAGGAAGAAACTTCCTGCCTACCTCTTTCTGGCTTATGACCCTTGTACTATATTAATTTGGAATCTAACTAAATTGAATACAATGCTGTGTGCAGCCAAAACCCTTAAAGCTCTTCATTTTCATACCTGTATATTTTAATTAATTCTTTAGTAGCTCGTATTAGATTATCCTCATCTTTCAAATGAGAGATTCTTTTTTAAAAAATGTTCATCTGCTTTTGAGAGGGAGAGAGAGAGTGCCAGTGTGGGAGGGGCAGAGAGAGTGGGGGACAGAGGATCCAAAGTAAGCTCTGCACTGACAGCAGAGAGCCCGATGGGGGTGCTTGAACTTACAAGCCTTGAGATCATGACCTGAGCTGAAGTCAGATGCTTAACCCACTGAGCCACCCAGGTGCCCCCTTAGATTCTCTTTAATGACAATGAGTCAAAATCTTTTCAGTGTATTTTCTTGACAAACTTAGTCTCTTATTTTGACTTTGCTCTTTATTCTCTTCCTTTGGTTTTCAAGGATAAACTTTGTTTTAAATCTCTTCACCTATGCCTATTCTTCTAACTGCTCCTTCACTTCTGTTCATCTATAACGAGGATAGCTATTGTTTTATTCCATTTTATCTCTTCCAACTGCAGAGTAAAGCCCAAAGACTCTAAAGTCACATTAACTTGAATTTAAATTCTGTTTCTGCACCTTAGGAGTCATATAGAAGCGAACAAGGTCATTAACCTTGATGAGATTTAGCTTCCTCATCTAGAAAAAGGGGATATAAATATCTACTTCAAACATTGTTGGAAGGCTGAAAAGAAAAATGAATATTTCTTAATAGAGTGTTCCATATGTATCTTTCACTTTGGCATAGATTTATATGACACACATTATTTACAATGAGGGAATTATTTAAACTTGGGAGTTTAAATAGACTGATTATAGTTGATAGTTGGATAAAGTCCAGTTCTTTGACCTCAACTTTAATTTCCTTTCTGTTTATACTACGATGATGTATCTCAAGAGATAACTTCATTTCTTAAAAAAATTGACTTATAATCTAGAAATATTTGTATAGAAAACCTCACAAAGATCCAAATCCCAATTGCTCTAAACCCACACAATAAGACACTATATACAAAATATTTTGATATTTATCCTTGGAGAATTCTTTGTATACTTACTTTTTAAAATAAAAAACTCTGAAATAGCATGCCTTTTAATATTTTCATCATATATATGTTGAACACTTGTCTTCCCATGATAGTTTAGGTACAATTCTATAAAATCAATTTTATTACATATATCAATATCTAACATGGATAAAACATTTTCAAAGTCCTATAGTACTTTCAACAATTTCCCCAAAGTGTGCTGTGGCAAAAATCCTTGTAGCTACCAATCACAAGTTCCTTAAGATAAATTCCAGAAAAAAGTTTATGGATAGTTCCAGAGGGTTTTTAAGTCTCATTCTTTAAATTGCATTTTAGAAAGATTGCATTTTAAAAATAACTTTTAAAATCTTTTTCTACAGGTAGATTGAAGTATTTGAACTTTAAAATTCCATTAATAGATAAATTCTGGATTTCTTTTCATGGCAAGCAACAAGCACACAGTAGAATAAAAATGCCATTTTATTTTATTTTTGGCATAGTCAAATGTAATTCTCCCTTACCTCATTCCCCTGCTCAAGAGATCATCCTGAGATGTATATGTTTAGGTAATGTTTTTCTTAATGTAAGAGCAAATGGATAACCTTTTGCTCCTTTGTATTTTCTCCAGTTTTTAAACTATAAAGATTTTTAGTATTTTGCCAAGTGAGAGAATGAATTGCCTGTGTATTTTTCCATAAAGATGCATCACATCATAACTTCAACCATCCCCAAGCATGATTTTCTTTCCCTCACTTCTGTCATAATACCAAAAAATAAAGTAATGGTAGAATTAGTGTCTCATTGGGAAAATAATTGTTTTAAGTTCATTTATTGATTTTTGAGAGAAAGAGAGAGAGAGAGAGAACAAGAGAGGGAGGGGAGAGAGAGAGAGAGAGAGAGAGAGAGAGAGAGAGAGAGAGAGAGAATCCCAAGCAGGTTCCACACTGTCAATGTAGAGCCCAGTGTAGGCTCCAACTCATGAACCATGAGATCATGGCCTGAGCTGAAATCAATAGTCAGATGCTTAACTAACTGCCCCCAACCTTCTATTTCTTAAAGCCTGTGGTACCAGTTAGCTTTGAGTCCTACATAATCCTAGTTATACGTCCTCGATTTACTCTGACAGCTATGTTTGACAAATCTTTATTTCTCAAGTAGTTATTTCATATTTCCCCTAATTTAATATCATTTTTTGTCCCTTCCCAGAAGACACACATCTTAAACAAGGAAAAGAAATTATATAATGATTGCTAATTATGTTAAAATTTCTTCCTTATCTAAAGATTATACATGCATAAAAATGGATATATATTAAAGAATAGAGAAGGAAAATATACATGTTCCATGCTGTCCTCCAAAAGAAAAAAGAAACTTGGGATTGACAATGTCCACTGTGAGAAAAGAAATAAGAGTAGCCAGAACACTTACGGTCTTTTACTGAAGGTAACAACAGACAATTTCTCCCATCCTTTGGAAAGTCTGAGTGAGCTCGGCTACTTCTGACCTCAGTATCACTAAGGTAATCAATGATTCCCATCATTAGGTAGAGGGCAAAGTCATCCAGTAATGTCCAGAGATCCCCTGCTGTTGATCTCTGTAGAAACTAAAAAGATAAGAAAACACATTTGATTTTCTTTCTTTCTTTTTTCTCCTGAATATTCACAACAGTGCCCAACACATATTAAAAACTCTGAATATTTGTTGAATTAATTAAAGAATGCAAGAAGGAAGAAAGCAAAATGATTAGACAGTTATTGTCCTGAAATTTTCACTACATTAAGAAAATCAAAGCAAGACCTGGTCCAATGAGAAGTGACATTTTTAATTTTGGCAGAGTTCAAAGTGGCTTATTATTATACCTATTTGCCTGTTCCAAAACTCCTCAAATGCTTTTCTGTAACAAAATGCACTCATTGCTGAGCATAGTCCTGAAAGGCTGTCCTAGATGACATGTTTATAAAATCCAGGTGTGTCTGCCTCCTCTTTTAACATAGCTGAGTGGGAAGCTTAAACCCACTCACTTATTCCCGGGGACATGATATGAGCCAAATGAGCGAATAATCCCATTTCGAAACAATTTTGAGAGTTTAAATTTCAGTGATAAATTCATACTGGATTAGGACCCAAATGTTAACTGCACCTGTTGTTCAAAGACCTTCTCTAATTATATGTTTATAAGTGTAGGCTTTTTGATATTATCTAGAGTGTATACTTGCAGATTCACATAGCTGTAAACAAAAACTTAGAAGTTAATTTGCCTTGTATGCAAATAATGCCATAAATTTTTATAATTCTTTTAATTTTATGAACACTTTGATGAACGCTGTCTATAATTTATATTTACAGTGCCCCTGTGTTCATAATGACCTTGTAAAATAATTAGTGATATTATTTTATTCCTCATTTTTTAGATGTTAACTTGAGATACAACGTCATTAAGTTTTTACCTGAGGTCACACAGTCAGAATGGAGCCATTAGCCTTTCAACACAATTCCTGACTCCAAATGTTGTTTATAAGAGCAGTTGTTCTCAAACTGTGATGTGCATAAAAATCACCCAAGAGCTTGTTAAAATGGAGATTACCTTGGTCACTCAGAGGTTCTAACTCATAGTCTGGGTGGGGGACATAAATATTAATTTTCGTTAAGAGTTGAACCACATTTTAAGAAGTGCTGTATCACACCATGTGACCGTCAGTAAGTATGCCATGTGATTTATGTTTTTGTTATGTCCCTTGAAATGGAGCCAAATATAATAGAATGTGAGACTACAAATTTCATGAGGGTACAGCTAGGAACAATTTGTCTCATTATTTTATCCTGGGCACCTAAGCATCTGGCAAATAGTGTGATCTTTGCCATTTCTACAGTGAATTAATGTATAGTATTCATAACTTTAAGTCTAAGTGGTTAATTTTGTTTCACATAAATTAATTCTGCATTTTCTCTCCATATTATGCATATTAAATATAAATTACTCTCCAATAGTTCAGTAGGTGACTTCAAACATGTCAGTTTGCCCTCCTGCAGGTATATGCACATTTCAGCCTTAGGGACTTTGATTTCTCTTTTCTCTAACTGAATGGTATTTTGTTTTGTTTGTTTTGTTTTGTTTTTCACTACAAATTGCCACATGGCATCACTCCATTTACTCAGTCCTTTTTTTTTTTGTCCAACATCTTATTCTGAAAATTTTCAAACCATAAGGATGATTGAGTTGTAGATAAAAACCTATATACCATTACCTAGAATCTAAAATTCACATTTTATTTTACTTTCTGTAACATATATCTGAACATTTTTCTATCCATCTATCCATTCATCAATCCATCTTATTTTATATGCACTTTGAATTAAGTTGCAGACATTTGTGCACTGCTTCCTAATTATTTTAGCAGGCATTAAAATTAACTAGAATTCAATATTATTTTATGCTTATTTTTTCTTGGAGATAAATTTTTCATACAATGAAATGCTCAAATGCTAAGTAGATCATTACAAGAGTTTGACAACTACCTACAACTTTGTAAACCAAACATCTATCAAGGTACAGTATATTACCATCGCTCTAGAAAGTTCCCACATAAAGCTAACCAGTCAATACTGCCTGTACAATTCTCTCTGGATCAAACAGCAAACTGACTTTTTTTTTTCCCTACCGCACAGATTAGTTTGTTTGTCTAACATTTCATATAATTTGAATCATAGCATATCTTCTTCATGTATTGTTGTATTCTTCCATTCAGCAAAATACTTTTGAGACCGATCTATGTAGCTGCCTGTCACAGGAATTTGTTTCTTTTGTATTGTTGGCCATTACTTTGTTTTTACATTCTCCTGTTGATGAACACCTGGAAAATCTTTAGTTTTAGCTTTAGTGAAAAAAGTTGCTACCTATTTTCTTTATGTGAACAAATCTTCTTATGAGTGTTATCCGTTCTCATCAGTTGTGCCATCTTGATTGTACACTCTTACATGAGGATCAAAGTATGAGCTCTAGTTGCGTCAGAGTCTCAAAATATTTGGTGTCATTAGTCTTGTTAATTTTAGCCATTTTTTAGTGTGAAGTGATAGCTCATTGAGGTAATAATTTGTATTTCCATGGTGGCTAATAATGTTAATGTCTTTTTCATATCCATATTGATTGGATATCTTAATTTGTGAAGTGTCTATTAAAATCGTATGGTATTCCAAATGCTTGTATGTTAGAACTTTTATTACTGTAGCATGGATACCTGAACGTTTTCATTTTTAAAAATCTTTCTATTTTTCAAAATAGGTAATTTATAATCGCATTTACTTTTTCTTTGGTTCTTTGTCATCATTCTGCCTTTTAAACTTATACAGTGAAATCTGTAGGTCAATTAGTGTTTTAACAATTCTAGAATTTTTAATGGTTCATTTTAGAGTTTTCACTTGGAGCTGAAATTTTTCTATTTGTTAATTCATTACAAGTATTTTGTTTTTTTCATTTGTGTCTCTAAACACTGTTGTGATTACTTCTTTTAAGTCCTGGTATGCTAATCCCAACATCGGGGTCATTCATCTTGGGTTTCTGTTGATTTTATTTTCTCTTAAGTAGTAGCGGTTTTCCTGTTTCCAATTTTGAATTGCGTCCTGGACATTGTAAGTGACATGTATTCAAGATTTTTAGCTTTGTTATATCCCTCTGAAGAATATAGATTCTTTTTTGTTTGTTTTAATTCATCAGGAACTTAACTGACTCAAACTACAAGCTCTCCTCTCTTGTATATGCCAGCTCAGTTTCCATTCACTAATTTTAGTCTAGCTGTTATCCATGGGTTCTGTTCCATGCACGTATGATTCAGAGGTCTCTTGGAGATTTAGACTGAGTACATTCACAGGAATTTTGAGCTCCTCTTTCTGGACTTTTCTTTTTCAGGATTCCACATCCCCATGTTACCTTGTCAGTATCCATGGTTGTCCCAGACTCTGTTCTCTGAATCTTGGAGCAGAAAGGCTGCAGATTTTCTGTTATAGTTTTATCATCTACCATAGCCCTTCCTAGGCAGGCCCTCAAACTAAAGGATGCAAAAACAAGAAATGCATGTGGTACCATTCCCTCATTCCGTGTCTACTCCCCTCCACTAACTGAATATCTTTTTTTTTCCTTTCCAGTGTTCTCATGCCATTGATATTTTATACATCATTCAGTTACCTTTGAAGGTTAGTCTAACAAAAATTGTTGGAAAATGTCAGAAATGGAAATCCAGACCACTTTTTAAATATCATTTATCATTTTAAACGTTTACTGACCATGATATACAAAATAGCATACCCTGACTTCCTTGACAGATGATCAAGAATTACCAAAAAGCTAATATTATCAAAGTATGTTTTTGTGTTAGAGAGGACATATTGACCTTGGAATAAAGAGCCCATAAATATTCCGTCTTATATGGAAACAACTTATTACAGAGATGGCAATAAAATGGTTTACCAGTTCTACAGTACTTGCATACTATTTTTATAAGCAAGGGCCCTGCATGGGTAAAATAAAATTCAAGTATGTATCTATAAAAATATTTATTTTGTTTATTCTATTTTTTAACATGACATCATTAATATAAAGATTAGATTTTATGTTGTTATTTAAATAAATTTTTAAATTTATTTTATATCTTTTTGTAGAAAAATATTTTGGAAATAATTTTTGAATAGGGCAATTTTATAAATCAGTATGTTTATAAGTAAATACTTAAAAGGTTTTCCTTGAATTATTTTGTCATTCCCTTTTACTCTTAAATGTGTCCTAGTCTGAGTGATAAATAACGATATACTTGAACATATGAAAATAATATTCATTTCTTTTCTCATTTAGTAAAATTTAAAATATATTCATCATGAAGTAGTATTTCACAAACAACATTTTAAAAAGTTAATAATGCTAGGAATCTGTGAAAAAAAGATAGAGCAATTGGAGATGTTCCTCACTTCCAGAGGGAGAATAAGTTGGCACAATTTTTTTTGGAAAACAATTTAGCATTATTTACAAATATTGAGCATATTGAACTTACAACTCCCATTGTACAATATGTATATACTCTAGAATTTCATATATGGATGAACAAGAAGCAGTGCTAAAAGAATATTCACATGTCTTGTTCATGATACAAGAAAAAAAACCCTAGAAACTGTCAGATTAGGAATAAATTATTGAATAGTCATGTAATAGAATATTACACAGTTATGAGAGTGAAGGTCTACTCTATAAACGTTAACATGACTGAATCTCAAAATATAATATTTAAAAAAAATTTTTTTTCAACGTTTATTTATTTTTGGGACAGAGAGAGACAGAGCATGAACGGGGGAGGGGCAGAGAGAGAGGGAGACACAGAATCGGAAACAGGCTCCAGGCTCTGAGCCATCAGCCCAGAGCCCGACGCGGGGCTCGAACTCACGGACCGCGAGATCGTGACCTGGCTGAAGTCGGACGCTTAACCGACTGCACCACCCAGGCGCCCCTCAAAATATAATATTTAATTAAATATGAGGGTCACTCATAGAAAAACAAAAGCAATATGGTTTCCATTTATAGAAAAAAAAATTAAAAGCAACATACTTTTTCTCTTTAGGAAAATTCAGGATTATGATTTCCTCTTTAGGGGGAAGAGGTCAATGTATTTAGGAAGAGCTATGTTTGGGGATTATGGGATACTGTGGATGTTTAGCTTTGACCTAGATTTAATGGGTTTATGAGCTTGTTTTGTTACTGCCTTCTATACTGTATATATATATTACCGAAATTGTGTTTGATAAATGTTGATTCAAAATAAAATAATGACAAGAGCAAAAAGGAAAGATAAAGGTAAAATAACAACTTCTATTAATATCTGTCAATTCTTAGCTCACATTCTTTATTTCCATAACCCTTATTAACAACTCACATACTTTATAATCATATATTTGTTTGCTTTTCTCTCATCAGAAAAAAAATCTGTAGCAATCACCTTTTAATATTTTAAAATTGCTGTAACCTCAACCTCAGTATTCTTGATACCTAGCAATAAATGTTCAATAAATGTGTTCAATAAATGTGTAAATTAATAAATAAGTATTAATTATATAAATTAGTGTAATATCTTTAATAGTTGCAACAAAGTGTTGGGTAAATAGAAGGTTTCCTTTGCAACTTTCCCAGATATCATTGTTACTAAATATTTTTATATACCCTTATCACTTCTATATTTATGAAGCTTGCAAAAATGTGTACATTTAAGCAAAGTAAATTTATATAAAATTATAAGCTTTTATAGGATTACAGTTTTATAAAAGCAATACTCATGAGGGCATAGTGCAAATTCAATTTAAAATGCTATCCTCTATAAAAACATGAGGCTCAGTTAAAATTCAAAGACATATAGCTTTTTATAAACTTGTTGGCAAATATTATGTGCAGAGTGACAGATTATGACCTGGTCTACTTAGATTTGGAAAGTTTACTAAGGAAATCCTCATGACATCTATTTAATGTATTTCATCACACAGTCAATAACATTTGGGTTGGAGAACCCAAAAGAAAACAGATAAGAATGAGAATACTTGATACAAAATTTCAGTGAATCTGCCCTTATGCTTAAGAAACAGATAATGTAAACCTTCCTATCATAACCATTTCCTGCTGTCTTTATTGATGCACAATAACACCAACATCAGCTGAAT
The DNA here is from genome assembly GCF_016509475.1 of Prionailurus bengalensis. NCBI lineage: Eukaryota > Metazoa > Chordata > Mammalia > Carnivora > Felidae > Prionailurus > Prionailurus bengalensis. The sequence goes on from NC_057353.1 coordinate 56,895,290, forward strand.
GTTGCACACACATGAGAAATGATGTTTATTTTTGTACACCACTGACTTTTGGAATAGACACAGCAAAAGCTAATTGATACAATGGCTATCTATTGTTTAATTCTCTTAGTATATATCAGTAGTAACTCAATATTTTTCTCTCCCAACAAATAAAGCATGACATAAAACAGGTTGAGTAAAGTTGATGTAATTATAAGTATATATACATAAATTTTCTTTTATTGATTAAAAAGTAAAGAATTTCTAAATTTCAGTACTTAATAATTATTAATAGCAACTTAATTGTGATTAATTATGACTCAAAATTGAATCATTATTTTGATGTCAGTAACTGGAAAAAGCACTCTCTTACACTCAATTACATACACATATGTACACACACACATATATATGATATATATATTATATATCATCTCCTGGGTATTCTAATGTTCTTCTGTGTATTATGTCAATCTCTCTTACTCTGAAAAGCTATAGGAAAGTGTGGGTGACTTTTTCCCTCTCATATAAGAGTCGAGAATCATGTCCCATTTCAGAATTTAATATGGCACTGGGAAACCTTAAGATCTCTTATGTACTCACTACACACCTTGCACACCGTTACTTAGTTTAAATAGGATTTTAGAGCTTACAAAACAATTCTTCAACAACTACTTTAGACACAAATATAGAAGAAGTACATTCATTCCCTTGTATTGAAAGACCCTATATAATAAGATCAGTGATAAATGGAGCAATCTGCTTTTATTGCAGGATTGGGAACTGAAGTGTCGAATTGATGCACACTCCTAGAAGATGTTTTTCTCTATTAATGATATTTCAATTTCCTCTGATCTAAGAGACTCTCAGTTCAAGTTACTGTACAGAATATGTGTGTCTCGAGAGACCTCTTTCAAATTTAGGACTTTGTCACTCTCAATATGTGAGAAATAGAGGCCAGTTTTACAATCACTTATTCATTACTTTGGACCTGCCCTACCATGCCACTATTCTAACTGAAAATATATGTATTTATTTCTTTCTGAAAGAATTAATATAAAATTTTATAAGAAGATTGTGTGTCATATTGTAGAACGTGTAGAGATTTTATATAATGGTAATTCAGAATAACTTCTATGATAAGCATAATTTTAAGTATATTAAGAATATTGATATCTGTATGGTTTTAGTGGTTTAGAATACCTCACTATTTAATACAATACTTTAATGCATGAATTAAGTATATATATAACTATTACTTGGGGGCATACATTTAATTTTATATTTTGGAAATAAATGTATTCTTTAATCCCAAAGAAAGAAATGTATCATCTTTCAGAATTTTTATTATTTTTTAAAAATCTCCCCCTACACACACATACACACCAAAAAATGAAATTAAAAAAAAAGTATTTGTTTCTTGTGATAATTGTTTTGCCTATAAAAACTTGTTTTAAAACCCAAGAATCTTAAATTTGGAGATGACAATATATGTTATCCTTTTATTCTCTAGCTCAGAACTGGGTGAAAGTTTTCAACCAGAGCCCCACCTCCCCCCCACACACATAATGATGCTTTGCCCAAATGCAACACACACCTTTCCTATTGTAGTTATGGCAGATTTGCATAGTTAGCATGGCAATCATCCTGCAGATGACAGTCATTTGTTTTGCGGAAAGGGTGTTTTATCCAAATATCCTCAAAAAATATTTTGGGCTAGTAGCGGAATGTTTCTTATAGGTTATTTGGTAGAAAAATATTGCCATCATCTCTCTTTTATATTATGAAGACATGAATATTAATAACAATTTACATATAAACTTATATATTTAAATTATAATTAATAATTGTATATTAGTTTCATTCACTCATTCAATAAAAAGTTACCATTCAGTATCTGTACAAATTGCTACGTATATGATACTAAACAAAATATAAAAGACCTTGCCCTCTCTGTATTACTACATATCAAATAGCAATCAGTGCTATGGAGAAAAATAAATCAAGGCAAATACCCTCCACCCCAAATCCATGAGGCATATGTTGCAAGACTTCTAATGGATGTCTGAAATCACTGATAGTACTGTATATACTATATATACCTATATATATATACATATATATATATACCTATAGTGTGTGTGTATGTATATATATATATATATATATATATATATATATATATACCAGTTTTTTCTTGTATGTAAATACTTATGATAAAGTTTAATTTATAAATTAGGCACAGTGAAAGATTAACAGCAATAACTGATAATAAAAAAAGCAATTATAACAATATACTGTAATGAGAGTTATGTGAATGTGGTCTCTCTCTTAAAATATTTTAATATACTATATTGACACTTCTTCTTCTAGTGACAATATGAGATGGTAAAATACCCATGTGATGAGATGAAATGAGGTAAATGACCTAGGTATTGTGATGTAGGGTTAGGCTACTCCTGACCCTTTGATAATATGTCAGAAGTAGGATCATCTCCTTCCAGACCCTGGTTGACAGTGGGTAACTGCAACCATGGACAGTGAAAACACAGATCAGGGGAACCACTGTATGACAAGTTGTGCTCAGTATGGGAAGAGGTACAGAATACCCACAAGGGAAGGCCTCACCCATAAGGTGACATATGGGCAAGCATTGAAGGAAGTGAAGAAACCAGGCATGAGGATATCTGGAGAAGGAACCCCGGAGGCAGAGAAAACTCATATACAAATTCCCTGGGCTAGAAGTGAGTTTGATGGATACAGGACTTTCAAGAGAGCCAGTGGTAGAAGTGAAGTTAGTGGAAAAAAAGAGTGGCAGGAAGTGAAGGCAGAAAGAAAGGTGTCAGATCTTACAGAGCTTGAAAGTCATTATAAATGCTGTTTCTTATAAATACATGAAATAAAACCTGAGAATGCATATAGTTTCAGAGACTGACCTTTCAGAAAGTATGTTTCCCAAGTTCACAGAATAGTGGCACAAGGTGGGTTGGTGAATTTCATCCAAAATCTTTTAGGCTGGTTCCCAGCAGGGTGTCACTCTCTCTATTCACTCTCCAAATTTATTTTCCTCAAAAACTTTATTCTCCTTGAATATTAATCAGAATTAATTAAAATTAGTCACAAAGTAATGTTTTTGTGTGAAACAGAGAGAGAAAATGAGAAGTATGTGAAGATAGGAAATTACTTGGAGCTGAGACCATTATTAATTAATCTCCTTTCATAATTTTATCATGAACTCTATGGTACAAATTACATAAGTCAGAAGTAGATAGATAGATAGATAGAGATATATTCTACTGGCAACAAATATAAATGGTCTTCTCAAATAAAGCCCATTTATGAACTGAGTTGGAGAACAGGCATCCATTTTGCTGAGTCTCCGCGCACTACTGCTGGCCTCTAGAAGATGCAGTTTACTTCAGATATGACATGCTACAACTTCCAACCATTTTTTCAATGACAATAAAGAAGCTCTACAATTAACTTTTAGTTCTTATATAAACTTTTCTTGGTAAATTCTACCATCTCTTCTATGATTGGAGGTGTTCCAGTAGGTGACAAATGAAGACAATATAGTGAAATAATACTATTTATTTGCCTTAGATTCTGCCCATTGAACTTTTAGAACTGCATATGCACCCTGGCACCTCAGTATGCTCCATTCATTGCTACACTGCAGTGGGGTAAATGTGTTAGGGTTGTTGTGAAACTATTTGTTACCGTCCATTCTCAATCCCAGTTAGCAATCTACAGAAATAATGCTTATTTTATTTCACCTATACACTTATAAATCCTTGTTACTATCCTTTTTGGTTGATTCTGAAGAGCTTTCCATTTTTTATAAAAAGTCAAGTACTCTGCTCTTCATGCTATCATGTTGCCTACACTGAAACAACTCTGTCAGTGATTCTCCATTGTTCTTTGATCTTTTCCTGTCCCTTTTATATCATCTTCTGCTCATCCTATAAATCTGTTCAAACTCCCCCATCCAAGATAAAAAAAATAATTTAAAGTCTGGTACAGTCTTAGTCTTTCATTACTACCATATTTTAAATTTGTTTTTTAGTATAAAGAAATGACGTTCTTGTTTCTCCTTCCCTACTGCCCCAGTTAGTAGGTAAAATTTCTCTGGCAATGAGCTCCATGAAGGTAAAATCAATGGGAGATTATTGTTCTTATTTCTTGCTCTCTAAACGTTTTGAGTAGCATATAATTTTCTGCTATATAGGGTTTACATGAATCTAACTATCGTGCTTAAAACTTCATTTCCTCATGAAATTCTTAACATCTTTGCATGTCATATGAACTTTTTCTTAAGTTTCCTACTGTCTTTTTGAGTGCCCTCAAACCTGTTAGCAGAAATTTCTTTTTTCTCCCATCTCTTAAAAATTAGCATTCCTCATGGCTCTGGAAAATGTCACTGCTCTTCTGACTTTCAGATATGCTCTCCAGATAAGATCATCCACTTTCAAAATCTTAACAATCACTTTATGATGATGTCTCCCTTATTTATCTCTAAAATTGACTTACTTCATGGGTTTTAGACACAAAACCCCAGCAGGCATCTTTATTTCAATAAAGAGAAAGGAGAGAAGAAGGCCGAATAGAAGGAAGAGTGAAGAAAAATAGCTGAAATTTATTAACATATAAAACTTTATTTAATATTTAGTCTAACATGCATTACCATATTTAGTCTTCACAAAACCCTTGACTGAGGCACAAATATAATTATATTAAACCTCACATATGAGAATACTAAGGCCTAGGCAGGTTAAATAATATTCCCATGATCTTATAGCCAATAAAGAAAAAGAATGAGAACCTATGTATGTATAACAAAGTTAGCGTTCTAGACTCTATTCAAGAGTTGCTTCTACAAGTGTGTCATATGCATCACATCCAAACCATTTCTACCTTCTATTCCTGTATTGTCTCTTCTTGTACACATTGATTATACGGATGCATCTATATCTACTCAAGCCATAAAATTTGTCACTCTTCCAGAACTATAATGACCAGGCTCTGTCAATCTCCTCCATTTCAGCTCCCATTGCTCCCTAACATGTGCCCTAACTAGTAATAATATGGAACAGCTTGTATGTCTTCACTGTTGCATGGTCTTTCAATTCTCTGTGATTTTGCTTATTTTGTATCCTCTGCTACAACACAGTCTGTCCCCTTTTTATCTAATTTCCACATATCCCTTATGACTCACATCAAGGTTTCTATACTCCATATATGGTTTCTTAAAACCAAAGCCACCACAACTCCAAAAGGTACCATTCACTTAGAGTAGATTTGTTGTTGCAACAAACTGTTAGCAGATGGTTATAAAGTATAATTAAACTTAATTAACAAAGATGCCTTTTCCCCTAATTTGTACAAAATCTTACAAATTGGCTTACTTAAACTTTAAAATTTGGGTAAATGTCCCATATTATGTAAGACCTGGAACTTACATAAATGATTAGTTGCCAACTCAACTGCAAATTCTAGCCTCTTTCTTTCTGCTAGAAAGACCTCACATCACTTTCTATGGGCTCTAATACCAAATATGTACATATGTAGCCTTGTTTGCTGCATCTAGACAATGGGCATGTGACTCAGTATTAACTGTAAGGACCTGAGAGAATGTCTGCTGAGAGTAAGTGAAAAAGATTTTACTCCTCAGTATAAAGAGAGAAACATAAGGAAGTGCACTTTCTCCAAATGCTTCATGTATTATTTGCTTTGCTGCCATAACAATGTACCAGACACTGGGTAGTTTAAACAACAGAAATTTATTTTCTTACTGTTCTGGAGGAGGCTAGAAGATTATGGTCAAGATGCCAGCAGGGTTGGTTTCCTCTAAGGTCTCTCAGCTAGGCTTACAGATGGCTATCCTCTTGCTGTCATTTCACATGATTGTCCCTCTGTGCACATGTACCCTGCTATCTGTGTGTCCAAATTCCATCTTTTTCTCAGGAGACCAGTCAAACTGGATTAGGGACCATTCTAATAGTCTCTTGTTGACTTATTATCTCTTTAATGACCCATCTCCAAATATAGTCACATTCTAAAGTACTGAAGCTTAAGACTTCAACATATGAATTTGGGAGTGAGGGACACAATTCATACCATAATACTCCTCAAGCATTCATTATCTTGTACTTTGCCACATAATGTGATATTTTACACAACAACAGCCATCTAAGGGAAAAGACAAAAATATCCCAGAGAAGGCAACCCAGAGCCCTAATATCATTGATCTGCTGTATTCGCCAGCCTTGGAACCCTTTGACTTCCAAGTTTTTTTAGATTAACAAATGTACTTATATTTTAAAATAGTTTTAGTTTTATATCTTTCAGCTTGAACCCCAAAATATTTAACTGATACACTAATATAGCATTTATATATTACAATAATCAATAAAATTGACTCTAACTCCAGTAATATTGCATATATTATCATCTCTCTACTACTCATCACAGTGCCTAACACTTAATAAAAATTTATGAAACTGAATGCATGCACCCACAATCACACACAAATTTCCCTCTCCTGAACCTTGGATCTCTCTGGAAAAGTCTCCATTGAGTGACCTTTCCCTGCAACCACTAGAGAAATTCCTTTTATATTTCTTCTCCAATTCTACTGGTATCTCTGTCTTTCCACATTTCGACTTTCCTTTGCTCCCTAATTATTTGTTCCTACAAGAAGTCATGAATCAATACAGACTTTATATTTTCAGAAATAATATTTATTAGTTGATACTTTATTATATAAAATATATGATCCAGTTGATAGTTCTGCAGTTACTATATTTTTTTGTTCATTTAAAAGTTTAAAGTTGAAAAAAATAATGATTTCTTGGAATCAGTAAGCACCTCTAGTGCATTCATCTGTATTCTGACACAGGCTCAGTTCCTCATTTAACTAAATTTGATTTTTATCAGATCAAATGCTATATTCACTTTAATATTAACTTTTATGGCTTTCAAATCAGAGTTAGAGGCACACTGACTCTTATAAATGTGTAATACATCATAACTTATGACAATAATCTATAATTTGAACATTCGATTTTTAAATATTCTCAATTTCTGAAAGGACATACTGAAATATGGGTAGCTTCATCAAATGAAAACTAATACTGCTTATTCTTTTGGTTTCACAGGAAAAAAATCCTTGAGTCTGACATATATTTCATGCTCCTCTAATCCATTCCTATGGGACCTCAAACTCCCTGAGTAACCATAGAAGATCTGAATTGACGTATATTTCTGATGGAACTATGTCTTTTGCTACTTGCTCTTGACAGGTATGGTAATGACTAGTTTCAGTTATCCATAGCCAAAGAGAAACAGAACTAAAGTTGTTCACTGATACCTTGAATAAACAAAACTGCTTACTGTCATTCTTTCTTTGCCCTATTATTTGAAAACTCCAACTTTTCCAATTCATTTCTAAGGCTTGAGGTTTGCATTAAATGGAAATTTTAAAAAATCTGTCAAGATGGCTTCATGTAAAATACAAGGGTCTTATCCATATCTGTTGCTATAGTGAAATAAAACTATAAGCATTAAACTCTTTCATGGACTGGCAATTTGCACATGGTGCCATATTAGTCAGTTAAAGCTATCCGTATCTTCTAAAGCATAAGAATACAAGATAACAATAATACTAAATGAATATTTAGATATTAAGATATTGAGACTACATGAATAATCAAACATATAAGGAGTTAGGGGAGTTGTTGTTAGAAAGGAATAAACATCTTTCTTCTAATTAGTCATTAGGTTAACTAGGAAATGTGGAAATCAGGGTGTTAAAGTCATGTTTTCTGGAATGTTCTCAATGAGTTTTTTTAAGGAGAGTTCTTAAAATTCTCTTCTAATAATAGGTAATTTTTCTCTAGGGTAATGATAGTTATTTCTAAAAAGTTATAATACATTTTGTAAGATTCTCCATAGGAGCCTGCTTTTGGATTCTGTATTATATCTTTGTGCAAATGGGTCTGTTTTTTATTGTATGCATTTATGGCTTACTGAATATGACTAAGCAGTAGGATCAATTTTTCTTATATATCAAGGCAAGTAAAATATCATCCTTAAGGTAGAGTTTTCCCAACTTACTTCACTGAATTGAACTCAGAGAGATAATATGTACAATGTTCTCCATGAAAGATTTTATATATTTTTAGTTAGATTTTAAGGCTATATGTGGTTTGTAGACATGCCAAGTAGAAGGAAAAATACTCAGTTTAAAAGTGAGAACTTTCATACAATTTATCTTTACACAATTGTCTCAAAAAAAAAAAAAGGTTTTGGTTCCAAACATGAGAAAATGAGCAATCATTGCAATACCTTCCCAAGGAGCGGGGTCCATCTACTTTCCGAAGTCAAGAATAAACAAATTCTAGAGATTACTTGCCAGTAGAATCCAGAGGGTGATATAGAATTGTTGAAAATACAAGTCTCTATATTGGAGGTTTTTTTGTGAGGTGACATTGTAATTTTATAAAGCCATTAGGCAATTGTGAAGTATCCCAAACAGACCTTAAGATAGTAAAAATACATATAATTTGAAATAAAATCCAGAAAGGTTATCATGTTTAAAAACAGTGTTTCTCATTTGTGATAATATTGGTCAATGTTTGATCCTGGATGCCATTTACTTCTTAGTTCCTGGAGTCTAGAGGATTGTAAAAATAGCTACTGACTCTACTTGTTTGCTTTGACAAAACAATCCACCATATAGAAACTAACACAGCATTAATAAATGAGCAACAGATATTTTAATAAATGAGCAACAGATATACAGAATGTGTCATTTCAAAGAGGGATGATTCATGACAGGGAAGATGACTGGCACAATAACACAGTAGCTACATTTTCCATACTGAGCATAAACAGGATCAAAATGAAAGGGAAAAAAGGAAAGGAAGAAAATGAATTCTTAATTGTCATTTATTGTAGGTAGAAGTCAATAGTCAATATAGACACTTAAGAAGTTATATGGCTATAAAATGGAAATGAATAGGCCCTATTTGGAAGGTTGACTAAATCCAAATGATCTATTTTCTTCTCGTACAATAGTTTCCTTCAGTGTCATATCTACCCATCCCCCTAAAGTATCTTTAGGGGAAGCCACCCAGACCTTATGAAATCTTAAAACTGCTGAGATTGGTCTTTTTTTCCCTTAACACAAACGGGAAGCTTAAAATCTGTTTAATTTTGTTCTTGAGAAACTTTTGAAATTAATGATAGGTTTAAATGCCTAATGGTTAAGCTATATCTCTAAATAAAATCTGGGTTGTAATTCTTGATCAGACATGCATCTAATAATAATATACACATGATAAAATATGCATTCTATGTATACTTAAAATGAAAGGAGGCTCACTGATTCTTTTAGGTAGGTAATCATAATGGCTTCTCCAATGAAATATGTGGCTTCAGGAGAAACAACCATAAGGATATGATGAAGGTAGGGAGCTAAGATAGCAGAGTAGTAGGAAAACCCTAGGCTTTCCTTGTCTCTTAAACACAGCTAGATAAATATCAAATTATTCTGAACATTCAAGAAGTCAATCTGAGGACTGACAGAACAAACTGCACAACTAGAGGGAGAGAGGAGGCCACATCATTGAAGGTAGGAGGTGTAGAGATATGATTTGGGGAAAAATAGGATAATGCGGTGTAATGGAGGGGAGGGAGCCCTGATCATAGAGAGAGGGAGAGAGAAAGAGAAACAAGAGTGTGAGGGAGGTGGGGGGTAGAGAGAGAAAGAGAGAGAGAGAGAGAGAGAGAGAGAGAGAGAGAGAGAGAGAAGCACACAGAAGATCACACAAGTAAAACAATTACCCAATGCCACTGACTAGAGAAACAAGAGGGGCTGATTATTGTGAGTTTTTACAAGCAGCAGAGCTCAAAGACTGGAGTTTTAGAAGTCCACGTGGTGGCTGGTGTTGAGCCTAGCGGGCACTATGGTGCTCCTATGGAGAAAGAGGACAGAAGCCTAAGAACAGATGGTTTGACCTGAGGATCCCCTGGGACACACTGGGAGAGACAGTTCCATCTTATTGGAGTAGCATCTGGGAGAGGTGGCATTGCTTCTCTGGGAACAAAAGAGCCAGCAGGCACCATTATGCTCCTCCATAGGAGGCACAGAGACACTTGCTGAGGTCAGCTAACTTGAACACTGGCGTTTTGCTATGCTTTACTCCAAACTCTAAGTTCCTGCTCATTGGTGCGACTGCCCTTCTGGGACAAACCTGCACCATTCCCAGCACAGTGAGACCCTCCCCCAGAGGAACAGCACAGGTATGCATCATGCCAGGTCCCTAAAATTTGGAGTTTTAAATTCATCTGGTCTGCCTGGGGTAAAACACAGGTGCAGTGCACTGTCTGGTGGGCAGATGGCCCAGACACAGACAGGCTGAAGACAGAGATCTGAGGAATACCTGGGACATACAAAGGGAGATAGTTCATTGTTCTGTGATGGCTTCCTGGACAGCAATGGGTACAAACTCCCCTCACTGGGGATGAGGGAGAGGGCTGGTGCCATTTGTCTCCCCTGCCCCTCAGCATAAACTAACTTCAGTAAGCACATAGTGCCAACAGTGATGGATAAATGACTTGCACCAAGCCCCATTCCCCTACACATTGAAGATGCTTCTTTTCTAGGGCAAGTATGCCTGATAACCAGAACAGCTGACCCCTCCTGCAGGGGACCACCACAAACCCCCTGCACGCACCAAGTCTGTTGACCATAATGTGCTGCAAAGCTTCAGCTCTAGTGAAAATAGCAATCAGGTCTCTTTTAACAAGCAGACCAGAGCACACTTAATTAAAACTCACCACACTCTGGCCAAGATCCAAACACTGCCCACTGCAGATAAGGAGAAATTCTGCAGAGGACTGACCTGAGGGAGAGAGCAGCCAAAACACAACAATAGAGTGCACATAGCATAGACCAGGTAAACTTCCTGAAGCACCAGGTGTATGAAAATATATGACCTCTTCTTAATAAAGGCATTACTCTCAGGAGCAGGAAACATAACAGGCTTTCCTAAAACACAGGAGAAGACAGAGACCTAGATAAAATGCCAACACAAAGGAATTCATCCCCCCAAAAAAGAACAAGAAAAGGTCACAGCCATGGATCTAATCAAAACAGATATACATATCCTTCTTGATCCAGGATTTAAAAGAACAATCATAATGATACTAGCTTGGCTTGAGAAAAGCATAGAAGACACCAGAGAGTTCCTTACTGCAGAGATAAAAGACCTAAAAACTAGTCAGGTCTAAATAAAAAATGCTATAACCAAGATGTGAAACCAACTCACTGTAATGATCACAAGGATGGAAGAAGCAAAGGAATAATAAGTGATATAGAAGATAAAATTATGGAATATAATGAAGCTGAAAAGAAAATAGGAAAATATTGGATCACAAATGTAGAATTATGGACCTCAGAGACTCCATTAAACATAATAGCATTCATATCATAGGAGTCCTAGTAGAAAAGTGGGCAAAAGGGGCAGAAGGTTTATTTGAACAAATTATAGCTGAAACCTTCCCTAATCTATAGAAAGAAAAAGACATCCAAATCCAGGAGGCACAGAGACTCCCATCAAAATTAACAAAAGTAGGCCAACTCCAAGGCATATCTTAGTAAAATTTGCAAAATATAGAGATAAGGACAAAATCAAAAATCAGCAAAATAAAATAAGTCCCTAAGTTACAAAGAAAGATAAATAAGGTTAGCAACAGACCTATCCACAGATACTTGGCAGGCAAGGAGGGAATGCATGATATATTCAACTGGGAATATATGCTGAATGGGAAAAATATGCAGCCAAGAATACTCTACCCAGCAAGCCTGCCCTTCAAAATAAGAGAGATAAAGAGTTACCCAGACAAATAAAAACTAAAGGAGTTTGTGACCCCTAAACTTCCCAACAAGATATATCAAAAAGGACTCTTTGAGTTGGAAAAAAAGACCAAAGTGACAAAGACTAAAGAGAAATAAAGAAAATCTCCAGAAACAACAACTTAACAAGTAATACAATGACACTAAATTCATATCTATCAGTAATCACTCTGAATGTAATTGAACTAAATGCTTTAATGAAAAGACATAGGGTATCAAATAGATTAAACACACACATACACACACACACACACACACACACACACACACAAACCAAAAAAAACCAAGACCCATCTATATGCTGCCTACAAGAGACTCATTTTAGACCTAAACATACTTGCAGATTGAAAGTGAAGTGATAGGGAACGACTTATTGTTTTAATGGATGTCAAAAGAAATCTGGAGTAGTTATACTTATATCAGATAAACTAGATTTTAAACCAAAGATTGTAACAAAGGTAAAGAAGGGTACTATATCATAATAAAAGGGTCTACCCAACAAGAATTTCTAACAACTGTAAATATTTATGCCCCAACTTGAAACACCCAAATATATAAAACAATCACAAATATAATGAAACCAATTGATAATAATACTGTAATAGTAGGGGACTTTAACACCCTACTTACATCAATGGAGAGATCATCTAACCAAAAGTCAACAAGGAAACAATGGCTCTGAATGACACTGTGGACTAGATGGATTTAACATATATATACAGAATATTTCATCCTCAAGCAGCAGAATATACTCTTTTTGAGTGCATATGGGACATTCTCCAGAATAGATTTCATTCTGGATCACAAATCATGCCTCAACAAGTACAAAAAGATTGAAATGATATCATGCATATTTTCCAACCACAATGCTATGAAATTTGAAGTCAACCACAAGAAAAAAAATTGGGAAAACCCATAAATACATGGAAGTTAAAGAATATCCTACTAAAGAAGTATTAGGTAACCAGGAAATAATAAAATACATGGAAATAAATAATAGTAAAAACACTGTATTCCAAAACCTTTGGGATGCATCAAAAGCAATCATAAGAGGGACGTTTATAGCAATTCAGGCCTACCTCGAGTAGTAAGAAAACTCTCAAATACACAGCTTAACCTTACACCTAAGGAACCTAGAAAAAGAATAACAAATGAAGTCTAAAGCCAACAGCAGAAGGGAAAAAATAAAGATTAGAACAGAAATAAATGATACAGAAGCAAACAATAGAAGAGATCAGTTAAAACAGGAGCTGGTTCTTTGAAATAATTAACATAATTAATAACCCCCTAGCTATATTTATCAAAAAGAAAATTAAAAGGACCCAAATAAATAAAATCACAAATGACACAGGATAGATCACAATCAACACCACAGAAATACAAACAACTATAAGAGAATATTACTGGCATAATCTAAATTATATGCAACAAATTCGGCAAGCTAGAAGAAATGGATAAAATCCTAGAAATAGAACAACTCCAAAACTGAAACAGAAAAAAAAATAAAAAACTTGATAACCTACTGATAACCTACAGTTAGTAGGTTAACTGTGATAACCTACTGAATTATCAGTAGGTTATCTGATAACCTACAATGAAATTGTACATTTCATTGTACAATGAAAGACTGATAACCTACAATGAAATTAAATCAGCAACCAAAAATCTCCCAACAAATGAAAGTGCAGGGCCAGATGGCTTCCCTGGGGAATTCTACCAAACATTTATTTTAAAAACAAAATTATTTATTTATTTTGAGAGAGAGAGAGCATGCGCACAAGTGCCTGAGTAGGGAAGGGGCAGAGAGAGAATGTGCGTGCGCCCAAGAGAGAATCCCAAGCAAGCTCCTCACCATCAACATGGAGCCTGATGCATGGCTCGACGTGGGGCTCAAACCCACAAATCATGAGATTGTGACCTGAGCAGAAACCAAGAGTTAGATGCTCAACTGACTGAGCCACCTAGGCATCTACTAAACATTTTTTTTTAAAAAGGTAATATCTATTCCTCTCACACTGTTCAAAAAATAGAAATAGAAGGAAAACTTCCAAACTCATTTGAGGAGGCCAGCATTACCTTGGTTCCAAAACCAGAGGAAGACCCCACTAAAAAGGAGAATTACAGGCCAAAACCCCTAATGATCATGGATACAAAAATTCTCAACAAGATCACTGAATCCAATAGTACATTAAAATTGAATCCTACAGTACAATAAAAAGAATCATTCAGCATGATCAAGTGGAATTTATTCCTGGGTTCAAGTGTGGTTCAATATTAGCAAATCATTCAACATGATACACCACATTAATAACAGAAAGGGTAAGAAGCAGATGATATTGTCAATAGATGGCAGAAGAGACTTTTGACAAAATACAGCATACATTCTTAATAATAATAATAAAAAAAAAACCTCAACAAAGTAGGGACAGAGGGAACATACCTCAACATCATAAAGGACATATACCAAAGACCTACAGCTAATATCCTAAATGGGGAAAAACTGAGAGCTTAACCTCTATGGTCAGAAACAAAACAGGGATGTCCACTCTCACCATTGTTATTTGAAATAGTTCAAGAAGTCCTAGCCTCAACAATCAGACAACAAAAAGAAATAAAAGTTATCCATATCAGCAAGGAGGAAGTCAAACTTTCACTATTCACAGAGGAAATGATACTCTATTTAGAAAACTAAAAGACTCCACCAAAAATTCGTAGAACTGATACATGAATTCAGTAAAGTTGCAGGATACAATATCATCATACAGAAATCAGTTGCATTCTATAAACCAATAATGAAGCAGTAGAAAAAGAAATCAAGAAATTGAACCCATTTACAATAGTACCTAAAACTATAACATACCTAGGAATACATCTAACCAAAGAGGTAAAATATATGTACCCTGAAAACTATAGAACACTTATAAAACAAATTGAAGATGACACAAAGAAATGGATAAACATTCCATGCTCATGGATTAGAAGAACAAATATTGTTAAAATGTCTATACTGCCCAAAGCAATCTATACATAACGGCAATCCCTATCAAAATAACAGCAGTATGTTTTATAGAGCCAGAACAAACAATCCTAAAACTTGTATGGAACCTCAAATAACATCAATTTACTGGGAAATCCCCAATTTTTATCTGCATCCTAGGCTTCTTATTTCAACTCCAGTTTCATTTATCCAAAAGCCTATCCAATATCTCCAACACCGCTTGGACAACAAATACATTTCAAACTTCACATGTCAATATCAAAAGCTTATTGTTCCTTCCAAAGTCTTTTTTTTTCTTCTTCAATCTTCCTCTGTTTAGTCCATGGCAGCAGCATCCTTTCAGGTCCTCAAGCCTCAGTCATTAGTGACCCCTCTCTTCTTCACACTCACTGTAAAATCCATCACAAAGGACTCTACTAGAATACTTTAAAAATACTTTGGATATCTCATAATTTTTTTACTATTAACTGCTACCACATTGTACTAATGTAACATCAAATAACTTGCATTATTGCAATAAGTTCCCTGCTTCTGTTATTGCATCTGTAAAATCTTTTCTCATCACAGCAGAGTGATCGTTTTATGATGTAATTCAAGTCCTGGCACTCTTCAGTTTGAAACGTTCCAATGGCTTTCTCCTTCACTAAGTAAATGCCAAATTCGAAACTATTGCATAGAAGGCTATATATATGAACTGAAACTGCCACCTCTCTAATTTCTGTCACTATTTTCCCTGTCACTCACTCCATTCTAGCCACACTGGCTACCTTTTTAAAAAAAAAATATGTGAGTCTTGTATATTCTAGCTTTTTTTTTGAATACCTAAGTCATGATCAAGGCCACTGCTTTGAATACATAGAAAGCTCCTCCATCAGTGTTCACATGCATTGCATCCTCACTGATTTCATGTCTAGTGGGCTTCTTTGAGCACATTAGATAAAATGTGAAGAACCTCCTTTCATTTTCAGCACTTCTCAGAGTCCTCCATTATACCTACCAGCATCTCATATAATGTGTAGCCCTTTCCGCCTCAATTATTTGTCTCCACCACTAGACTGAGCATAGGTATTTGAAACTCTTAGGTTCATTGTTATCCTCAGGACATGGTGCAATATTTGACACACAGTAAATATTTAATAAAAATGAGTAGATGAAGTTGCTGAATTTGAAATATATCATTCAGAGAGAGCAAAATAAGCATGGACTTACAGAAAAGAGAGGTGTATATGAAAATTCTGAGAAATTAAACAGAGTTTTCAATTGATTGAACTCATCATCAGAGCTTTGTTTTATCTGTATGGCACTGTGTTCAAATTATGAGAACATTTTATCTTACAAATAGTAATTTCATACACTTTGGCTTATTATATTATTTCAGTGTTTGGGGTTAATTACTACTAATAATATTATATGTACATTTATAGTCCATAGCATATCTACCATGTGTCAGGAATTGTACTAAACATTCCTTACTCACCACTTCAAAATCCTCTTATTCCGAACTCTTACTCCCGCCATGCCTGAAGCAACCAGTTTCAGGCAGAAACTGGTTTTGCGTGGGGTGTTAAGGAAATTATGTGCATTCATGCAAGTACAAGGTGAGGTGAGGGAGTGAACACTGGAGAGAAAGTCCATGGTCAGTAAGGAATTAGAACTGATGGATATGGGTTTCATCCTTTTGTTCTCTGGGTAATAAACGCTAAAATGCATTTAATAAGGGTTCTCAGAATGTACCAATGCAAGCAAACACCAGTGACCCATGGCAGTAGTGAACTCAGAAGTGCACTCTTGTTTTGGTGATCTCCTTTGTTTCACTTCCCTGTCTTGCATTTCTGCTTCATGCATTCAAGAATTCATTTCAGTTCCTGCCTGGAGGGAGCTCAAGTCTGGAACTGTATTAAAGATTTCTAAATACTTTAATTATATTCCTTTGGAAACTTACTATTAGGTATTATTACAACTTCCATTTTTCAAAGGAAGAAAATGAGGCTCACTTAATTAGCATATCTTGCAAAGATAAAAGAGTCAGAATTGAAGTCATTCTTGTCTGACTGTAAATCCATGTTCTCCCGATGGAGTAGAAAGACTGAAACTAGTGAGTTAATAGGACTCAGAACTCATGATGCTTTTTAAATTAAAAAATTAAATTAAAATGTAAAATGGATAGGATACAAAGTTCATAATGTGCAAAAAATAATATTACAGGATAATTCATAAAAAAAAACTTCAAAAGAAAATATATAGTAGTCTTGTATTTTATTATAAGGTACCATAACAAAAATGTAATGTCTTACCTGTGTTAACTTGTGAACATGTGATAGATATTTTCTTTGCTTTGTCTGTCTCTGACTTGCAATGTATTCCTGGGAGGCTCATCCGTTATGAACAGCCAACCAGGCTCCTTTGCCTTTCTGGTTACAATTTCAGCTAGTGGGAGGAATTAGTAGAACATAGGACGGGCTAGAGTATGGCCAGTGTATGTACTGCCTAGGTTTCCTTCATTGCTTCTAGGGAATATTGCAACTGTTGTACATAGTTCTTTTTGACTCGTGGGACGCTCTCTTACCCCTTGTTCATTCAGGGTCATTAGTCCTTGGGTACTACACACCTCTCTTTAATGATTTTCTTAACTTCACCCACAAGTTTATAATTAGCTTCTTTATTAAATTCTTCTTAATTATCCCATTTTTGAATATGCCATCTGTTTCCTCCCGGGATTCTAGATCATACAAGAGATAACAAAAATGATCAAAAAATATAATATTCTTAAGCAAGAAGTGGTTAAAAGTAATTAGGGACAGGTTGTCCATCAGGGAGGGGGAAAGATACAGTAATTATTGGGGAGATTGGTAGCTACACATCAAAGAGGAGGAAAAAAAATATGCATTATTTACGGACCAGAGGAGACTCCTACAGTGTAAACTTAGGAATGGAAAAAATTATAAACTAAATAACTTACTAAAAGTGTTTGGTATGTATGTTTTGTAAAACAAATACATGATCCAACTTTCAATGGTATTGGTCATTACTGGACAGAATGTTCACTATAGTGGCTCCCATACTCAAGAAAATGTCAACCATGACCTGTGGATTATATTGATTATATCCTTGATGTAAACTGGCATAGGCTTTAACCTCAGAGATGTTTACTGTAAGTTGTATGGTTTAGAATTCAAAATCACGTTTACAGAAAAAAATATTCTTCTTAGTACATATAGGTTTTTATTAAAAAGATTCAATTCTACATAGACTTCCCATAAAATTGGAATCTAAAGTTAAATTTTATGGATATAAATCCATGAAATCTAATCTTAATAAAGAAATTTTCAGAAACTGCTTCAGGACTAGAGATTTATATAGCTGTAGAATAGAAGATTAATGTAGTAGAAAGTCTGAAGTACGCTTACTGCATTTCCTTCGGTTTTTAGATTTGGTTTTCAGCCTATTACCTGGCAATTTTGTATTATCTCTCTTCAAATTTCTCTTCTTCTATTATTTTCACCTTAAAATGGTAACTGTTTTAGTCCTTATTTTTCTTTAGTAATAAATAAGTCTCTCCATAACTTTTAAAACTGGTGTAAGCTTCAAAATATGAGACTTTCTGATTGTGGTCTCTCCTAATTCTTATTAGAAAGAGCCCTTGCTCACAAGAAGATAGGAAAGTTTCCACTTTGGCATTTTAGATAAGCATGTTTCATATGACCCAGATGAATCCTTGTAAGCATAACCAGAGCAACACAATAGATTGAATAGTACATCCACTGCTCCTGCCTGTTATCTGAATCTCCTTAACATTTTGTTGTTACTGTCTTGATGAGTCCTCCTTTTTTGCACTATGCTTCTTTATTTTTATACTTTGTAAAGAAAATTGAACAGAATTTTCCCCTAGATAATGTAGTTTTAAATGATTCTGTACTGAAAATTGTAATATACCTAAAGAAACATACGCAGAATGACATATCTCAGAAGGAATACCTATATTACTTTCCCTGGGAGCAAGAAATAGAATATTTCTAGTATTCTCCCAAACCTTTTTTCTTCCTTCCACTTGCTATTTCCTCTCTCCCTTACTAAAATATTAGAGTCAATATACATTTTGGACTGATCATTCCTCCCTTTCCTTTTAAATTCTTCTCTCTAAACTTGTATAACTAATCACATAGTGATGTTTCATACATCTTTATTTTAGGGGGAACATCATACAGGATATATTCTTAGTTCATGGTTTTTTGCTCAATATTATTTTACTAGATTCATGCATGCCATTGAATATAGTTATAGGGAGTTCATTTCCATGGCTATATGATATTTCATGTTTGAATTTATTCTATTTTTAATATATAATGCCAACATTTTCCCCCCAAATGATGGCTTCAATATTCAGTCTCACAAGCAGTATGGAAAAGCATCTCCTTTACAGTTGGTCCTGGGATAGAATTTATAAATGAGATGAACTCATGTATGCATTGGCAGGTAGAAGTAAAGCATAAATCACTATTCTGGGGAAATTATGGCAGTTCTTCCAATTATCCAGTGATAGTCTTTTATCCCTATACTATCCAGCTCTTATACATTTGGGTAAGCCATCATTTCTATATTGGCTACCTAAATCATTTTATACAGTTCACTGTATTGATGCCAGACCTGAAAATTAAGCTATTATGTTGCATAGACTGACAAGGATAGTAGATATAAAAAAGAAAGAAAAGAGCACTTGTGAAATAGTAACAAGAAAAATGAAAGAGTTGGTGGCTAATTAGGCATGATAAACTAAAGAAAGGGAATGTTTGTTACCAGTGATTCTGGGTTCCCAGATTAAGTGACAGAATGTGATGCCATCATAACCAGAGAGAAGTCGAGGGAGTGTCTTATGTTGAGGATGGCATATTCAGATTGAACATTTTTAAGAATGTTAAAGGGAAGCAGGAAACAGGAGAAAATGAACAATAAACATTGAGAATATGGGAGCTGGTTGAGATTACCAGTGAATTTGGGGAGCACTTTGAAGGTTATCATGCTTCTCAGAGAGATCACTACCTCACAGTTAAATAGAAACAGTCAAAATAACCCTTTATATACCAAATATGTACACAGATTTGTATAGCACGCATCAAATATTGTAGCTGATATTATATTGCAACCCTTGTAGTCAGGCAATTTCGTGATTTGTTGCACTCTATGACATCAGTATGTATCACATAGCTGTGCTGTCTTAAACCTTAGATTGACAACTTCTTGAGTGCGGACATGAAAATTTATGTATTGTTAGCTTCCTAACAGTATCCAGTACATAGTTAATATTTCTCAAATATCTGCTTAGTTAAAGAAGGAAACAATAGATGAATAAGGGAGAGGTAGATAAATGTGGTAGCATCATTATTCTGTGTGTAACTGAATAAACAAATCTTTCCAATTTATATAAAATATATGGGAGTGAGTTGTCAAAGAGATTGCCTTGCTCTTTGGAGCTTGAGGTCAAAAGCATTGTCAACTGAAATGTCCTGGGGATCGGAGATGAAAGTGATCAGAGACCACTGATGTGAGATGGAGCAAATACTTTTAGGTAAACCCAGATCACGCTGTCATGATAGTAAGGTTTAGAGGCTGCTGGTGGTTGTGTTCCATCATTAACCTAACCAAAAAATTTAAAAAAAAAAACAAAAAAAACAGAAAAGACCGTTTGGAAAGAATAAAAGAGGCAAAAATTCAAGGAACAACAGACAAGAGTGAGAAAAAATGATCAGCCTGCCATACCACAGACCTCTGTTTCTGTTCTCGACACCCAACTTCATCTCTGATCATTGTTAACACCTTGTGAAAAGAGTGTTACGTCTGGAATTTAAACCCTGCAATTGAGTCCCCATTCTGTAATTTATCAGTAATTATTTTTGTTTTCTTCAAATTCCTATATGTCAAAGACAGAGAATAATGCCGATATCATAGAACTGTTTTTAAACCTAAAAAAAACCAATAAGAATATTTTTAAATTATAGTTTCTGTAAAAAGGAAAGTTGTAACTATTTTATGATAATGTTAATTTACCCCAGAATGTGACAGTACTTCAATAATTCAAATACAGCGAGACTGATTATAAATTAAGAAAAAATAAGGTGCTAAGCACTATTTGATTGGATTCAGACTGAGGCAAGAGAAGGCAAAGAAATTAAGGAGAAGACAAAAAGAATACAGTTCTTGACTTGGCAATATTACAAGATTCTGGTTAACAAAGGGTTGTACAGGGATTCCTACTTACTGATCTAATACCATTTTTTTGCAACTTTACTTAGAAGCACGATTTATAGATGATTACCCTGCCTCAAGGAATAAAGATTACATTCCCCAGCCTCCTTTCTTACAGTGGTGGCGAAGAGATATAAACAAAATTTGTTAGGAAATAAAACTTAACACATTTGAGGTGTTCCTTCATCCCTCCTTCCTATAGGCTGAAATGCAAATGCAACAGAAGGAATGCTGGCAGCCATCTTGGGTGATGACATCAATAAGAAAATGAAAATTAGGGTTAAGGATGCTAGACTAGACACAGAAAAACACAGCACCCTCGTGATTATGGAGTCACCAAATCAACAGAAAAACAGTTACCTCTGGACTTCTTCGATGGGAGAGATAAATAAGCTTCTATTCACTTAAACTACTGTAACCATTATTTTATTAACAAACTTAACACTGATGCTATAGCATGTTATATCCAAATGCCCAAAGATTGATTAGTACTGCACGTTCTAAAATCTAAAATCTACATAACTTAGATCAGATTACTGCCACTTAACCAGTCAACTTTATAAACGGAGGATCTACTTTATAAAATTATTCTTCTGAGGCTAATCATATGGAAGGAGATGGCAAGAATTGTGTGAAAATCTGGGGATGAGGCAGGCAACAGAAGATGACGAATACAATTTTTCCAAAATTTCCTCTTTCTTTGAGTGACCTTTGATAGTTTTAATCATAAACTCTATTTTCCAGTATTCCCTTTACATGTGAGTCATGGTTAATAAGTGAAAATTGTGTGAGAAATATTGTAGGCCTTTAAAGAATAAAATTTACTTCAGATCAAGATGCTAAGAATTACATTGTGTTGTCTGATCTTTTCTGTGTGCAGTGTGAAATGAAGTATGGCGGGTAGTTTTAATTTCACATAATAAATATGCCACGTTGGATTTAAAAACTGCATAACGTGAATGATAAATATGTTATTAAGAAATGACTGGACCTTGATACTACAGTTGAGTTAGAACCATGTGACTCATTAACTTTTCTTTATAAATTCATACAATTGTCCTGACAAGGCATCTATTTCTAAATGCAACATACGCTTGTTAATAAAGTGTTTACAACCATCATTTTGTCATAAAATCAAAGAAAAAGGATATTTACTTGGCAGATGGTGCAATCATAACATTTCATTGGTTTATAATACCAAAGTTTGTTTAATTTACATTGTCAACTTTTTTTATCACTTTGTGAATAAATTAAAAATTATTTAAATGTGAAATTTAAGAATATTTACCCCAAACTGTAGATTAAGCTAATTTAAATAATGTAGAACATATTTTAGTTTCTACATAAATTAGCTCCCTTAAAAGACTACATATTAAGATAGGTAGAGCAACATTAAAATGATTTCTTGCATAATCTGTTTTTTGATTTTTGACATGGGATCTATTCTATAAACTAGAGGTTGTTAAGAAAATGCATGCAGAAACTATCCATTTAATGCTAAGGAAGAAGGAAATTCATATTAATATCTTAGTAAACAAGATGCTAGGCAGTGGAATATAAAGAGAAGTTCTCAGGGTGAATGTTGAAAAACAAATCCTAGTCACATTTCTGTATTCGGTCTATGACCTTGGGAAAGTCACTAAATCTTAGTATATGTCAGTTTTCTCTTGCATAAAGGAAAGTTAATTTTTTCTGACTTCACATGAATAGTGTGAAGCCAACTTTTGTCTAATGGGCAGTACATTAAAGAAATTTAGAAATTTCTAAGGATAGAAATAACACAATACATAGAAATTAACCACACTTTTTCAAACTTAGCTGTGTAATATTTCAGGTATTTTTAGCAGAATTCAGGGCATCTGACACAAGGTAAAAAGAATGAATTAATGTTACTGAATTTTGAGGAATATGTGTTTTTAACTTTCAGATGCTATTCTACTCAATCAACCTATAGTATGTTTAGCATGAAGTTTTTATGTTGTTTTGCTTTTTTGTTTGAAAACCCTGGGTAGAATATGCTTTAAAACACTCAAAAATCATGAGAATTCTCTTTACCCATAAATGAAAGTAGATAGATCCTTATTTAACAATTACATTTTTAGTTTTTTTCCATATTTTCGTGAATATTGAATGAATTCTTAAAAACAAAACAAAACAAAACAAAACCAAAAACAAAACTCTGGGCCAAACAGGCACAAGACTAGAAATAATATTACTTTAAATATATTACAGCATTATAGAAAACATGTAATACAATTATATTCTGCATCATATGATATAAGAAAGGATTAAATTAGATGTCTATTTGAAACTGTAGAAGAAAATACTAACAATTTTTCTGTCTTCAGAATTGAAGACTTTGCCCTTCAAAATACTCTATTAAGGAAATGAAAAGAAAAACCACAGACTGGGAGAAAATATCTACACATCACACACCTAAAAAAGGATTTATAAATAAAACATTAAAAAACCCTACCAAAAACTCAAATAATGTTCATAAAAATAATGTTCATAAAAATTTTATTTATAAAACCCCAACACTAGAAGAACAAAAAATACTTTTTATATATGAATGACTAAACAGACTCTGGTACATGCATGTAATGGTATTCTATTCACCAATAAAAGGGAGTGATTTACTGAAACACAGAAATATAGGTGAATCTCAAATGCATTATCGTTAGTGATAGAAGCCTATTTCTAAAGGATACATACTCTATGATATTTTCATTATATGTCATCCCTCAAAAGGCTAAACTATACAGACAGAAAGCAGATGATTGGTTGCCAGATACTATAGACTGACTGCTTATGTTCCCCCAACAAAACATATGTTGAAACCTACTCCCCAATGTGGTGGTGTTTGGAGGTGGGGCCTTTGGGAAGTGATTAGGTCACGAGGTGAAGCCCTCATGAATGGGGTTAGTGCCTGCAAAAGAGACCCCTGAAAGCTCCCTTGCTCTTTCCAACATGCAAGGGTAAAATGAACAGGTTGCTGTGTATGAACCAACAAAGGGGCCCTCACGAGACACCAAATCGGCTAGCTCCCAGTCTCTGTACCATGAGAAATAAACTTCTGCTGTTTATAAGCCACTCTATGGTATTTTTGTTACAGCAGCCCAGACATTTCAAGACATCAGGTATTGTAAATAATTGTAGGTATGATCTACAGAGGGGAACAACAGAATTTTAGGAGGATTTATAGAATTGCTTTATATTTTGACTGTGATGATAGTTATGTGATTATGAGATTTTTCAAAACTTGTAGAATTCTATGCTTAAACAGTAATTTTTCTGTATGTCATCTGTAGCTTAATTTTTTCAATGGAGGAAAAAATAACAGCATTTATTTAAATTGATCCAGAAAATTTTAGTCTAAATATTCATATCTTTCACCTACTTGTTCTAGTAGTACCTTTCAAAATCTTCAAACTGTAATTCTTATTTCAAATAATGGTATTTCAGGTTATCTTACAGTGCCTATGCTTTTCTTTCTGCATTATCTTCTGAAATCTCAAGGCCCTCATGCCATTCTGTCCTTTCTGATTTCATACTTACTTCTATTTCTTTCTCCCTCTTATTTCTGCTACTTACTAAGATAGATATTCTTATCTTCAGAATCATTAGTGTCCTATTTTTTCCCTTTTTCTGACATTTCTGAAAGTATTGAGGCAATATAAAAATCACATTATTTTCCTGGCAATTATACCACATTTCTGGCACAATACAATATATAGGCAACTAAAATCTCCAAAGTTATTATCACATATAATTAGTAATAAATGGATCTCTCTTGCCTTTTTCCTGAAGTTTACTTTTCCAACCTGAGGGGAAAGAGCAAAGTGTGCATGTGTGTCTGCGTGTGTGTGTGTGTGTGTGTGTGTGTGTGTGTGTAAAATCCCTATTTAATTTCCATTTGATTACTTTTACTATGTTGTTTTTTTCTTGTTTTGCAATACTAATTTTATCAATAAGCACATTATCTTAAGGTTAATGTGTCCTGAAAGTATCTGAAGCATTCATCTACTTTCTTGTTCAAGCTCATGGATAAATGTATCAAATGCAGAGAGAAGCAGAATTCTATTCTATTACCATTCAGGCATCCTAAAGTAGCTGATTGGCTCGATTTATTTATTAAACTTAATGAAAATATAAAATATTGTGTCATTTTCTTCTCTCTGCACAAAAATATATTTGGCTTAGGAAATAAATAGTAAATTTAGGAAACCTCTTATATCTATTTGCATATCACTTCTGTCTGAATACCCTTCTGTAATGAGAAATATTTTGAAAATCCTTGTTGAAATATGGGTACATCATGTCTACTTTATGTTTCAGATCTATCAGCCCTATATCTTTATCAAGAAATGGGGGTAAAAGATAGAATTATGTTAGTCTCTAATTGTCTCTCCAGGTCTATTCTTAACTCCTCTCCACTGTTCCCTGTGCCTTAAGGGGCTTTCATGTAGAAACCGCATTGCCTCCAGATAGCCTGTTCTTAACAATAAGCTACACTTCCCATAGGGACAAAATAAGAGGTAGGTTCTGAGAACTGGAGTACTCATTTGGAAGAAAGCAGGAAGTTTGACTTGATGGTGTCTCCTACAATTCTCCTTGAGGTCAGAGCATGTTTTATTGTTGATAATAGTGCTGAAGCTGTATCTGGAAGCAAAGTGATCCATTGATGAAAAGATGAGGACAGTAGCAAGAAAAGCAAAGGACATAATGACAAAACCATTTAAAAACAATAACCTTGATGATTTCAAGTATCCAGTTATTTTCCAGTATCAGTTTACATTTCATCATTTCCCACATTTCAGCATAAAAATAATGAGCCATGATTTAATTAACCTTTGCATTGTACCATGATTTTAATATAAATATCACTTGTGAACCTCATTACAGTCTTGGAAGTTCTGTGTCATCAAATTCGCCTTTCAGATTAGGAAACACAAAGTTAGAATGGACCACAAGCTGTCTAAAAGCACGGGGCTAGTGAGCCAGTCCTCCATTCCCACCATATCTCATTCCGAAACCAGTTTGCTTTTAGTTTTCCCATTAGGCAATTTCAGCTAGGTTCCTTTATTAAAACCCATTCCTCTAAAGCTTGATCACAAATATTGGAAGCTGTGGACACAAACCCAGGGAAATAGGTATTTCAGGAAAAATTGAATTAGGGTTATGATTTATTAAAATTATTTAATCCAATAATTGCATCCTTTAAAACTACTGATTTTTACAATTCATAAGGAATCTATTTCAGCAAGACACTAGATATAACACAGTGTAATTTGAGATCTCCTCAGGGACCTGGAATTCTTTTTCTGTTGACTATACTCTGCCTTTCCTACTATCTTATGAACTTCAGGAAAGAGAAGGAAAATGCCATTTCCTTCCTTTGTATCCTTCCGAATGTGTCTACCACAGTATTATTCACACTGTGGGTAACCAATTTATTTTGCTAACTGGCTGAAAGAAGATATCATTATATAATAAAAGTTTCCTTTCTTCATAGCAATTAAAGAATTCATAAAAATTGTCATGAAGCTTCCAAATAAGACCTGTTTAGTAATGATAATTAGTAATAGAAATCATTAGTTATTACATGATGCAGGGAATACTAATGAAGAGAAAGCATATTTTCACTAATCTTCTTTCTGAAATGCTCTTGGTAATAAGTGTTAGAATGGGGTCAAAGTCATTTTCCTTATTTGAAATGGAAAGGTAATTCTAATGTTTTGAAATGAAAGCTTTGCAATCTGCCAGGAATTTTAATTTCTAAGCTGACAGTGTTTGAGCACTTATATCCGGTAACAACTGTTACAATGCACATTCCATTCTTCTACCAGTCGCTTGCTCTTCCTACAAGTTAAAAGTGAAAGATGGGTAACAGTAATGTGAAAAATGAATTGCAACCTTGAACTTTGATCAAATTTCAATGTTATCAAATTATGTTAAATTGACACATTGATGACAACATTCCATATTTCCACATCTGATATTGTTCTGCTCTAAAGCTATTTTCTTCTAAAAGGGAAAGACGAAAGGAAGTGGTTTAATTTAATTGAAATAACTGTTAAAAGTAATCAATAGTGCTCTGGTTGTTGATATTTAAAAAAAGTGAGAATGCCTTTATATCTGTAGAGACTGCAGCAAATTAGATGTTGGGAATGGAATATGAAATGGTTTGTAGATCCCTTTACTCTACTAAAAGCCAAGTCATGAAAATTAATCTACTAATAAAACCAAATAAAAACAATGGAACAAAGATCACAGGGAGAGGAAATGACTACATAAATATTTGAAACCTGTTGGATATATTTGGTTATGTTTAATACCAGTTGGCTAAAACTTTGGCCTGTTTTGAGAATTCAAAAATAAGGAGAAGAAGGAATTGGCGGATCTGACAGTGAGGGAGAAACAATTTTCGATGGTTTGTAGACTAGGGTATAGAGTAAGGGAGTTCAAACAGAAATACCAGAAAGCCACTGCAGTGAGCAGGTATGAGGGATCTCTCTTGTTTACATATTTTAAGATCGTGAAAAAGGATTGGCTGCTCTGCTGCAGCTCTTACACCTGGAGAAGCCCCAGAAGTACGGGAGAGAGAAACTGATGGGTTAGAATTCCTCTTTTCCTGCCCCTCAAGTGCAGAAAGAGCCTCCAAGAGCACTAGTGTTCTTAGCAGAAGTGAGGCTTTGGACACCTTACTTAGATAATGTGCAGGGTTCTTCACTCTAAGTTGAAAGTCAGGAATGGCTTTCAATTCCAGGAAGTGATTCAAGAGAAAACTTTGAAACTCAGAAGTGAATCTAGTTTTGCATCATTTGTAACAGGTTGAAATAACCAGTTATTTCACACTCTTCCATAGTCTAGAAATATCTAAATGTATCTGACTTTATATTATTTCACCATCTGCATGGACTCCTGAATGTTTACTGTATAAATGCAATACCACTCACCAAGCCGATCCCCAATGAGCTCCAGTGTTTCACACCTTGTACCTTGAACATTCTTTTACTTCTCTGCCTGGCACACACTATCCCCAGTCACTTGCTGGGAAGATTTATAATTATCTGTTGTTTCTTATCAATTATCATCTAGATCCAAGAATATTAGTGGTTGGCTTAGATGCATGTTAGATTTTTTTTGGCAAGGCTACCTTATAAATAATGATGTTGTCTTCCATCATGTGATTAATAATGTCAAACTCTCTCTTTTCATTCTGTTAAATACTATTAGGACTTTTAAGAATTTTGGTGGTGGGAAGAAAACTTTTTTGGGAAGAAGTGGCTGATTTTGGTTTGGCTATGAAGTGTCAAAATGTGTTTTTCTCAGTATGTATTGTTTATCATGCTAAGGCTTATTGATCTCATGAGTATAAGTTTTGATGTCTATCAATTCTGCAATATTCTTATTCATTATCTCCTTTTACCTGGTCTTTTTTCCCTCTCTCAATAATCTCCTGCTAGTACTTAATTAGATGTATTTTGAGCTTTTTTTTAAATTCACTCTTCTATGTATTTTAACCTTTTACCTAATGTTTTATTTCTCCATCTCTCTGCTCCATTCTGTGTCTAATTGGCTGACACAGCTTTTAAATTATTGCATTTATTTTTCCCTTTAGTATTTTTATAAGTTGTTATGTCCAGTTGTTTTTATTTTTATTTTTATTTCTTAGACATTTATTTATTTTTGAGAGACAGAGCATGAGCGGGGGAGGGGCAGAGAGAGAGAGGAAGACACAGAGCCTGAAGCAGGCTCCAGGCTCTGAGCTGTCGGCTCGGAGCCTGAGGCGGGGCTCGAACCCATGAATTGTGAGATCATGACCTGAGCCGAAGTTGGACTCTCAACCGACTGAGCCACCCAGGCGCCCCTATTTTTAAAAAAAATTTTTAAGGTTTTTATTTATTTTTGAAGGAGAGAGAGACAGAGCATGAGCGGGGAGGAGCAGAGAGAGAGAGAGAGGGAGACACAGAGTCTGAAGCAGGCTCCAGGCTCTGAGCTGTCAACACAGGGCCCGATGTGGGGCTTGAATTCACAAACATGAGATCATGAGCTGAGACAAAGTCAGATGCCTAACTGACTGAGCCACCCAGGCGCCCCTGTCCAGTTGTTTTTATAGTGTCTTGCTCTTATCCAAATTTTCAGGTCCTTCTTTTATTTGTATAAATGTATTAAAACACATGCATTTTGTATGCTTTATGTAATGCATAAAAACTTAGCATTCTGCTGTGGCTTTTTAAAAAAGAAATTATTATCCATGTTGATCTGTGTGTCTATTTTTTAAAAGTGAGTTTACGTCCCTTGTAACTATATTAAGGGAATTATTTGTTGTCATATTTTAAAATAAATCATTCAAGAACTTTTCTCTATCCTTTTGCCAAGTGCTAGGGGAGTGCTAAAAATCTTGAAACTCTTTATCTTACATTTTTAAATTCAGTGTCTTTGAACCACATGGATGGTAATTTAGCCTATCCTCAAGGGGAGGCGGGATTGTGGTAAGAATTTTTAGTAAGAGTTTTCATACCTATCCCCACCACAATACATTTGTGTCTCAAGGCTATAGGAGGCAAGAATCTGGCCAAAACAAGTTGGTGTTTTGGTTTGGTTTGTTCTGATTATGTCCAAGTGTGTTTTATTCTAGATTTTTTCCAATGAATGTGTGCCTTTCATAAATTCCAGCTTCATGAAATGGCCTCTTTGAAAGTGAATTTCAAAACGAGAAATTTGAAGCTACTAGGGAGAAATTGACAGATGCCCTTTGGCCACATCCACAGGTGTCTTAGCTCTCTGGATTTGCTTTTCATTGTCTAGTCTGTAAGGATTTGTCTTCATCTCCTTTTAGCTTAATCATGCATTTTAAAATATGTTTTATTTTAAAAAAATAAAATAAAATAAAGTAAAATATGTTTTATTTTTTCTTTTACTTTTTGGTGTTCTCCCTACACTAAACTTATAATTTTATTTAAGGAAATAATTTTAATTAATCTACCTAAAATGTTATTAATTCCAAAAATCAAATATGTGTTATCATTTTTTATACATAATATGATGAAAGACAGAATATATTGTTTGGCACCACTTTGAGGTACTCTCTATAGAACTGAAATTGTTCCATGTCTCTCAGACAACATCCCACATTGAAATTGATTAGTCCTATCCATTCATTCATTTATTTCCTTACATCTACTTGACATTACCACAAACTTCCAATTTTATAGACTAATTAATGCATAGCACTAATCAATCTGATTATGCACTTCCAATGAGCAAATGATGCTATTTATCATTGTTACTTTTAATGAATGAGATTTATTTTTCATCTGTTGTAAATGTAAACATGCCTCTTGATAAGAAACAATTTTCAAAAAAGACACCTCTATATTAAATTCTAATAAATGTGACTATATCACCAAACAGATTGTTTTCTCCAATACTTGTGTGTCTCAATAATACACAATGACTTTTTACAAAATGAATCTATTTTTCTTCATGTTTCATTGATGGTATCGGTCTTGAAATTTAAAGTTTGGTGACATTCATTTTGTCTTATCATAATATAAAACTCTAGTATTAAATGCTGACCTAATAAAATATGGATTGTTTTTTCCCCTTTTAAGAGACATTATGTCATTGGGAAATAATATATGTTTAAACACATATGGGATTATTGGTTCTAAATGATATCTCTTCCATTCCAGAGTCCATACACCTTTAAATGACTCAATAACAGATGTAAAATGCAGAGTGAATATAAAAATATTTGATTAATTAAACCGTGAAGTATAGTTAAGCTGAGATTAAAATATTAATTTTCTTTATGTCTGTGGAATACTGATTAGTTCAGCATTCTCTTTTTCAAATACTGCTTTTGTCTATCATCATTATAAAGCATCACTATCAGCCTCACTTAAAAGAAAAATTGAATAATATTGACTTACTTAATCAGAATTTTAATAATATAAATCATATTTTCTGTAAAACATGAGATTTAGCATGCTTATTTGGAACTTGCTATAAAAAAAAAAGTGGGACACTCTTTTCTCTCCCACAGGGTATCTCATATTTCTGATAGATTATTATTCTTTAAGCTCAACAAGAAAAAAGAAGTATGTTCCTAATAAATTTTGGGAACAGTGATATAAAATACTACAGATTATCAATCAATATATTTGCCAATAATGTTTCACTTTATATGTCTATGAGAAAGCAAGATTTTGGCCAAACTATGGCTGGTCCATCCATATATCTTCTGCTGTGAAGGGGGAAGGAAATTTTGTATCAATTTTAAAGTACAAAATTTGGAATTAAGTAGATACCTGGGAGAAAACTGGAGTGAGATTTATGATCCCTTTCCTGTAGTTATTTAGAACATTATAATGCCCATAATGATCATGATTTAGATCAGTGAACAAGAAAAAAAAACACTTTAAATCTACTGGGCTTATTATTGGGTCATAAATAGTTATGGGTATATACTCTTTGGGGTTCAACATGTGACTGAGTCAGAAAACAGCTTAATTTGGTCTATCACAGGGACTTGCTTTCCATATAGTAGCAGTGTTTATGAGTGACCTTTATGAAGTATAACAGTGAGGCATAGGCTCATGGCAGTGAATACATATGTATTTATATTTTTAAAATTTTTAATATTTATAAATTTATATTTATTCATATTCTTGTATATACTTAACATATATATGTTAAATATATTTTCTGTGTGTATATATTACTATATATTTTTACACACAGGTATATGTAGTGCATTTTAAATACTGTATTACTTTGTCTTTTTATATTTTTAATAATGGTACAGTAATGAACATTGTTGTTTTTTTTTCTCAAAATTTTGTTAAATTCTAGTTAGTTAACATATAGTGAGTGTAATGTAGGTTTCAGAAGTAGAACTTAGTGATTCATGACTTACATATAACACCCAATTCTCAACCCAACAAATGCCCTCCTTAATACCTATCACCCATTTAGCCCATACCCCACCCCCCTTCCCTCCAGCAACCCCCAGTTTGTTCTCTATAGTTAGGTCTGTTATGGTTTGCTTCCCTCTCTTTCCCCCCAACTTCCCCTATGTTCCTCTGTTTTTGTTTCTTAAATTCTACATATGTGTGAAATCATATATTTGCAAATAGCAAGATTTTATTCTTTTTGATGGCTGAGTAATATTCCATTATACACACACACATATGTATGCGTATAGCTTATACATATATATATGAAGTGGTATATACATAGTAAACAAATGGTATATATATAATATGATGAATTTTAAAATGTGGGATTTTAATTACATATATTTAAAATATTGTATATAATATTATATATTTAATCTTAAATGTGGGATTTAATATTATATATATACCACTTATATATATTATATATACCACTTCTTTATTCATTCATCAGTCAGTGGACATTTGGGCTCTTTCTGTAATTTGGCTATTGTTGATAGCATTGTTATAAACATTGGGGTACATGTGCCCCTTTGTAACAGTATTTTTGTATCCTTTGGTTAAATACCTAGTAGCACAGTTGGTGCGTCATAGGGTAGTTCTATTTTTGACTTTCTGAGGAAACTCCATGCTGTTTTCCACAGTGCCTATATCTGCATAGTTGATTTCCAGAAATGGAACTACAGAGCTGCTGAATATGAAAGACAGCTTGATCCAATTTACTTCTTCTTTCTGACATGTGTGCTTCTTATTTAATATCTTTCCAACTTATTTATAAATGGACACATCAAATTCATTTTCTGATTTAAAATATAAATTCTGACAAAATTCCTTGATCTATTTTTACTACATAAAATATATAAGTTCTGCATTGTGATATTTCCGATTTTTTAAAACACATTTCAAATGAAAACAGTTTGGATTTTTGTTTCCAGGAAACACATATTGAATATGACTTGTTTAGCACTCAAATGCATTTAGTAACTCATGCATTATGGCACTGTTTCTACATATAACTACAGAAATATGCAGGTGGTTTCTCAGAAGTAAAAAAAAAACAACAAAACAAAACAAAAAGAAAACAACAAACAAACAAAAAAACATGATAGAGCTCCTCCTGCAGATTTCACAAAAATGTCTCACAAAGACATGGTCATTTTGTTGGTGGTGGTGGTTTTCACAGAAAGAGAGAAAGCAAACACTTGTAATTCATATATATTGATGGAGATCTTGCTGACAAGTTCTAGGTTTCAATAGAGATCTTTCTTTCAAAGTATGTGTATAGCTTAACACCATATGTCCAGCTGTCCTGCCTGGAATGTTCACATTATATGATTCATTCATCTGGGATCCTGATTCCAGATGCTTGACCCATAGGTATGTCTTCCTAACTACCCATATTTCCCTTCTATGCTCATTTCCCTTGTTTTAGGTGCTTTCTCCAAACTTGGCAACACATCTCATTTTCAGAATCAGAAGTCCTTCTATCTAGTCAGCTCACTAGTTGAGAATCTTGTCTATCCCATCCATCTAGGTGATTGACCCTAACATCATCAATCTTAGTAGAATTTGCTTTTAAAAAAAATTTGTTTTATAGAATGGACACAGAATGTTGACAGTTTGGATAATTAACAAAAAAGAGTAATATCTTTTATTATCTAGTAATTTCTAAATTTATAGAGACATCATGGACCAGTGGGAAACTACTGGAGCAAGAGTGATGAATCCCACATTCCGGTCTGTCCACATATAGCAAAAACACACAAATAAAAATACTGTGTAATATTCAGCATGACAAACAAAAAAAACCCCTGTATAATATTAAGCAAAACAAATGTAACAAGTGAACAAAAAAAAAAAAAAACCCTGTATAACATTAAGCAAGACAAATAAGCTTTCTAGACTTAGGCGTACAAAATGGTGAACACATGTTGATCTGTCTACATTCTAAGGTTCGTGTGATGATTAAATAAGAATAATATCTTTTGTATTAGTAAATGCTCTTTAAGCACTTTCCTAAACACCTAATGGATGTAGGAAGAATTTAACTTTTTATCCCACTTCTGAGAAATAAGAAATTAAGACCCAAGGGGTTGAATGGTTCATAGAAGATATTGAAACATAACTATACCCCAGGACTTCTGATTTCTACTCTATTTTGGATTTTATTGTGCAAAAAGTAGGAAATGTTACTGGCCCCTTAACTGAGTACAAACATTACAATTAGGTTATATTTGATAGTAACCATGATGATAGCTAAATTTTACAGTATTTAAAACATTGCCCTAATATTATAAAAGGATCTTAACTTCTCATTTCCATTTATATATGGTTTTATAGGATTAAAACAAATATTGAGGGATTTTAAAAAGTCTTTAGTGAAAATATTTTAACTCATTCAGAGTTGTCTTCTATAAAAATATTTGAAACACTGACATCATTCAGTAGATCTTTTCCCAGGGATGGCAAATAGCCTTTTAAAAATCATCTTTTAAAGGTGACCGCAATGATGAAAAGGTGCCATTTGCCCTACCACATTAAAACCCTCAGTCATATTCATGTTCATATGGCCAACACTGACCCAGATGCCAAGCTGTGAAGCACAGTTCCCCACAGCAACAGCTGGTTGCTTGGCAGCCTCATTAAGTGTCTGCACTGGCCCCTGTAATATTGTCTGTGGGTCTCACATGTCATTATGCTGCTTATAGCTGCTCCGGGCTCTTGTGTCCTTCTGCTTAACTTGTCCCCTTGACTGATATGTTTCCACAGATTTTGTTAATTTTACTAATTTATTTTTAGGCAACCATCATTTGGTTCTTCTTATATACATGAAAGGCTTCCATGGACAAAATAAAATCCATAATTACTTTCCATCTTAATTCATTGAGAGGTAACAGTGCTTATTTAAATTTCAACATGGAAAAGGTATTTTCCTATGACCCACCTCTCAAACTGAAAAGGAATGTAATTTATATGATTTGTATGTAGTAATAATGATCAGATCCATTCTTTCCTTGAGAAGGGAACTCATAATCCTTAACCACAGGACAAATGGTACTACCAAATTTATCTGTTGGCATTTTCCTTCCTGTTAACTTAATTACTAAAGTGTTTACAAATTCATAACACTTAGGATAAAAGTGAAAAACAGATAAACCTATCAATATATTAATCATAACGCTCTAAACAATCAACTACACAAACTGACAAATGTATTCTTCCAATGGCTATCTTGGTATAGAGAAAGTTGGAAAGGTAAGTGCCCTGAGTTTAGGTTATATATGGAATCATGTGCAGTACTGAATGGCTTGACTTAGGAAGAAAAGATCAGAAAATCAAAGGGAAAAGGTTAAAGGACATAAGATAGCACATAAGGAAAGACAAGTAATTTGTTCTCACAGAAATAATATGAGTTTGTCTTTCCTATCTATAGAGCCTTAGCCAGTGCCATTCTCTGCAAGCTTAAAAAATGTTTGCCCAGTGGGATAGGATCTCACATAATATCACATACATCACATCCAAACAGGGATTCCCTCCTCTAGCAAAGGAGTTATGAAGTGAGCCAATGAGCATAGGATAATCTGATACTTTCACCTAGAACCTGGTGGCCTAATAGAGCATTTGACTAGCTTGTTGGAGATAAAGCAGAAGTACAACCTCAGATGGGATATCATCCTCCAGGAATCCATTTATACATTGAGCCAAAGAACTTTGTATGGTACTAAATTCCAGTAGGAAAACAAAAACAAAAACAAAAACAAAAACAAAAACAAAAACAAAAACAAAAACACAACCCTGGGTCTGGGAACTAAGAGGTAGAAGTAAATGTCGTCTCACAAATCTGGGTTCTGCATAGTTTGATGTTCTGTTCTCCCTAGGAGGAATACTTTCACCAGGAGATATAGCAAAGGTCACATTAAATATAAGGTACAGCTGTTGCTGGCAGAGTAATTTTTTATTGCATGTTGCATATTTATTGTGGACTGTACAGAAACTTTGGGGTCTGGTATTATTTGTGTTGACTCATAGCAAATAGTAACATGATTGGTTGATCAATTAAATCCTGTGGTGGTTTGGCTTTATGCTTTCTTTGGGTGTGTTTGTGTGATGCTGGGTGTTTACTAAATCCATCTAACTTACTCAGACTTAAACATCAATATATATTTCACTTCATGTTCAATAGCTAAGATCTTTGCTCAGTTCTTTCAGCCTTCCATCAAGTCCATTGCTTCTGGGTGCACAGTGTCTCCCTGACACATGTGCAACTCAGGGTTCAGCCAGGGATTTGAGAAAAGTTTGAATAAAGAGTTGAGGCTTTCCTTAGATGGAAGTCCTTCCCAGGATTTTCTTCCTTAGTTTCCAGCTGACTTGGAGCCTCAAACTCTGACACTTCAAGCCAAGGAACTATAGCTCTCCTTTTGGGTATTGGCTGACACATGTTCAGTCTTAAGAATGCCCTCAACAAAAAGCCACACAGTGGTGAAACTTATCTAGTCTGCCTTCTTTCCTTCAATGGTAAAACGCCCTTTAGGTCCTGTCTCTTTTTGGACACTCTGCAATACCATTATATAGTTTTTCCGTTAAATAATTCATCTGAAATTCTCAACTGTTATTATTGGATGGTACTATTCTCAAAGATTGGACTGAAATGCCAATTATTTTTTTTATGTATATTCTCTATAAGTTTGAACTCAGCTTGGATATATGAGACAATCCTCGTACTTTTTTAAAGATAAAATTAATTCAGGATACCCAAACAATTGAATATCTGAGGCCAAAGAGCAGAAAGTATGGCAAACCAGAATTTACCACGCCCTAGGGTAAAGATGCAAACATAGGAAGGAGTGCTACTGAAGCAAGAGTTGAGATTATCCAGGAGAAGCAGGGACTATATAGGGGCCACTCTTACAAGGTGTGGAACCATGAAGGACACTCAGCTGCTTCCAAATATATTGCTTAAGTCAGAGAGAAACAAAGAGAAATACCCAAGCTCTCCTCTTCCTCCTGTTCTTAAGCTTCTGTTAGCAACCTCTGTTAGCTGAATCCAACAGCAAGGTGGCTGATGAGGGAAGCTGATAAGTGGAATACTCTCCTGAAATAGTGAGCAGAATAAGCTATGGGCAACAAAGAGATTTGAGATCAAACAAGACCAGAAGAGAAGTCATTCTTCATACTTTCCCAAAAATTATTTTTGTAATTTACCAAGAACTTATAATTTGCATGTTTAATTTATAGTAGTTCAAAGTTATGAAATAGTTTTCTTTCTCCTAGATAATGGAAGTGATGCAGAATATTTTAACTTTGCATACACATTTATTTGAACTCAACTATGTATCACTTTTACATTACTATAATCAATCTTTTATGCAGTTTTTATTTATATGTATCACACATGTACAATTTTCTTTGCTCTCATTTCTCTTGCATCTTTCAAACTCAATGGATGTCTCCTTATGTCACAAGTGTGTTCTTTAGAATTTATTTAGGGAGATTCTGCTTATGGCATATAATTTTATTGTGAATATATTTTTGTTTAACCCTAATTTTTGAAAACTTCATTCAAAAGGAATAAGATTCTTTACTTTTATCTTTCAGCACACTGAACATATCCTTCCACTGTTTGCTGGTTTCCATTGTTTACATTGAAATATGTGCTGTCAGTCTACTTGTTGTTCCTTTGAAGTAAAAAAAAAATTGAAAAAATGCCAATAAATATGAATCACAAAATATAAATAATTTTTGGATTACACTCGGGGATCAGACTGACAAAATTAAGCTAACAGATTACTTTATTTCACACTATGTAGAAAGGGAAGATTTGTGTAAAACAAGAGATTTTATAATTTGCACATCTTTTATTTTAAAGGTAGTCTGATACATATTTTTCTCCCTACTTGGCTTTTCAACTGCTATACTGGTCAATTAAGATATGACCCAATATGAAAGCTGTTATTATCCACTAAAACTAATTTATTTCTCCCATTGAGTATTTTTATACATTTTAGTAATTTCTTCATATAAATGCAGAAATGAACATAATATGCTTTAATTTGTTGAGGAAACAGCAATGCTACAGAGTAAGTTTTTCATTTTCCTATACTTCTATTAAAGATTTTCCCCTTTTCATCTCTATTTTAAGAAGTCATTTTGCCAAAATAAGAAAGTGAGGCATATAAAATAATATCAGGTGTAATTTTTTTAAACTTGCTTCTAATCACCAGCTCATTTTCATTTTTATCAGGATGTTTTCTAGCAGAGCACACCATAAAAAAAGCTACTCTAATGTAAATATCCTAAAATATATGGTTTTAAAAGAAAATAATATTGAGATAGGCTTTGAGGATATATTGCCAAATTTTAGGATGCCCAAGGACATTAATTCAAAATTATCTGTCAAGCAATTAATAAGGAACATTTTTATTATTTAGTTCTACAAGTAGGCAGGATTGACATTTTCTTACCCATGTCAGAATTCTCTACCTAATTAGAATTGTAGGCATGAGATTATTTTTCATGTAAACTAAACAATATAAATATTTCTAAATATGCACAGCATTCATGTATTATCAAGAACATTAACTAAAAAAATTACTTAATTCTCAACATCTAATAAATATTTCTCAATTATTTCAGCCTGGAAACCATAGGTGAAAAAAACTGGGCATGGTTTGGCATAACGCGATAGAATTTTATGTGAAGTTTATGATAGAATGTTCCAAACCAAAAAATCTATAAAATTACACAGACGGTTATACTGGTTTTCTAGTTGATAGGCCATAAAAACACTGTGAACAAGAGATGTAAAATAGGTTTCATTTTGCCTTTCTGCTCTGAAAGAATGTTGCTGACAAGAGCTCCAGACTGTGGAAGAACATGGAGTAAGATAGTGGGGAGCCAGTTCTTCAATAAACTTTGGGCTAATCTTGCATTTGTTATGAAAATTGGTAAGGAGTCATACAAATTTCTCTGCAGTTCTTATGTACAAATAAAACTTTAGTCATAGCTTGTATTTATTGTTTATTTTCTTCAATATTTTGAAACATTCATTAATCAATGCAATGGCCAGGTATTTAAAATGACTTTGTTAATTCTTGATATTTAAACCATCATAGATGATTAATTTAAAGCAACTGTGGTAATTTTATTCAGTTTACTAGAAATCATTTTAGAAAAAAAAGTTATGTTACCACATTCTGGGCAAAATGCTAGGCAAATTAGTGCCCGCCAGAGTGCTTTTTGAAATGGGATAAGAATGAAGAAGAGATGATAGATGATAGATGATAGATAGATAGACAGACAGGGAGAATGATAGATTAAAAGTGACAGTCTTGGAGGGCCTGGGTGGTTCAATCAGTTAAGTGTCTGACTCTTGATTTCAGCTCAGTTTCGTGAGATAGAGCCCACTTCGAGCTCTGCGCTGACAGAGTGGAGACTGCTTAGGATTCTCATTCTCTCTCTCTCTCTCTCTCTCTCTCTGTCTCTCTCAAAATAAACAATTAAAACAAAAAAAGAAAGAAAGTGACAATCTCTTTTACCTTTGGATATTGTCTGGTAATATGTCCTGAAATATCTGTAGCCAATTGAACCAAGAATTGTTCTAAAAATAAAATACAAACTTCAGAGACAGTAAAGCAGGAAGATTTAAAGAATGTGGTTAATTGATTGTCTTTGAGCCACTGAATTTACTAATCATGGAGTCATCATACCTTGGGAGTTTTTAATGTGAGGTTATAAATATTGTTATTGCTTAAATCACTTTGAGTTGATTTTCCACTAGCTGCAAATGTATGCTAATTCACTCCCCTTACTAAAGAAATGAGGAAGCAATGAACCATAAGGAATAAGGAACTAAGTAAGATGCCCCCAGTTACTCAGGATACATCCAAGTTATAAACCTAAATATACCTACATCTAAAGCCTAGCCTCATTTCATTACACAATGGGAATTAGCTAACCTATGTCCATCCGGGAGGTTATTTAGGTATATCAGAAAATGCAACAACCTTCCCCCATAACATCCTGTAAAGTTCAATTCCAAGAAAAAAGACATACATAAAAGAGTGTGTTTCTCCAACTACTTAAAAGCAGAGGACAAAACTGGTATCTTAATTTGTATGTAATGATTCTTAATGCAAATAAAAGTAGAGCACATTGAGTCTGGATTGCAATTCTGACTGCCACAAAAGAGTAAAAATTTTCTTATGTAAACTTTTTGGTTTGTTGCAAGGATACACAATGTCTCAAATACCAAATAATGCTTTTATCATTAGCTTTAAATATTAAAACAAACAAGTTAATTGATGTTTAGTGTTTTTTCTTAGAAAGTAGAGTTTATTTAAAACAAAAAGTAAAATAAAAAATTCAGTTTGCTTTTAGAAATTTACAGATGTTTCAGTGAGGCATCTGTTATAAATTTTGAAACCTGCTCCAAGGCAAAACAATTATCTTGTCATAGCATCCTTTCTATTATCTACCCCTTCATCACTCTTAAATAAGGCTTTTGTATATTTGGAGTCAGAGTGTTTGCAGATAATCAATATGATGCTAAGGGTGTTTTGGTTTGCTTTTTGTTCTTTTAAACTGGTTGGAAGTAATATGTAAGGCATGGTGACAAAGCTATTTAACTAAATGTTTTCACCAAATAAACTACTTTCATCATTTCTTTCCTGCTATAATTTAAACAATTGCCTTCGGTGCACTGCAAAATCTTTTATATTTAAGTGTTATTAACCAAATTTTGAGATCAGGATTCAATTACTTTTTAATTATTTACTAGATCCACCTACTGATTTTCCCTTTGCTTTACTAACATTTTTTTTTGTTTTCCATCAAAAGTTTGTTTTACAAGATAAAATATTTAATATATTCCTTTAATAAAGAGAGGGTAAATTCTGAGGTAAAAGTGTTAGCAGAGAAACTAAAGAATTTGGCTTGTAAATAAGAAAAGTGGTTTTGAGTCTGTTAGGTGGAATCTTTGAGAACTGAACTTCTCACAGTGATTAATATCAATAATCTTTGTGTTCCATAGACTTTGGTCTTGTCTCTTGTATTCCACTAGCTGCCATTAGTCAGAAGCAACTTCTCCTGAAAAAGGGTGGGGATTATTTTTCTGGTTGCCTCTGCAACATAACTGGGGATCAACAAATATTAGGGCCACCTTCTCTTTCTAGAGCTCCCCGCTCTTTGATGATGGAAAGGATGTCAAGGCCTCCTCAAGAAATTGAAAGATAAACAAATAAAACACTTTAAAATCTGTGGAAAACTAGTTCACTGAACATTTCTAAACCGTCATAAGAATCTTTTCATTATCCATGCCTGGAGTTGGTTGAATAACAGCCACCTGAAGCTATCTGCTCCTTGTCATTAGCACCTGTAAGTGTTACCTTAAAAGGAAAAGGGGTCTTTGCAGATAATATTAAGTTAAGGATCTGAAATTGGGAGATTATTCTGGATAGGCCCTGATAATAAGCATATCTTTATAAGGGGAGGTAGAAAAAGATTTGAGGTAGGCAGAAGGCAATATGATCACAGAAGCAGATATTGGAATGACATGGCCACAAACCAAGGTTTGCCAGCAGCCACCAGAGCTGGATACAAGGAAAAGATTTCCCCCTACAGCCTCCAGAGGGAGCACAGCTCTACCTGATATCATGATTATGGCCAAGCGATGTTGATATCGGACTTCTGCCTTCCAGAACTGTGAAGAAACAAATTTTTGTTGTTTTAAGCCACCAGCTCTGTAGCAGTTTGTTATGGCATCCACAGGAAATTAATAAAATAATATAACTGTTAAAAATATACTTGGGGGGGGAGGAGCCAAGATGGCAGAACAGTATTGGAGTTTTTTGTGTGTCTCGCATCATGAAATACCACCAGACCAACACTAAACATCCTGCACACCTAGAAAACTGATTTGAGGATTAACACAACAATATGCACAACGTGAACCACAGAATTCAGCAGGTACATGGCGTGGAGAGGTGAACTTGGGTAAAGAGAAGCCGTGGCGGGCAGAGAGCTGCTTTTGCAGGTGGAGAGAGGACAGAGACCAGGGGGAGAATACGGGAAAAGCACCCCTCCCCAAAAGCAGCTGGAGAGAAAGTAGAAAATTGGAAACAGCCACAGGGACTAAACTAAACAGGGAGAAAGGAGAAAGGAGAGGGTTTAAATTCCATTAACACTGTAAACAAGGAGAGTGCAGAGTCTGCAACTCCACAGCTCGATACCTGGCAGTGCTGTGGTGGGAAGGGTGAATCCGCGCCCTCCCCCCAGGAGCAGAGTGGGGTCCAGGAGGTTCTTGGGCCACATGGGGAAAAGCGGTTCCACTGCTGGAAGGACATTGGTAGAGACTGTTGAAGCTTGTTGAAGCCTGTTGAAGACTGTTGAAGACTGTTGAAAGTCTTAAGGGTGAAGCCTGGTGCCAGATGTGGGCTGTGATTTTCCATAATCCCTGAAATGCTGCTGCTACACTATCTCGCAAACTTTTTCTGGGGCGGGCTGGCACCTGGCCACAGTCTGGGGGCACTGGCAGCAGCAGGGTCCAGCAAGCGTTCCTGGATGCATCTGACATCCGGTCATTGCTCACTGAGACTCTCCCACAGAGGGGCAGAATGGGTCAAAGCCACAGTCCTTAAGAAGTAAGGGGCTGGGGAAAACAGCCACATCTGAGACAAAACTCAGGAGAGAGGTACTGCTTGGGGATTGGTCATGGACAGTGAAAAAGCAGGGAGTGGACAAAAGCTGAAGACAGAGGACAAGTGTGCGATTCCTGATTAGGGAGAACAGAGTTCTGATACTAGAGACTGGGTAGCTGGGTGATGCCATTTTCACCGCTCCCACGCATGTGCATACGAACCCGTGGGCGCCACAACACTCCACCCCAGTGGGCTAGCAGTGCCATCTAGTCGAGAATGGAGGAGTTACACTAAGTCCTGCCCAACTGGGCCAACCTTGCTCTTCAAGAACACACATCTCACAGCCTGCTTAGTTTATGGACTATAAAGTGCTTCATAGTCTGACTTCTAGAGGAAAATGAAATAATTTCAGTCCTATTTCAATCTATTAGCAGGCCCATCTATTTAATTTTCTTTCTTTCTTTCTTTTTCTCTTTCTCACTTCTTTTTCTTGAAATGGAAAGAAAAAAATTTATTTTTATTTTCAATTCTTATTAAAAATATGTTTCTTTATTTTTTTACTCTATTTTTTAATTTTTGTGTAAATTTTTTCAAATTCTATTTTATTCCATCATTTTATTTTTGTCTACTACAGTGTATTCACTTTCTAAATTTTCAAATGATTTCCGTTTTTTTCTTTTTTCTCTTTTTCATTTCTTTTCTTTTTCTTGAATACAGAAAGAGACATAATTAATTTTTGTTAAAAATCTTTTTCTTTAATTTTTTCTAATATATTCTTTACTTTTGTGTAAGTTTTTTCAAATTCTACTTTTCTCCCATCATTTCATTTTAGTCTACTTCAGTGTATTCATATTTTCAAATTCTCAAAGGATTTCCTTCCCCCCACTTTTCTTCTCTAATCTATCAAACCACTTTCAATACCCAGACCAAAGCATACCTAAAATCTAGCATCATTTATTCGATTTGTGTGTGTGTGTGTTTAAGTTTTAACTTTAATATTTTTTTAATTTCAATTTTTCTACCTCATTAACTACCTTTCTCCCTTCAAAATGATGAAACGAAGGAATTCACCTCAAACGAAAGAGCACGAAGAAACGACAGCCAGGGATTTAACCAACACAGGTACAAGCAAGATGTCTGAAACAGAATTTAGAATCATGATAATAAGAATACTAGCTAGAG
Source organism: Prionailurus bengalensis (assembly GCF_016509475.1). Lineage (NCBI taxonomy): Eukaryota > Metazoa > Chordata > Mammalia > Carnivora > Felidae > Prionailurus > Prionailurus bengalensis. Next base: position 56,939,210 of record NC_057353.1, read on the forward strand.
TCAAAAATATATTAGAATCCCTTTCTGCAGAGATAAAAGAAGTAAAAACTAGTCAGGATGAAATAAAAAATTCTATAACTGAGCTGCAATCACGGATGGATGCCACCGTGGCAAGGATGGATGAGGCAGAACAGAGAACCAGCAATATACAGGACAAACTTATGGAGAATAATGAAACAGAAAAAAAGAGGGAGATTAAGGCAAAAGACCATGATTTAAGAATTAGAGAACGTTGAAAAAAAAAATTTAGGGGCGCCTGGGTGGCGCAGTCGGTTAAGCGTCCGACTTCAGCCAGGTCACGATCTTGCGGTCCGTGAGTTCGAGCCCCGCGTCGGGCTCTGGGCTGATGGCTCAGAGCCTGGAGCCTGCTTCCAATTCTGTGTCTCCCTCTCTCTCTGCCCCTCCCCCCGTTCATGCTCTGTCTCTCTCTGTCCCAAAAATAAATAAACGTTGAAAAAAAAATTAAAAAAAAAAAGAATTAGAGAAATCAGTGACTCATTAACAAGGAACAACATCAGAATCATAGGGGTCCCAGAAGAGGAAGAGAGAGAAATAGGGGTAGAAGGGTTATGCGAGCAAATCATAGTGGAAAACTTTCCTAACCTGGGGAAAGACACAGACCTCAAAATCCAGGAAGCACAGAGGACCCCATTAGATTCAACAAAAACCGACCATCGACAAGGCATATCATAGTCAAATTCACAAAATACTCAGGCAAAGAGAGAATCATGAAAGCAGCAAGGGAAAAAAAAGTCCCTAACCTGCAAGGAAAGACAGATCAGGTTTGCTGCAGACCTATCCACAGAAACGTGGCAGGCCAGAAAGGAGTGGCAGGACATACTCAGTGTGCTGAATTAGAAAAATATGCAGCCAAGAATTCTTTATCCAGCAAGGCTCTCATTCAAAATAGGAGAGATAAAAAGTTTCCTAGACAAAAATTAAAGGAGTTTGTGACCACTAAACCAGCCATGCAAGAAATTTTAAAGGGGACTCTCTGAGGAGAGAAAAGACGAAAATATAAATAGATAAATAAATACCCAAAGCAACAATGATTAGAAAGGACCAGAAAACACCACCAGAAACTCCAATTCTACAAGCATCATAATGGCAATAAATTCATCTTTCAGTACTTACTCTAAATGTCAATGGACTCAATGCTCCAATCAAAAGACATAGGGTAACAGAATGGGTAAGAAAACAAGATCCAACTATATGCTGATGACAAGAGACCCACTTTAGACCTAAAGACACCTTCAGATTGAAAATAAGGGGATGGAGAAACATCTATCATGCTAATGGTCAACAAAAGAAAGCCAGAGTAGACATAGTTATATCAGACAATCTAGACTTTAAAATAAAGACTGTATCAAGAGATGCAGAAGGGCATTATATCATAATCAAGGGGTCTATCCACCAAGAAGACCTAACAATTGTAAACATTTATGTACCAAATGTGGTAACACCCAAATATCTAAATAAATTAATCATAAACATAAAGAAACTCATCAATAGTAATACCATAATAGTAGGAGACTTCAACACCCCACTTACAACAATGGACAGACCATCCAATCAAAAAATCAACAAGGAAACAATGGCTTTGAATGACACATTAGACCAGATGGACTTAACAGGTATATTCAGAACATTTCATTCTAAAGCAGCAGAATATACATTCTTCTCCAGTATACATGGAACATTATCCAGAATAGACCATATACTGGGAAACAAATCAGCCCTAAGCAAGTACAAAAAGATCAAGATCATACCGTGGATATTTTCAGACGACAACACTATGAAACTAGAAATCAACCACAAGAAAAAATTTGGAAAGGTAACAAATACTTGGAGACTGAAGAACATCCTACTAAAGAATGAATGGGCTAACCAAGAAGTTAAAGAGGAATTAAAAAGTATATGGAAGCCAAAGAAAATGTTAACACCACGACCCCAAATCTCTGGGATGCAGCAAAGGTGGTCATAAGAAGAAAGTATATAGCAATCCAGGCTAAAGAAGGAGGAAAGATCTCAGATACACAACCTAACCTTACGCCTTAAGGAGCTGGAAAAAGAACAGCAAATAAAACCCCAAATCAGCAGAAGACAGGAAATATTAAAGATTAGAGCAGAAATTAATGCTATTGAAACCAAAACCAAAACCAAAACAAACAAACAAACAAAAAACAGTAGAACAGATCAATGAAACCAGAAGTTGGTTCTTTGAAAGAATTAACAAAATTGATAACCCAATAGCCAGTTTGATCAAAAAGGAAAAGAAAAGGACCCAAATAAATAAAATTGAGAATGAAAGAGGAGAGATCACAACCAACACAATAGAAATAAAAACAATAATAAGAGAATATTATGAGCAATTATATCCCAATGAAATGGGCAATCTGGAAGAAATGGACAAATTCCTAGAAACATATACACTACCAAAACTGAAAACAGGAAGAAATAGAAAATTTTAACAGACCCATAACCAGGAAGGAAATCAAATTAGTAATTAAAAATCTGCCAAAAAAACAAAAGTCCAGGACCAGATGGCTTTCCAGGGGAATTCTATCAAACATTTAAGGAAGAGTTAACACCTATTCTCTTGAAGGTGTTCCAAAAAACAGAAATGGAAGGAAAACTTCCAAACTCTTTCTATGAAGCCAGAATTATCTTGATTCCAAAACCAGACAGAGACCCCACTGAAAAGGAGAAATATAGACCAATTTCCCTGATGAACATGGATGCAAAAATCCTCAACAAGATACTAGCCAACCAGCTTCAACAATATATTAAAAAATTATTCACCACGACCAAGTGGGATTTATACCTCGGATGCAGGGCTCATTCAATATCCGCAAAACAATTAACATGATTCAACACATCAATAAAAGAAAGGACAAGAACCATAAGATTCTCTCAATAGATGCAGAGAAAGCATTTGACAAAATCCAGTATCCTTTCTTGATAAAAACCCTCAAGAAAGTTGGGATAGAAGGAGCATACCTCGAGATCATTAAAGCCATATATGAACGACCCAATGCTAATATCATCTTCCATGGGGAAAAATTGAGAGCTTTCCCCCTAAGGTCAGGAACAAGACAGGGATGTCCATTCTTGCCACTGTTATTCAACATAGTATTGGAAGTCTTAGCCTCTGCAATCAAACAACACAAAGGAATAAAAGGCATCCAAATCAGCCAGGAGGAGATCAAACTTTCACTCTTCACAGATGACATGATACTCTGTATGGAAAACCCTAAAGATTTCACCAAAAAACTACTAGAATTGATTGATGAATTCAACAAAGTTGCAGGATATAAAATCAACACACAGAAATCAGTTGCATTCCTATACACCAACAATGAAGTGACAGAGAAATCAAGGAATCGATCCTATTTACAGTTGCACCAAAAACCATAAAATACCTAGGAATAAATATAACCAAAGAGGTGAAAAATCTATACACTGAAAACTGTAGAAAGCTTATGAAAGAAATTGAAGAAGATACACAAAAAAATGGAAAAAGATTCCATGCTACTGGATAGGAATAACAAATATTGTTAAAATGTTGATACTACCCAAAGCAATCTGCATATTCAATGCAATCCCTATCAAAATAACACCAGCATTCTTCACAGAGCTAGAACAAACAATCCTAAAATTTGTATGGAACCAGAAAAGACCCTGAATAGTCAAAGGAATCTTGAAAAAGAAAAACAAAGCAGGAGGCATCACAATCCCGGACTTCAAGCTATACTACAAAGCTGTAATAATCAAGACAGTATGGTACTGGCACAAGAACAGACATGCTGATCAATGGAACAGAATAGAAAACCCAGAATTGGACCCACAAATGTATGACCAAGTAATCTTTGACAAAGCAGGAAAGAATATCCAATGGAATAAAGACAGTCTCTTCAGCAAGTGGTGCTGGGAAAACTGGACAGTGACATGCAGAAGAATGAACCTGGACCACTTTCCTACACCAGACACAAAAATAAACTCAAAATGGTTGAAAGACCTTAATGTAAGACAAGAAGCCATCAAAATCCTCAAGGGGAAAGCAGGCAAAAACCCCTTTGATCCTTGCCGCAGCAACTTCTTACTCAAACATGTCTCCGGAGGCAAGGGAAACAAAAGCAAAAATGAACTACTGGGACCTCATCAAAATAAAAACTTCTGCACAGCAAAGAAAACAATCAGCAAAACTAAAAGGCAACCGACAGAATGGGAGAAGATATTTGCAAATGACATATCAGATAAAGGGTTAGAATCCAAAATCTATAAAGAACTTATCAAACTCAACACCCAAAAAACAAATAATCCAGTGAACAAATGGGCAAAAGACATGAATAGACACTTCTCCAAAGAAGACATCCAGATGGCCAACCGACACATGAAAAAATGCTCGACTTCACTCATCATCAGGGAAATATAAATCAAAACCACAATGAGATACCACCTCAGACCTGTCAGAATGGCTAACATTAACAACTCAGGCAACAACAGATGTTGGCCAGGATACGGAGAAAGAGGGTCTCTTTTGCATTGTTGGTGGGAATGCAAGCTGGTAAAGCCACTCTGGAAAACAGTATGGAAGTTCCTCAAAATAGTAAAAATAGAACTACTCTATGACCCAGCAATTGCACTACTAGGCATTTATCCGAGGGATACAGGTGTGCTGTTTCGAAGGGACACATGCACCCCAATGTTTATAGCAGAACTATCAACAATAGCCAAAGTATGGAAAGAGCCCAAATGTCCATTGATGGATGAATGGATAAAGAAGATGTGGTATATATACACAATGAAGTATTACTTGGCAATCAAAAAGAAAGAAATCTTGCCATTTCCAACTACGTGGATGGAACTGGAGGGTATTATGCTAAGTGAAATTAGTTAGTCAGAGGAAGACAAAAATCATATGACTTCACTCACATGAGGACTTTAAGAGACAAAATAAATGAACATAAGGGAAGGGAAACAAAAATAATAAAACATGGAGGGGGACAAAACATAAGAGACTCATAAATATTGAGAACAAACTGAGGGTTACTGGAGGGGTTATGCGAGGGGGGATGGGCTAAATGGGTAAGGGGCACTAAGGAATCTACTCCTGAAATCATTGTTGCACTATATGCTAACTAATTTGGAGGTAAATTTTTAAAAAATGAAAAATAAAAAATAAAATAGAATAAAATAAAATTTCAAAGGCCTTTAAAATACACACACACACACACACACACACACTTTAGGTTTCTTACAAATTAATATTCAGTAATCCCTCACTTATCCATGGAGAATATATTCCAAGACTCTCAGAGGATACCTGAAATTACAGATAGTACCAGACTGTATATACTATGTTTTTCATATGTACATAAATAAATATATATATGGTAAAGTTTATGTATCAGGCATACTAAGAGATTAACAATAATAAAATAGAATATTTTAACAATTATTGCAATAAAAAGTTATATGAATATGGTCTCTCTTTCAAAACGTCTTATACTGTACTTATCCTTGTAATGATGTGAGATGATAAATGTCTATGTGATGAGAAGAAATGAAGTGAATGTCACCAACATTGTGACATAGTGTTAGGCTACTACTGACTCTCTGATGATTTATCACAAGGAGAATCATTTGCTTCCAGACCACAGGTGACCATGGGTAACTGAAACACAGAAATGAAATACATAAATAAGGGGGTCTACTGTACTCCACCATTTGCAACTATTTTTAAAATTCTGTGCCAATCATTCTTCAGGTATTCTAAACTTGGAAACCATAGGAGTTGGCCATAGAGAGTGGTGACGGATACTTCATTCCCATTCCTTATACTCAAGTACCCCATATAACTTGTGAATTAAATTATAAATTGATCCTATTTCCAGGATTTCCCTCACTATGATTATCTTACCCTACACAGGCAACTTAGGTAAATATATTTATTTGGGATTTATAAGATTACTTTTTCTATTGTGATTTTTGGGTCTGTGCAACTTCTTTTACCTCTAAAGAGCATAAATGTTATCTCAGGAAGATTGCAAATATGCACATATCATCCGTGTGGAAATAGGTTTATACTGACAATGACCTAGCAGTTTACAACTTTTGTTTCAATTCTGATTGACAGGAATGTTAAGGATTACTTCAATTTAGGGACCAAGAGCTTATAAGTCCTTTCAGAGAAACCCTATTCATAGTGAAAAGAAAGGTTTATCTCTGTAAAGAGTAAGGATTAGGTCGAGATTTGTGCCTTGCATGTGACCTTCTTGGTTCTAGTTGTGAGGTATTTAAAAGATTTTCTTTCAATCATTTGATGAATTCAGAATTATTTTCATATCGTATCAAAGTGTTGCATGATTTTTATGTTTTTTTTTTTCTTTTGTGGTCACGGATAATTTTTGACAAAATAATGACTTCAGAAAGTTTGGCTCTCAAAGGACACTCTCCTTTGCATGATTTGAACACCAAGTTTGTTGTCGCGCTGTGATTTACATTAATTGAATGATTACTAGGGGGAAAAATCCATAAACACAAGATGAAATGAAGTATTTTTTAGACATGAGATAGTGCAACTACAATTCTGCATAGAAACGACTACGGAAAATAAGTCACAAGGCTTCAACCTAAATTATGTGAAAGCAAAACTGGAGAAAAATTATGGGCTATAGCCAGACAGCATGTGAAAACTCTGCCTGGAAATTCCACAGGAGTACAAATTACTGTGTACGGTGTCTTTTTCTGGTTATTCCATCACATTCAGACTTTTGAAAGGCAGTGAGACTGCTATAGCTTTTGCTCTTATTTATGATTTCAATTTTTTTTGCCTGTATGCATCTTTTAAGAAATAATGAGGGCCCACCAATACCTATCATTTTAAATCAGATCAGATCACATGTTCAGCTGATATAATTGGCATGGTCAGGTACTAGGTTACTCACTGAGGCCTGAAAGTTTAATTATAAAAGATTTTCAAACTAGAAATTCTATGCATTCTGTGGGAAGATCACTAACTTAGGAACAAAAAACTTGTATGTGAGCCAAATAGAAATCACTTTTGGAAGTCTGGCTAAAATGAGAGTTACAGAAAGCTGCCAGGATTATGTGTTAGAAGATTGAAGAGTCTGGCTGCAAATTTCAGAGGATTTAATTCTGTTTGACACTGAGGAAAGAAATGTAAATTCCTTTATGTATTCTTTATTGGCTAATTCAGATGTCTCACAAAAAGATTCCACTTGGAATAAGAGAAATTTAAATTCTATCACATTAATACTTGATATTCTTACAGTATGAATTCATCTCTGGCATATAATGATTTATTAAATGGAGAGTTTTCAAATACACAATGACATTTTACTTCAAGTATAATTTATGAGAGCTAATGCCATTTTTGAAAGCCATATAAGTTTGACAGTCTAAAAGTTTAAATAACAATCATTATGTGTTTCCTACATTTTTATCAGCTATTTTATAATCTTGTGGATCTCACTGAAGGGTAAGGTTATATATTTATAACTTACAAATTATAAACCAGTGTTAATTGATTTCAAACCTAGCAATGCAGCTGGAGAAAATGTTTCAAGCTACCGTTGCTAGAGAAGTTTTAAGCATTTGTAGCTTTGAAATTTAAGCCCCACTAAGAGAAAATTTTCCATAAACCCCTATATTGGAAAAAAAACTATTAATAATTTACTTTACAGTAAAAACTGGAATATACTAAGAACATAGCAGGAGAATGTCTTATTTTTTTTAAAAAATCATAAGTTTAAACTTGCAACATGCTGTAGAAAAAACAAATGGGGAAAATAACACCATTTTGTTCAATGCTGTAGATTCACCAAGTTTTTTTTTTTTTTTTTAGGTATTAGAGAAATTCTCCAGGAATTTTATATGCTATTCTTCTTTTGTTGGATCACTATTCTCTCTAATCTCTACCTTGCCAGGTCCCACTTTTCCTTCAGATGTCAGCTTGCATGTTACTTTCTCTTCAAGGCCATGTCTGACTGCTACCTTGTCACTCAAAGTGTAATTAGGTGGTCAGTATGTGTTCTCATTTTGTACCCTTCACTTATCAAAATGCAGCAACTGTTACAAATTTGTATGCTATTTATATTATCTTCACACGAGACCATTAACTCTCTAAGTTCAGAGACTGTTTGTCCTGATCACCTATGCCTAAATAAGTGATCAGAAAACAAGAGGTGCTCAATAAACTATTGTTACCTTATCAAGTGGATGGATTAATAAAGAAGTGTGTTAATGGAAAAGATGCAGACCGGATGCAGGTGTTCTTAGCTTTTCAGATAAGAAATATCATATTCTGTCATTTTTAGACACCAAGCAGATGCTATGGCCCCCAATGAGGGGGCCATGTAACTCATTTTAGTTAGACTTCCAAAAGTGATTTCCTGTTTACTAAATCATCATTATAGAGATTGAACTTGACATTAAGTAAAAAAGAATCCAAATGCTGAATTTTAGAGATTATCTCAATTATCTGACAAAGACCCAACTTTTTAATCTAAGTTTGATGTAGTCACTAATATTTCCACAGCATTTGCAGGAATATAAATTGCTTCAAACTTTTGGCGTAGAACTTGTCCATAACTCACCAAATGTAAAACCCATCTACACTTTGACCTAGCAATTCTAAAACCATGCAAAAATATACATGGGAGAATATTCGGTTGTGCATGTTAGTGAATAATTATAGACAACCCCAAGCCTCATCATTTGGAGACTGGCCTAATACATTATGGTATAATTAGATACCATGGAGCTATTTAGATTAATGAAGGTAGTTTAATTATATTTATATGAAAAAAGATTTCAAATGTATTGTTTGATGATAGCAAGCACATTATAGAACAATATATTGACTGGGATTATATTTTTCTGTTTATACTCATACCACATATATGTCCAAACATATATTCATTTATAATTCAACAAACATTCCGTGAGGAATCATATGCTAAGAAGTGCTCTGTGCAGGGAATATAAAGTGGTATATAAAATAAACATAGGTTTTGTTTGTTTTGAGAGAGAGAGAGAGAGAGAGAGAGAGAGAATATCTTAAGCAGGTTCCACACACAGCATGGAGCCCAATGTGGGGCTCTATCTCATGAACCATGAGATCGTGACCTGAGCTGAAATCAAGAACTGGATGCTTAACTGAATGAGCCATCCAGGCTCCCCCTCAATTTTTTTATTATATATTATAATGGAAAATAACACAATGTTTATAAGTGAATACAAAATGCTATTGGAAAAGGTACACCAAAATCTTAAACAATGCACACTTAGTCCAAGACTGAGATGGAAAAATGAAGAAAATGGTTAAGAACAGCTTTTGTAGTTTGTTCTTTATATTGTAAAATAAAGTGTACATTTGCCAACAATCAGCATGCATTTATTTTATATTGAAAAGAAAGAATGAAAACCTTTACTGGAAAACTTTAGTTAGCCCATGCCACTTAATTCCTCCCAAAGTTTTCTAAATTATCTCACATCATAAGAATTTCAATTTGAAACTTAAACAAGTTTTTGTTTTGTTTTTTAGCAGACTTTTTTCTGAGGAGCAGTTTTAGGGTTATAGCAAAATTGAGCAGAAGGTACAGAGATTTCCCATATAACTTCTGCCCTCATGCATGCATAGCTCCCTCGTTATCGAGATCCCCCACAACAGTGTTACATTTGTTATAACTGTTAGACCTACATTGACACATTATCACCCAAGGTTCATAGTTTACAGTAGGGTTCACACTTGGTGTTGTACTTTCTATGGGTTTGGACAAATGTATAATGACATCTATCCAACATATGGTATCATAGAGAGAAATTTCACACTCCAAAAATCCTCTGTGCTCCCTCAATTCAATTCCCAATCTTAGCCACCACTGATTTTTTACTGTTTCCATAGTCTTGCTTTTCTAGAATGTATATTGTTGAAATCATATAGTATGTAGCCTTTTCAGGGTACTTTCACTTATTATATGCATTTAAGTTTCCTCTATGTCTTTTCATGGCTTGAGAGCGCATTTATTTTTAGTGCTGAATAATATTCTGGTGTCTAGATGTACCACAGTTTATTTATTCACTTACTGAAGGATATCTTGGTTACTTCTGGGTTTTGGCAATTATGAAAAAAGCTGATATAAACATCCATGTGCAGGCTTTTGTCTCTACATAAGTTTTCAACTTATTTGGGTAAATACCAAGGAGTACAACCACTGGATCTTATGCACTAGTATGTTCAGTTTTTAAAGAAATCATCAAACTGTCTTCCAAAGTGACTGTTGAATTTTGCACTCTCAATTGCGATAAATACACCTTCCTCTTGCTCCACATCCTTGCCAGCATTTATTGTTGTCAGTGTACTGGATGCTGGCCACTCTAAAAGGCATATAGTGGTATCTCAATGTTGTTTTAATTTGTATTTCCCTGATGATACATGATGTGGAGCATCTTTTCATACAAATCACATATGTGTCAATCGTATATCCTCCTTGGTGAGATGTACACATTTTTGGCCCACTTTTAAATTGGATTGTTTGCTTCCTTATTGAGTTTTAATGGTTTAATAATATATTTTGGGGGCGCCTGGGTGGCTCAGTTGGTTAAGCGGCCGACTTTGGCTCAGGTCATGATCTCGCAGTCCGTGAGTTCGAGCCCCACGTCGGGCTCTGTGCTGACAGCTCAGAGCCTGGAGCCTGTTTCAGATTCTGTGTCTCCCTCTCTCTGACCCTCCCCCATTCATGCTCTGTCTCCGTCTGTCTCAAAAATAAATAAAACGTTAAAAAAATTAAAAAAAATAATATATTTTGGATAATAGTCCTTTATCAGACATAGCTTTCACGAATATTTTCTTCCAGTCTGTGGCCACTCATTTTGTTCCATTGACTGTCCTTTGCAGAGCAAATGTTTTTAATTTTAATAGAGTCCAGCTCGTCAGTTCCTTCTTTCATGGGTGGTGCCTTTGGCAATATATCAAAAAAGTCATCAACAAACTCTAGGTCGTATAGGTTTTCACCTATGTTATCTTCTAGGATTTTTAAAGTTTTGCATTTTACCTTTAGGTCTATGATCCATTTTTGAGGTAATTTTTGTGAGGCAATAAGGTTTGTGTCTCGATTCACTTTTTTCCATGTGGATGTTCAGTTGTCCCAGCACCATTTGCTGAAAAGACTACCTTGGCTCCATTGTATTGCCTTTGCTCCTTTGTCAAAGATCAGTTGACTCCACTTCTGTGGGTCTATTTTGGGGCTCTCTACTCTGTTCTCTTGATCTATTGATCTATTCTTTCACTGATACCACACTTTCTTGGTTATGATATTTTCATAGTAGTACTTGAAGTCAGGTAGAGTCAGTCTCCAATTTTGCTCTTATTTTTCAATATTATGTTGGTTGTTCTGTGTTTTTTGTCTCTCTATAAGCTTTACAATCAATTTGTTGACACCCACTAAATAACTTGCTGGGATTTTGATTGGGATTGCATTGAATCTACAGATCAAGCTGCAAACTAATGGCACCTTGAAGATATTGAGTCTTTCTATTCATAAACATAAACTATTTCTATTAGTTCAGACTATTTAGTTTTTTTATAACTTTCAACAGAATATCATAGATTTCCTTGTATATGTCTTTACATATTGTTAGATTTATACCCAAGTATTTTATTGGGGGGGGTAATATAAAACATTGTGTTTTTAACTCCATATTCCACTTGTTCTTTGCTGGTGTGTGTGTGTGTGTGTATGACTTTTGTATATTAACCTTGTATCCTGCAACCTTGCTAAAATCACTATTCGTACCAGGAGTTTTTTTGTTTAAGTTTTATACTTAGCTTATACCGAACATTTCCTAGATCCTTGTGATATAATAATTTGTAATATTTTTGTATTATTTTCTCTTTCACACTAGGTTCTTGAAGATGGAACTTTATCTTGTTCACCTTTTGTGTTTAGAACACGAAAAGGATAGTGCTTTAGGTAGAAGAGAGGCTTTCTGAAAAGTTTGAAAATAAATGTGCTGATGGCATTGGAGATCAAAACCTCATTCTAAAAATATCTCTGGATTTCAGATAATGTAAATAATTTCATTTTTTAAAGTGGTAAAGCAACATACTTTTACTACTCTCTTCTACTCAAATTGCCTAGAACTGAAAATATTTTTAAAGTATTTCTTGAAACTTGGAAGAAACATGGAAGGTAAAAAGACATGCCTACTTTCCAGTAAAACTCTCCACACTCATAGAGTGACCTCAAAATATGTGTACTGTGCAGTCTCAACCAATGTACAAAGCTGGATCACCTACTTGATTAAAAAATGACAGATGTTACAAATTTGGTCATAAGTGCAAAATAATTTGAGTACCAATATAACAGATTTCTGTTTAATAACCTTTAAATTTCCTTTTTAAATAACCTTAAGGCCAAGGGGTAAAATCCATTTACTGCATAGTCTAAATGTCTGTTAGATTTGGTAGAAATCAGAGAAGGGATTTATGTCTTGATATTCGTTCCTTGTCAAGAAATACTGAGATCACATAGCTGTTAGGCATCAAACATCAAATAAAAAACAGGGTTTTCCTAACTTTCATTAATTTAAATATGAGAGAGAAATGAGTTGTTAAAGAGATTTAGTTGAAACATAAGTCTGATTAATTGGGAAACTGTTAAAAAATGCTATTGAAACCCAGAAAGCAAATATTCCTACTAATCAGGAAGGAGTTCATGAGAGTAACCTAGTAGTGAATGATAAGAAGAAAACTGAGTCGGAATACAGAATGTTATTGATTATCCATTTAATAAACAAATTTGGCACATTAAGTACTATTAAGGGTGGTAGATGCTAAGGTCCAATTAGAAGTTAAAAACTACATAGCTTATTATAAACAATTATTTAACTATGATAAGAGTGTAGCTATAAGATAGAGCTAAACTCTATATGGTAACCTAGCTATAATGGAGACAATCTAAGGAAGGAGAAATTTTTCAAAGGGTCCCCTCCCAAAGGCTGCAGTTCAGACCTCCTTCAAGAAGGTATAGTTCAGCCCACAGAACAGCAGAGAATTTGACTAGCTTCCCCAGGCCACGTGCCATGGTTATTGGACCAACAGGAAGCAACTCTCTAGAGTGCAGATGGCTGATAGATCAGCAACAGCATGTAACATGCAGCAGGTTGCATACACTTGGAGCTTTCCTGCAGGCAGGTGGCACTGGAGCTGAGGGTACAATGTTATAGAGGGTCACACATTCTGTGAGCATAACTCAGGCAGAGCTTCACAAGATTTCTTTATTCCTATTGTGCTGACCCAGTCACAACAGCCAAAAACTACAGAAGAGAACTTCCCATCTGTTGTGTCCCTCCACTACTCCCTTCTGAGAAAATCTGACATGCTCATGTTAAAGCAGAATGCTTAAAGGGATTCCATTTATTATTGGAGACTACATAGTCAAAGGCAAATTTGGAGCTAGGAAGAAATTGATAGTTGGCACAATAACACATCGCCTTTGCCCTAAGAAAGCACAATTTAAAATATGTAGTATCTGTGATCAGATTAAATAAAAAATCAGCATTACATAAGACCATCAAGGGAGGAAGTCCTTTTCACATGGATAGAACAAAATGGTGGAAAATACACACCCAATTTTATATTTGATTACAAAAATAAAGAGTCAACAAGAGGGATGTATCTCTTCAGATAGCAGACTCCAGTTTGGGGCAGATATAAAGGAATAATTTACTCATTGTCTCTATTCCTTCATATTTGCAGTTTGCAATAGTCTCATTAAGACCTCTGCACATGTAGAACACCTGGGTGGCACAGTCGGTTAAGGTCCAATTCTTGATTTCAGCTCAGTTCATGATCTCACCATTTGTGAAATCAAGCTCACATCAGCCTTTGCACTGACAGCACAGAGCCTTCTTGGAATCCTATCTCTCTCTCTCTCTCTCTCTCTCTCTCTCTGTCTCTCCCCCCCCGTTACCTGTTCATGGTCTCTCTGCTTCTCTTCCCTCTCTCAAAAAAAAATAAGCTTTAAAAAAAAGGAAAAAGAAAAGACTTCTGCACACATAACAATCTCATGGCATACTTCTTATATTCCTTGTTCTAACTGTGGTCCTTAGGAGTTTAAATTTCCTATTCATGGGTAATGTTGGTAGATACCCATTTGATAGCGAATATTTATAGATCATCCATCTTTCCTCAAAGGGGACTTTAGAGTAGGCACCCACATTGATCCCTTGTAAAAGAATTCAGATTCTCAAAAAAGTTACTAAACTTATTATAGTCATTTTTATAATTGTTTTTTGGAGCACTTAGAGTTCATCATAAAGCCCTGGATATGAGAATTCAAGTGGCTGGGAGCATATGAAATATAAATCATTAGTTTAAATAGGCAAGATGACTCATGGTATAAATTAGTCATAAAATTCTTTTTCCAGACATATTATTTTTGTTCTTTTTTGATGTCTTTTATTAACCATAATTATTACTTTGTCTCAAACATAAGAGTGAACTGAATAGTATTATAAAATATTATTTAATGTATTTTCACTCCAGGGAATGACTTTTGTCAGTGTAATATGTTTAAAGGTCTTATGCTAGGCAAATATAATAAAAGCTAGGGAACTTTATCAGGTGAATAGTATACAAAGAACAAAGACATTACAAAGATTGTGTGCTTGACAAAATTATAGGTTGACAATGTCTTGTGTAAAGAAGTTATCTTGAGGATAAGCATGAGGAATAATAAGGGGATTTACTAAACCTATATCAAGAACAAAGTATTTCCCAAAAGTCAATGAGTTTTAATAAGAGTTGACAATGGAACTCATCAATAGCAATAATTACTGTATTTTCTACAGTCATTCTGAGCAAGGAGATGATCAATTATTTATTTAATTCATAGTTATTCAGAACCTACTGCATGACAAACAATATTATAAGAATTTGGGATTTAATAGTGAATAAATCAGGCTAGGTCTATGCTCCATGGGGCTTACACATTATTGATAAGAAGCAGGTAGGGGGATAAAAAAGGAAAGAATGAAGGAATGAAAGGAAGATTATCAGGTAGCTAGTAGAAAGTGCTATAGATTTGAGTGGTGGTATTGGAAGTGGAAAAAGATTTCAGATATACTTCAGATAAAAACCAATAAGAGTCACTAACGTAATCAGTGAATATATGGAGAAAACTAGACGAAGGCTGCATTTGTTTATCAATTGTGTGTGTGTGTGTGTGTGTGTGTGTGTGCACGTGCATGAATGTGCTAGTGCATGAAACTCCTCACTGATGATTTGCAGAAGCCCTGGGAAAGATGAAGATTGGTATGTACTCGTAGGTGAAACACAAAATGTAAAAGATTGGTAAAGAATGGAATGAGTAGCTTTGGGATAAATTCATAATTGATATCTCAATTTTGCAGTTTTAAGTTTGTAAATGGTACTGAAAAACACTAAGCACAATAAGGTAGAATGAGAATTGATCATTGCGTTGGCCATAGTTAAAATCATTGGTAACATTCACAAGAATGTCTTCAGTTGGAAGATAGGAATGAAATTTAATGGAGGTAAAAAAAAAAACTACTGTTTGATAAAGAAAAATGGAGACAGTTACATTAAATAAGTGTTTCAAGGGTTCTTGCCACAGATGAAAGTGGAATGGTATCTAAAGAGGAATGAGGAACTACAAGAAGGTTTTATTTATGATAGGGGATACTGCAGCATATTTATTTGTGGATTGGGATGGTGCAACTGAGTGAAGGTAAGGCATGAGAAGTGATTGAACAGTGTCCTTGAACTGTTTGGGATGAGAGCCATCTCACACTGACAAGGTTGGACTTGGATGTGAGTAAAGAGAGTACACCCATAGTAAGAAAAATGCAGAGTGTGAGTGCAGAAACAAATAAGATGAAAGATTTTGTGATAGGAAAATATAGTTTCCTTACCATTGCTTCTGGTTTCTCAGAGAAATAAATGAAGCCATAAAATAAGGGAAAAAGAGAGAAATGTTGGCTGTTTGTGGAGAGAAGAGAAAGAATGAAATCGTTGAAAGAGTAGGGAGGGATTCTTCTACAGAAATGTGTAGTAAGTCTGTGGTTAGAATGACTTCATTGCGACTACAGTAGGAAGGTCAGTGTAGGCTTCTCTGAGAAGGAAGCATTTAACCAAAAGTACTAAGCAAAAAGGGGTAAGCTATGCAAATATCAGGAGAAAGATGATTCCAGGAAGAAAGAATAGCAAACAAAACATTTTAAGGCAAGAACAAACATCTGTTTAAAGCTCTGAAACAAAGCCAGGGCTGTTCCCTCATGGGTAGGAGGGAGAGAGTGCTATAAGATGTGGTAGAAGGATTAGGCAAAAGCCAAATACTGTTAAATTCTATAAACAAGGTAAAGAGAATAGATTCATAATACACATAGTTACCCATTAAAGAGATTATTTTTCATTTTGTCTTTATCTGTTACTTAATGAAAACAAGAGGAGGCAGGTGCCATGAGTTCCCAAATGATGTGCTTGACCAACAAGAATGTTGGTAAGAGAGTGTATCAAAAACTATGTTGTAACTGTCACCTCATCTCTAGTGCGTCTTCAAAACTGTGGAAGAATCCATTGAGAGACTGAGCAATAATTGTCACTGACACTTGTCAGAGTGTTTATTTCCCTGCATTCATTCACCTACCTCCCCTACCATGTCTTTTGGCTTCAACATGGTAAGAGAGGTGGGTGATAGGACCTCACCAAAGAGGTATGCCTATCATGGTGATGTGATGCAACTAGAAAGAATCTACATGAGATACAGTGTCAAGAAAGAAGAGCTGAGAGGTGAGTTATTTAAGTGGCTAAAGTTTGGGATATGATCATATCAGAAAAAGACATAGGGGGAGATCTCAATAGAGTGATGGATTCCAAAATAAAACAAATCAAAACAAAACAAAACAAAACACACAAACGTGATTTTAAGCTTCTGTTCCACAGAAGGATACAACAACAGATATAATAACATGAGTCACATAATGCCAGATCTTCTAACTCCTCCTTTCTTCTATACCAGATTCTAGAAGGGCCAAGAATAGAAACTATTGAGTCAGAGAATTGACAGAGGAAAAGAGAAGAAATAAAGTATGTTTCTCTTTTCTGCCATAGTCTTAAAAGCCTGGATAAGGCCTGAGCTGTGGAGGGAAATGCCTTAAATTGTATCATATTTAAGTATTTTGATATTTCACTCATCTGGTATTTCTAAAACCAGAAACTATGATTGCTAATTAATACATGAATGTAATAAGAAAAATCTATGGAATTAGCTCAGGAAAACACCCAGAAATGAAAAGGAAAGTCTCAATGAATTTATTTCATCTCGATTTTGAGAAACTGACACGCAAAGGTATAAACTCTCTCTGCAAACTCAGCTGGCAAAATTGTAATAGGCATTATTCCCTTTTCTGAGCAACAGTAGCAAATCCAATCTGACAATGTTCTTTTCACTTTTCTTGAGTGACCAGGAAACTGCTAATAAAAAACTCTACAGGATTAATTTGGAAAACCTTACTACAATCACATATGCTATTTCTGTTTTCCATCCACAGAACATTAGCTTTCTATAAAAGATATGTTATACCTTTGAAGTAAGTGGTAAGAAGGATAAAGGGAATTCATATCATGTTATCCTGTTTATAACTTCCCCAAACAAGTTTATATTTTAAAATCTTAGATATTTCTAATTCTTAGGTTTTCTCATTTCTGCAATACATTAAAATGAGCTTTTCCAATTCATGAAGAACTAAGTCCATGAGATCCGTGGTATATTCCATGAAGAGGCTAAAGATGTGGGAACTTAAGTCCAATGGAAAGAAAGCCAGTAACCAATGGGTTGGGTTGCAGTGTAATTTCCAGGAGTAACATTTGTATGAACTAGTATGTGGAAGATATGTCCTAGAGCAGTTAAGTAAAGTGATCCACTCAGTACTTCACAATTAGGGCAAGAGCTTATCACAAGGACTATTTTTGGCTGAACAGCCCCAAGAAAATCTCAGTGTATTATTTGTTTGATTGCAGTCACTCAGAAGATGAGTTACTCCATGATAACCCATAATTACACCTCATTCCTTCTAAGATGAAAACTTCTATTCCCCTAACCAGTTAGGTACTAATAAAATATGCCATACTTGATAAGTGAGAGAAGTCTATTTACTTGTTATACTAGAAGGAACTTTAAATACCTTATCTACTAACTTGGCGTATGTATGAATGCACAGATTCAGGGGCAGATTTCAGCATTTCTATTTTATAACTCCATTGTAAAGAAGCCAAAGTGAACATTATGAAAATAGGCATACTCATGGGATATTCTACTTTAAAAGGTCATAGTTTGGCAGAGGAAATGAGTATTTCTTTTTCCCCTGGCATCTGAAAGATTTGGAACCAAAACAGAAATTAAAAACTAAGAAATAGAAATGGACATCTATGATACAATAAATATTAGTCTGATACTCATTAAAACAAGTGAATCAGTCAGCTTCAATTTATCCCATGCAACAGGAAATTTGCATCCTCTCTATCATTCCTCCTGGATATCATTCATTGTGCAAAAAAACTGAGAACATGCCAGTATCATGACTAACTGTCCTCATAATACGGTATGTACCCTATATACTATAGTCACTTTAATCTCCTTTTTGTTGAAAATTGTAGTTTCTTGCTTCTACCCCTAATTCTGTTGGTCTCTTCACATTACCCACTGCTGGCCTCAGACAGCCAGGAGTTTTTAAGCCATGCAGGAAATCTCCAATATAAAAGTCACAGGTTCCAAGTTATCCTGTATTTATCAGGTTGTCACAGTTTTCCACTGACTTCTGTTATTGGTCATGGGACACTAGGAGCCTCCCTAGTGAATCTTGAGATATGTAGATGTAGCCTTTATAGTAGTTTCCTACTGGGGAAAGTGTAACCAACTATCACAGACATAATGACTTAGAACAACACATATTTAGCATAGTTCTGGAGGTCAGAAGTCTAAAATAGATTCACAGGAGTTCATTCCTTCTGTAAGCTCCATGAGAGAATCTGTTTTCTTAGCCTTTCCGGCTTCCACAAGCTATTACATTATTAGGCTCACCTTTTCCTCCCTTTCAAAACCAGCAGTGTGGCGCCTTCAAATTTTTCCCTTTTGTTCCTCTGTTTCTGCCTTCTGTCTTTGTAAGGATCCTTGTGATTACATCATTAGGCCCAACTAGATAATTCAAATTAGTCGTCCCATCTCAATATCTTTGATTTAATTACATCTACAAAGTTCTTTTTGCATTGTATCATAACATAGCTTACACATTCCAATGAATAGGGAGATCTTTGGGGCACAATTATTCATCCGACTACAGTCCTTTTCTTCACTGTGTAGCAACAATTCCATTGTTTCTTTTTGGCATTTGAATCAAACATCCCAGACTGTGGAGCAAACCTCTTTTCTGCCTGTCAACCCATTAGTATGAGGAGACAAAAACTATTGGGCAAAGTACAGTCTTACTTTCGAGTTTAACATAGTCTTGGGCACCAGGACCTCTAAATCTATTGAATCCAGAGCTATGCGCAAGGCAAGAAAATATTTCACAAGTGAATAATATTAAATCTAATATGAAAGAGGTCTCCTCAATGTATACGCCTTTGTTTCTGAACTCATATTGTTTCAGTGGAGTAAGCAAGAATATATATCAACCTCTGTTTTAAGGAGTAAATAGTGTCCTAAAGAATAATAATGCAACATGATAAAGTGTAACCATCAGATGAAATTCTGATTGAATCTACTGGAAGCTGTTTCAGCATGACTAGGTCTATGATAATAAGAAGAAATGCCATGGGTGAAAGCCCATTACTATATATCTTTTGCCTTAAAATGAGTTCTTTGCCTAGCAGAAATACATGTATAATATGTGAAACATGTTGATGAATAGTTCAGTGGTGTCCTAGACTGATCATACTGGCTCATGAATCAATTGTTAAATTTTCAGGAATTTTTTGAATTAAGCCAATTATTAAAAATTAAATTATTTAAACTTACTGTGGGAAAATAAAAGTTTCCAGAGTTTTTTAGTGTTACTGTAAAATTCCCTAGCTTCCTAAGATCATTCTCATACCTGGAGAATTGTATTTATTGCTATCTTTTTAGTTAATTTTCTGATCCAGAAAGGTTATAAAAGTTTTCTAAGAGAGTCAAATAGTTACAGCCCAGACAGGGTCCTTAGGTTAAGCTCCCAAAATGCCAGGAATACTGGGGTGCTTCCTCCCTATGTTTGAAGCCAAGACTTTTCAGAAATCTCTAGGTCATAAAAGACAGTCACCTGGGATTTATCTGGCCCCTGAAAGATATATTTATATTCCAAAAGGTTAGAGTAAGAACACAGGATATGAGAATCCAGAATCCTTTCCATCTGTCTCACAGGAACAACAACAACAAAAATTTGTTGTTTTGCTTTGTTGTCCATTCTCTCCCCTTCTTTGGGGAAAGAGACATGACTGTCTTTCTCCAGTAGAAAAATAGAGAAAATTTATTGTTCTCTATTATTTGCCTATGTAGTAGCCAGCTATTAGGGTAGCATATCTGATCTTTCATTATGTCACCCCAGGGGTAGAGCCTTGGGCAAAGGAGAGGAGATCCAATGAGATTTTTTACTTATTATAACATATTAAGATACCTGTCTCTGATCTAGAACATTTCATGTGTGAGCATTAAAGGTAAAATTAATAAAGATGAATATCAAAATCCAATACTAACAATTAAATAAAATGTACTAAAAAAGGCAGTACATGTACAAATCTCACCACTTCCTAATTATTGTTCTACATTTTACAATTTTCTATGTACTTGAATTATGTCCATCTATTTTAGATGATAGAAATACTATATAACTGTCCTGAGAATCTTTTTCCAAGTTCAAGCTTAGCAGATGTCACATTGGCCATAGTGGAAATATTTATTGGCAAACATTACAAAGCATAACTTTGCTTATTGTTTTGTTGATTGTCTACATTTGAGAAAGTAGTGATAATGGATACTGAACTTGAAAGTGTGTCATGACTGCACCTGTGACATTGCAAATAGTGAAAAG
This sequence comes from Prionailurus bengalensis, assembly GCF_016509475.1. NCBI lineage: Eukaryota > Metazoa > Chordata > Mammalia > Carnivora > Felidae > Prionailurus > Prionailurus bengalensis. The sequence continues at coordinate 56,960,324 of NC_057353.1, forward strand.
AGAGAGAGAGAAAATATCCTTCCAGTGTTCAAAAACAGTTTTGCAATTTAACAAAGAGGAAATATGAGGAAATTCCATGGATACTATCAGAACCAATGTCAGCTAGATCAGAACCAATGAATGAAATTCCTACCTACATCTTTGTAATTTTCCTTTTGTCTTATCAAACTTAGGAAAATGGCAATCACCATTCATGTTTGAATATCATTCATCCATAAGCTGTATGTATAGGTTGGCTATGAATAGAAGAGTTCATAAATTGTCAAACTCATTCTGTGAGAATCAATTAGTTCCATGAAATTTACAAAAAGGAGTTTAATATATTATGTTATTTGTACAATATATCTTTTATACCCTTTATATCAATATAACTCATAAGTACAGAAAAACCTTGGATTGTGAGTCACTTGCTCTGCGAGTGTTCCACAAGAGGAGCAATCATTTCCAACAAATTTTAACTTGATAAATGAGCGATGTCTTGCAATACGAGTAATGCATGATGCCAAACGGCACTTGATCACAATTAAGCCAATGGTTCTTCTCTCTCTTATTCTTTTCAGGATTGTGGGTGATCATCTCCCATGCTTGAATGCTTGGTCTCAGGCTGCAATGTTTGGCAGAAATCGGTGATGTTTCAGAACGTTGGAAGGTGCCCACAACTGGCACTAGTGTATTTCTGTTACTTCAAGCACATATGGACAGACCTTTGCTTTTCCACACAAGAGTAAGCTTAGGAATGCTTTGCTTCATTTTAGGTCAGGCTGCCTGCAGATACAGACCATTTCCCCTGCTCACAGTACCAATAAAGGCATTCTGAAAGTCCACCAGTAAATACTAGAAGAAAGCTTGTGCGCAGGAAGGCAAACCTACAGGCAAAATCCTCTTCTTGATGGAAAAGGTCAAATGAAATCAATGTGAGCCCCCCAGGAAATGATGTTACATGAGGGTCTCAGCACTGGCCTGTATTGTTGGCAGGAGGGTAAGTCAACACAGCTTAGCGCTGTAGTCACTTTGGTGAGTTCATGCATAACATCTGTCCATCCTTGTCACCTAAATAGCTCATCTGACAGAACTAGGGGCACAAAAACTACATCATCCATTTACAGATAGCCTATCTTTTCAGAGAGTTGAAAAAAAGTGCCTACTTTTAAAAATATTCAAAATTGAAGAATCATCTACCTAGCAACGTTAACCAACACTGTAATTAAGACATTAATCCAGGAATTTTCTTGCATATTTCACACCGAGTAGGATTAGACATTATAAGAAAAATGAATACAATTAAAAAAAATTTTAAGTGGGAAATTGACTGTCATTATCTTAGCCGGTGACATTATCATTTTATGTAAAGAACTGAAATCATCATTTGCCGAATGACTGTTGAAAATGTGTGGAGATGTTTTAAGAAGAGAATTATTTTTATATGGAATGATGATTTACTTAGCTGAAGTGAAGATGCACAATGCATTGATGAACTCCCTCCATGCCTCTATTTATGGACCTGAAAATTGTTCAGGTTTGTCAGAATTATATTAGAATCTCAAGTTCTCTGTGAATGCAGTGGCTGTTAAGGAAGCAAGCATATTATTAAAGCCTATCTTTATTTCATAAATACTGCCTTAAAAATCTATTACTCTATGACATTTATTCAAGGAGAGGCATCTCAAGTTAATTACTTAAATTAGAGAAACTAGTTACAAATCAAAATTTACCTCTTACTTTTAACAATATACTTCGCTCCCCCGCTCCCAGTTTTACTTGTATAATCCCTTTCTGCACTATTCATTTTCTCTTATGGAACCCCCAGTCATCAATCACCTCTCAGCTTCTCTCCTATATATGTGAATGTTGTGCATAGGAATAAACAATTAATGTAAAGCTCATTACAATAGAAAATCCGTACTTATTAGTATTTTTCAAATGGTAATGTTATTTTAATTTTTTTTTTTTTTTAGTGTGGACTGTATTAGGTCACCATTTTTGTAGATCAAATACAGAGGAATGATGGCAATTTTTTGTGGAAATTTCTTATGGTTTAACCTAATAGTTCATGCTCATTTTAGCATAAGAATTATGTTATGTAATTAAGAACTAATGTGGCCTAATCTATGGAAAGTGCAGCGGTGAGCTAAATTAATGCTTTCAATAATTTAAGTATCAAGCAAAAGTAGAAAATGACAATGAAAGGAGACGTTGAATGTTTATGGTAAGTCCAAACATTACAGAAATTTTATTATTACTCACATCCAATCAAATGTAACCTCACACATTTTTAGTGGAGTTGACTAGTTAAAAAGGATTTAGTATGTCACCAACAGTGATGCAATATATTACAAAGTACTTAGCACATATGCTGAAATGTTGAAATGGTATCTTTCCTCAAGGAAGAGAAAGACATTATTAAACACCTCTTAGGGAGCCTGACTCTGTGTTGAACACTTTGAGGCATCTGATTGTTAATAAACCCTGTGATATCTTTTCCCAATTTTCAGAAAAGTGAAGCTCACATGATAAATTGCTTAGAGACACAGCTGATACATACCAGTTCTGGGATTTGAACCCACATCTCACTGAATTCAGAGACCCTGCTATTTTTTTTTCATTCCTAGATTAAATCCAGGTCAACTTAATAACAATAAAATATAATCACATAGAGAAATCCAGTGACCAGTGATACAGAAAAGAGAGAAAGAGAAGAAATGATTTAAAAAAAAACAAAACATTTTTCTTAAAGAATAGAAATGGATTACATCACTACAAATTTGTCATTGGACCAGGGAGAATATTTGTATAGATGCCATAAGCATGTTGTTTCTCCATAATCAGAACTTTAAAATTCCCACAACTATAAAATCATTCTAAATGAGAGGCCAATGACCTGTGAAATATCACTTGAAAATGAAAGTTGTGAGTTAGAAAGCCTAAGCACCAAGAAGTACCCTCCCTCATAATCTTCCTCCTTTTCTCATTTAAAATGCAATCAGCTCAAATACTCAAGTGGTTTTTTCACAGATTTCTCACATGTATGACTGTGGTCTTGGAAAGACACATTTCATCTTGAGAATTACTATTACTGTTTGATTTACAAAATTTTCAAGATGACAAAATAGAAATAGACTGTAAAGAGTAATACATTTTAACCTTATAAAATAGTTCCAAAATCACCCATAATACACTGGTATTGTGGTATTAAACAAAATGATTTAATAAAAATAAAACACTAGGGGCGCCTGGGTGGCTCCGTCGGTTAAGCAGCTGACTTTGGCTCAGGTCATGATCTCGCAGTCCGTGAGTTTGAGCCCCGCGTCGGGCTCTGTGCTGACAGCTCAGAGCCTGGAGCCTGTTTCAGATGCTGTGTCTCCCTCTCTCTGACCCTCTCCCGTTCATGCTGTCTCTCTCCGTCTCAAAAACAAATAAACGTTAAAAAAAAATTAAAAAAAATAAAAATAAAAATAAAACACTAGTAGTAAAAAATAAAAATTAAAATTAAGCTATTCACTTTTGTAAATATGCAATACATCAAATGTATTCATATATAACATATTTTCTGATAAAATAAAAAATAATTTTATTTTCTTGGTAAAATTAAAAATGTATAAAGTTTGCAGCTTATTACTCTACAATTCCATACAAGTATAATTAATATAAAATTTGCTTGTGATTATATTGTACTATGTCAGTTCACCTACTGTAAACATGAAAAATATATAAAGAGTTGAATCTTATAAATTGTTATTTATTCAGAAGATCATCAGCAAAGCCAGTCAGTATCAGAAACCATAAGAATAACCAATATGTGATAAAGTTGGACCCTGCTTGGTATATTTCAGCTATTTCAAACTGTCAAATGTTCTCTACGGTTTCGAAAAATGGTGAATCTTTGTAAACACTTAACTACACTGCAGATATCCATACCTTAATCTGGTCACATTAGTATTTTTTTTTAAATTTTTTTTTCAACGTTTATTTATTTTTGGGACAGAGAGAGACAGAGCATGAACGGGGGAGGGGCAGAGAGAGAGGGAGACACAGAATCGGAAACAGGCTCCAGGCTCTGAGCCATCAGCCCAGAGCCCGACGCGGGGCTTGAACTCACGGACCGCGAGATCGTGACCTGGCTGAAGTCGGACGCTTAACCGACTGCGCCACCCAGGCGCCCCCCTTTTTTTTTTTAATTTTTTTTTTCAACGTTTATTTATTTTTGGGACAGAGAGAGACAGAATATGAACGGGGGAGGGGCAGAGAGAGAGGGAGACACAGAATCGGAAACAGTGGTCACATTAGTATTTTACTCATTCATCAAGGTCCTAACCATGAAACCTTTCACTTAAAAATAATACCCCAAATATCAAATATCAGTGTGTTTCTTTATTATGGTCCTTATCACCTTTTACCTTCTTTTTGAACTATTTGTGAATAAATCTTTTATTCATTATGATTTTTAAAATCCTTGAAGCTGGGGATATTTCCTGTTGCATCTTTATACTGACACATATAAAATAATGAGGCTTCCTTAATTTTTTAATACATTAAACACTTCAAATATGTTTTTTTAATTGTCATACCACCCTGACACTTATTTGTAAATATGTATCCAATACAAGCTGAGTTATTTATTTGTATTTTTCCCTAATTGAAATTCTTTTTTTTTTTTTTAATAAAACCAGTTGCATTGCTTTTCACTAATCTGGAGTGTCTACATTTCTCATCCTGGGGTGGTAGGAAGAGGAGGAGAGTATCATTCTTTACTTAACACATGGGAAATCATATCTTATTGGGTAGCATAATACTCCGTAACTGACCATGCTTGAAAGAAAGTGTTTCAAATATTTAATCAATTGTATGTAGCACTAACACACATTAGAACAGAATATCAATGAAACTAGATAAGTTATTGATATACATTCCTGACACCCCCCAAACCACCCACTATTCTGAAATATCCTTGTTCCTGGGCCATAGTATTTCTCACATTTGTTACTACAACATGATTCTCTGAATTTCTGATGAGGCTGAAAACATCTTCTTATTTATATTATACATTTCAGTAGTCCCTTTTGATTAATTGCTTAGAATAAAGTCATTTTCTGACATGCAAACATTATAAAAATTAAATCCATTGCACACCACCTTAGTATGCAGCTGGAGGATAGACATGCACAAAATGAATGAATAAATAAAATATTAAAATAATAACAGAAATACAGTAACCTAAGGATCATGTGATCTTAGAAGAGTGTCAGATAAGATGCTCAGCGTGTTGCTCGAGTAAGAAGCAAACCAGTAAGTGGGCAGCAGTACTAGAAACAAATCTGGAGAGGGAGACGGAAAATGCTCAGAGGATAGTCTCCATAGAAACACAGGTGGAGCTGGATGGGGGATGGGCTCTAAGGAGGCAATGGTCATGAGCACAGGGTGTTGTGTGTAAGTGATGAACCACTGAATTCTACTGCCGAAGCCAATATTGCACTGTATGTTAGCTAGCTCAAATTAGAAAATAAAAAAGAAAGCAAAGAAAGAAACAGGTGGATGTGTGACCTGACGAACTTCAGTACTAAGGAGAGTTTTGTACCTCTGGGAGTACATTAACGACAGATTAGTAGGGGGGAAAGAGTTAATGAAAAGAGATAATTATTTCAAAATTGAAGAAGACGCCAATAAGTGGCAAGATATTCCATGCTCATGCACTAGAAGAATCAATATTGTTTAAATGTCCATATTACCCAAAGCAATCTACAGGCTCAGTGCAATTCCTATCAAAATTCCAATGGCATTTTTTCACAAAAATTGAACAAATAGTCCTAAAATTTGTATGGAACTACAAAAGACCCCAAATAGCCAAATAAATCTTGAGAAAGAGAAACAAAGCTGGAGGCATTTACTTCCTGATTTCAAACTATATAACAAATCCATAGTAATCAAAATGGTATGATATTGATATAAAACCAGACACAGAGATCAATAGAACAGAGAGCCAAGAAATAACCCCACAGATACAGGGTCAATTAATTTACCACAAAGGAGCCTAGAATATAATAATGGGAAAAGCCTATTATGGGGAAAGGACAGTCTCTTTAACCAATGGTACTGGAAAAACTGGACAGTCACATGCAAAATATAACATTGGGCCACTATGTTACAACATACACAAAAATGAACTCAAATGGATTAAAGGCTTGAATGTAAAACCTGAAACCATAAAAGTCTAGAAGAAAATATAAGTAGTAAGTTCCCTGATATCAGTCTTGGCAGTGATTTTTTGGATTTGACACCAACAGCAAAGTCAACAAAAGCAAAAATAAACAAGCAGGACCAAATCAAACCTTCTGCACAGCAAAGGACACTGTCAATAAAATGAAAAGGCAACCTACTGAATGGGAGAAAATATTTGCAAATCATATATCTGATATAAATAGCAAAGAAACCCAAGCAATCTTATTAAAAATGGGCAGATCTGAGTAGACATTTTTGCAAAAAAAGACATAGAGATAACCAACAGGTACATGAAAAGATGCTCATTACTAATCATTAGGGAAATGCAAACCAAAACGGCATTGAGATATCACTTCAGACCTATTAGAATGGCAGTCATCAAAAATACAAAACGTAACAAGTGTTGGCAAGGATGTAGAGAAACTTGTGCACTGTTGGTGGGAATATAAATTGTGCAACTACTATGAAAAACAGTATGGAGGCTTCCTCAAAAAACTAAAAAATAGTGCTACCATATGATCTAGCAATTGCACTTCTGCGTATTTATCCAAATAAAATGAAAACACTAATTCAGAGATATATGCACCCCCATGTTCACTTTAGCATGATTTACAATGGACAAGATATGGCAACAACCTAAATGTCCATCACGAGATGAAAAAATACAGAAATTGTAGTATATATACACAATAGAATATTATTCAGTCATAAAAAATGGCTTGTCATCTGTGACAACAAGGGTAGACTTTGAGGGCATTATGCTAAGTGAAATAAGCAGAGAAAGACAAATATGGCATATTCTCACTTATGTGTGGAATCTTTAAAAACAAACAAAAAACTAACAAGCTCATAGACCCTGAGAACAGGAGTATCAGAAGTGGGGAATGAGAAGTGGACAAAATGGATGAAGGGAGTCGAGTCAAAAGATACAAACTTCCAGTTATAAAATAAATAAGTACAGGGATGTAATGTACAGCATTGCAACTTTAGTTAATAATACTGTATCTCATATTTGAAAGTTGTTGGGAGAATTGATCTTAAAAGATCTTAAAAGATCTTACCACACACACAAAACATTCTGCAACTATGGTTGGTGAGATATGTTAACAAGAGTTACTGTAATGATCATTTTGCAATATATAAATCGACATTGAATCATTATGTTTTACACCTGAAACTAGCATAACATTTCATGTCTATTATACCTCCAATGAATGAATGAATGCATTATAGTGGAGAAAAAGCTATACTCTGATTACAAATAAAATCAATGCACTCAAATGTAAATATGACAGAGGCATAACAATCAAAACTCTAGAACTCTAAAATTGATTTTAAAACATTTACTATGTTATGAGGCTGAGGCTAGAAACAATATATTTCCCCCTCCCTGAACATGAACAAATGCTCATGGGAAGGAAGGTAGACAAAAACTAAAAGATTCTTCTTACATAGCAACAGGAAAAAGTCTAATCTACAAAAAATAAAGTGGAGAATAAATATACTACTTATTTATATTCTTTATAAAGATGAAAGTAAATAACAAAAGAAACAACTAAAGACTTGAAAGTGATTATCTCTGAGGATAAGGAAGATAGACCACTGTTTTACTCTAGTATTTGGTAATTTTTTTAAAATTGTGAGTACATGTGCAGTACATCTGAGAACATTTTATGATCCCTGGTGTAAAGGTGCAATGCACTATAAAGGATTTGTGATTATTCAAGGAGCTCCTAACTTGAGGTCCCTTCCAATTAATTCCCCAGGTTGGATGTTTTTGATACCACTATGTCTTAGGAATTTAAACTCCAGTTTAAAGTTGGAAGGACAGCTTATAGTCAAGAATTCTCAGGAGTGACTTTCATCCTAAAAAACAAGTGGCGAAGCTGTGACAAATTTGCAGAACATCTCCCTTTACAGAATGGGTTATTTTTAGTTTCTACGACACTGAGATTGTAGACCCTCACATAGTTTGTGTGGGGTTATTATTCTGATTCTCTACCTTGCATAGCATTAGGTCTTAGTTCTTATCCTCATTGCAACCACTAAAAGTTCTTGAAGCAGGTGCCCTTAGGGCAGCCACGGATTCAATATACTTTTACTAAACTGGATTCATGCTTCTGGCTCATTCTTGTACTCTGGGGAGCTTGCTTAGTTTCTCAATTCAGCACTGTATTTTAAAAAGATGTTGTCAAACATTTCATCTAGGATTAAAAAAAGCATAACAGCTTTATTGAGATATAATTTACATATCATCTAGCATTTTAATTTGTTTTGTAACAGGAACATTTGCAGGATATCCAATCCTACATATTGTTGGAAATGGGAGACTAGCATGTGTTTGATTATTTTCTTTCCATTTTCTCATTTATTTATTTATTTATTGGTCTGGATAATTTGCCAGATACACAAATTGCCTAGATTGATTTTCAGAGTTCTTGTCTTTTCATTACTCTTTTTGGGTTTTTTTAGCCTACTTTTTGGAGTTCTTCATCTTTTTCCCACACTTTCTACTTTTTTCTTCTGTTCTCATATTTTTCATTCCAAAAACTTTCTTGTTCTTTTGAGTGTTCCCTTCTACATCATTCTATTTTTACTCATAAAAACAGTATCTCCTCTTGTATCTCTGAAGATGTTATCATTTCTGGAAGTTTTGTTTTCTTTCTTAATTTTTCTAGCTAGCTTTGTTCTTTTCCTTTGATATAAAAATTTGTCTGAAATATCTCCAGGTCCATGGCTATTCATATATATTTAAAACTGAAAATATTGAGTGAATGGTATGGTTTTTCTAACTGGGAGTGGTAGTGGGTGCACTTCGACAAAGAATGACAGAACAATGTGCCTTGCTAGTTTGGGGAGAAACAACTAATTCCATTACCTTGATTCCATTCCATTCTTTGGAATGTTTAATTTTCCACAGAGGCATCTTTCATTTTCTTGCTTACAGTCTTAAGTCTGGTTGATAGATCCTGGATGATGAATAGAAGGGGGTCCAAAGTCTTCTTATGTACTATGGATGGTGATATTTATTGAATTTGTCCATTTTCAATAAGGTGCCTCATCAAATTGCCCTTTGTCAGGCTTGAAGTATTTGAGTACAGAATCTCCTTGATGTCCCCGGGATATCAACCTTCCTTGCTTTCTCATGGTGGGAGAATGGTCACTTGATTATTTGCAATGGAGGAGGCAATCTAGAATTTTCAGCAATGCCTTCAATATTTTAAGTTCCATCTTATATTAGAGCCCACTACCTAGAAGTATCCAGGGCCTAGAATCCTGATCAATGTGGATGGGAGAAATAATGAATCTTTCTTCCTGTTGGCTTTCTTTGCCACACTTAGGCCTTAGCATTCTCAGCTTTCAGAAGTGGCCACTTTTCTATTGACTTTTATCTTCCAAAATTATGTTGACACCTTTAATCCAGTGCTGTCTTTTCTTTCCATTCTCTTTGTTGCTATGCATGCCTACCATTGTTATTCATTAAGGATTATTTTAGTACACATTTAGGAGGGAGTGGAAGGCAAACATTTTAATCAGCCCACAATGTTTAACTGGAAGTATACATACAAATGTTTGTTTCTCTAGTGGTTACACGTAGCTATTGAAGACTGATATTTCTTATTTTTTCTGCTTAAGTTTTACTCTTATTTTTACCTAATTTTTTCTACCAGACCATAGGAATCACAACAAACAACCACCTCCCTCTGGTTTTCTATTTCCCCACACCCCGACACACACTGCTATCACTCTAGAGTTTTCATTCTGGGTTTTTACCATTTATGTGGTTTGGGGATTGAGTCAGAGGAAGAGGGATGGTTATTTCATAGGTGAAAACAGTAAAATTTGCTAGGTTACTAACTTACTTTTCCTTATAATAACTAGTTATATTCTCCTGTATTTATTTCTTTTTTTGTTGTTGTTGTATGAGTATTTCTTTCAAAAATATTTCAAAGTTTAGGGGTTTGTGTGTGTGATAAAACATCTATACTTTGCCCTTCAACAATGTAGAGTTAGAGGCATCAACCCTTATGCAGGTATAGCCTTTGAGTCCCCTAAAACTTAATACTAACAGCCTACTGTTGACTGGAAGCCTTACTGATAGCATAGTCGATTAATCCTTGTTTTGTATATTATATGTATTACATACCATTATCTTACAATAAATAAGCTAGAGAAAAGAAAATGGAAAACCATAAGGAAGATAAAATACATTTATATTACCGTATTTATATTTATTGAAAAAAAAATCCACATATAAGTGGACCCATGCAGTTCAAACCTGTGTTGTTCAAGGGTGAACTATACTTTTATAAGTAAGGATCTTGGGGCACCTGGGTGGCTCAGTCAGTTGAGCGTCCAACTTCAGCTCAGGTTATGATCTCGCAGCTTGTGAGTTTGAGCCCCGCTTGGGACTCTGTGCTGACAGCTCAGAGCCTGGAGCCTGTTTCAGATTCTGTGTCTCCCTCTCTCTCTGTCCCAACCCACTTGCACTCTGTCTCTGTCTCTCTCAAAAATAAATAAACATTAAAAAAATTAAAAAAAAATAAGGATCTTTATTTTGGTTGCATTTAGTGATATTCCAGGGAATATATATAAAATTGCAAGTTTGAAATTTTTCTTTTAAATCTTTGAAAAGATTACCCTATTTTCTTCTTACATTCAGTAATACTGGTGGGAAATCTAAGTCAATGTGGGGTGTGTGTGTGTGTGTGTGTGTGTGTGTGTATGTACTTTCTTTCTTGGGACCTTTATTATAATTCCTTAGCTTTGAAGTTTATACGTGATAGATTTAGATGTGACTATTTTGATTTGTTTAGTGTAAGTTTCATTTAAAACGTCTCATCTTATATATTTCGTTAATTTAGGGAAATTTTAAATAACTGTTTCATGTAATATTTCTTCCCCTCTATGTATTTTTCTTGTCCCTACCTGTATAGCTTGTTGACACTCATATTTTTAACTTCTGATTTTTTAAACTTTTATTTTCTTTAAGTTTTCTATTTGGTCATCTCCTTTTAATGCCCTCTGAAGAGTTCCTCAATCTGATTTTTGACTCGCTAATTTATTTTCCTGTTGATCTATACCATCTGTTAGCCTATTTCAAAATTTTGTATGTAGTATCTGTAGCTATTTTAACGACCACTTGCTCCTGCTTTATCTTTCCGTTATCCTTTTTATGTCTTCAAAGATATTTATTATGCTTATTTAAAATTATTATTTTCTGAGATGCATTAATTTTGCTTCATTTCACATAAATTTATGGAGGAAAAGGTAAGCCTCAGGGCAGTCTCTGGTGGTAACTATAGGCTAGCCTTCCTCTATTTCCATCCTCTCCTGCTAGGTAGCATTCCTGTTCGTAATTCACCTCAAACTCTTTTTTTTTTTCCTCTGGGTCTCCTCCAAAGGTTGCCCTTCTGTATTTTAATCATATAATCTTTGGAGCGAAGTAAAGAGAAGAAGGGAATACTCGGTCGCTGAGCCCTCTGCCAGGTACTGTGCTGTTGATGTATACCTACAAAATTGGGACTGTCACTGAGTTTGTCCTGAGGAAGTGAGCAAAAGAGCAAAAGCACTCTTCCCTCTTCCTTTTCTTAGAAATTCAGTTCTTTTCATATCCTTCTTATGCTGAAATCAAATATCTTTGGCCTCAACAAATTTATCTCCATTCAGTTCTTCTGAATGGAGGTTAGGTTCCAGGATCTGTCAAATTCACTCATGTTTCTGTAATATCTTCAGCATTGTATTCAGAGGAGGGTTTCAGCAACAGCCCATGTTAATTGGCTGTTCATAATAAAAATGTAAATTAACATCACAATTGTTCTATGTGCCAAATGATTGAGATAAAGATTGCTATAGAAGAGTTTGAAAGATGTAGCATTAGCATTCAACCTATAAAATTCCTAATATTTCAAAGTCATATCCAAAGTAACTAATATCCAAGGCAAAATCAGGTTCATGGGGTATGCAGTTAAGACATTCCAAGACACTGTGGTAAATTAAGCAGACTTCTTGCTTTAAAATATTTACATTAAAATATTTTATATATTCTCACAATGCTAGGTCTAGGCAAGTTAATATCTGATACCAAGTGAAATCAGAACAAGGATAGAAAATATTAATAGTGGAGTTTGCCAGTTTTAAAGTGTTTCACATGCCACAGAGAGTGCTTTCAGATTAGTTCATTACATTTTGGATTTTTTAGATGGCCAGAAAATGTCCTACGCTTTGAATAAAATCTAAAAATCTATACCATTTAAAAAACAAACAAGTAGGAAGAGATGTGATTTACAAGCAGAGGCACCTAAATGGGTCAAAATTTGTACCACAATTCACAGTGCCAGTGCCTGATGTTGTAGTTGTAGCATTGGGTACATTGATAAGATAGCCTCAATTAAAACTTTTTTTTAATGTTTATTTATTTTTGACAGAGACAGAGCATGAGCGGGGGAGGGGCAGAGAGAGAGGGAGACACAGAATCCAAAGCAGGCTCCAGGCTCCAAGCTATCAGCACAGAGCCCAACGTGGGGCTCAAACTCATAGACAGTGAGATCATGACCTGAGCCAAAGTTGGACGTTATATAAGTGATTATATAATCACGGATATAAGTGATTAAAATTCACTTGTAACACCATCATTACTCCTTTCCTTTAATTCCATTGACAATAGAAGCAAAATTATTCTATATACACAATTTTAATTGTTCTTTAATTATTAGGGACTCAGTTTAAAAAAAAAATTACCATTATTATGGTGAGTTTCATTCTGAACAATAAATAAGGATACTTCATATTTAGGGAAAGAGAAAGAGAAAATGCTTCCTAAAAAAACTATGATTTTTGTTGTCACTAAAAGGCTGTTGATAGGTTAGCTTCATCAGTAGCTCTGAGAAATATCTGTTGTTATACTCTGAAAATCTCATTACTAAACAATAAATGTTATCATTTGCCTCATCTCTGATTTCTCTACATAAAACAGTATTTCCACCACTCTTTGTCCCTTTTTGCCCTTGTTTTTCTTCAATACACTCTTCATCATACTATTTCCTTCCCACTAAATCATAGTCTTCAAGATGACAGAAATATAATCTGTTCTGCACACTGCTAAACCTCAGCACCTACAACAGTGTCTGTTCTTGAAGGTGCTTAGTTAGAAAAACTGATGAGTAAGGAAAATTAGAACTCAGAAACTAAAAGAGCCTTTTATCCAAAATAAATGGCCAGACTTGTACTTGAGTAATGCATGGTACATATTGTAACAGTGCATTTGAAATCCAAGTCTCCATTGTGGATATGCACAACTATTGAACATCAATGCAATGACAAACTTTACATCTGTTAATGGTCACATTGTGCTACTTATGTGACTGATGTAGTTAGTTCAAAACAATATATTTGAGTACTACTAAAATGAATTTTGTTTTAGAAGGACAGCCCGATGGAAATGATAACAAGAGTTAAATTATGATCTGCAAAAGAGAAGCACAAATCCGACAACTGGAGTAGTTTCATAAAGTAGAAATGGTTTATGCGAAGGTAAAAAACAGATTATGCTCTCATCTTCCTTATACTTTAAACAGGATTAAGAAAAGCATGTCAATTCCTGGAAGCTTCCTGTTTTACTTTAAATTTTTTGTTTAACCTTGTTTCTCCCATCTCCCCGCCCCCTGCTCTGGCCTGGTTAATCAATAAAGTGTTAAATGTACCAAGTTAGAGTAGCAAGATGTTTACTCATGAAGAGAAGAAGAGCGACCCTAGAACTGCTTTCTTTTTAAGAGATATATCATGTGAGTGGGTCAATTGGTTAAGCATCCGACTTTGGCTCAGGTCATGATCTCACGGTTGTTGAGTTTAAGCCCCATATCAGACTCTCTGCTATCAGCAAAGAGCCTTCTTTGGATCCTCAACCCCACTCTCTCTGCCCCCCCCCCCACTCGCTCTCTCTCTCTCTCAAAAATAAACATTTACAAAAAAAGGATGTATCGTGTGAATTTTGGAGAATTCACTCAAGTGAGAAATCATGAAGTATACTAAAGGTTCTATTAAAGAATGAGCAGGAAAATGCTCCAGAATCATCAGTTATGCAAAACAACGAATATAGAAATAATTAGTATGGACAACTGGCACTGGACAAGTACTATCTAAAAGGTAAGGCTCCCTAAATCAGAGGTATTTCCCTTATCTGGAGTCTCATAGCGAACTTCTAGAGCAGGTGGAATCAATCAAGAAACCAAAGACTTTGTAAGCCAACAAAAGATAAATATAATGATGATTAGAAGTTCTAAAAATAAGATTGCCTCAACTCTCTCTCATGCTATCCCAAATAACATATGTTTGGATGGTTTCCTAATGAAGTTTTTCAGAATTTCATCATCAAGTCTTTACTTAATTTAAAGCATAGACCTCAAGATCTACTTCAGTCTCAAAATATATTTATTATCTACCAGGAGCAGAAATTATGGAGTATATTTTTCAAATACTTGTTTCTCCAAAAGAGTTGGGAAACATGTCTAGAAAAGCAAACTTTCATGGTGTAGTCTTAAGTTGTCCAACCAGAGGGAAGCCTAAAGCATCATGCTTTAACAGTGGTGTTATTATGTTATTTCATAATCAGTGAAATATTAATATTCCACTGGGAAAGTGCTTACTTCCAATGGGACAAAGGAGTCTAAATTTTCTATTACTGGTACTTAATGACATTGTAAACTATTGAGAACACCTGACATTGTTTAATCCAACAGAGATCCAATATGACTTTTTATGGCCAGAATTTGTTTAGTGGACAGACAAGTAAGATATGAGAAGCTGGCCTTGACTTTTAAAAATGATAATCCTGATAGTATGAGGTTCTTTTTAACTGGATATCTATGAATACAAGTTGGATATGGTCATGGTGCAGATGTAAGTATCCATATAAGCTTTCCTGCAGTAATTTTATCAGAGTTAATCCTAGTTTTATGTCTGGCATAGACTTTATACTTGTTAAGCGCTTATGATAAGGCTTTAAATTGGTTTGTGTGTACACAGTCATAGTTTAGCTAATCAGGTTTTCAAAATCTGCTTGCACTCTCTACTCCTTAGAAGTAGGCTGGAAGTGTAGGACCTGCTGTGAATTGTATTTTATTGATCAGTTTAAGTACCTCAAACTGAGTTTGTCAGTCATTGCAGTTGTTATTTATTTATTATCTAACATTTGATTTGGTTTTGGCACTTATCTGAGTGGGTCCAGTAATCTATTTTTAACAGACTGGGTTTTATGGGGGTGGTTCTTGCCCATAAAACTCTCAGAGTTTTAACTATTTTAAATTGTTGACAATGATAAAAGATGTTTTAATTGTTCATGTCCATTTAGTACCTGTATTCAATCAGAGACATGCGACTTCCCCACCTACATCCTTGTAGTCCCGCCCTTGGGCCCTTCAGCTGCCATGTTCTGGAAAGCTCACTTGTTTCCTAAAGGGAAGAGCCCATGATACCTTGCCTCCACCTTCATGATGCCTCTGGAAAGAACTGCTTCCTTTCAACGTTCTTCATTTTGTTCACTTTCTCATCTGAGTCCCTCTCTCCTCATATTCTCCCTTATTCAGTAAGAAGCAGGGAGGCTCAACTTTTACTTCACCAGAACTGACTTAAAATCTATCACTCATTGTCTGTTTTAACTTGGCTAAGTCCAAGCTCTGCACAGGTATGCCGCCGGACATTAGCCTGTTTTAGGCAAAGTGCTGCTTCTTCCCACCAGACACTAACCTGTGCATGCACCAAATACTTATTTCTTTCCTCGACTCTTGATTCAGGATATTTTGCTCCTTTGTTAACTGACTTTACTTCTAGACTTTCCCACTGTTTAAAATGGTCCATTACTGGTTTCTCCCTCTTTCCATTTTTCCCATACACAAATATACATTTCACTAAAGGAAGGGAATTTGACCAACCCGTCTACTTTCCCCACTCAAAATCCTCGTTTTTTTTTCCTGTTCCATAACTTGCCAAGTGGGCAAGGCCCAAGCATACACTCACATTTTGTTCATATCACAGCTTGGGAAGACTCATGCCAAAACACCATCAGGCCTAAGAGAGAAAAATTAGTTATTCCACATTTGGATTGCCTGCTCCCATATATTTTAACCTTACTTCAATAAATTTGTATATACATTTAATCAAAAACATGTTCACCTGTGCTTATTTTGTTGCCAGGACAGGAAAACATATTTATCTTAAAACAAGAGAAATTGCTTTTTTATACAATATCAACAGAAATTTCAAGGCTTAATGAAGTACTTTTGATTTTCAACTTGGAAGCCATCCAGTTGGAGTAAATAATCATTCTTAGTTTCAGTCTCTAAATATTTTTTTTTCTTTGAATCCAATTATTTGCTTCTTTGAACACAGATTTTCATGGCCAGAGCTCAATTCAGTAAAGGAGAAAGATTTAGAACATACTCTAAAGCAGAGTACTACAGTAAATGTGAGAAAAAGGAACTAATGTGGCCATTACATTGTAATTTTTCTCATACTTACCTTTCTTTTAGCATCTTTATATTAAAATTATGCATTACTTCTTTAACATTTTAATGTAGAGAGACTGAATTATTTTATTAATTTTTTTAGCAACATTGCTGGTGCATAGGACAAGTCTATTATAGTAGTAGTCTTTAAATGTCTTTTTTTTAATTAATAAGCTATGATTCTTAGGCCATTTATCTCAACCTTCACCCTGATACAATTTGGTCTAATGAAATAACTATGTCACTGGAGTGTACCACCTAACCTCTATGTGCCCTGGTTCTACATTTGCAAAAATAGTTACAGGTCAGATCCGAAGACTGAAGAACTCAGTATGTGCAGATGACCTTGAACACTGCCTGTTACAAAAGAAAAACCAAAACCAAACAAACAAAAACCCCAACTATTACCATTATTAGTATTGAGAGAGTCCACGTGTCCCCTGCTGTCTATACTACTTTTGACATGAGTGTAGGATTTTTTTAAAGTTTTTATGTCAGAATTAATGAATTATAATTCAATGCTTATTGATTTATCCTTGCATATTGTTTGTTTCTATACCTTTCCCTGCTAGTTTTTGTTCACCGGCTTGCTGATTTTTTGTAAAAAGGGGTAAATTTTAGGGACAATATAATTTTTGCCCTCAACATTTGATAAAAGTCAGGGGTGAATTTTGAAAGTTTTGATCAGACATTTCCCCTTCTGCCTTTCCAGGGAAGGATCTTAAATTTTTAAATAAACAAACAAACAAATAGTACATGAATTTATGATAGGGGTTTGGAAAGGGTCATAGAGTTAAGAGTGGCCTTCATAAGGAGCCTCATTTATCATGCTGTGTTAATGGTATCACACTTCTAGAATATTATTGTCTTTTGATAGGTGCCTCTTATTTCCTGAAATATGACAAAACCAAAAAAATTGGCATGGTCCAGGAGAACTAAAGAAAGAAATGGAAGAAATGGGGAGCCTGGGTGTCTCAGTCAGTTGAGCATCTGACTTTGGCTCAGGTCAGGATCTCATGGCTGGTGAGTTTGAGCTCTGCATTGGGCTCCGTGCTAACCACTCAGAGCCTGGAGCCTGCTTCAGCTTCTGTGTCTCCCTCTCCCTCTCTGCTCCTCCCCTGCTTGTTCTGTCTCTGTCTCTCTCAAAAATAAATAAAAACATTTAACAATTTTTTACAAGAAAGAAAGAAAGAAAGAAAGAAAGAAAGAAAAGAAAGAAAAAAAGAAAGAAAGAAAGAAAGAAAGAAAGAAAGAAAGAAAGAAAGAAAGAAAGAAAGAAAGAAAGAAAACTGCTAAGGTGACTCTTTTTTTGCAAGGAAAGAACTCTTTTCTTTTTATGTTTGCTTATTTAGTTTGAGAGAAAGAGAGAGAGTACACACACAGGGGAAGGTGGAGAGAGGGAGAGAGGGAATCCCAAGCAGGCTCCAAACTCAGCATTCAAAGCCCAATATGGTCCTCCATCCCACGACTGTAAGATCATGACCTGAGCTGAAGAGTCAGATGATTAACTGACTGAGCCACCCAGGTGCCCCAGGAAAGATATCTTTTTATCTGCTGTATATTTTGATTTTTTCCCCTCAAAGACTTACGTGCAAGAAGAGTGGCTATTATTTCTTTCAGTATGTGTTCTATCATTATTGTTAGTTCTTTTTTTTAATATGAAATTTATTGTTAAATTGGTTTCCATACAACACCCAGTGCTCATCCCAACAGTTGCCCTCCACAATACCCCTCACCCACCCTCCCATTCCTCCCACCCCCGTCAACCCTCAGATTGTTCTCAGTTTTTAAGAGTCTCTTATGGGATTATTGTTAATTCTTTATCCACTGACTAAATTTGTTGATATCCAAAAAATTTTCTTTCCCTAAATTGGTACATGAATAGAGCTAATAAATAAAAAGTATAATTTCAACAAATTAGGTTTCCAAATTCATAAATATTGATTACAAAATAAATGTTTTAAACTTGTTAATGTATAATATATAAGGTTCTTTTAAGTGTTTTGACCATTTTTAAATACAGGCAACAAACAATTATAACAGGCTACAAAATGTTAATAGCAATTTTACATTCCTCTTTTTTTTCCATATTTTTCTTTATAATATCATTTTCACCTAATGAGAAAATTAATTTCATTAAAGACTAGAGAAATTCTTGTTTTCTTTCCCACTCTATCCTACATATAAGTTTTAGGATTTAATTTATTCAATTCTTTTTATCTTATTAGAAATCTTACTCATTTTCCAAAGTTTTAAAGCTAAAAGTTTTAGCTATTTTAAAGCCAAAAAGAGAACTGTATGTTTTAAATCTTTCCAGTTATAGAACTGACAAATTGTACTTCCGCTGCCTTTAAAAGATTAACAATTGGGGCGCCTGGGTGGCTCAGTTGGTTAAGCAACTGACTTCGGCTCAGGTCATGAACACCCACTCTGTGGGTTCAAACCCTGTGTCGGGTTCTGTGCTGACAGCTTACAGCCTGGAGCCTGCTTTGAATTCTGTGTCTCCCTCTGTCTCTGCCCCTCTCCCACTCATGCTTGCTTGCTCTCATTCTCAAAAATAAATAAAAAATTAAAAAAAAACAAACATTAACAACTTATGTAAGTCAAATTATCCACTTGAAAGCACTTTAAATTGGAAGAATCTTACCCTAAAGAAATGTCAATTATCCCAGTACTTGTAACTATCCTGTTTACAATTATGCTGAACTCTCATTATTGGCATTTTTTCTTCCAGGTTCTGTCAGGAGTTATTAGAAGTGTAATGATGTAGATAGTAATGTGAAATTATTTTCTTCACAGTAAGAACCAAATCAGAAACTTCACCCTACTGCACCAATCTGAGGGCTTTTCCATTGAAACCCTTATTTTATTGAGGTATAATTTACATACAACATAAATATACAATTTGATAAATTTTGACAAATACATTTATTTAATTACCACAATGTGAACATGGAATGTATCTCTTAGTCTAAATATATTTCTTCCCCCCAAATTCCCTTCCACAACTTGCAGATCTGAGTTTTCATCAAGTGACATTTCCTTTCAGACAGAAGGAGTTTCTTTAGCATTTTTTATAGTGGCAATCTAGGGACAACAGAAAACATTCTCACTTTTTATTCAAAAAATGGATTTTGGCCTTCAGTTTTAAAGGACAACTTGGGGGGATATAAATACTCTCTGATAGGGTTTTGTTCTTTTGTACTAGAATAAGTCATTCCAATGTTTCTAGCTTTAATAGTTTCTGATGAAAAGTCATCCATTTGTTCCTGTTTGTATCATGCCATTCTTCTTTGCTTGCTTTCAAGATTTCCTCTTTCTCTTTCAACAATTTGACCCTGATACATCTAGAAGAGAGTTATTTGTATTTATCTTAATTGAAGTTTGGTGAGCTTCTTGAATCTGTAAATTAATGCTTTCCTCAAATTTGAAAAGTTTTGCCCCACTGTTTCTTCAATATTTTTTCCCTCCCTTTCTTTGTGTACTCATTTACTATATATCTTTGACCATATGTCAGACTGGCTTACGTTGCCCCATGGGGCTATGAGGTTCTGTTTATTATCAGTTATTTTAGAAAAACTTTTCTGTTCCTAAAATTGAATAATTTTATTTATTTGCCTTTAGTTCATTGATTTATCTTTCAGGAATAGATTGTTTTTTCTTCTCTCTGCCTGTCTTTCTACTTTGCCCACAGGGTCTCTCTCTCTCTCACATAGTTTAGCTGTCAGTCATGCTTGTGTAATCTATATTCTATATTTAGAAGGCACTCTAATGACTTTCAGGATTCTGATTTTTCCCTTCAAATTTCCAGCTGTTTTTCTAGCTCTATACTGTAATCTCTGACACCTACAAGTGATAATTCTCCTGATAGCTCATTGATTTGTATCTATTTTTTGTGGTCAAATCCAAAGCAGGTTCAGTGTCATTTGATCCAGTAAATAACAAATTTGTCATTTTTACTCTCTTTGGCTACAATTTTTGAGGTAAAATGTTTCTTAAGTTTCTATCTTTAAATAGTTCTTTACTTATTGTATTTAATTTAAAAAAATTGTTACTTACTTGGCATATGTGTGACTACTTCATTACTTTGCCTTTGCAAGAAATCCTAAACTTCATTAGAACATTTCAATATGTGCATTTCCTAGGCAAGACACCATCTCACATTTATCAGTGTGAACTAAATAAGTTTCATAGTCTCCTAAGCATATGGCATAATTAAACCAGAGTGATCCTATTATACAACTCAAATGAATAAGGTATGATTATCAAAAACTACCAGAAACAAATCCAAAACAAATGCCCAACTAAAGAGACAAATAAAATCTCTTATCAGTATTGAATCCTTGAGGAGCCCGGGTGGCTCAGTTGGTTAAGCTTCTGACTTTGACTTAGGTCATGATCTCACAGCTTGTGAGTTCGAGCCCCACATTGAGCTCTGTGCTGACAGGTCAGACCCTGGAGCCTGCTTCAGATTCTGTGTCTCCCTCTCTCTCTGCCCCTCCCCTGCTCACATTCTGTCTCTCTCTCTCTCTCTCTTTTTCTCAAAAATAAATAAACATTAAAAAAAAAGAATCGAATCCTTTAGTCAGAGAGCCCTTTTCCCAGAAGGACTAAAGTGGAGAATATAATAAATTACTTACTTTGAGTTGCAGACTAGAATGTGCGAGTGTATGGCAATGGTCCCTTACACAACTAGCAGAGCCCTTCTGAATCATGACACCACCCCTTAGAGACCCACATGCCGTACTTATTTGAAAAGATATGTTGCTTAAGTTTATAATGGATATGAGTGCTCTTTTTTGAGAAGATCCCAAATACTATGCAGATATAATTTTTAAATAGTGTAAGAAGTTGTAAAATTCATTAATAAAGCATGATCCATAGCTGATATCCTAATAACTTTTAGTCGTACACAAATCTCTTCAGACACCACCTAAATCCTTAAGTGTCAACAAGAGGTTCCAGGAATACATTCTTATTATCATTAATTTTAAATAAAATTCTCTGTAATTTTCTCCAAAATGGTATTTTATACTATTGAATTTAAAATCATTAAAAAATTCAACTGCATTATCTCAGTAGATCATAATTTTTAATTAAAAAAACATTTTCTTCCCAGATGCTGAGGTACCTGGAAGACTCAAAAATAAATATGCTGCTTGATATTATTTTTCTTTTCACATTGAAATGTATAAATAAATCAGCCAAAATATTTTTACAAACACCATATTTTGGCCTTCACTCAGACTATTTTTCAAAAAGTATTTTTACAAGATAAAAAATAACTGAACAGTATTCCATAATTTTGACTACTGAATATTTAGCTACATTTAGATACTACAAAATATAGGCCTTAATTTCATCATATTCCACTAGAATATAAATCTATTTAAAACATAAAAGAGCATTAACAACTCATCCTATATTTGATATACTATAAAGAACAAATATCAAATTTCAAAATGAAGTAGTACACATCATTTGAATTTTTATCGTATCATTTATTTATTACCTTGGTTACGGAGAAATGCAGTTCATTGTTTTCCCTTTTTTAGAAGTTTACTTTCAATAATTAAAACTTATACAAAGCGTTAAAGTTGAATTTGCCCCAATCTTTGGTGATGAGTACTTTAATTAAGTTTCCAGCTGAGTTTGAATAAAATGCATCCAACATTTACAAAAAGTTTAATATTATTCTAGAAAATTTCGTTTATCAATAATTCTTTAAAAATTTAAATGTTATGAAAATCTCCATTACAATACATTTATGCAATGCTGACTTTTAAAATAAATAGATACTATCTTCTTAAAAACATTCTGCATATGTAAAATTAGTTACTATTTTGTACTAATACCACTTCTACTTTGATAGACCATTTTCACTTGTTCAAAGGTGATTGTAAGTTCTAAGAATTTCAAAAAATACATAAATTCCAAAAGTTCCAAGTATATTTCTGCTCAGAAGCTTCTTAAATTAGTAATAACAATGGTTATACCACATTTTGCTTCCCAAATTTGTATTTATATATTCATGGCAAATGCAATTTCATATTTAACATTGAGCCTCCTAACTGACTTTAAAATACCATTCACAAACATGTCAGACGTTTCTGACAGAATGAACTTCCACACTTTTTTTCTTTAATGCACAAGCTAGATGAACAAATGATGTTATTGGAATTAACTGACTTCCCATTGGGTTTCTGATAACATTGGTTTACTGGTACAGTGTGAGTTTGCAAAGCTCTTCTTCTAATGGCTCTAACACATCAATAACTCTCATCATACTTTTCATCATTACAAACACACACACAGACACACACACACACGATAACAAAAATGAGAAATTTATTTAGCAGAATAGGGATATAAAACTGAAGTCATACTTTACACAGTTATGCAATCACCTCTGTTCAGTTTCCATCTTCAGACACAGTGTTTCATTTTATTATTTTTTTTTAACGTTTATTTGTTTTTGAGACAGAGAGAAGCAGAGCATGAACGGGGGAAGGTCAGAGAGAGGGAGACACAGAATCTGAAACAGGCTCCAGGCTCTGAGTTGTCAGCACAGAACCTGACGCGGGGCTCGAACTCAAGGACAGCGAGATCCTGACCTGAGCCAAAGTCCGCCGCTTAACCTACTGAGCCACCCAGGCACCCCAGACACAGTGTTTTAAATACTGGTTAACTTGTGAAGTAGATATGATGCTTTCTCAGTAAATGTGTGTCATCTGACTTTTATGCAGCAAGTGATAATCAGCACAGTCCTGAGGGTGATGAGAAATGTTATCAAATATTTGGGGTTAGTACGGTTATCAACTTTTTTGAAAAATTTAAAGGTAGTATGTAATTTCTCATTAAACATGTACTTTTATTTTATTGAGTTCATTACTGCTAACAATTTATTGCAAAGAAATTTTTTTAATGCTTTGTCAGAAATATCCAGGACAATAAGTCATTAATTACAAAGGTGAATGGTATAGGGGTGCCTGGGTGGCTCAGTCGGTTAAGCATCTGACTTCAGCTCACATCATGATTTCATGCTTCAAGCCCTGTGTCAGGCAGACAGCTCAGAGTGTGGAGCCTGCTTCAGATTCTGTGTCTACATCTCTCTCTGCCCCTCCCCCACTCATGCAGGAGTGCTCTCTCTTAAAGATAAATAAATATTAAAAGTTAAAAAAGGTTTTGCAAGATGGCGGCTTAGGAGGACGCTGGGCTTACCGCACGTCCTGCTGATCACTTAGATTCCATCTACACCTGCCTAAATAACCCAGAAAACCGCCAGAAGACTAGCAGAACGGAGTCGCCGGAGCCAAACACAGACGAGAGGCCCACAGAAGAGGGTAGGAAGGGCGGCGAGGCGGTGCGCGCTCCATGGACTGGCGGGAGGGAGCCGGGGCGGAGGGGCGGCTCGCCGGCCAAGCACAGCCCCCGAGTCTGGCTGGCAAAAGCGGAGGGGCCTGACGGACTGTGTTCCCACAACAAGCGCGACTTAGCCTCTGGGAGGTCATAAGTTAACAGCTCTGCTCGGAAAGCGGGAAGGCTGGAGGACAAAGGGAGGGACAGCTGCTGAGCCCCCTGAAAACAGAGCTCAGTTTGGTGGGGAACAAAGGCGCTCCCTTGCCAGCGCCATCTCCCCCGCCCATCCCCCAGCCAAAATCCCAAAGAGAACCAGTTCCTGCCAGGGAACTTGCTTGCTCCACGCAAACACCCAACTCTGCGCTTCGGCGGAGCCAAACCTCCGGCAGCGGATCTGACTTCCTCCCGCTGCCACAGGGCCCCGCCTGAGGTGGATCACCTAAGGAGAAGCTATCTAAGCCTGCCCCTCCTGCCCCCGAGCACCTTGCCTACCCACCCCAGCTAATACGCCAGATCCCCAGCATCACAAGCCTGGCAGGGTGCAAGTAGCCCAGACGAGCCACACCACCCCACAGTGAATCCCGCCCCTAGGAGAAGGGAAGAGAAGGCACACACCAGTCTGACTGTGGCCCCAGCAGTGGGCTGGGGGCAGACATCAGGTCTGACTGCGGCCCCGCCCACTAACTCCAGTTATACACCACAGCACAGAGGAAGTGCCCTGCAGGTCCTCACCACGCCAGGGACTATCCAAAATGACCAAGCGGAAGAATTCCCCTCAGAAGAATCTCCAGGAAATAACAACAGCTAATGAGCTGATCAAAAAGGATTTAAATAATGTAACAGAAAGTGAATTTAGAATAATAGTCATAAAATTAATCGCTGGGCTTGAAAACAGTATACAGGACAGCAGAGAATCTCTTGCTAGAGAGATCAAGGGACTAAGGAACAGTCACGAGGAGCTGAAAAACGCTTTAAACGAAATGCATAACAAAATGGAAACCACCACAGCTCGGCTTGAAGAGGCAGAGGAGAGAATAGGTGAACTAGAAGATAAAGTTATGGAAAAAGATAAGCTGAGAAAAAGAGAGATAAAAAAATCCAGGAGTATGAGGGGAAAATTAGAGAACTAAGTGATACACTAAAAAGAAATAATATACGCATAATTGGTATCCCAGAGGAGGAAGAGAGATGGAAAGGTGCTGAAGGGGTACTTGAAGAAATAATAGCTGAGAACTCCCCTGAACTGGGGAAGGAAAAATGCATTGCAATCCAAGAGGCACAGAGAACTCCCTTCAGACGTAACTTGAATCGATCTTCTGCACGACATATCATAGTGAAACTGGCAAAATACAAGGATAAAGAGAAAATTCTGAAAGCAGCAAGCGGTAAACGTGCCCTCACATATAAAGGGAGACCTATAAGACTCGTGACTGATCTCTCTTTTGAAACTTGGCAGGCCAGAAAGAATTGGCACGAGATTTTCAGGGTGCTAGACAGAAAAAATATGCAGCCAAGAATCCTTTATCCAGCAAGTCTGTCATTTAGAATAGAAGGAGAGATTAAGGTCTTCCCAAACAAACAAAAACTGAAGGAATTTGTCACCACTAAACCAGCCCTACAAGAGATCCTAAGGGGGACCCTGTGAGACAAAGTCCCAGAGACATCACTACAAGCATAAAACATACAGACATCACAATGACTCTAAACCCGTATCTTTCTATAATAACACTGAATGTAAATGGATTAAATGTGCCAACCAAAAGACATAGGGTATCAGAATGGATAAAAAAACAAGACCCATCTATTTGCTGTCTACAAGAGACTCATTTTAGACCTGAGGACACCTTTAGATTGAGAGTGAGGGGATGGAGAACTATTTATCATGCGACTGGAAGCCAAAAGAAAGCTGGAGTAGCCATACTTATATCAGACAAACTAGACTTTAAATTTAAGGTTGTAACAAGAGATGAAGAAGGACATTATATAATAGTTACAGGGTCTATCCATCAGGAAGAGCTAACAATTATAAATGTCTATGCGCTGAATACCGGAGCCCCCAAATTTATAAAACAATTACTCATAAACATAAGCAACCTTATTGATAAGAATGTGGTAATTGCAGGGGACTTTACACCCCACTTACAGAAATGGATAGATCATCTAGACACACGGTCAATAAAGAAACAAGGGCCCGGAATGAGACATTGGATCAGATGGACTTGACAGATATATTTAGAACTCTGCATCCCAAAGCAACAGAATATACTTTCTTCTCGAGTGCACATGGAACATTCTCCAAGATAGATCATATACTGGGTCACAAAACAGCCCTTCATAAGTTTACAAGAATTGAAATTATACCATGCTTACTTTCAGACCACAATGCTATGAAGCTTGAAATCAACCACAGAAAAAAGTCTGGAAAACCTCCAAAAGCATGAAGGTTAAAGAACACCCTACTAACGAATGAGTGGGTCAACCAGGCAATTAGAGAAGAAATTAAAAAATATATGGAAACAAACGAAAATGAAAATACAACAATCCAAACGCTCTGGGACGCAGCAAAGGCAGTCCTGAGAGGAAAATACATTGCAATCCAGGCCTATCTCAAGAACAACAAAAATCCCAAATACAGAATCTAACAGCACACCTAAAGGAACTAGAAGCAGAACAGCAAAGGCAGCCTAAACCCAGCAGCAGAAGAGAAATAATAAAGATCAGAGCAGAAATAAACAATATAGAATCTAAAAAAACTGTAGAGCAGATCAACGAAACCAAGAGTTGGTTTTTTTTTTTTTAAATTTTTTTTTTCAACGTTTATTTATTTTTGGGACAGAGAGAGACAGAGCATGAACGGGGGAGGGGCAGAGAGAGAGGGAGACACAGAATCGGAAACAGGCTCCAGGCTCTGAGCCATCAGCTCAGAGCCCGACGCGGGGCTCGAACTCACGGACCGTGAGATCGTGACCTGGCTGAAATCGGACGCTTAACCGACTGCGCCACCCAGGCGCCCCAAGAGTTGGTTTTTTGAAAAAATAAACAAAATTGACAAACCTCTAGCCAGGCTTCTCAAAAAGAAAAGGGAGATGACCCAAATAGATAAAATCATGAATGAAAATGGAATTATTACAACCAATCCCTCAGAGATACAAACAATTATCAGGGAATACCATGAAAACTTATATGCCAACAAACTGGACAACCTGGAAGAAATGGACAAATTCCTGAACACCCACACGCTTCCAAAACTCAATCAGGAGGAAATAGAAAGCTTGAACAGACCCATAACCAGCGAAGAAATTGAATCGGTTATCAAAAATCTCCCAACAAATAAGAGTCCAGGACCAGATGGCTTCCCAGGGGAGTTCTACCAGACGTTTAAAGCAGAGATAATACCTATCCTTCTCAAGCTATTCCAAGACATAGAAAGGGAAGGAAAACTGCCAGACTCATTCTATGAAGCCAGTATTTGATTCCTAAACCAGACAGAGACCCAGTAAAAAAAGAGAACTACAGGCCAATATCCCTGATGAATATGGATGCAAAAATTCTCAATAAGATACTAGCAAATCGAATTCAACGGCATATAAAAAGAATTATTCACCATGATCAAGTGGGATTCATACCTGGGATGCAGGGCTGGTTCAACATTCGCAAATCAATCAACGTGATACATCACATTAATAAAAGAAAAGAGAAGAACCATATGATCCTGTCAATCGATGCAGAAAAGACCTTTGACAAAATCCAGCACCCTTTCTTAATAAAAACCCTTGAGAAAGTCGAGATAGAAGGAACATACTTAAAGATCATAAAAGCCATTTATGAAAAGCCCACAGCTAACATCATCCTCAACAGGGAAAAACTGAGAGCTTTTTCCCTGAGATCAGGAACACGACAGGGATGCCCACTCTCACCGCTGCTGTTTAACATAGTGTTGGAAGTTCTAGCATCAGCAATCAGACAACAAAAGTAAATCAAAGGCATCAAAATTGGCAAAGATGAAGTTAAGCTTTCACTTTTTGCAGATGACATGATATTATACATGGAAAATCCGATAGACTCCACCAAAAGTCTGCTAGAACTGATACAGGAATTCAGCAAAGTTGCAGGATACAAAATCAATGTACAGAAATCAGTTGCATTCTTATACACTAACAATGAAGCAACAGAAAGACAAATAAAGAAACTGATCCCATTCACAATTGCACCAAGAAGCATGAAATACCTAGGAATAAATCTAACCAAAGATGTAAAGGATCTGTATGCTGAAAACTATAGAAAGCTTCTGAAGGAAATTGAAGAAGATTTAAAGAAATGGAAAGACATTCCCTGCTCATGGATTGGAAAAATAAATATTGTCAAAATGTCAATACTACCCAAAGCTATCTACACATTCAATGCCATCCCAATCAAAATTGCACCAGCATTCTTCTCGAAACTAGAACAAGCAATCCTAAAATTCATATGGAACCACAAAAGGCCCCGAATAGCCAAAGGAATTTTGAAGAAGAAGACCAAAGCAGGAGGCATCACAATCCCAGACTTTAGCCTCTACTACAAAGCTGTCATCATCAAGACAGCATGGTATTGGCACCAAAACAGACACATAGACCAATGGAATAGAATAGAAACCCCAGAACTAGACCCACAAACGTATGGCCAACTCATCTTTGACAAAGCAGGAAAGAACATCCAATGGAAAAAAGACAGCCTCTTTAACAAATGGTGCTGGGAGAACTGGACAGCAACATGCAGAAGGTTGAAACTAGACCACTTTCTCACACCATTCACAAACATAAACTCAAAATGGATAAAGGACCTAAATGTGAGACAGGAAACCATCAAAACCTTAGAGGAGAAAGCAGGAAAAGACCTCTCTGACCTCAGCCGTAACAATCTCTTACTCGACACATCCCCAAAGGCAAGGGAATTAAAAGCAAAAGTGAATTACTGGGACCTTATGAAGATAAAAAGCTTCTGTACACCAAAGGAAACAACCAACAAAACTAAAAGGCAACCAACGGAATGGGAAAAGATATTCGCAAATGACATATCGGACAAAGGGCTAGGATCCAAAATCTATAAAGAGCTCACCAAACTCCACACCCGAAAAACAAATAACCCAGTGAAGAAATGGGCAGAAAACATGAATAGACACTTCTCTAAAGAAGACATCCGGATGGCCAACAGGCACATGAAAAGATGTTCAGCGTCGCTCCTTATCAGGGAAAAACAAATCAAAACCACACTCAGGTATCACCTCACGTCAGTCAGAGTGGCCAAAATGAACAAATCAGGAGACTATAGATGCTGGCGAGGATGTGGAGAAACGGGAACCCTCTTGCACTGTTGGTGGGAATGCAAAGTGGTGCAGCCGCTCTGGAAAGCAGTGTGGAGGTTCCTCAGAAAATTAAAAATAGACCTACCCTATGACCCAGCAATAGCACTGCTAGGAATTTATCCAAGGGATACAGGAGTACTGATGCATAGGGCCACTTGTACCCCAATGTTCATAGCAGCACTCTCAACAATAGCCAAATTATGGAAAGAGCCTAAATGTCCATCAACTGATGAATGGATAAAGAAATTGTGGTTTACATACACAATGGAATGTTACGTGGCAATGAGAAAAAATGAAATATGGCCTTTTGTAGCAACGTGGATGGAACTGGAGAGTGTGATGCTAAGTGAAATAAGCCATACAGAGAAAGACAGATACCATATGGTTTCACTCTTATGTGGATCCTGAGAAACTTAACAGGAACCCATGGGGGAGGGGAAGGAAAAAAAATAGAGGTTAGAATGGGAGAAAGCCAAAGCATAAGAGACTGTTAAAAACTGAGAACAAACTGAGGGTTGATGGGGGGTGGGAGGGAGGAGAGGGTGGGTGATGGGTATTGAGGAGGGCACCTTTTGGGATGAGCACTGGGTGTTGTATGGAAACCAATTTGTCAATAAATTTCATTACAAAATAAAATAAAAAAAAATAAAAAAAAAGTTAAAAAAAAGTTGAATGGTGTAAGAAGTGTGTTTAATGCAAAGACTTTTTTTCTTTCCTTTGAATCTTTTGAGGATTTTCCCTCTCCCACAAAGAAAAAAAAGGAAAGAAAAGAAAACATCATTACTTTCTCTTTCACTATGAAGCAATTTATTCAGCCATATAAGCTTTTTC
Organism: Prionailurus bengalensis; assembly: GCF_016509475.1. Lineage (NCBI taxonomy): Eukaryota > Metazoa > Chordata > Mammalia > Carnivora > Felidae > Prionailurus > Prionailurus bengalensis. The sequence goes on from NC_057353.1 coordinate 56,990,573, forward strand.
ACACATTTAAAAGTTAAAATAAACATCAGAAATAAAACAGTGAGCATTTCTTCTCAGGTATGGAAACCATAGACAAATTTGATAGATGTTAGCACACTGGGAGGAAATATTTCAGCAGCTAACCCTGATGAATGTTAATATGTTAATGTGTAATTAATTCCCAAATAAACAAGAAAATATAGGGATTCAAGAAAAAATTATTAAAATAATTTTCATAGGTAATTCATAGAATGGATGAAAGTAAGCTCAACCATTTTTGGTAGTCAGAAAAATGTAAATTTCAACAATAATATGATACCACTTTATACCCTCAGATTAAGCAAAATGAGTAGGAAAAGATGATATATTTACTGTCTAAGATGTGGTAACAGGAGCTCTCATTCTTTTCTGGTGGGAGTGTAACCAGTCATTGCCGCTTGGAAGCAATTTGATAGTATTTGGAAAATAAGTAAACATAAACTCTAGGAAAACCAAATATTCTGACTTCTGGATACAGACCTCAGAGAAATCTTTCTGAACTATGTAGGTTCTAGCACTATTTGGGTAGGGCGGGGTGGCAGGGAAATACAGGCAGTTAATATGCATCAGAAAGAAATGATTAAGAGGTGCCTGGGTAGCTCAGTTGGTTAAGCATAGAGCCTTGCTTGACTTCGGCTCAGGCCATGATCCCATGGTTCATGAGTTTGAGGCCTGTATAGGGCTCTGTGGTGACAGTGCAGGGATTCTGTCTCCCTCTCTCTCTTCTTCACCCCCACTTGCTATCTCTCTCTCAAAATAAATACAAATAAACTTTAAAAAAAAAGAAATGATTATGAAAATGTGGCAAGACATCCTTTGAAATCAATGCCACAATTAAGTTAACTGTGACAGAGAAGCTACAGCAATTTGGGTAGATCATAAGAGTTCTGATATATCTTTTTAAAGCAGGAAACAGGAGAATATTTACACCATGATACAAGTTACTTAAATCAGATATGTAGATTCATAATGCCCAATATATTTCTTCGAAGATCTGTCACATCCAAGGGCATAGTCTGAACATGTTAGAGTCGGTTCTTATAAAAGGGGAGAAAAAGAAGAGAAAATTGAAAGCAAAAGAACGGAGTTTGATAGGTCCAGATAAAACAAAGTAAACACACTATGACACGTCATAGCAAAAGTTAACCAGAGGAGCGTCTTACACATGCTGATAATAACAGGGTCCTAAAATGTGAAGAGTAGAATGAATTTATCTCCCATCTGCTCTTGCAGTCCAAAACAAAATGCACACACAACATAAATACACAAGTGTATTTATCAAGCCTATAGAATATCATATTCTGAATGAAAAGCAGCAAGAGCAAAAGACAGAACTCCACTTCCAGGGCGTTACACACAGAAAAGGAAGGCAAATGTTGAGATAATAGGCTTTGTAAGTTGTGGGAGGCCGGGCCTGGTGCCAGGCTGAGACCGGGTCGAGCAACGGCTCCCTGTTGACTCAGCCAACCCAGTGGTTCCCCCTCCCATTCCCCCACTTGCAAGGGCATACGAAAGCCTTGTCAAGGCTGAGAAAGTTAATTCCTGAAGCCTGTGGTCTGTGGGTGTTGGCAGTAATGTTACCCCCCTTTTCTACCCCGGGTCAAATAGAAACAAACATGGGAACTGCTAAAAGTTTTGGCTGGCAGTGATCATGTGAAACCTGTTTATTCTTAGAATGACCTGATCCATAAGAGTCTTATATTATAAAAGATTGTGTACAGCAACAATAAAGCCGTCACTTGGGCCATCAGCCCAGGGGACCCTCCTGTTCCCAAACTGGCTTCTCTTCTCTCTTTTTTTGTTACATTCCCCTACCCTCAGGACCCTGATCTCGGTGTTTGTTGAGCCGGTTGCAACAGTAAGTGAAGGGTAGTAAAGTATGCCTCCTCAAAATATGACCATAAGAGTTGAAGGTATGCCACCTTAAAATTTTCCACTTTGATGTCCTGATTACTTTGAGCTGTAGGCACTTGAAAAAGAACAAATGCAAAAAGAGGCTTTCTCTGAACTCCCTTTTCTGACTAACAACAGATCCTCAAAAAGGAACTCAATTGTCATACATTTTCTCCTCAGGAGTTTATTACCAAGGATAATGGACTCATCACAGTAAAGGAAACTAAAAGTCAAAAACCACACCCAGGCAATTTGTCAAAAACTATCTTACCTCCCATCTATTTTCCTAAGGGCCAGTTCATCATTCCTAAATATCATTTATTCTCCCATTAAGTGGCCTATATCTCTCCTCCTTTCCCCCTATTTAGATAGTATTTAATCCTGGATTTTAAACCACCTCTGGGGAATTACTTATTTGTTCCTGGGTATCTCCCGTGGGTACTTGAGATAGACATGTGAATAAACTTTTTTTCTTGTTAATCTTTTATTACAGTGGGTCTCAGCTAAGAAATCAGAAAGATTCAGAAGGAAAAATGTTTTTTCTTCCTTATATAAATATATAGAATGAAGCCAGGGAAAATGAGAATGATTCCTATGGCATAAATCTTTTGGTATGTAATATGATTTTTCTACCCCTCTGACCCATATTCAGTACAATCATGGATACAGTATAGTATATTGTGTGCCAATGAAAAATATATTGAGAAATAGGAAGAGGTCACCTGGTTTGATGAAGTGATTTAGGGAGATTTACTATGGAGAATCCTGAACAATTTAAAGAGGCAAAGAGGAGAGATCACAGGATCACCGTTTAACACCCCTAGGCTATCAGAGTGAATTTCTGGTTCAGTTAGCATAAGTATTTAAAGAGGAGGACTATTTCAGGGACATTAGTGTTATCTAAGGTAGGGGATGCCAACATTTTCTAGAACTTAAAGCTTCTGTTTTCTGAAATTTGGAAATGTAAAGTTTCATGTAAGTAAATGGGGAAGAAGTTATATTTTTATAAGTACATAAAAATAAATGGAGGAAACTGACTGAAAGAACTTTTTCCGTCTGAACCACTCAAACTCCCCTTTGACTGCATTTAAATTACTCTTTTTCATGAATTTAATTTTACATATTTTATGTGCATGGAATGTATCCATTTCTCAGAATGTGGCCAAGTCTCAGTATGTATTTTTTCAGCATTTGATGCATTATTATTTTACAGGGTAATTTTGTCCTGAGTTAAAATGAATCGATGTTTGCTAAATCAATCCTATTCTTTGAAAGTTAATCCTATGTTAATAAGGGTTAGGAGTCAATATTGCTTTAATTCATTTTCATATTTCCTATAAAAATTGATTTTTTGTGTTCTAATATAAAAATAACAGCTTGATTGCAAAATAAAAGTTCAATAGTAGCATCTTATATGAATTTTATATACTTTTAAAATAAGAACTAGGGGCACCTGGGTGGCTCAGTTGGTTACGCGTCAGACTCTCAATTTCAGCTCAGGTCATGATCTCATGGTTTGTGACACTGAGTCCTGTGTTGGACTCTGTGCTGACAGTGTGGAGCCTGCTGGGAGTCTCTCTCCCCCTCTCTCTCTGCCCCTCCCTGGTCTCTCTCTCTCTCTCAAAATAAATTTCAAAGTAAAAAAGTAAATAAAGAAGAAGAAGAACTGTGCTAGTAGAAAGAAGTGAATCATAATTTGTACTTAGAAGTGCTTGTTTTTTTCACATACAAGTAATTTGTTAGGAAGATTTCCTTAAGATTAAAGTTATAATTATAAATATACTGGAAAGTTTCAATTGAATTCCAAAAGAATATGTGTTTGGAACTGAATTATAGACGTTGGCCCAGCTATGAAAATTGCCAAGAAAATTTCCAAACATGCACAAACGTAGAGTGAAACAAATTGTCTATGAACATATCAAAAATTATCTACACTTTGCACACTTATTTTTATCACTCTTCACCTCATTTTGTTTCATCAAGTATCTTAAGACATAATATAATTTGTACTGTTTAAAAAAAAAAAACACGGGCCCAAAAAGGTGTCACTTAACGTTAAAGCCCTAAGTCAATAAATCAACTTAATACCTAACCTAACTAAAGTTTCAACCCCACCAGAAATGTAACCTTTAACCAGACAAACTAAAATTTCCTGGTCAATATCAAGAGGTAATTCACTTATAGACTCCTTCCATCACCCTTAGGAGGGCGAATTTGCTTAAAACAATACATTCCTTGCTTACCAATTCATTTTTTCCACCCACTATCTTTAAAAATCTTCTATTTTGTACAGCTCCTTGGAACTTTCTACTAGCTATTCATGAATCATTTGATAAAGCCAATTAGATTTTCAAGATTACTCATTTGAATTTTTTAACAGTACTTAAATACTTCAAAATACAACTCCAAAAACTGACATTTTCTCATATAAACATAATAGCATTTTCACACTTAATAAAATTAGCAATGATCTCTTAATATCTAATACCGTGTAATTGTTTTACCCCATCCCAGCTCCAATTAAAATATTTTCAATCTAATATGCATTTGTTGTAAGGCTATACTCCAAGACACAGTCTAGATTTGGTGGCTTTAAAAATAAATAAAATACAACTCATGACCTCAAGAAGATCACACACAGTCTAGCAAGTAAGAAAAATACCATAGTGGGCAGACCATTAAATAATAGGGACACTGAGGTTAAAGAAGCACTATAAACAAAGAATAGTGGGATGCCAGGTAAGGGCACCATTGTCTCTGCCCAGAAGGATTGCTGAATTCATCTTAGAAGAGGTAATATTTTGGCTGCATCTGAACAGATGATGTCTATTACTTGGTAATACAGAACTTAGCCTTCACTAGAATATATAAATAGAGATTTGTTTCTCTTAATGATGAAAAATGTAGAGGTAGGAGACTGCCAGCATTGTCAGTGAGCCACAGTTGTTGAGTAAAATGAGGTCCAGCGTCTCTTTGATTCAACTGACCTTTTTTATGCTTTAAAAAATTGATACCACAGTTCCAGCAAGATGTCCAGATTCAGGAAAGAACTAGATGAAAAACTCTAGTAAATTCTGGTTCTTTGGTAAAGAAAGCAATATTTTCCCCCCATAAGATGATTTTTATGTCCCAGTTGTGAGAATTTTGCCACATGCCCATCTTGAGCTGAAAAGATATTTGAGAGGGAAATGTCTAGATTTTCTAGTCTCCAGAGTGAAAGGCCATAAGGGAGAGGGTCAACGTGGTTGGGGTTGAATTAGCCAATGCACGAGGTCCGTGTCAGTTGAGTAGAGATTCATACAAAGGGGAAACAAAATTTAAAGGCCAGGAAATCAAAGGTAAAATCAAAGACCAGGGAACATGGAAATACAAGCATGGGTAATTTGGTGTGAGATGAGGTAGGGATGATAATGGGATGACACACATGAATGCTATGAATTACGCAGCATCAGCTGTGCTTAAGAGGATCAAGATCTCTACTCAAAATGTCAGTTTCGGGGCACCTTGGTGGCTCAGTCAGTTGGGCGTCCGACTTTGGCTCAGGTCATGATCTCACGGTTGGTGAGTTTGAGTCCTACGTTGGGCTCTGTGCTGACAGCTCGGAGCCTGGAGCCTGCTTCAGATTCCGTGTCTCCCTCTCTCTCTCTGCTCCTTCCCCACTAAAGCTCTGTCTCTCTCCTTCTGTCAAAAATGAATAAACATTAAAAAATTTTTTAAAAAAATATCAGTTTCAAGGTTTATGGAACTACATAAAAGCTTTGCTTTTATTTATTTTTTTCCCCTCAACAATAGCATGGAAGACTTTTGCTTGTCTGTCCTTGTTTTATTTTTAAACTTATCACTGCAAAGATCATGAATGAGGACTGTTGACCTCTTGCATACCTCTTAGGTGTCAGACACTTTGCAATGCACTGGAGTTATAAGAATGGCCTATACTCTGAAAAAGTCTTGAATTAAGTGGTAACACACTAAAATCATGTTCTAATTTTTAAGAACCTACAATAATGTTTTATTAGTAATATTAAAATCAAATTATTTTAGAGGCTTTTCCTCATTTAAGTCCACAGCACCTTATTAAAACCATATTCCATCTACAGATCAATTAAACACATTCTTTCAATATATTCATTGTGATTTAGTGTCTTTATTTAAAGGTTTAAAATGTGAAAATGAAACAGCATAAAATCTTCTTTTAAAAAATTACTTTAATTTGTATTTAATAATTCCCCCAAAAAAATCCAGAAAGGGGAAAAAGAATCTTATAGGCAATAATTTGGAACCATCAGGCATTCTCTTTTTCCTTGCTTTTTGTTCCTGATTTTTTAAATAAATTTTATTAAAATTCTAGTTAGTTAATATTCCATGTAATGTTAGTTTCAGACATACAATATAGTTATTTTCACTACTTTGATGGAGAAGGAGTTGGGAGCAAAAAACGCATATTGGAAAAAACTCCAAGATGCAATCTCAGGACCTTCAGGACAAACATATAGGGATCTCCTTGAGAAAAAAAAAAAAGTTGGGCTGAATATTTAGATATAATACTATAAAAGCCATAAAATGTTTTTTTTGCTATATTCTAGAAATTCTGTAATTTTCCAGGCTTGAAAATAGAATTTTGCTGATATATCCAAATGTGATGAAGTCCTCTGGATTGGATTTATACTAACTAAGCACAAAAAGGCAGGGAAGAAAAAAATACAACAACAAAAAACATGAAAATGCCAGCATAAAAATATTGGACGAACGACAAGGGACTGAGAGGTTTTTCATAAGTAACAAATGTAAATAGAAGGCTTATTCTGAATGCAGTGGTGCTCTAGCTGTGTACAACATGAAATCAAGATACCCAAGGTTTCTTCTTACAGGAAACTTCTGTCCTACTAAGAGAGGTCAAATAAAAAATGTTTAGTTGATACAAGGCAAAAGAAACATAGCAAGAAATACTATTTGAATAGTTAAAGTGAGTAATATGAAAGGAAGTCATCAGATGGCTAATTCAAAGTAGATCGCCATGGAAAGTTTCCTTGAGGAGAGGCCATTTTGAGTTGAGGTGTGAATGTCAAAAAGGATTCGGTTGTTATGAAGCCAGTAGGACAAGCAGTAGAGGCAGCAGAAATGTTTATGAAAAAGCCCTAAGATAGAAACATCTTGACATGTTTGTAAAACACAACGTTTCTGATGTGGCTACAGCAATAGTGAATGAGTTGGAGAAAGGTATGAAACAAGGATGGAAAAGCAGACAACAGCAAATGACACAAGGCCACATCCAGAACATGAAGTTTATTTTTTCCCCTAACTGCAATGGGAAATCTCTGGAGAAGTTTAATCAGGAAGGTGAAACAATAATGAATATTTTTTAAAAGACAATTCTAGTTGCACAGTGATTTAAATGGCAACTAAAGTGGAAGCAAGGAAAACATTTAGGAGACTACTGGGGTATTCCAAGGAGAGCTGGTGGTAACATAGCCAGTGGAGTTAGAAAAAATTGAGAAATCAATTTGAAACATGTTTTCCCAGGAAATTTGAAAGAAAATATAGATGGATTGGATGAAGTATATGTATCAGTTATATTGAATGCAAGGAAAACAATATTTAATTGAAAGAGGCTTAAAGAATCTCCTATAAAAATAAATACGGAGGGAGACATTTCCAAACTGGTAATATAATCAAGGACCAGGATTGTTCTGGTTTTTTTATATCTGTAATTGTCAAAATTATTGGCTTCATTCTTAGGCTTTTTCCATCATGATCATAGATAGCTGATATGGATCCATACGTCTTATGTATATGTGCCAATTTACAGAAGATGGAGGAAGGAATTATCTTTTTCTTCTATGCTTCTCCTTCAATGAATTTTCCTCCATTAGCTCCAGTGTGTACTTCTTTTTAGGTCCCATTAGCTATGATCAAAACTCGTTTATGTTCTATGAAAGGGAACAGGAACAAGGACAGCTCTGGTTTGTCTCCAGCTTCTCTTGTGAGAGGTGGGACTTTGGTAGTCGGAAGTAAATATGCTATTCAAACTCTCCTACTTAAACTTATACATTCCCTTAAATAAAACACATGATTTTCCCTATGTATTATATAGCAGTGAGACTTAGCTATTCATCAAATCCCATTTGGATGTATAATTAGCAAAATGTTTATATGATGTCCAGAGCGAGTGCTGTCCTGAAAAACACATAGATAACTAGACATTAAGCTACCCTATATTGTCATCAGCACTTTTGTCTGTTAGGGATCAGCAGCTGTTTATGTCAATACAATGCTAAAAAGAAAGATACAAAATTTCAAATAATGTTAAACTCTTATCATATCTACTAATAAATGATTGAACATCAACCTTTTAGTTACTATATATTCAGTGATATACTATATATACATTTATTCATTATTCATATATGAGGCATGAATATATAAATGTAATATATTAATATATCAATTAATGTAAGATACTATGTTTATAAGAAGCTAACAACCAAGGGAAGTAACAAATACATGATTAATAACTATAGCCACAAAGTCTGATTTAAGCTCTATCTACATGGAAATAATTTGTCAGGAAAAAACCAACCTAGTTAAAGATTGTTTTAATAGGATGAAAACATGCTATATAAGCATATCTTGGAGATATTGCAGGTTTGGTTCTAGACCATTGCAATAAAACAAATATTGCAATCAAGTGAGTCAATTGAATTTGTTTTGTTTCTCAATACATGTAGAAGTTATCTTTACACTATACTGTAGTCTATTAAGTGTGAAATAACATGTCTTAAAAAAACAACGTCCATACCTTAAGTTAGCAATATGTTATCACTGAGGCACCTGGGTGGCTCAGTCGGTTAATCGTCAGACTTCGGCTCGTGTCATGATCTCACAGTTTGTGGTTCAAGCCCCACGTCGGGCTCTGTGTTGACAGCTCAGAGCCTGAAGCCTGCTTTGGATTCTGTATCTCCCACTCTCTCTTCCCCTCCCCCACTCATGCTCTGTCTCTCTGTCTCTCAAGAATGAATAAATTTTAAAAAAAATTAAAAAAAAGAAATATGTTATCACTAAAAAAATGATCAACATTATCTAGCTTTTAACAAGCTGTAATATTTTTGCTGGTGGAGGATCTTGATGTTGCTGTCGCTGTTCATGCTGTTGACTGATCAGGAGGTGGTTGCTGAAGCCTGGGGTGGCTATGGCAATTTCTTAAACCAAAATAATAACGTTTGCCACTTGGATTGCCACATTCCTTTCATGAAAGATTTCTCCGTAGCATGTAACCTGTTATAGCATTTTACCCACAGTAGACTTTCTTTCAAAATTTGAGTCAATCTTCTCAAACCTTGCTGATCAACCAAGTTTTTATAATCTAAATCCTTTGTTATGTCAACAATCTTCACAGCATCTTCACCAGGAATAGATATTAACTTAAGAAACCATTTTCTTTACTCACCCATAAGAGGCGACTTCTCATTTATTAAAAAGTTTTATCATGAAATTGTGGCAACTCCAATAATGATAATGAAAAAGTTAAAAATACTATGAAAATTACAAAATGTGTCACAGAGAAGGGAAGAGAGTAAATGTTATTGGACAATGGTGTGGATAGACTTGTTCAATTCAGGATTGCCACAAAACTTCAATTTGTGCAAGTCACAGTATCTGTGAACACAACAAAGTGAGGTACAATAAAACAAGGTATGACTATATATCACCACATAATTTAACACTTCTCAGGTATACACAAGTTGAGTTACTGATACATTCTCTTCACAATTTCCAAAACAATTGTTGATGTTTGCAGCAATGAAGGAAGTTTTTTTTAATGTGTTCAGTACAAGAGGTAAATTTTCTTACAAAATTAAGTTAATATAAATGTTTAAAATAAGTAGCAGGGTTTTGAAGAACGTCACCCTTCACAGACACAATTTCCCCAAAAGATTATCGTCAAGATACAATTCGGATATAGTATGCAAGTTATGGTATTTCAAAAAAGAGCAGGCTGATAAGTCAATAAGCACATGTTGGAGAAATGACTATTCTCCACAATGAGAGGTTCCCTACCTGACTCTGATCAAACCTGGGCATAGGGATAAGGCTTGTTTCTAAACTTGTAATAAATAGTCTGGCAATTTGACTTATGGGGAAAAAATAATTTTTACCAGTGTATTTAATGTACCAGTGTATTTTGAATAAAAAGAGAAAATCTCATGCTGCTGGTTCTGGAAGATCCAGTTCTCAGTGTCTCTAGGACATTCCTATTGATAATTTTTATAGATACCTATAAAAGGTAGGATGCTTCATCAGTGAACCTTTTATTTTTCTTTTAACTGAGGAATTGGGTGAAACAGTAGTCAAATGGCAGTAAATCTCAATGATCTCAAAAGAGAAGGTATGATTCTAGGGGCGCCTGGGTGGCGCAGTCGGTTGGGCGTCCGACTTCAGCCAGGTCACGATCTCGCGGTCTGTGAGTTCAAGCCCCACGTCGGGCTCTGGGCTGATGGCTCGGAGCCTGGAGCCTGTTTCCGACCCTATGTCTCCCTCTCTCTCTGCCCCTCCCCCCTTCATGCTCTGTCTCTCTCTGTCCCAAAAATAAATAAAAAACGTTGAAAAAAAATTAAAAAAAAAAAAGAGAGAAGGTATGATTCTGATGCCAGAAGAGGAAAATATCAAGGTTAGAGTATGAATTCCTGAGTTCACTCTTACCCATGCAATTAGTACTCTATATTTTAAAAATTAATTTCCCCACAAAATAATAATAGTTATAATCTAAAAACACTAAACACACACAATTACACATATCTTTAAAAGTAAAAAAAAATATTGACTACTGCACTTGAATTATGCTTATTTTTTAAGCAATGTATTCAAAAGATAGTGTCCACACCCTATCAAAATTTGTGGGATGCAGCAGAAGCAGTGCTTACAGGAAAATCCATAGTGGTTGATGTATATATTAGAAAAGGAGAAAATCTAAAATCATAAATGTTAGCTTCCTTCTTTGCAAACTAGAAAAAGTAGAGCAAATTTAATCCACAGTAAATAGAAGAAAAAAAATAATAAAATTGAAAATAGGTCATCGTAGAGAAAATCACTTAAAAAATAAAAAAAGAGCTGGCTCTTTGAAAACATCAACAAAATCAAAACCCTCTAACCAAACTAACATAAAAAGATCACAGAAATTACTAATATCAAAACTGAAAGTAAGGACATCACTGTAGACACTGTGTACATTAAAAGAATAATAAAGGGAAAAATATGAACTCAATGCCCACAAATTTGATAACTTAGATAAAATGGATCAATTCCTTGAAAGCCACAATCTGTCAAAACTGACACAGAAGAAATAAGCTATTTAAATAGGCCTATTCAAAATTATCAACGTGTGAGTTTTACACAACTTGATCTATAGATTCAATGCAATCCCAGTCAAAATTTCAGCATGTTACTTTGGATATCAACAACTGATTCTAAAGTTTATATGGAAAGATAAATGAATCAGGATAGCCTATTTAACATTGAAGGAAAAGAACAATACTGGAGGACTGCCACTATTCAACTCTAGGACTTACTGTAAAGCTACAATGAAATCAATAAATGTCATATTGAAAGTGACACTGTGGTACTGGTGAAAGAATACACAAATAGATCAATGGAAGAGAACAGAAAGCCTGGAAATGGACGTAATTAGAGTCAACTGATCTTTGACAAGGGCTAAATGTAATGCAATGGAGTAATGATAGTTTTTTCAACAAATGATGTTGGAACAACTGAACATCTACATGCAGCAAAAATTAAATCAAAATAGATCACAGAATTAAATGTAAATGTAAGGGGGGGCCTCTCGGTGGCTCAGTCAGTTGGGCGTCCAACTTCGGCTCAGGTCATGATCTCACAGTCCATGGGTTTGAGCCCTGCGACAGGCTCTGTGCTGACAGCTCAGAGGCTGGAGCCTGTTTCGGATTATGTGTCTCCCTCTCTCTCTGTCCCTCCCCTGCTCAAGCTCTGACTCTGTCTCTCTCAAAAATAAATAAACATTAAATTTTTTTTTTAAAATCAATAAATGTAAATGTAAGGGGCACCTGAATGACTCAGTCGGTTAAGTGTCTGGTTCTTAATTTCAGCTCAGGTCATGTTCTCACAGTTTATGAGATTGAGACCATCTTGGGCTCTGCACTGTCAGTGTGGAGCCTCTTGGGATTCTCTCTCCCTCTATGTCCTTCCCTCACTCATGCATACACACACACTTTCTCTCTCAAAGGAAATAAACATTAAAAATAAATAAACAATAAATAAATAAAATAAATGTAAAACACAAACCTGTATAACTTATAGAACATAGGCAAAAATCTAAATGATCTTGAGTACAGAGATTTTTAAGACCTAAGGCACAATCCATGAAAGAATTAATAGATAAGCTAGATTTTATTGAAAGTAAATATTTATGCTCTGTGAAATCTACTCCAAAGAATAAAAGAGAAAGTGAGATAAAATATTTGCAAAAGACACATCTTATAAAGAACTGTTGCCTAAAATATACAAAGAACTCTTAAAATTCAATAATAAGAAAACAACTTATTGAAAAATGGGTCAAAGACTTTAACAGACTTTTCACAAAAAAAGATATACAGAGAGCAAATAAGCAAATAAAAAGATGCTCCACATAATTTGTCAGTAGGGAAATGCAAATCAACACAAAAAAGATACCAAAACACACCTACTAGAATGGCCAGAATCCGGAACACTGATGACACTAAATGCTGGCATGGATGTGAAGCAATAGAAACTCACATTCACTGTTGATGGGAATACAAAATGGTACAGATACTTTCAAAGACAATTGGGGAGTTTCTTAAAAAACTAGACATACTCTTACTATGTGATACATCAATCACGCTCCTTGGTATTTAACCAAAGGAGATGAAAACTCACATCTACACAAAAACCTGCACAGATATTCATGTCAGGTTTCTTTATAATTGCCAATACGTAGAAGTGAGCAAGATGTCCTTCAGTAGATGGATACATAAACAAACTATGGTACATCTAGACATCGGAATATTACACAGAAGTAAAAAGAAATGATCTATCAAGCCATGCAAAAACATGGAAGAAATTAAAATATACTACTAAGTAAAAGAAGCCAGTCTAAAAACACTACATATTGTATGATTTCATCTATACACATTCTGGAAAAGGCAAAAATATGGAGACAGTGAAAAATCAGTGATTTCCAGGGCTTATATGGAGAGAGGGATGAATAGGCAGAGCACAGACGATTTTTAGGTCAGTGGAAGATACTATAATGGAAGATACCATAATGGTTGATATGCATCTTTATATATTTGCCCAAATCTTTGAATGTACAACACCAAGAGTAAACTCTAATGTAAATTATGGATTTGGGGTGTTATGTGTGAGTATAGGTTCATCATTTGTAGCAAATATACCACTATTGTGGGGGATGTTAGTAATGAGGAAGGCTATGCATATTTGTGGGTATGAGATATACAGGGACTTTCAATACATTCTGCTCAATTTTGCTGTGTTCCTAAAACTGCTCTAAAAAATAAGATCTCTGAAGGAAAAAATATGTGTTTTCCAACTGAGAAATGATATGTATCTCTTTTTAGTTTCAGTTAGTTATACACAACTGCTTTGTACATTCAAACTCCATAAAATAAACCTTGCCTGCTACGATGATAGAATCTCTTCCCACATCAAATGCTAAAATCCTTTCTTGGTGTACTGTGGTCAGTATAGGACCGGATGACAAGAGCATTTGCTTCCAAGAATCACATGCTACCCTGTTGTTCAGAGATAATACACAACTGGGAACATTGGGAGTTCAGGCTGGAGTTACTTCTTTAGGCTTCTTTTTTGAAAATAAGTTTTGTTGCTGCTGCCACACTCTCATATGCCTGAACAAGATCAAGAAAACTCTTAAAATCTGAACTTCAGAGTAAATTATTGAGATATTTCTAGGCAAAGGGACTCAATTGTAAATTGTACCCTCACTGTTTCTGAATAGTTTCTTGCAACATTTTAATTTCCATGACATTAGACTTAGAAGGCATATGCTTTTATTTATTTTATTTTTTATCAATATTTTTATTTTAGAGAGAAAAACACATGCTCAAGGTAGAGGGGCAGAGGGGAGAGAGAGAAAGAGGAAGAGAGAGAGAATTTTAAGCAGGTTCCAGGCTTAGCACAGAGCCTGACACAGGGCTGAATCCCATGACCCTGCGATGATGACCTGAGCCAAAATCAAGAGGTGGACATTCAACCGACTAAGCCACCCAGGTGCCCCATAAAGCATGAACTTTCCAAAACATCTTTACATAGTCTTCATTTTAAATTCACACAAAAATTAGCACTGCCCGTAGTTAATGACCTTCTGCCCCCTTTCTATTGATTGTTTCCTGATTTGTTTTCTTTCTATTCAGTATCCCCTAGTGAAATTGACCTTTCCTCACCCCAAAATTATTTCTGTTCAAGAAGTTGCCTTGCTATAATTTCTTGCAGGCATAAAGATTTTCATCATCTCCATGGGTATGTGTATATATATATATATATATGTGTGTGTGTGTGTGTGTGTGTGTGTGTGTATAGTTCATACGGTAAGACTCTCAAGTATTTTTATTCCCATAATTTAATGTTTTGCAGTAAGAATTTTTCTTCTTTCATTAGCAATAATGTGTGACTCCTTTTAGCATGCAAATAAATCCATCTCTTCTTATTGCATTTATGCATTTTGGCCAAATGCTACCACATAGCAGTTAAATGCATTATATTAGTTAACTGAATGTAGCAGAAGGAAGAAGTTTCTTCCATTGCATGTGAATAAAAAAATTCACTCTGCAAAAGATCTAGTTTGAATCATGCATGTTGTTTTTCAAAGACAACATAGCAAGTTGTCTAAACTTATTAGAAATAATTATACATATATGGCTTTGCAGGTTTTATAGGTATTATACTTTTATCAGCTCTTTCCTTGGTTCTTTGTATTACCAACTCTTAACCTCCTAGTAATAAGTTGAATGGTCCCCAAACAAAAAGGCCTTCCCTAGAAAAGTAACACAAGTAGGTCTCTTGCATTCCTTTATATTTTTGATCACATATTATATATTTCCTGCATAACATGTATCATACTTCACAGTGGTTTTATTTACATAATTATTGACTATGCCTCTTTTACTCCAATATAAGTTTCCTTCAGTCAGGTACCTTGTTTATCTTATTCACTACTGTATCCTCAAAGCTTAAGGTATACCTGGTATATAATAGGTCCTCTGCAAATATTTCTTGAAAACAGAACACACACACACACAATGAAGAAAGGAAATAAATACTGTTCTTCAGTTTGATTCTTTTCTTTGATTCTTCTCTTTAATTTGTTATAAAATGCAGTGGGCTAAATGGTAGCCCCCAAAGATCTCAGGTTTCTAGTTCCTGAAACTTGTGCATGTTATCTTAGATGATGAATTTTTGGCAGAATTATCCTGAATTATCTATGTGGGCCCAAAATACCATACAAGTGGCCTCTTAAGAGATGTAGAGGGAGATTAGACATACAGAAAAAGGTGATGTAAAAACTGAGGCAGAGAAGGAAATGATGGACTAAAAGCCAAGAACACCAGCAGCCAACATAAGCTGAAGAAGCAATGGATGGATTCTCCCCTAGAACCTTCAGAAGAAGTGTGGTCATGTCAACAATTGGATTTTGCCCTAATGAAACTATTGGAATTCTGGCCTCCAAAATGTAAGGTAATAAATATCTGTGGTTTTAATCTACCAATTTGTGGTAATTTGGAACAGCACCAATAGGAAAGCAATGCATACAATATTTTAAACATAAAGAAAATAAAAACAGTATTTTAATATACACTATTACCCTAGTATATGCACTCCCACCCTATGTATAACAAATGTTACTATTTACCATATGTGTTTTAGATTTCTTAAAGACATAAAATAAAGATATAGTAACCCCTTCCACACAAACCAAAGTCCTCAAGGATAACCATCATCCTGAAGGAGGTGGGCATCCTTTCCCTGCATGTTTTTATAGTCTACTACATATTTATGCAACCCTAAGCAACACATAACATTGTGTTAAGGTTTATGTAAGTGTTAAAATTTACATAAATAATAGTACATCATTTATGTCATTTAGCAATATGTTCACTAATATGTTCTCTCTGTATTACAAAATGAATTCTAGATATTCACTAAATATGTTTCAAAAATTTGTCCACCTCAATGCCTGTAGTTCTGGTTCACTCATTTACATGGTTTCTAATTTGTTTTAATTGCAAAAGATGGAATTAACATCTCTGAGCAAGTTTTTTTGTGCATTATTTGAGATCTTTTCCAGCATATATTCATAGAAGTTGTTTTGCTGGAGTGTTGGAAAAGCACATAAGCAGTTCTACTGGCTACTGACAAAGTGCTATACAAAATTATTATACCATTATATAATTTATTATGAGCACATGATTGTTTCTATTTCCCACATTTTAGATAGCATTTGGTTCTAGAAGTTTTCCTCCAATCTGTTAAGTGTGAAATCATATCTCATAGATTTGGAAATATTTCATTTCTCTGATACAAGTGATACATTGAGTCTTTGCAGATCTGATTTCCCATAGTTTGGATTTTTAAATTTTTCGCTAATATTCTTTGGACCTTTGTATATATGTTGGGGGTGAGGTATTACATTATATTTTAATAATTATTTTTGTGTTATGAATAATACTTTTATTTGGTTTTATGTTTAAAATTCTTCTACCAATTTGTTGCAGATGCTTTATTTTTTATCAACCTTTCTCACACATAACTTTTGTGTGTTTTTTTTTATTTTAATGTAGACAAATTTATGTTTTTTATGGTTTGTGGGGATTTGTAGCTTTGTAAAAGCTACCCAATACATATTTAAAACATTAAAGCTTAGTTTTCATATCTAAGTCTTTTTTCCATCTAGAATTCATTTTGTAATGCAGAGAGATAAAGAGTTCACCTTATTTTCACATAGTCTTTTAGGTTCCCAGATCCAATTCCAGAGTGAGTGTGTGTGTGTGTGTGTGTGTGTGTGTGTGTGTGAGATGCTTACCATAGAACACCAAGCAATTCTCAGATGCCAGCAGGGTGTCTGAGAATTTCACTCAACTCAACTCAACTCTGACACTAGCTACCTGGAGATAGCATCAGATCCCACAAGTAAAGGGCTCAGTCTCCATTTACATTTATTTATTTATTTATTTATTTATGTATGTATGTATGTATGTATGTTATTTTACTCCTTAATAATTTTTTTATTTTTATTTTTTATTAATTTTATTTTTTAAATTTACATCCAAATTAGTTAGCATATAGTGCAACAATGATTCCAGAAGTAGATTCCTTAATGCCCCTTACCAATTTAGCCCATCCTCCCTCCCACAACCCCTCCAGTAACCCTATGTTTGTTCTCCATATTTAAGAGTCTCTTCTGTTTTGTCCCCCTCCCTGTTTTTATATTATTTTTGTTTCCCTTCCCTTATGTTCATCTATTTTGTCTCTTAAAGTCCTCATATGAGTGAAGTCATATGATATTTGTCTTCCTCTGACTAATTTCGCTTAGCATAATACCCTCCAGCTCCATCCATGTAGTTGCAAATGGCAAGATTTCATTGTTTTTGATTACCGAATAATACTCCATTGTATATATATACCACATCTTCCTTATCCATTCATCCATCAATAGACATTTGGGCTCTTTCCATACTTTGGCTATTGTTGATAGTGCTGCTATAAACATTGGGGTGCATATGTCCCTTCAAAATAGCACACATGTATCCCTTAGATAAACACCTAGTAGTACAACTGCTGGGTCATAGGGTAGTTCTATTTTTAGTATTTTGAGGAACCTCCATGCTGTTTTCCAGAGTGGCTGCAGCAGCTTGCATTCCCACCAACAATGCAAAAAAGATCCTCTTTCTCCACATCCTCACCCACGTCTGTTGTTGCCTGAGTTGTTAATGTTAGCCATTCTGACAGGTCTGAGGTGGTATCTCATTGTTGTTTTGATTTGTATTTCCCTGATGATGAGTGATGTTGAGCATTTTTTCATGTGTCAGTTGGGTATCTGGATGTCTTCTTTGGAGAAGTGTCTGTTCATGTCTTTTGCCCATTTCTTCACTGGATTGTTTGTTTTTTGGGTGTTGAGTTTGATAAGTTCTTTACAGTTTTGGATTCTAACCTTTTATCTGATATGTCATTTGCAAATATCTTTTCCAATTCTGTCAGTTGCCTTTTAGTTTTGCTGATTGTTTCCTTTGCTGTGCAGAAGCTTTGTATTTTGATGAGGTCTCAGTAGTTCATTTTTGCTTTTGTTTCCTTTGCCTCTGCAGACGTGTTGAGTAAGAAGTTGCTGCAGCAAAGATCAAAGAGATTTCTGCCTGCTTTCTCCTTGAGGATTTTGATGGCTTCCTGTCTTACATTTAGGTCTTTCATCCATTTTGAGTTTATTTTTGTGTCTGGTGTAAGAAAGTAGTCCAGACTGATTCTTCTGCCTGTCGCCCAGTTTTCCCAGCACCACTTGCTGAAGAGACTGTCTTTATTCCATTGGATATTCTTTCCTGCTTTGTCAAAGATTAGTTGGCCATATGTTTGTGGGTCCATTTCTGGGTTCTCTGTTCTGTGCCATTGATCAGAGTGTCTGTTCTTGTGCCAGTACCATACCATCTTGATGATTACAGCTTTGTAGTATAGCTTGACATCCAGGATTGTGATGCCTCCTGCTTTGTTTTTCTTTTTCGAGATTGCTTTGGCTATTCGGGGTCTTTTCTGGTTCCATACAAATTTTAGGACTGTTCTAGCTCTGTGAAGAATGCTGGTGTTATTTTAATAGGGATTGTGTTGAATATGTAGATTGCTTTGGGTAGTAGCGACATTTTAACAATATTTGTTCTTCTTATCCAGGAGCATGGAATCTTTTTCCATTTGTTTGTGTCTTCTTCAATTTCTTTCTTAAGCTTTTTATAGTTTTCAGTGTATAGATTTTTCGCCTCTTTGGTTAGATTTATTTCTACATATTTTATGGTTTTTGGTGCAACTGTAAATGGGATCGATTCCTTGATTTCTCTGTTGCTTCATTGTTGGTCCATTTATTTTAAAATGGAGCTGGGAGGCCATTAAGAAGATGGGCCTATGCATGTCTTCACCACGAAGAACCATGAACTTTTGGACTGGGCCAAATCACAAATATTCTAAGGACTCAGCCTGAAAACATACAACTTGCTACCATAAAAAGTTTGCTTAGTGAGAGGCTTAGTAACAAATTATATTCAGCTAAGATTAATTTTCTGCCTCTAATGCCAGTCAGAATTCGTTGTAAACTATATGTGTGTGTGTGTATAAAATTATATACATATGTATGTATATATTATGTACATTTTTTCAATCTTTAAAAACCTTTGGCTTTTGTTACCTGGATTTGTGTGTGGGTTGCTGGCCAAATCTACATTCCCTAAATTGCAATTATGAGAGCCCAAATGCCTTTGTTACAATGATACCTAAATGGGATCACATGCAGCCAGATTGCCACCACCTTTCTTTAAAAGGGAGAAAACACCTGGCTGCTTCTCAGCCTTTAAAGCAAGATCTGTCCTACTCTTTAGTATGAAGTCAAGATGTGAAACAGGAAACAGGAAGCTCCATCTATGCAAGGACTTTGGGAACACTGCAAATAGAAACCACTAGTATCCATTGAGCATCTTCTATATGTTAGGACTCTGCCATACCCTCTTTGTAGTTTTCTCCTAGTTTCCAAAATAACTGTTCAGTTAGGTAATATGTTCTCCACTTTACAAATCAGAAATTTCAGAGCCATAAATGGTAAAACATTTTTCAAATTTACAATGCAAATACATGCTGAAGTGCAAGATTAAAATTAGATTTGCCTGAGTTAGCACTCTTCTCTCACTACATTTACCATTTACTCAAATGTGTCTTTTTAACAGCTTTGCTGCTGTTGTTGTTGTTGCTTTTAATCCTTCCCCTGGGTCTGAAAATCCAAAAATTAAATATATTCCTTTGAAACAGATATTAAAACATAGAATTGTCCTGAGAAAAAAATACAAAGGTGCATTTTTTAAAAAACACCTAGTATTCCTAAAAAGAAGAAATCTAGTATTCCCTTATTTTCTTTTTTTTTTTTTAATTTTTTTTTCAACGTTTATTTATTTTTGGGACAGAGAGAGACAGAGCATGAACGGGGGAGGGGCAGAGAGAGAGGGAGACACAGAATCGGAAACAGGCTCCAGGCTCTGAGCCATCAGCCCAGAGCCTGACGCGGGGCTCGAACTCCCGGACCGCGAGATCGTGACCTGGCTGAAGTCGGACGCTTAACCGACTGCACCACCCAGGCGCCCCTCCCTTATTTTCAAAAAAGGCAGTATCAATTGTTTTGTGAAGAGACTTTTCCTTATATAAAGTAATAATTTTAAAACCTATCCCACTATTTTCTTTGTTGTGGTAGCTCTTTGTATAACTAACTAAAATGGAGTATAAGACCCTTTCTTGGAAGATACCCTATTTATTGGTCACCAGATTTAACCATCGATTTCTACCAAAATAAATGTACTTTAATCTATGTAAACCACAAAAGGTAGATAGATAGAAATGTGTGGGAATTGTCTCCTATTAAAGAGTTCCTACTGGAGTTGGGCAATTTAATTCACATACCATGCTTTGGGGCAAATTTAAAATCATATCATCATTATTAATGTGTAGGGCATTTACAATCAGTATCTAATAATTATAATTATGAACTGCTTTTGAGAAAAATAATAATTGAAAATTATAGCAATTCAGCTTACATGATTCATTCAGCTTTTTCATATTGTAATATCTTTGACAATAAAAACACTTTTAAAGCTCTTAATTTAATTGTGGTTCAAAGCTAATAATGAAGACAAAGATGAAAATAAAATGCTTACTTAATTAGATCCAAATTTAAAGTATAAAATTCAGCAAGCAGTGGATTTAGCTTGTTATTGGTTTTTTTTTGTTTTGTTTTTAATTTTTCAACAGTATTCCTGAAAACTGTAGACAAAGAAGTTTTTAGTTGGCATCTTTCCCCTATGCTACAATATGTTTTCTCCTGTTTTTCTATTACTTAGAAGCAAAGGGAACTTTTTAAAATTTTAAAAGTAAGTGCTAATCTGGAGAACTACCAGATAATTTGAAGATTTTTTAGGATTTTTATATAAATTATTCATATAAAATTTATGAACCGAACCAATATGACTGGAATACTGACTGCTTGTTTTATTTGCACATACCCTGTTTATAAGGAAGTTTTCAAAATGAATATTACAATAATGCCATACATATTCATAAAGTTATATTAAAAGATTATTTTCATGGTGTCATTATTTACCATTTATGCAGCAAGGCTTAATGGCCTCTGTATCTATAAATAATCTGAAAATTGCAGCCTTTGGTGAATAAATTAAGTCCTTTAAAAAGGAAAAGTGGAAAAGAATATATAGAATACTAAATGTCATGTATATATTGTTTAAGAATTAGATTGTAATTCATACTGAGAGAAGGGAATGCAATTCTGCACATTCATTTCCTATCTGATTGCATTTCATCTTTTTTAAATGTTAATGAATGTGTCAGAATATATGTGTGTGTTGGGAAAAAAGATATGTATTCATTACAATTAAATAACAAAATGGATTTTTTAAAAATTCCCAAATATTATAATTACTAACCCTCCCAATGCCTGTCAGAATAGTTTGACATTCAAAGCAGATATTGTCTTTGCTCATTTAAAATTTCTATATTAATATGGGTAGGTTGACTGCAATAAACTTCACTAAAAACAGAAAAATGGTAAAAGTATCTTTTGAATTTAGTAAACATTTGTAAAGTATTTTAGTTGTTATATTTTCTTCTGAACGCCTCCATAATTAGGATAATTGAGATATGTGACATATGGCATATAAATAACTCATGCTGTATCCTTGGCCTTTCTAATTGGTTTAATATCCTAGTTATTATTTCTCTAGCATAAATAATATATAATTCTATAAATACAAACTTATTCTGATAATGGGCCAATATAAGTTAAACTTCAAACATAACATTGATTTATTCAATTAAGATAACGTCTATCTGCTCTCTTTCTCATCTCCTCTCTCTCCCTACTCCAACCACTCAGAACCTCCAACTTTGATCCTACTAACCTTCTACTTTTCTTCACCAATGCCTCACTTTTCTGCTTACCCTGCTTCAATTTCAAAGTACTGATTAATATCACTCCTTTTTTCATTACTACTCAACACTCTCATCTGGCAAAACCTCAAGGCTGGTTAAACTCAACTACTGACCTACTCCATGTGCCCATCCAACAGCCAAACGTGGCTGAGTAATAGTTAACTACACTGAGTCTTAATCACTTTAAATTTGTGACACCAACCTCAGCTGCATTATTAATTCTGGTCGCTACACAGTTACTAGTTCTATCACTCTTTCTGATGATTATTTTATAACTTTTCCTTTTTCCTCAAACATGTATATTCTCTTCCAGATCCACGCTGGTGATGTTCCCAGTAAATATTTAATTCAGAAAATAGGGGGGGAAATCAAAAGAGGACTTCCACTAACTGACAGCCACATCTGCTCATCTGTGTCTGGGGCCATATTCTTTGCCTTCCAGCCAGTTACTAGGAGTTAAATGAACAGACGCTACTAAATCACATTCTCTTTTTCTACAACAGGTCTGTGTGTGTGTGTGTGTGTGTGTGTGTGTGTGTTTTCTTGCTTTTGCTTTTGTTTTTTTCATTTTTTACGTTTTCTTCTAATCTCTCCCATAACTATAACTGCAATTTTGGAAGAAAATCAAGGAAAGAGAGAAAAAGAAATTTCTTGGCTTGTGCTATTGTAAACTGGCTTTTATCTATTCAAGCCTTGAAGATACTTAAAACTCCTTTTATCCTGGACAATTTTCAAGTTTCTTCCAAAATCTCTTGCTGGGCTATCCTAACCAAAGATCCCTCCAGTTGTCTTTCCTTCAGCTAGACACTTATATCTCAGCTCCACACTCAGGCATTACCTATAGAGTTCCCTCATTCTCCCAGACAGTCTTCTTTGATAGGACATGGAAAAGCTCCTATGTCAGATGTCTCTTCCACTTTGCCTACTTCTGGCTCATAGGAAATGGTTATATATTCCTTGTCATCAGTGGGAAGCCTTCTGGTTTCTCCCTTCTAGTCTGCCGTGACCACTTTGACTGCATTAAGTGTCAGTCCTGGGGTTCCTCAACTACAAAGAGTGTATACAGGGTTTCAGGAACACTTCAGGTCTCAGGTGTCTCTTCAGGAACTTTGCAGCTCTCTCTCATTTATACTCACAGTGTAGGGCTCTGTACCAGCTGCTATTGCTGTGTAATAAACCATTTTAAAACTTGGTATAAAAATTAATTTTATTGTGCTGAAAGTTTCTCTGGGTTAGGAATTCTGACATAGCACAATGGGCATGGCCTTTCTTGTTCTGTGATATCAGAAGCCTACCCTGGGAACCCGTGAAGTCGGGAGGTGACTTGATCATTAGCACGTGGAATCATCTAGAAGTTGATATGGGCTGCCAATTAGGACCATAGCTGAAGCTTTTAGACAGAAACCTAATTTGGCCTTTCTGGTGGCCTCAGGGTATTTGCATCTTACACATTGTGGTTTAGCTTCCAAAATGAGTATCCCAGGTAAAAGAAGCTTCATTATCTTTTATGGCAGAGACACCAAACATTTATTGTCACTTTTGCCTCTTTCTATTGGTTACAATTGAGCCACAGTACTACCCAGATTCAAAGAAAGAATTAGACTTTACCTCTAGATGGAAAGTGTCACTGTACTTAACGTGCATTTGGGAAGGGGGGGGGCTCTTAATTGCAGCCAACTTTAGAAATACCATATACTACATTTTTCTCTTAAAATAATTTTACTAAAAAAAATATTTTGACTAAATAATT
The DNA here is from genome assembly GCF_016509475.1 of Prionailurus bengalensis. Lineage (NCBI taxonomy): Eukaryota > Metazoa > Chordata > Mammalia > Carnivora > Felidae > Prionailurus > Prionailurus bengalensis. Next base: position 57,014,493 of record NC_057353.1, read on the forward strand.
TCTTCAAATACATATCCTGGCTTTTTAAAAAAAATAACCTTGTTCTGACTGAGAGGTCCAACTGTCATCGAATATGTTATTATTCATTTCCTTAATAAATTATGCATTTTGAAGTGAGTTTCACCTACCTATGGCATGGCATGTCTCATTTTAAAATTTTAGCATCTTGTCATAGAAAAAGGAAAAAAAAAGTAGTTCTTTCACTGTCTTGTGGCCTCATTCACCTGGCATCAACCTCTACACATGTAACTAAAGATATCTCCATATGGTACTCAAAATAGGCTGCCTTTCTCAGCCACAGGAATAGGAAATCTTCCCTTCTGCAAAGTTTTTAAACTGTTGAGGAAAGACTTGGTCCTTTAAGCTGGAATTTCTAAGTTTTTGTTCTAAGGACCTTATCAGCATAGCAATAAATTTACAAAATAGCCAACATCTTGGATTTTCTTTGTGATCATTTAAGAGACCACTTTTGTTATAAGAAAAAATTCATTCCTACTGATCATGGTACTCCTAATGAAACCTGTCCTTTTTAAGTGTGAATTTAATCTCTCTTATTATTTATTTTTTATTACCTGATTGTGTGAAAAGTTTGTATATCTGTGTGTGTGTCTAGAGCATCTGATGAGACTACAGAGCTGGAAGACTGCAGAAAGAATTAACAAAATGCTCAAATCTTATTTATGTGTGGTTAATAAATGGAAGACTACGATAATAGCAAAAGCTCTGTTTAGACTATAACACTGTTATCCTACATATGATATTTTTTACATGCTTCCACAATCTAATTTTTGCAACAATAGGAAGAATGTAAATTTGGGAGGTTACAACTTTAAGGCTGTAAGGTAAGACCACCCTGCAGACCTCTCTTAAAAGAAGCAGATATTCTGATTTTTCATTTGTCTTAAGAGAGATCTGAAGACAGAAAACAAGGCTGTAGGAGATCTATTTCGACTTAGAGGAGAGGCACACCACACCTTTCTCTGTCCTGCAAGATTTTTGCAACTCCACTTTGAGCAGTGTAGATGTGTCTAAGGGCATTCCTACTAAGAAAAGATAAGCTAATTTTACCCATAGAGGCAGACCAACAGCTGAACTGGGAGGGCCATTTCCTGCACATTTTGAAATGTGGGAATGGATCTGAAAGTAACCAGAATTAGAAGCAGTTCAATCTTATTTTCTGCATTGGAAAGTCAATTAGCTACCTCTGATCTTATTAAAACTTTCACTTTTATTGACTTTTATTTCAGGGGATCTAGGGAAGGGTCTCTCCTCAATCTTGGAATGAAGTACTGGAAGGAAAGTAAATAGAGGAAAGGTGGGTAGGTTGTACTGAAGTTGGTCTGAAATAAAGCATTCAGTAACCTGTAGATAGACTGGAAATCCAATGTCCAGAGACTGATTTTTGGTAAGGCAAATGACAACCAAAAAAATTTGTCTAACTTGTAAATTTTGAAAGGTAAAGGCTTTCATTTTCATTTTAATCTAGATTTTAAAAATTGATGTAGGGGCGCCTGGGTGGCGCAGTTGGTTAAGCGTCCGACTTCAGCCAGGTCACGATCTCGCGGTCCGTGAGCTCGAGCCCCGCATCAGACTCTGGGCTGATGGCTCAGAGCCTGGAGCCTGTTTCCGATTCTGTGTCTCCCTCTCTCTCTGCCCCTTGCCCGTTCATGCTCTGTCTCTCTCTGTCCCAAAAATAAATAAACGTTGAAAAAAAAATTAAAAAAAAAAAATTGATGTAAAGCCAATTTGCATTCTTTGGAGCTATGGAAATAACCACCAAAATAAACATAAATAGGAAAACAATGTCTCTGGGAGATGGAATAGTGATTGAGTTTTTATAATCATGTACATATATTGCTTTTATAATAAAAAATTAAAATGAAGTACAAAAACAGTTCAGCAGCTCAATTTTACACACAGGCTGATGAGGCCAGGTGGCATTTAATTGCATATATTTTGCTATGCAGAAGTGAAGGAAGGAAGAATTGGACAGAAGAAACAATTTCTGGAATGGAATTGAAGAGACAAAATGCATATTATATGTAGGAAAAAAGTGCGTGGTTCAGTTTGGTTAGACCATACCATGCAAAATAGAAAAGCGGAAGGTAAGTTTAGGAAGTAGGAAGGGATTTACTTGCTGGTTTAAGTAATATGAATTTTTCCAATAGCCATATGAAAGGTTGTAAATGCTATTAGGCAAGGGGTAAAGGGCTTACAGACCTTCTTTAGAAAGATTAAATTGATAACATTGTGTAAGGAGGTTTTAGAGATAGGAAAGGCTAGGAGCAGAGATAATAGTGAGGAAAATATTTTAAACATTCAGTAAATTAAATGGATATCATAATATGCTAAGCACAGATAGAGGTTTGGTTGTGAGAACACTGCAGAGGCTACAGTCAGTAGAGCTAGAGAGCTGGTCATTTAGAAAACAAAATGAAGAGAATCTGAAGTGAGTTTAAAATTTAAAGCTAAGTAAACTAACTGGTGATTCCAAAGTAGAAACAGAAAATTGAAGATTCGGGGAATAATTACAAGGGATAGGAACCTGTGCTTAGCTTTTTGTACATTTGGTTGCGTTTCTGGTAGAACAACCAGATTAGAGAGGTAACTTCCCCACCCACCCCAAGTGGGAGAAAACATAAGTATACATTTCTTTTTTTGTTCAGCATTTTTCTTGCAGTAAGATACAGAACTTTAGTTAATACTATTAGCAGTTATTTTAAACGACTTGGAGAATGCAGTCATTAAAAAAATGTAGGAATTGCTACTCTTAATAGTAATTCCCATTAAATATTGAAAACCACAAAATGAATGAGTTATGAAATTGTATTGTGCCAGATATTTGTGTCTGTGTTCACAAAACTATTAATCTAACTTAGGTAATATTCTACTATGAAAAACAAGTCTCTGCGATACAACACAACAGTCCTAAAAGCAGTAAGTGTTATGACACTCAGTTTGAAGGCTAATTTTTAATACACACTTAAAATGATGATTATGATTTACCTTTAAAAGATTTCTTATTTGTTTTTCTTTTCAGAGTGAAACACAAACTCTGTTGTATGGCTTACATTTCCACCTATATGCTGGTGACTTCCAAATTGCAAATCTGGTCTAGACCCTTTCTGCCTTCCCTACACACCCATCCAACTGCTTTCTTGAAATGTGCAATTAGACGCCAACAATTAGTGTTCATGTAAGTTATCAGAATCAGGACTTTTGAAAATAAAAGAGTGCTGAAAATCAGGGCGTAAAATGTACACAAAAATTTACAGAACTCCTTTATAAAATCTTTAATACTATTAAAGGACAGTTTCACTTACAAAGTAATTCTTTAAAGGCTCAAATATTTCTACATGGGCAGCAAAAAGGAAAGCATTTCTATACTTGAAAATATTTTTGTATTTAACAAGAGTTTGTTACCAAAAAGACCCTGAACTTCATTTTACTATATAATGTATAGCATGTATATGTATATGCATCCAATTCCAATTTTTGGATAGCTTTTCAGTTTTTACCTCAAAACTTTTCTGCAACAAAATTTATTTTTCAAACATCACTTCGTATCACTATAAATACTGAAACTTTTTGCTGAATTTCTAATAAACATCGCAGTTTTGTCAGATATTTCACCTGATCACTATAAATGTTCAAAATACTTACTGTTATTTCATGGATTTGAATAAAAAATATTAAGCCATCATTGGAATTGTTTTTGTTTTATTTGAAGCATTTAACAGTTTTGACGTAAAACTGGCATCATATAACCGTGAAGTACTTCCGTTGATGGAGCTGTGACTTCGTTTTTCATATGAGCACAGGAAAATGCAAAATCCCAAATGAGCAAAATTATTTTAGAAGAAATTTTATTTTTATTTATTTGTTTGTTTTTTTAAATGCTTATTTATTTTTGAGAGAGAGAGAGAGCGTGCGAGCAGGGGAGGGACAGAAAGAGAGGGAGACACATCATCCTAAGCAGGCTCTAGTCTCTGAGCTGTCAGCACAGAGCCCAACGCAGGGCTCGAACTCATGAACCATGAGATCATGACCTGAGCCGAAGTCGGATGCTTAACTGAGTCACTCAGGCAACCCTAGAAGAGATTTTATTTAAATGAAAAGTCAAACTTCAGAAAGTAATTAATTAAACACACCTTCTGCAGTTGCACAGATTAAATCAATACCATGTGAAATTTTGCTAAATAACTATAATTGTTGGAACTGAATTTTTGCCTTCTGATTTTTATGTAGTCACTTTGGCCCACTGTCTTTGCCATAACAAAGTACCACAGAATGCATGGCTTAAACAGAAATTTAGTTTTCACAGTTCTGGAAGCTGGGAAGTCCAAGATCAGAGTGCCAGCATTGTTGACTTCTGGTAAGGACTCTTTTCCTGGCTTATAGATGGCCCCTTCTTGCTGTGCCTTCATGTGGTCTTTTCTCTGTATGCGCACATGGAGAAAGAAATCTCTATCTCTCTCTCTTCTTCTTCTTATAAAGTCACCAGTTCTATAGGATGAAGACCCCACCTTTATGACCTCATTTAACCTCATTTACCTCCCTGAAGGCTCTATATCCAAAGGCAGTCATATTAGGGGGTAGAGTTTTAACAGAAAATTGGGGAAGGACAGTTTAGACTATAGCACCCATATTGTGGATGAGAAAAGCCTTTACATATTGGGCAAGCACATGTTGATTATCAACTTTCTTAAAAACCAATTCAGTATTAAATGTTTAATTAAATAATCACTTTCATTACTTGAGCTTCTTGGTGTTAGAGGGCTTATTGCATTACTGGGGTGGCTGGGTAGCTCAGTCGGATGAGCATCCAACTTTGGCTCAAGGTCATAATCTCATGGGTTTGTGAGTTTGAGCCCCACATCCGGCTGTCTGTTGTCAGTGAGGACCCTGCTTCAAATCCTTTGTCCTCCTCTCTTTCTGCACCTCCCTTGCTCATGCTTTCTCAAAAATAAATATTTTTAAAAAGGGCTTATTGCATTACCAAACAATAAAATGAATAAATATATTCTACAGCTACAACACATATTATATAATAAAACTATCACAAGGGAATTCAGATTACTGGCTCTGTACTCTCCAAAAGGACTTCTCAGTCATTTCCTGTACGTATTTCACTTACACCTAGCTTACATTTGCCTACAGTTTCTCCTAACTGGGTTCACCATAGGCTTGGGATTTTGTGCATCTTGCAGGCATAAGCAGATCATAGTACATCCAGTATTAAACACCTCTCCTACTACCATCAGGCCAGAGGAAGTTAGTTGCTGCCATCTGTGTAAATTTCATATTATCATTAAGTGTCCTACGTACAGTCCTTGAAAGGGAAGTGTCAGTCATGTGTAACTGGAAAGGTCAAAAAGAATGACAAGTTATTTCTGGTCTTCTCTCAAATTTAACCACATATTAAAGTGAGAATTTTATCCATTCTTCATGTCTCCAACACTACTAGAGAAGAAGACTGTAATGGAACTTGCAAGCACAAAGTAGAAGTTTACCAAAGCCAATGTTTTTTTTTTTTTAAGGTAACTACTTGTAGTGAGCTGAATGATGACCCTCCTCTACAAGAAAATATGTACATTCAGAACCTGTGAGTGTAAACTTACTCAGAAAAAGGGTCTTTGTAGGGGTAATGAAAGATCTTAAGATGAGATATTGAATTAAGCTGGGCTCTAAATCTATGTAGTGTTCTTAAAAGAGAAGGGGAAAGGTGCACAGAGAAGGTGGCAATCTGAAGATTGGCATGATGAATGTGTAAAGCTGAGACACATCAAGGATTGCTGGTCACCACCAGAATCTAGAAGAGAGGGAGAGAAGGAATTCTTCCTCAGAACTTTCAGAAGGAAGCAACCCTGGCCTCCAGAACTTTGGGAAAATAAATTTCTGTTGGTTTAAATCACTCAGTTTCTGGTAATTGGTTATAGCAGCCACAGCAAACACAGTATTAATCAGCATGTTTTGTTAAAAGATAAAATATCAGGAGAAATGCTGAACTGTACAGGATATAGACACGTTTAAAGCAGTTCTCAAATTTATTATGTTCAGTTGAATGCCTCATGTTATATTTCTATAATCGATTTTTACATTTTCTCCTCTGTCAATAATTCTACGTGCCTAAGTCAAAAATGTTGGAATTCACTATACTTCTCTCCTTCATATTTACAATAAAACTGTTAGTAAATCCTGTCAGTTCTGCCTTTGAAATATATCTAAATTCCACTACTTCTCACCACCTCTACTAATCCAATCATCTATCATCACCTACTCATTCATTTCCTTGCCTCCAAGTTGGTCTCTCTAGTCTTTAAATATACCAGCCAGAAAGATACTTTAGAAATCTAAGTCTGATCCTATAACTTATGTATAAAAACTCTGGCTGCCCATGTGTTTAGAGCTGAGTTGTGTCCCCAGAAAGATAATGTTTAAATCCTAAGCCCCCATACTCAGAAAGTAACCTTACATGGAAATACGCCATTGCAGATGTAATTAGTTAATATGGGGTCATACTGGAGTATGACCAATATGACTAGTCCTTATAAGAAGAGAAGAGGGAGACACACAGGGAGAATGCCATTGATGACAGAGGCAGTGACTGAAGTGATTTAGATGCCAGGCAATGAACAGCCAGGATTGATGGTCACTATCAGAAGTTAGAAAGAGCCAAAGAAGAATCCTCCCCTAGCTCCTGCAAAGGGAACATGGCCCTGTTGACACCTTGATTTTGAACTTCTGGTCTCCTGAATTGTGACAGGATAAATTTCTGTTGTTTTAATCTACCCATCTTGTGGTACTTTGTTATGGCAACCCCAGGAAACTAATAGAGCATATTGTTCTGAATAAAAGCCAAAAGTATTGTAATGACCTACTTAATTCTTAACAGCTTGGTTCCCTTCTTGCCTCTAATCTCATCTCCCACTATTTTTTTTCCTCCTTGTTCCCTCTACTCCAGCCACATTGGCTTTTTTGGTGTTCTTCCACTATTCTAGACATACTCTTGCCTGAGGGAATTGACATTTTCTGTTCTCTGCTTAGAAAGTTCTTGCCTCAGATGTCTAGAATGCTTACTTCACTCATCAACTTTGAGGCTTTACTCATATGCTACCATCTCGTCAGATTCTTTCCAGCCACTGTGTTTATAAATTAAACTATATCCCACAAACTTTCTATCTCACTTTACTATTGTGTAATTTTATAGCATTTTTCATGTACTTATAGTATAGGTTTGTTTGTTAGTTTATTTATTTATTGTTTTTCTGTTTGGATCACTACTATGCTGCAGCACTTGGTACAGTAGCTGGCACATAGTACTCAAAACTTGTTTCTTGAAATAATAAGTAAGTTTTAAAATGTTGCATATTTAGAGAACTTTGAATAATTGAGTACAGGCGCAGTTGATTTTTGTTCTCTTGGCAGGGTAGGAAGGATTAAATATCAGGCTAAAAATTACTCAAAAGCCAGATTATAGATGATTGTGAATGCCATATCAAAGACTTGGAATTTATCCTTTAGTTTAGTTGTTTTTAAAATTGTTTAGTTGAAATTTTGCTAAAGTTGTTTATAGTGAAACACCGTAGTAAAAAAAAATCTTACAAAAAATATGTAAAAGACATCAAATTAAGCTGCTTAGTAGGAAGAAAGAATGTACATTCCAGAATCCTGCCCTCTCTCTGTTCCTTTTCCTCTTCATACACTTGAAGGTCGCTGCATTTACCTGGGGATTCCTAAGAGCACAGTTGAAAAACATTGCCTTAAGAAACAGAAAACCTCTGAAAGGATTTGAGCAAGGTAGCCACATGATAAGATATTAATGTTACTAGGTAACTGAGGCAACAGTATAAAGTATAAATCAGAGGCTTGTAAAACTGAAGGCAGGAAGGCCAGCAGGGAGAACATCACAATAATCTAGAAGACCTATGGCAAGGACCAGAATCAAGAAAATAACAGTAGGGAGTATAGTCAACAAATGAGTAATAATGTCCTTAAATTCTAATTGATTAAATACGTAGAATGGGGGGAAAAGAGAAGGGGGAGTTCCAGATTTCTAAATTGGGTTACTGGTCAAGAAATGGTGCCATTTACCGATACAGTGACAATAAAAAGAGGAGCAGATCTGGACAATAATGAGTTTACACTGTAGTAAATGCTGAATGTGGTCAGTAGCTTACAGAAAAGCATGATGCTGAGATTTAAATTTGGGTATTACCTTATTCAGCATACCCTCACAAACTCAAAACTCTTCATTAAGTTCTATAGTCCAGATGTTTTGCAAATTAAGGTACAATGGGACAAAAACAGTAATTTTCCTTATTTTCGGTGATAAGAAATGGTAGCCAAAAATTGAAAGGATAGAGAGGAAACTTTTGTCCTGTGTATGCCTGGACAAAGGCATAAGAGCCAGAAAGTGGCATTACCAAGTTATTGACTTATTGCCTCTCCACTCCAAATTCACCCTTTTTGCCTGCTCTGTGAAAATAAACCACAGCCCTTTAAATATGTTTTTCTCTTTGTTGGCTGCCATGATGTCCAGTTTTGTCAGTCATGGGCCATGGAGAGACACTGCAGGAGGAAATGGTTTTGCTTCCCAGTTTGGGTGTGCATCTTTGGCAGCCTCCTGCAGCACGAGCAGCTTTCCCAGCATCCGTTTCCTGCAGTGCACATGGGTTCCTCAGTATCTGCTTCCTTCAATTTAGCCCCCAGCATCACCCAAAGCCAGCATCTTCTGCCAGCAACTCCACCACATAATTTTGTAGTGAATACCCATAATGAAACACCTCCCTATGAAAAGCTTTTCCTGGCATCCTATAGAAGATATTTCTTATAAGTTTTTCTGGCACAAAAGCCATTTCTCTGCCATTCAGTGAGTCATAGTTAGACTCTGTCCAACCAAGGCCTGGATCTCCTTTTTGGAGTGGAGGGAACTCTTCCTTAAGAGCACTGTTTCAGCCTTAGGGTAGTGACTATTAAGTCATATTATATTGTCCATTATTATTTTATATATTTGATATTCCTAAATTCTTTAAAGGTTTCTTTACTACTTACTAGCCAATCCTATTATTTTATTAACCTATTATAGCCACCAAATCTTTATACTTTTCTTATTCAAATTATTAAATGGCTTTTTTTTTTCCTGATTTAACCTCGACTGATACCGATGTCACCAAAGGAAGATTAACAGAGATGTAAATAGGAGAAAATAATTTGTCAGATGGCAATAAAATGGAATGTTTCAATAAAATGAGATGGAATTCCTATTTTATTTATTTTTATTTATTTTTTTTTCAACGTTTATTTATTTTTGGGACAGAGAGAGACAGAGCATGAATGGGGGAGGGGCAGAGAGAGAGGGAGACACAGAATCGGAAACAGGCTCCAGGCTCCGAGCCATCAGCCCAGAGCCTGACGCAGGGCTCGAACTCACGGACCGCGAGATCGTGACCTGGCTGAAGTTGGACGCTTAACCGACTGTGCCACCCAGGCGCCCCTGGAATTCCTATTTTAAATCATGCTTAATCAAAATCTTCTTATGGACACTCTCATGACTTCCCATTCACATGTCTATTAAGGCATTTTCTTTAAAACCCAATACCAATATTGACAGAAAAATATAATAAAACAAACCAATGCAAAGCTGCAAAGCACTTAAAGAAATCTACTCCAAATACAAGAAAGAAAATTCTAGATTTGGGGGATGAAAGTTGTTGGAAGTTACACATGCTTTGCCTAATGGCACAGGAAAAAGTTATGGGTAAACTGATAGTATCATACATTTTGTTTAATGGCACAAGTTCTGATGGAAATATGAAACAATCAAACTAACATACAATGCTGACAAGAGTATACCTACCCATCCTCTATGACCCAGCAATTCTATTCGTAGCTTTTGACCCAATAAAAAGTAGATGCATATGATCCAAAATAGAAATATGATGTATAGGTAATTGGTATTTCTCAACAGAATCAGATATACTGTAGTATCATAAACAGTATTATTTTTTTTAAGGAAAATTATCTCCTTATTAAACAGCTCACTATATAATGGAAGACTCTGGTTTAGTTCTGGGCTCAGAGTTCTCTTTAGCTGGTAAAATCTGCATCTAACAAGCTTCTTATAAAAAGATTTTGAAATTTATAGAATGATGTGACTATCAACTTTTATCACTTGCTAAGTAGTTTTAGAATACAAACACTTTAGAACATCTAAAAAAGAAAAGAATATAGTATTTTCAGATCAGTGGTCAAGTATTTTGAATATTAGTTCTTTTTTGTCGTTGAATATTATTTCTACATAGAAAACCAAATATTATATGCTATATGCTATATACTAAGGTTTACTACCTTAAACTTATACTTGAAATTGTCATATTTCAAATATGTTTCAATACAAAATAAATAAAAGTTATCCATATATAAGACCAACAAAAGCCAATAGATGAAGTAAGATGAACTCAGAAGGTAATTGATTAACCAAATGAATATTCAAAAGGAGAAATAAACACAAAAAACAAGTGGGACAAAGAGCAGGATGGGAGTCCTGAATCTATATATGCTAACAATTGCATTAAATGTAAATAAAATAAATAATAAATATAAATGATGCATATTTTCAGACATTCAAAAACCAGGACCTGAATATGCATTGTCTACAAAGGACAAATTAAATATGAAAGACACAGATTGAATGAAATATTTTAAATTTGGAAAATGACATATCATTCAAACAGGAAGAAGAAGAAAGCTAGAGTGACTATATTAATATTAAACAACAATAGACATCAAGGAAATATGTATTTTGACATATAAAGATGGACATTGCACAATAATGAAAAAGTCAATTCATTAGAAAGACATAATAGCCATAAATGTGTACACATCTAATAACTGATCTCCAAAATATAAAAAGCAAAACCTTATAAAAGTAAATGGAAAAATAGACAAATCTATAACCAAATCTGGAAGTTTGACATCATTTCTTACTAATTTATAGAACATCTAGCCAAAAAATCAATAGGGCTATAAGACCTGAACAATATTATTGACCACATTAAACGAATTCATATTGACATAATAGTGTTCTCTACAAAATTTAAATAGTTTTTAAGTTTTTTTTGAGAAAGAGAGAATGTGAGTGGGGAAAGGGGCAAAAGGAGAGAGAAAGAGAATCTTAAGCAGGCTTCGTACTTAGCGTGGGACTGATGTGGGGCTCATCCCATGATCCTGGGATCATGACCAGAGCCGAAATCAATAATCACTCAGTGAACTGGGCTGCCGAGGCATCCCTAAATATTTTTTAAGAGCATATGGTCACTCACCTAGATATGCCCTGGGCTTCTTAGTACATAAGTATCAATAAATGTAAAAAAAAAAAAAATGAAGCCAACAGAGTATGTCGTCTGATGATATACAATAAATAAGAAATCAATAAAACTGGGACATTTATAAATGCCCAAAGGAGTGAAAAGTTGACCAGCAGTCTTCTATAATACTTGTATACATGGATACATAACCAAGAGAATAAAAAGTGAAATATATATTACCAAGAAATTAAATAGAAAATATCACTATAGATTCTACAGATATTAAAACAATAACTAAATTGCATGAAAACCTTTAGGTCAATACATTCAACAAAAAAAAAAAAGAAGAAGAAAAGAAGTGTTGGTAAGAATGTAGGGAAATTGGAACACTTGTGTCCTATTGGTAGAGATGTAAAAGAGTAGACTTGCTATGAAACAATGGAATAGTTCCTCAAAAAATTAAAAAGAGATATACCATATGATCCAGCAATCCCACTTCTGGGTATATACCTGCCCCCCCCAAACATTGAAAGTGGAGACACAGAGAGATATTTTTACACTCATGTTCATAGCAGCATTATTCACAATAGCCAAGAAATAGAAGCAACTCAAGTAGTCATTGCCAGATAAATGAATGAACAATATCTGGTATACACATAGAGTGGAATATTATTCAGCCTTACAAAGAAGGGTATTTCCAGTACATACCACAATACGGATGAGCTTTGACAACATTATGCTAAATAAAATAAGCTAGTCACAAAAGACAAGTACAGTGTGCGTCCACTTATATGAGGTATCAAGAGTAGTGAAATTCATAGAAACAGAAGGTAGAATGGGGGTAGCCAGGGTCTGCGTGGGAGGAGGAAATAGAGAATGGTTGTTTGATATATTGTTTCTGTTTTGCAAGATGAAAAAATTTTGGACATTTGTTGTAGAACAAATTGAATATATTAACAGGACTAAACTCACCCCTTCCAAGTGATTAAGATGGTAAATCTTATGTTGTGTATATTTTAACATAATTTAAATTTAAGAAGAAATTTAATAGTTTGATAAGGCAAAATAAAAGAATAAATGTAAAGGAAAAAAACAGTGATAGAGATTCTAGATTCTGAAAAGAAAATCAGGACAAAAAGAAATCAGGACAAAGGTTATAAAAACATTATACGTGAATATATACACGTATAAATATATATTTGTGTATAACTACATATCTATCTATACATGTGTATACACACACACACACACACACACAAAACACACACACACACACACACACAAACACACACACACACAAAGAATTGTGTATGCTTTCAGCCATTGAGTAAACTAGCTTGCAATCATACAGGCCATATATGTCTTTCTCACTGCTGTATCTCAAGGCAAAGGAGTGTGTAACACACAATATTGGATCAGTAAGTATTTTTTAAGTGGCTCAAAGAATAAAGCAATCAGTTCAGTCAATATTTAATAAATACTTCCAGTTCAATTATAATGGGAAGGTGACCATATATTTTATTGTCTAAACTTTAAGTTTTGGGAATAAAACAACATGCTATTAAAATAATGCTGTGACTACAGGCTAAACCAAGAAAAGCCTGGAAAATCTGAAGCATGTGGTCACCATAATTATGGGTGCATAACTGTACTGGACACTGGGATTATAGTGGTGAAAGAACAGCTATGATCTTCAGTTTCATCAAGTAGCAATCTAGTGGAGGAGGCATATATTAAACATACATATTCATTCTAATTAGTTCATTGCAACAAAGCACATAATTCTTTTGAAAGGAAAGGAGGGGCTCTTGGGTGGCTTAGTCGGTTAAGCAACTGACTCTTGTAGGCTCAGGTCATGATTTCACAATTGTGAAGTCTAGCCCCATGTAGGCTCCATGCTGAGTGTGGTGCCTTCGTGGGATTCTCTTTCCTGATCTCTCTCTACTCCTCCCCTACGCGTCCATGTGTGTTCTCTCTCTCTCTCAAAATAAATAAATGTATTTAAAAAAAAGAAAGAAAAAGGTAACTTTTTAATGAACCTCTTAACAACAGGAGAATTCCAAATTTTACTCACAAGCAGCATCACGTAATATTTCTTATATTCTACAATACTTTGTACATGTTATATTTTTATTTAAATTTTAATAAAACTGGAAACTCCTACACTGACTGATTATCCAAGAGAAGATATTTTCGTTTACAGAATGTTCAACCTTTTCTGTTTTCTCTGTCTCCCCTGGTATTAATTTTATTAACAATGTGAGCCTCTGTTCAGAGAGCTTGTAAGATCAAAAAAGAAAAAAATTGGAATTCTATTTCAAAAAAATTTCCTTATGTAAAGAACAAAATATTTTAGAAGATATAACCCAACTGTTAAAAAAACAAAGTTGTATATTCATTCATTCATTAAAATAGAAAATTCATTCTATTTTCATCTATATTAATTAAAGATTTCAATAAATCTTTGCTTGAACATCAAATTAGGAAAGAGCACCACAATGACTTAAACTGCAATTTTTGACTTCATTGAGGGTATTTATAGCTCTTCCTTGTTTTAAAAAAATGATTGTTCAAAGGCTGCCACCTCTACCCATATTCTTAAAGGTGGTCACAAGGGAGTAATCAAGTAAATTAATTCAAGGGAGTATGTTTTATTAAAAAACTGAAAATATCAACTGAACACCATTCTGTATGCTACAGATATTAGCAAAAAACTCTGTGAAGATGGTGCTATAAAAGCGTATGTATATCAGAAGTTTCTAATCCCAACTTATTCATGTAAATATTTTTATCTGTTGCCTATTTGACCACTTATCATTCTTACCAAGCCATCCATTACCAAATTAAAGAGGAAAACACCCAAATTAAACTCTTACAGAGCTCCAAGCCAGAATATTAAAGTTAATTTTCTATGTGAGAGTGACCTGGAAAGCATGCAGAGGAGATGATTACCTCTTTACCATAAATGCGTGTTGCCCATTCTCCAGTACAGTGATATCACTAAGAAATAGCTGTCTTTCCAGGGATGACAGGTGCCTTGTGTCTATATGGGACCATTGATGTATATTATCGCTCTCCTACTTCCCTGTCACCTGAGACAGACGACTCTGAAGGTCTAGGGGATTACAAAACCATACAATAGAAGGTCCCTGTGTCCCTAACAAGCCCTGAGGTGGAACACTACTCATGAACTAGGAGCTTCCATATTAGACTACTACATAATCAAAAAGTAATCTGTTGGCTAAAGTCAGAGAATTTTCAGGTTTATTTTTGTCAGCAGTTAGAACCCCAAGACACTACCCAATGGTGGTCAAATAGCACTGTGACAAAGAAAAGGAAAGAATAAAAAAAAAAAAAAAACAAACTATACTTCTTTCCTTTAGAAAAGTAGTTTTTACCTTCCTACTTTTTTTGGATATCTATGTAAATGTTTTTCAGTAATTCTTTAAAGTGATGATATTGTTTTAATCTATAAACTGCACCACATGCTCAAAGACATTTCTTTTTGTTAAACAGTTTAACCATTTCAACTTAAAATTAAAGCTTATGATATACTAGACAAGTCACTTTTTTGAAATGAAGCTCACCTAATTGTCTTCGTGACTGAAGGAAAACAGAAATGACTGATATTTAATTGGAATTTCACTGTTAGTTGTGCAATTTATACATCATGAATAGTGCAAACTCAGTCCCTTGAATTTTAGAAGTTTTTTATGAAAATCTATTTTTAACAGGCAAACAACATGAGTTGTTTTTTTTTTTTTTTTTTTTTTTTTAATTTTTTTTTTTTTTTTTTAACGTTTATTTATTTTTGAGACAGAGAGAGACAGAGCATGAATGGGGGAGGGTCAGAGAGAGGGAGACACAGAATCTGAAACAGGCTCCAGGCTACTGAGCTGTCAGCCCAGAGCCCGACGCGGGGCTCGAACTCACGGACCGCGAGATCGTGACCTGAGCCGAAGTCGGCCGCTTAACCGACTGAGCCACCCAGGCGCCCCTGAAAATCTATTTTTAAAGAACGTGCATTTCCACTATAATTTAGTGGGACTCAACTTTTGTAATAGTGTGCCATTTGGAAATGAATTATAATGCAGATCTTTTCTGTTTTATCACCGTGGCATTTTTCTGCAATGCAAACAACTCTGTATCTTCTGCTTTCAAATGTGTTTGTGCAGGTGTGCTGGAAATCCTTTCTTAATAATTCATCTAGCAACTCTCATAAAAAATATTACATTTCCCTAATTGCTCATTATGCATTCCCAAATGTTTTAGGAGAAAATAAGTACAATTCAATAATTAAAATAAGGTATGATGTTATTAACACACTAAATTACTATAATGTGTTTTACAAACATAGTAAGAATACATACTTTAAATGACTCTACAGGTCATTTATTTATTTAACAAATATTTACCGAGTGTCTGAATGTATCAAGTAAGTACTACAAATGAAATATTACTGTTTTTACTATATAATAGAAAAATCATGACTGTGTATAATGAGGACACTGATAGAAGTAAATATAAGGTACAGTTGTGGATAGGACGGAGAAGGGAATGACCCCCTTGTTTAACTCTTCTCTTTTTGTGAGCACAAAACTTGAACTTGCTCACTTGGGATGACAGAGGTGACTCAACACCGAATCTATAGAGTTCATGTCAATTTCCAAATGACTTATTTGGAGTATGAAAAACCGTGCTCATCCCAGTGTTGGATACAAAGACAGACATGAAATCTTTTCTCCAATGACTCACAATTTAGTTGCCGCGATGGGAGACAGGGATGTCTCAGTTTAGTTAAACCACATTAAAGTTAGAGTAGGAAGGATTTTCATCTATTGTACCATTTTGTCACTCATCTTGATAACAGAGTAATTTTATAGATTGTGTCAAGATTTCAAAGATGAATGTATGTAGATAAGACATTACAAATCACATATTAGTTGGAGACATGAACGATCGAGTATACATATGTTAATAAAAATAATCAGGTTAATCTGAGGTAAATAAAATTTAGTTTCATGATTTTATAATTACTGTTGTTCCATGTGGGTCCTTTCCTTACATAGACTCCATGCCCAATGTGGGCCTTCAACTCAGGACCCAAGAATTATATGCTCCAGTGACTGAGAAGCCAGATGCCCCATCAATGTTAGCCCTTTTAAAGTAGCTTTAGGGGTTCCTGGGTGGCTTAGTCTGTTAAGCATCTGACTCTTGATCTCCGCTCAGGTCATGATCTCAGTTTGTGGGTTCCAGCCTCACATCAGGATCTGCTCTGATGGCACAGAGTCTGCTTAGGATTCTGTCTCTCCCTCTCTCTGTCCCTCCCCCTCTCATGCTCTCCGTCTCTAAATAACTAACTAACTAACTAACTAACTAAATAAATAAATAAATAAATACAATAGTTTTATCTTGTTACAGTTTTAGTAATTGTAGCCCCCATTTATTAAGAATTTAATGACCTAAACTTCATGAGATCATAATATATATCTGTTCACTAACTTTGTATCTACAAGTAATAACTGGTATGTAACATGTTTACTAAGTGTTTATAACATTAGTATGAATAATAAATGAATGGACAGGTGCTAAATTTTATAACTATTAAGTGTTATCTCACTTAAGTCTCCCAATATTCTGGTAAGGTAGACATTATTACCCCTGTGTTCAAATGAAAACACTGAATTTTAGGATTAAGTAGCCCATTAGATTACACATATATTAAAAACCAGTGTTACATTAAAACTCTATTATTTTAAGTTTATTTATTTATTTTGAGAGAGGGAGGAAGGGGCAGAGAGAGAGAGGGAGAGAGAGAATCCTGAGCAGGCTCTGCACTGTCAGATGAACTGTGGCTTGATCTCATGAACTGTGAGATCATGACCTGAGCCGAGATCATGAGTTGAATGCTTAACTGCCTGAGCCACCCAGGTGCCCCCAAAACTCTATTTTCTTAACCATTATACTATCATGAATTCGTTCTAGCAGAACATACCTTGAAATAAAAAACACAGAACCTTTATTGAAAACAACCAGAAGGGAATAGACGTTGTCAGAAATTTGAACTGTGCATTTGGGTTTCAGGATTTCTAGGAGATAATGGAAAGGGAAGATAAAACCTGTACAGTTGTTTTCATTCTTTTCAAAAATAAAACATACAAAGCGACCTGCAGATGCATGGCTTTTGTGTTTGCTTTTTTGCTTGTTTAATATTTTCCTGAGAAAAATAAGTTTTTTTGTGTGCAAATAAACATTAAATGATAGGTTTGTCCTATTTTCAATCTGAGATCTTGGAAAAAACAGACTTTTTGAAAGGTTAATTATTATATCTAAAATATACACAGAAATAAAGAACATATCTTTATATTACAGCTGAGGGAGGTGTTTTTAAGAGGCTGAAGTCATGTGTTTTGAGTACATTTCACTGTAATTTTAAATCACCATCTACATTAGATTGTATTTCTCAAATAGAAGATGGAACCACACATTTTTGATAGGCACAAAACTCAGTAAATACCAGTCACATTTGTCACATGTATTTGTGCATCTAGTCTTTAGTATTGGCTAAAATTCCTTCTTCTCTATTTTGGATCTGCTTCCATCTGTCAATCACATGATCCCATGCCTCTATTAAAAGAAGATACAGGTTGGACAAACAGAGAAACTAGCATCTTTATGCCAGTGATTTTGGGGGTGGGGTGGGGAATGTTGAGATTCAGGGAGAAATGTAGCTTCAAGAGAAACAATGTATCTTTCTAGAGGACACTGAGGGAGGGTCCTTCTGAGTAAAGGAGGAGAGTGTGCCTGGGAATGAAGCCAGATGAAGGAAGCAGTTGTTAATAGACAAAGCCACTGCCAGACAAGGATTTTATTAAAATCTAGAGGTTGGATCCAGCTGTGCTGGAATTTCTACCTCAAAATTTCATTTTGTTTAAGCAATAATGAATCTGTTTCCTTTCACATCTAATCAAATTGCTCATGAATAATATGTGTGTTATATGCTGGTAGAAAATAGCTTTAGAAGTTTCGTGAGAAAGTATGCATAAAGAAATATACTTTTGAAATTATACATATTAAGATAGTTATATACCTGTATCTGTATCTATTTACATATATGTTCAAGCCCTCACACTTGATTAATGGCATGGTGGTCCAGAATTATAGATCTGAACTTATTTTTACTCAAAAGTTTAAGTGTTCATTTAATGTCTTTCAACTTCTAAAGTTGTTCTGAATCAGTTTGCTACTATATTACCTGTACCCTACAGCCCATCCCCCCCACAACCCCTCCAGTAACCCTGTTTGTTCTCGAAATTTAAGAATCTCATATTTTTGTCTCCCTCCCTGTTTTTATATGATTTTTGCTTTCCCTTCCCTTATGTTCATCTGTTTTGTATCTTAAAGTCCTCATGAGTGAAGTCCTACGATATTCGTCTTTCTCTAATTTCACTTAGCATAATACCCTCTAGTTCCATCCACATAGTTGCAAGTGGCAAGATTTCATTCTTTTTGACTGCCGAGTAATACTCTATTGTGTGTGTGTTGTGTGTGTATTCTTTTTGATTGCTGAGTAATACTCTAGTGTTACTAGAGTACATATATATATACACACACACACACACATACACCACTTCTTTATCCATTCATCCATCAATGGACATTTGGGCTCTTTCATACTTTGGCTATTGTTGATAGTGTTGCTGTACACATTGGGGTGCATGTGCCCCTTTGAAACAGCATAAGGGTATCCCTTGGATAAATACCCAGTAGTGCAATTGCTGGGTCGTAGGGTAGTTCTATTTTTAATTTTTTGAAGAACTTCCATACTATTTTCCCCGGGTGGCTGCACCAGTTTTCATTCCCACCAGTACGGGCACTTAACAAGGTTTTAAATTTTTTTTTTTTCTGAAAAGCCAGTGTCCCTGCTATTTATTTTTCCTGTTGTCTCTTTTTGGAAATCTTATTAATCAGATGCTAAAATGCCTGGATTGAGCCTCTAAATTTGTCATCTTTTTGCTACTATTTTTTTCTTATTTTTATTCTACTTTCTGGGAAATTTTCTCAACTTTATTTTCCAAATGTTAACTATTTTTTAAAGTTTTTTTACTATCATATTTACAATTTTAAGATATCTTATTCTCTGTTTCCTTTTTTTAAATAGCACTGATTTCTTATTTCATGAGTATAATACTTTCATTTGGATCTCTAAAAATACTGATTTTGGTTTGTTTATTTCTCAAATTCTTTTTTTTTTTTTCACTTTGGTCTTCCAAGTCTATCTTTCTCCTATGCTTTTCTCAAATGTCTAGTAATCCTTGGTATCTATTTATATTAAAAATGTAAAATTCACATTAAAAATGTACTGGGTTGAGAGTGGAAACTTAGAATTTTACAAAATGAGATGCTGCTGGATTAGGGTGGGCCCTAAATCCAAAGACTTGTGTCTGAATAAGAGGTAAGGGCAATTCAGACACAGAGACACAGATGATATTGGCAGAGGCTGGTGACAAAAATACAGGCCAATGAAGTTAAGGATTGCCGGCAAGTACCAGAAGCTAGAAAAAGGCAAGGAAAGATTCGGCCCTAAGACCTTCAGAGATAGCACAACCTTGACGACATCTGGATTTCAGACTTAAAGCCTCTGAAACTGTGAGAGAAAATAAAATTACTGTGGTTGTAAACCACCAAAGTTGTGGTAATTCCTTCCAGCCGATTTAGCAAACTATTACAGAGCTCTTTAAGGGGCGTACTTTGTTATCTTGGGTTTTAGAGTGGGATAAGTCAGGTGTGTGGGGGGGGGGGGGGGCGGGTGATAATCAGCCATTACACAGCTCTTTCTGGGTCTCACCAATATTCTGCTGATGTGACCCAGCTCACAAGGGTGTGTGTGTGCATATGCTTTCGAGGAGAGCGGGTCGAGGAGGAGGGGTGGGCAGTAGTAATAAACTTGGCTGCCAGAGTTCTCACTGCCAGTTAAGGGAGGAAGGTAGAAGTTTTCAGTTTTCAGTAGAAAAGCAACCCCTGGAGGGCCGGGAGGCAGGAGACCAGAGCCTGTCTGGTTTGAACTGGGTAACCAGTATGCCTCCTTTCTTCAGCGAGAATAGGAGAGTGACACTCACCTGCTGTAGCGGATTGGAAGTGACACCCTGAGTGTGGAAATACTTCTCAAACTATCCGCTGTCTACCTATCTTCACGGTTAACTAATCCCTCCAGTTTTCCCCTTAACTTGCTGGCTCATGTTGTTTCCTCTGCGGTTTGTAAGTTTTCAGCTTTCTGCATTTTACCAATTCATTCCTGATACGTGAATTCACTTTCTTTTCTGCAAAATTTTTTGACATCTGTTCTTTGGTGTTACCTCCTTTCTTGCATTTTTACCTGGAGGTTTATGACTTTTTATGTATTCATTGTAATCTACCGGGATTTTAAGAAGTACTGATCCTAAACTCTTGTGTTTAAGCTATCAAGTTGAACTATAGATCTTCAAATATTTATTTTTGAACTTTTTTGAGCTTCTAATGTTTTTTTATTCGGGTCAATTTTTTCTTGGGTCATTAATGCTATTTTCTGTCAGACCCTCAGCTCCTTGTCTAAGAGATTAGGCAGAGAAAAATAAGTTGAAATAACCCTTCAACTAATTATATATGCATTAAATTCTAACTGTAAACTCTTTTTCTATTTTTATTCAATATATTTAGCATTTATTCATTCAGATAATTTTTAATTATTAAATAAGTCACTCTTGAGATATTAAAATGCCACAATCTTGACAAAAATTTGAGAAGTTTTGAAAAGACAAGTTAAAAATTTCGATAACGGTTGTTGCCGAAAACATATAATATTAATTCTGTTCTAAGAGTGATGGAATACAAAATACATGCAACACTTTAAGAATAAAATGTAAGTACAAAGATATATGGTTGACACTAACACATAAACAAAAGTTTCATCAGAAAAATGAAGCATAAAAATTATTTTCCCCATTAAAAATTTAGCCAATATTCAAGTTGTAGTCTAGACAGAAGCAGATTGAACTAATGTGGTGGACAAATGGACTGTTAGTAACCTTTCTTGATTATTCATCCTTTTTATTTACTGCCCAGCATTTAGCCATCTGTCTCCTCCGGTTTATCCCTCTTAGATATGGAAATACTTCAATATATAATTTTAATGATAAAATATTTCAAGGGACAAAATTGGCACATGGAATTGTCACACTTAACTTACAGAAAATGTGAAACATAGAATTTACAAAAATGTATACTACTTCCAAATTAGCAGGCATATAATTTTAGGAGACTTTGGTGGCATATGATTATACCAATAGAACATAGTTAAAAGCAACTGCCTCTTGTCCTCTTTTTTTAAAAATTTTTTTAACATTTATTCATTTTTGAGATACAGTGAGAGACAGAGCATGAGCGGGGAAGGGACAGAGAGAGGGAGACACAGAATCTGAAGCAGGCTCCAGGCTCTGAGCTGTCGGCACAGAGCCTGACGCGGGGCTCGAACTCACAGACTGTGATCATGACGTGAGCCGAAGTTGGACCCTCAACCGACTGAGCCACCCAGGTGCCCCTTGTCCCCTCTCCTTTATTCCCAGTGTTCCAGCCCCAGTAGTTACCTCTGAGCCCCTTGAATGTTTTGCTCTTGTTAAAAAACATTTGCACAGCTGTCTCTTTTTCCTGAAAGTGTGTCTCCCACTGTCACTTTATGTAGTTTAATGCCTATGTAACCTCATTTCAATTCAAATTTACCTCCCCATGGTTTTCCATAATGGTCATGAGTGCATTGTATTTTCTCACAGCATTTGTAACGTTCTCTCACAACACCTTATTTTAATCATTTGACTTCATGTCTATACTCTAATAAACTAATTTCATGTGGGCAGGAACTTTCAGTTGACACCATTGTGTCCTCAGTTCAAGGCCTAGCATATAATAGAAGCTGCACTATATTTATTTTATTGTATTTGTTTTAACATTTATTTATTTTGGGAAAGAGAGAGACAGAGACAGAGAGAGACAAAGAGAGAGAGAACAGGAGAGGGGCAGAAACTGAGGGAGAGAGAGAATCCAAAGTAGGCTCTGCATTGTCAGCAGGGAGCTCGACACAACACTAGGCTCAATGACACCAACCGTGAGATCTTGACCTGAGCAAAATCAAGAGTCGGAAGCTTAATCGACTGAGCCACTCAGTTGCTCCGCCACAACATTTATTTTAATGAATGATGGCTCTGTAAGATATTTGACATAATTCAGGTTTGTTATTGTTGTTGTTTGTCGCAGCTTAACAAACTGTGCCAAATTGAAGGGCTTAAAACAGTAACCATTCATTATACGTCATGGGTCTGTGGGTTGATTTGGTACAACTGAAAAGTTCTGCTCTTCTCACCTAGATTCTTTTTTTGTGGCTGGAGTGATTTGGATCCTCCAATGTAATATTGGATGGCCAGACTTCTTTCCTGTTCGTGCATTCTCTAAGACCATCCTTCTCCATTTGGTCTCTCCAAATGTTCTTTCCGGTAGGGTAACCAGATTTCTTTGCAGTTTAGGAATTCCAAAAGGGCCAAAGGAGAAGTTGCCAAATCTTTCTCAATACCTACACCCTTAAGTTTGGAATGTTGCTTTACACAGGATCCAAACAAGATTGAAAGAGAGGCAATAATATCCCCATTTTTAAAATGAACTAACAGTTTATTTTTGTGAATGGTGTGAGAAAGTGGTCTAGTTTCAACCTTCTGCATGTTGCTGTCCAGTTCTCCCAGCATCATTTGTTAAAGAGACTGTCTTTTTTCCATTGGATGTTCTTTCCTGCTTCATCAAGGATGAGTTGGCCATACGTTTGTGGGTCTAGTTCTGGGGTTTCTATTCTATTCCATTGGTCTATGTGTCTGTTTTTGTGCCAATACCATGCTGTCTTGATGATGACAGCTTTGTAGTAGAGGCTAAAGTCTGGTATTGTGATGCCTCCTGCTTTGGTCTTCTTCTTCAAAATTCCTTTGGCTATTCGGGGCCTTTTGTGGTTCCATATGAATTTTAGGATTGCTTGTTCTAGTTTCGAGAAGAATGCTGGTGCAATTTTGATTGGGATTGCATTGAATGTGTAGATAGCTTTGGGTAGTATTGACATTTTGACAATATTTATTCTTCCAATCCATGAGCAGGGAATGTCTTTCCATTTCTTTATCTCTTCTTCAATTACCTTCATAAGCTTTCTATAGTTTTTCAGCATACAGATCTTTTACATCTTTGGTTAGATTTATTCCTAGGTATTTTATGCTTCTTGGTGCAATTGTGAATGGTATCAGTTTATTTGTCTTTCTGTTGCTTCATTGTTAGTGAATAGGGATGTGAGACAGGAAACCATCAAAACCTTAGAGGAGAAAGCAGGAAAAGACCTCTCTGACCTCAGCCGTAGCAATCTCTTACTCGACACATCCCCAAAGGCAAGGGAATTAAAAGCAAAAATGAACTACTGGGACCTTATGAAGATAAAAAGCTTCTGCACAGCAAAGGAAACAACCAACAAAATTAAAAGGCAACCAATGGAATGGGAAAAGATATTTGCAAATGACATATCGGACAAAGGGCTAGTATCCAAAATCTATAAAGAGCTCACCAAACTCCACACCCGAAAAACAAATAACCCAGTGAAGAAATGGGCAGAAAACATGAATAGACACTTCTCTAAAGAAGACATCCGGATCGCCAACAGGCACATGAAAAGATGTTCAGCGTCGCTCCTTATCAGGGAAATACAAATCAAAACCACACTCAGGTATCACCTCACGCCAGTCAGAGTGGCCAAAATGAACAAATCAGGAGACTATAGATGCTGGAGAGGATGTGGAGAAACGGGAACCCTCTTGCACTGTTGGTGGGAATGCAAGCTGGTGCAGCCACTCTGGAAAGCAGTGTGGAGGTTCCTCAGAAAATTAAAAATAGACCTACCCTATGACCCAGCAATAGCACTGCTAGGAATTTACCCAAGGGATACAGGAGTACTGATGCATAGGGCCACTTGTACCCCAACGTTCATAGCAGCACTCTCAACAATAACCAAATTATGGCAAGAGCCTAAATGTCCATCAACTGATGAATGGATAAAGAAATTGTGGTTTATATACACAATGGAGTACTACATGGCAATGAGAAAGAACGAAATATGGCCCTTTGTAGCCACGTGGATGGAACTGGAGAGTGTGATGCTAAGTGAAATAAGCCATACAGAGAAAGACAGATACCATATGCTTTCACTCTTATGTGGATCCTGAGAAACTTAACAGAAACCCATGGGGGAGGAGAAGAAAAAAAAAAAGAGGATAGAGTGGGAGAGAGCCAAAGCATAAGAGACTCTTAAAAACTGAGAACAAACTGAGGGTTGATGGGGGGTGGGAGGGAAGGGAGGGTAGGGGATGGGTATTGAGGAGGGCACCTTTTGGGATGAGCGCTGGGTGTTGTATGGAAACCAATTTGACAATAAATTTCACATATTGAAAAAAAATAAAATGAATTAACAGAAAATAAGCAAATAAAAGTAACTTAAGTAAGGTATTACTGTTGAGTAATGGAGCCAGAATTTAATCAATTTTTTTTTACTCTAAAACCTGTTGTTGCTCTTATGATTTGTATGCTTTTGTTCAGAAAGTCAAAATTTCTTCTTTTCTGCCTTATATATAATTAAAATATATTAACAAACATTTTAACCATGTTTGCTAATTTCATATAAAAAGTCATAAAATAGAATTTTTATATTCATGCAAATTTAATTAACATGAGAAAATTATAAGTAACATAAGCAACTATGAGTCCACTATCACTAAGTTTATCAGTTGGCCTTTTTTTTTTTAAGTTTATTTACTTCTTTTGAGAGAGAGATAGAGCATGAACAAGTCGGGGAGGAGCAGAGAGAGACAGGGAAAGAGAGAAGCCCAAGTGGGCTCCACACTGTTAGTATGGAGCCCGATGTGGGGCTCAATGCAGTGCTCAATATGGGGCCACCAATTTCTGAATTTTAATCTTGAAACAAGGAATTGCATATTTAAAAAAATAAGGATTACAAGACATCAGATGTGAAGTGATTATGTTGTACATAGAATCTAAATCAGAAGAGTGGTTGGTCATTTTTAATTCATCATTCCCACTTCACTTAGAAATGCTCTGCTTGTTTTTTTTTTTTTTTTTTCTGATTCTTGAAGTATTATAATTCCAGAAAAGTAAACCTTTGCTTTAAACTTATATGACAGGAAATACTATCAACAGAAAAATTATTGCTTTGGTTTTGAACTTTTTTTGCCAGAAGATGTTACTCACATAATTGATAAAAGGGGCGCCTGGGTGGCGCAGTCGGTTAAGCGTCCGACTTCAGCCAGGTCACGATCTCGCGGTCCGTGAGTTCAAGCCCCGCGTCGGGCTCTAGGCTGATGGCTCAGAGCCTGGAGGCTGTTTCCGATTCTGTGTCTCCCGCTCTCTCTGCCCCTCCCCCGTTCATGCTCTGTCTCTCTCTGTCCCAAAAATAAATAAAAAACGTTGAAAAAAAATTAAAAAAAAATGGCAAAATCTTGTAGACGAACACCTGAAACATTTCCTCTCCTGCAGGAGGCACTCCATGAACCGGTAATGTCCATGTAATGGATTTGCATTCTTATTTCTCTTCATCCTTTCCAGCATTTTATATTAGCACTGTCAAACTGTGTCAATATGTTAATTGTAAAGTGCTGTATCATTATTTAAATTAGCCCTTCATACATATTAGCAAGATTGTCATTTTTCTTTTGGCCTATTTCCTTTTCTGTGAACTGCCCTTTTATATATTTACAATTTTTGTAATGGCCATAGGGCTGCTTTTCTTATTGAGTTGTATTATACTGAGTCCATTGACCTTCATAAATACATTACAAATATCTTCTATCCAAACATGACTTGTTTTTGTTTGTGTTTTTGTTGTTGCTTTGTTTTTGTGGCTTTTAAAAAACATTACTGATGTTTTGTGGTACATAAGTTTTAATTTTAAAGAAGACTGTAAATTTCTTTGAGATGATTGCATTTTATGCTTTGAGAAGAAATGTGTCAAAGAAGTGCTTTTCACATGTAGGTCATTAATCAATATGGGATTTATCTTTGTTTATAGTATGAAATAGAGTGCCTCATTTATTGTACTGCCAGAAAGAAAGTTAATTATATCAACATGATTGATCAAATAGTCTATTCTTCCCTCACCTGAGTCATTTGGATCTATCAAGAACCTATGTCTGTGGGACTACTTCTGTTTTTCTGTTCTTTTCCATTGGCTTCCCTTTTTAATTTCACATAAAGGGGCACCTGGGTAGCTCAGTCAAACATCCGACTCTGGATCTGGGCTCAGGTTAGGCCCTCATGGTTCATGAGATTGAACACCGTGTGTGTCTGCGCTGATAGCCCTGAGTCGGCTTGGGATTCTCTTTCTCCCTTTCTCTCGGCCCCTCGCCCTCTCTCAAAATAAATGAATAAACTTTAACAGAAAAGTCTTTATAATCTCACATAAAAACCACACTATTTTAAAACTACGGAATTCCTATAATTTTGGTATCTGGAAGAGTAAATTATGTATCAAGATATATAATATTCAAAGTTGCCTAAATTCTTTTTTGTGTACCTCCTATGTAATTATGAGAATGAGTTTTTCAAGTTACATATGTGTAAAAACACGTTCTCTATTTCTATTATAACAAGTTATTTTTAAAATAGGATTATCTTTTTTAACAAATTAAATCATCACATTCTTTAACATGGTATATCTCTACCACGTATTTAGTTTTTCCTTTATCCTATTTCATTCTCTTTTATAACATTCCTAAATGTCTTGCACATAATTTGTTAGATATATTCCTAGATACTATATACATTTGTTACCATTAGAAACATAAGCTTTTCTTATTAAAATTTTCTGTATTTTCTTGAAATTTTCATCATGACAGGTTTTTTTTTTAATGCTATTTCTGTAATTTGTTTTTTTTCTTATTGCACTAGGTAGGACCTTTAATACAGTCCTGAATAAAAGATAGATAATAATAATGGGCAACCTTCTGTTGACAGTTTATCATGTCCTAGGTTTCATCTAAGGTACAGGTAATAGCTTATTTAAAACTCACAACACTCTAGATGAGGTAGACAACATAATTATTTAAATTATATAGAGGAATAAAATGAGGTAAAAAGAAGATAAGTAACCATTGAAGGCTTTACAGCTAATAAATGCCTCGGGGTGCCTGTGCGGCTCAGTCGATTAAGCATCTGACTTTGGCTCAGGTCATGATCTCACGGTTCACGAGTTCAAGCACCACATGGGGCTCTCTGCTGTCAACATGAAGCCTGTTTCATATCCTCTGCTCTCCCTTTCTCTCTACCCTTTCCCCACTTGCTCATGCTCTCTGTCTCTCAAAAATAAATAAACACTGAAATAAATAAATAAATGCTTAGAATTCCACCTAAAGTAGAGCTAGAATTCCACCTGCATTCCTTCTATATTGCTATCCTCATGTATCTTGTGCATATCTGATTTGAAATAGATTGCATATAATTATTTGCCACTTATATTTGCTATTGTTTCAAATAGTACATTAAAATTGTTTTATTGAGGTATAATTGACAAACACAAAATTGCATATATTTAACGTGTACAACTTGATGAGTCTGAATACATGCATACACCACAAACAAGGTTTCCTCCTTTTCTTTTTCCTTTGTTAGGGTGATAGGAACACTTATAATATGAGATCTACCCTCTTAAGTTTTTAAGTGCACAATATTGTGTTTACTACAGGCAATATATTATACAGTATATCTCGAAATGCATTCGTATTGTGGAACTGAAACTTTATATCTATTGAACAATACCTACTTATTTCCTGCTTCTCCCAATCTCTGGCAACCAAACATTCTACTCTGTTTCTATGGGTTTGACTATTTTAGATACCAGGGTTTGATTTTAGAGTTTTTTCTAATTCTGTAAAAAAATGCCATTGAGATTTTGATGGGGATAACACTAAATCTCTAAATCACTTTGGGTACTATGGACATTTTCACAATATTAAGAGCTCCTGGAAACACACAACCTACCAAGACTAAATCATGAAAAAATAGAAAATCTGAACAGACCAATCATGAGTAATGAGACTCAATCAGTAATCAAAAACCTCCCAGCAAAGAAAAGCCCAGGAACAGATGGCTTCATTAGTGAATCCTGCCAAACATTTAAAGAAGAATTAATAACATTCCTTCTTAGACTCTTCCAAAATATTGAAGAAAAAACACTTAACTTATTCATGAGTCCAGCATTATCCTGATACCAAAACCAGAAAAAAAATGTCATGAGAAAAAAGAAAGTATCACAAGATAACTACATACAGACCAATATTTCTGATGAATATAGATGCAAAAATCCTCAACACAATACTAGCAAACTGAATTCAATGGCACATTAAATGGATCATGCATCATGATCGAGTGGGAATTATTGCTAGGATTAAAAGGTGGTTCAACATATGAAAATTGAGTAATGTTATATACCCCATTAACAGACCAAAGGATAAATATCCCATTATCATCTTAATAGATGTAAAACTTTTGAGAAAATTCAGCATCTTTTCATGACAATAACCCTCAACATATTATAGAAATATTTTACATCAACATAATAAAGGCCATATAGGAGAAGCCCACAATGGACATCATGATTAATGGTAAAAAAAAAACTAGGAGCTTTTCCACTGGTATCAGAAACAAAATCATTCCACTCTCACCACTCCTACTCATCATACTACTAGTGATAGCCAGATAAATTAGGCAATTAAAAGAAATAAAAGGCATCTAAGTCAGAAAGGAAGGAGTAAAATTAACTATTTGCAGATGGCATAGTTTTATATGTAGATAACACCAAAGACTAACTCCCTTCACATGCATGCACACACACGAAGTGTTAGAATAAATTCAGTAAAGTTGCAGGATAAAATATCAATATACAGGTCAGTTGTATTTCTGTACAATGAGACCAAATTACCTGGAAAGGAAATTAAGAAAACAATTTCACTTATAATAGCATCAAAAATAAATATTTAAAAATAAATTTAGCTATGGAGATGAAAGATTTATACATTGAAATATATAAAACATTGATGAATTAAATTAAAAGTACAAATAAATTGAAAGACATCCTACATGCATAGATTTTGTAGTCCTCTATTAGGTTAACGACATTTCTTTTTAGTCTCTGTCAAAGTACACTTTCTGTATCTATTCCAAAAAGTATGTGATTTTCCTTTTCATTTATTAATAATTTATATATAATTCAATTACATAACAAATTCTATTTTCTAACATTAAATCACCTTTCTATTTCAGAAACAAACCCTATTTAGACATAATATATTTACATGTGCACACACACACACACACAAATTTAATCCTCCCCAATGTATCACTGAATATAGGATAGACAACAAAGTTCATCAGAATTAGCCTTCTTTTTGCTACCTTAACTGACAGGAAATATTTAACATCATAGAAATATTTAACATGCAGTATCATCTGAATGTATATGAATAAATTAAATTATATTCTCAAAAAATGCCCATATCCCGTCGACATCATTTAAGTATGCAAGGGGTTTCTGATATAGAAACTCTTATCAATATTTACTTCAATTAATAAAGCAAAGTACTAACTCACCAGTCACCTTTGTCCTTGTAAAAATTCCACATTTTTGTCTTTTTTTTAAAATCATGCATCTTACAAGTTATTTTTTACACAAATGGGAAAAGTAAATGGTAGGTTATTATGATGGTAATATGGACTTAAGTATTTATATGATTTTGTCTATAGGTGTGCATTTAATTTTTTAGTAATTCAACTCTGATAATTTAGGTTTAAGGAATTCATGAGATAATCCATAAGTGAAATTTGTATGGAAAACCACTAATATGATTTTCAAATTTGCTAGTCATCAGGATGCAGAGCTTATTTTCTAAATGCCAAAATTAGGCAATATTTCATTTCATTTGCAGATGTATTGGAGAGGAAATATAAATAAAACATTTTGTTGCTTAAATAGTTTCAAAAAATGAAAAATGGTAACTAAATCTTTAAGTCACATAAAATTATGTTTGACCTATAAGAGCTATTTGTTGATATCACAGGTCTTATATTTAATATATCTCTATATATCTAGAATTCCTCTAAATTGTAATAATGTTTCTCCTTCAGATGAAATGTGCATAACAGACCAACATAATTAAATACCTGGAAGTGGAGAGACGGTGGAAACTATGAACCAGACACTATAAACTCTTAAGTATAAACCTGGGACATTGAATAACATTTTTGTTTAGCATTAAACATTTCATATAGGTAACATTGCCTCAGCTAATAATAAATAAAGCCAATATTCAGAGGGACAAATTGCTGAAGATCATATGGCTGTACAGTAGCCAAGCCAGGGTACAAACCCATTGTTGATTTTGATTTCAAATTTCCATGCTTTCTATAATAGCAGGCTTACTTATTTTTAATAACATTTTTAGATTCTATATCTTGTGTCAGAAAATTTTATACACATACATACACAAACAGAATGGGAGAGAGACAGAGGCAGAGACAGAGAGACAGAGAGAGATACAGAAGGAAACAGAGCAGTCTAACTGGACTACACTTGTGAATATAACAAATGCCTTAGCAATTAATTTAACAATAAATTTATAATGTCATTCTATAAATAAGGAACCAGAAACATAGCCAATTGTTAGTCAAGATTAGTCCCTGGAATCAGATAATGCTGGATTTCTCCTATGCCACACTTTTTAGCAGTGTGACCTTGGAACAGGCAATAGTTTCTTTACACATTACCTTAAAATGATAATAATATTTATACCTACTATTCTGGTAGAATTGTTTCTCTTTCCCAAATCTTCTCTTCCCTATCATATATCAAGATTTTTGCCATGGTTTTGTACTTATTGACTTTAAACTTGTCTTCATGGTTTGCTTTGGCTAACAGGATATTGTAGATATGACATGGAAAGTTCATAAAATGTGTTCTGCACACTTGTAATTTGCCATGAGAAGAGCAGGACTTTGGTGTATTGATTTCCTTTCAGCTTGAACTCAAGAACAAAACCACATAGAAACACCTGAGCCCAAACCATGGCCAAAAGCCATGTCCAATCAACCTGTAGACTGAAGCAGAGCCATCCAGCTGAGTCCAACCCACCCACATCATCATATCCACAATTGATTTGTAGACTTTTGAACCTACAACAGTGTTTATTTGCTTTAAGCCATGGGCTTTTATGTTGGTTACTTAGTATTTTTGTTAAAACGACTAACTTATACATCACACAGGATTGTTAGAATGCTAAGTGTGCTAGTAACATGGAAAATATATTGATTTTGAATCTGATTTCTTTCCAATGTATTTCAAAAACCAAAAACAGTATTTTACCCAGAGTAGGTGTTAAAGAAACATTTGTTGACCATTAAATAAATACACATTGACTTTCATATAATCAGTGCTAGTAAAAACAATATAGTTTCTTGTCAGTTCCTAGAGATGACAATGTGGATAACAGTTTATACAATACCCATTGAATTTTCTGCTACATTTATTTATAATAGGTATAATTGAACCAAGGAATTCAAAACTAAATCTTTAATAAACAAATACTTTATTTGGTTTGTAACTAAAGTTTGTATCCCTAGTGGCAGACATCAGTTTATGAATATGTGCCAATGGTCACAAGAGGAGTTTGGGGA
Source organism: Prionailurus bengalensis (assembly GCF_016509475.1). Lineage (NCBI taxonomy): Eukaryota > Metazoa > Chordata > Mammalia > Carnivora > Felidae > Prionailurus > Prionailurus bengalensis. The sequence goes on from NC_057353.1 coordinate 57,046,586, forward strand.
AAGAACGTAGATAATTAGGATTAATTAGTTCTCATTAATCTGACAATGTCCATTCTTAAATATAAATGATTTAATGTAGCTTCCAAATGTGAATTTACAAGTTGAGAACTTCAAAAATACAATTGGCTATATTTTTATAGTAATTTATTTAGAAAGAAGAAAGGACATTAACATTTCGTGGTTTGGGGATGTTTTTCATTAATTAAGCAATGGACTATTAAATTATTTCTCAACCATTTCTTAGATTATTATTAGATCTGTTTTTTTTTTACTTGTTGTCTTTAAATCCTGTTATTTGAATGAAAGATAGAAAAGGAGGTTTATGAGGCAGAGGGCTCAGAATTTTCTGATAGTTGGACGTTATGCAGGATTTGAGTTGGTAAAAAGAAGAGATTTTATCTGATCCTGCAAGCTCTGTAGATATTGAGTAAATGTTGAAATAAACAACAAAACACAATATAAAAGAGATGTAAATTGGCCTTCTAAAAGGATTGCACAGATAGCCACATATATGTTGATTAGTGCAATATGTGTATCTAATTCTGCCCACCTGAATACCAGACATATATATCCAACAACCTATTTAACATTTCCATTTGGACTGCTGTTTTGGATTTAACATGTCCGAAAAGAATTCTTATTCATCACTAATTACCTCCTCCAGATTCTCCCAAACTCAGTTAATAGCAGCTATATTCAATTTTAGTCAACTCCCAAATCTTCAGTGTCTTTTGCCTTCTTTCTTTTCTTATTACTACACTAGTGCAAATCACTGTAGTCACTCTCTACATGCAAACTACTGGTTGAATGCCTGGGTCTTGCTGATTCCACTCATACTTTCCTTCTGTAAATTTTTTTTCCCACCAAAGCTTTACAGAGGTAAAATTATACATAAAAAAGTATATACTTAAAGAGTACAACATGATGACTTGGCATAATATCCTCCAGAATTTTATGTTGTCACAAATGGCAGGATTGCCTTCCTTTTTTAAGGCTGAATACTATTCTAGTATCTATGTGCATCATATTTTCTTTATTCTTTCAACAATTGAAAGACAAGCTGTTTCCATACCTTGGCTATTGTGAATAATGCTTCAGTGAGCATCGGTGTGCAGAACTTTCTGTGAGATGAAGGCTTTGTTTCTTTGTATGTATACCTAGAAGTAGGATTTCTGGATCACAGGCAGTTCTATTTTTAATTTTTTGAAGAATGTATATATTGTTGTCCATAACGGTGGCACCAACTTACATTCCTATCAGTAGTCTACAAAGGGTTACTTGTCTCTACACACTTGCCAACATTTGCTATCCTTTGACTTTTTTTGATAATAAATGTTCTAACAGGTGTGAGGTGATACTGTGATTTTGATTTGCATTTCCCTGATAATTAGTAATGTTAAGCACATTTTCAAGTAACTGCTAGCCATTTGTATGTCATGTTTTGGCAAATGTCTATTCAAATCGTTTGCCCATTTTTAAATTAGGTTATTTGTTTATTTGTTAGTAAGTTGTAGGAGTTCCTTGTGTATTTTGGATATTAATTCCTTATCCAGCATATCATTTACAAATATTTTCTCCTATCCCACTGGTAAGTATCAATCATATAGCCAGAATGATCTTTTGAAAATGTAAATCATGTCAAGTCATTCTCCTTGTCAGTACTCTGTAATGGATTCCTATCAAACTCAGAATAAAATCCAATTTTCATCCTGACCTACCAAGTACTACACTAATATGGCCCTACCCTCTCTCTTTCTTCCCTCATTCATTGCACTCTGGATAATTTGATCTTCTTGTGATTCCTCTAATTAGCCAGATTCCTGAATCAGGTTTCCTGTACTTGGCCGTTTCCTTTACCAGAAATATTACTCTCCAAACTCTTTATATTCCCTCACTTATTTTGGGTTTCTGCTCAATAACACCTCCTAAAAAGGCTTCTCTGGCAACTCAAATTTAGATTAAGTTCCATGAATACATCATTGTATCTATTCATTTGCTGTATTCTTCTGCAAAGCATATTGTATTTGTTACTTATCTGGATTTTCCAGTATAAAATACACTGTATGAGGGCCGGGGCTTGGTTGGATTCACTGTTTATTTTCTAGGATCTAAATAGTGTCTGGCATACAGTAACCATTTCATAAATATTGCTGGAGTAAATAAATAAATTAGAGTTATGGGAAACTGTTGCATTTAAAGATTCAGAGAAGAACTGGGGAAGATGGCCGAATAGGAAGATCTTAAGCTCACTCAGTCCCACAAATGCACCCAAATAACATGCATGCCCGTTTAAATAACCCAGAAAATGACCTGAAGCCTGGCAGAATACATTCTCCTAAACTAAATGTAGAGAAAATGCCACAGGGGAGGGAGGACAGAGACCCAGTCAAGAACCAAGCTGACTCATGATACTGTCCATGGGAGGAAGTGTCTTCCCACACTGGGAAGACAAATTCCCATCACATTTGGCTTAACTTCATGCATTCTTACAATTGGTGGAGTTTAACATTTGGAACTTTAAAAATCGGCAGGCTTAGCTCTGCAGGAACAGGAGCCCAGTTGGACCCTGAGTCCCTGCTCTTAAAGAGGTAGCATAACAAACAGCTCCACTGAGATACAGCATAAAAGACTGGGATATACAGGGGGGAGATTTGTTTACTAATCATCAGAGCATGAACCAGAGGGGTGGGGATCTTTGGGAGAGTTCTCCACGAAAAAAAAAAAAAAAAAAAAGAAGAGCTGGCAGGCACCATTTCCCACCCTGCCTCCCAACCTAGATACACAGACATCTGCAGGAACCAACTCAGCATGAACACTCTCCACCTAGCTTGCTAACATTGTGCTCCACTACTGCATTCTCCTGTGAACTGGCTCCCTCCAAATTGGCCTCAGCAGGAGTCAATCCAAAGTGGTGCCACAAGCATGCATTGTGCAATCAGTCCTAACAGAAGTAAGCACCACTACAAAGTGACTATTTTCCCAGGGAGAGGGAAAGATAACCACAAATGACAATTTGACTCCAGCGCCAAAAGTAGGCTGGAGGCAGACATCTGCTTTAGCCGCAGGCTGTACCCACCAATGAAGGCTTCTCAGGGACAACACAGGGAGAGTGCGCTGCAGTTTGGTGCGACCTCAGCTCTAACAAGCACCTGGTCTTCCCCAACTCAAGCCCATACTAGTCCACAGGGATCAAACCCTACCCACAACAGGCAAAGAGAGCCATTGCAGATTAGTGGGTTGAAGGCAAATGTGGCTCAGCCACAAGAGTAGGGTGCATGAAACACATGTAGGAGGTACCCCTGGTGAACAGGGGACACTGCACTGCAGAGACTACAAGGCATCTTCTTCATAAGGCCACTGTTTTCAAGAGCAGAAGATATAGCTGACCTTCCTAACACAGAAAAACAGACACAGAGAGTTAGATAAAATCAAGAGACAGTAGATGTCCCAAATGGAAGAACAGGCCAAAATCAGAGCAAGGCAGCTAAACTAAATGAAGATAAGTAATATGCCTGATAGAGAATTTAAAGTGATGGTCATAAAAAGACTCACTAAACTGGATAAAAGGGTGGAAGAGCTCAGTGAGACCCTCAACAAGGAAATAGAAAACATAAAAAAGGAACCAATCAGAGATGAAGAACTTAATAACTGAAATTAAATATACATTAGAGGAAATAGTTGACTAGAAGAAGCAGAAGAATGAATCAGTGACCAAGGTGACAGAGTAAAGGAAAACAATCAAGCTGAAAAGGAGATAAGAAAATGAATAAAAAATAAGAATAGATTAAGGGAACTCAGTGAAACCATCAGCTTATTTTATGAAGAAATAATAGCTGAAAATTTCCTGAATCTGGAGAAAGAAACAGAAATCCAGATCCAGGGGACACAGAGAGTCCCTGAAAAACATCAACCCAAGGAGGTCTACACCAAGACATGTAGTAATTAAAACAGCAAAAAGTAGTGATAAAGAGAGAATTTTAAAAGCAGCAAGGGAAAAGAAGACAATTAAATACAAAGGAAACCCCTTAGGCTATCAGCTGATTTTTCAGCAGAAGCTTTGCAAGCCAGAGAGGAGTGGCATGATATATTCAAAGTGCCAAAAGAAAAGAAAACCTCCAACCAAGATTATTCTGTCCCCAAGACTATCAATCTGAGTAGGAGAAAGAGTTTCCTAGACAAACTAAAGTTAAAGGAATTCATGACCACTAAACCAGACCTACAAGAGATGTTAAAGGGGATTATTTGAGTAGAAAAGACCAAAAGCAAGAGTTAGAAAAGTAGGAAGCATAAGTGCAGTAAAATTAAGTTTATCTATAAAAATCAATCAAAGGATTTACATAATAAAATGATATAAAGTATGACATGACATAACTAAATCTTGGGTGGGGTGGAGGATTGAAAATTTTGTGATTTTAGAATAGGCCAAACTTAAGTGACCATCAACTTAATATAGACTGCTATATGTGTAAGATGCTATATGTAAACCTAATGGTAACCACAAATCAAAAGCCAGTAATAGATATGCAAAAAATAAAGAGAAAGGAATCCAAGTATATCACTAAAGAAGGCCAGCAAATCATGAGGCAAGAGAGTAAGAGAAGAAAGGAACAGGAAAGAACTACAAAAACAACCATAAAATGAGTAACAAAATGCAATAAGTATATACTCTCTATCAATAATCACTTGATGTAAATGGACTAAATCCTCCAAAGAAAATGACACAGTTTGATGGAATGGTTAAAAGAGTAAGACCCATCTAGATGCTGTCTACAAGAGATTCATTTCAGACCCAAACACGTGCAGATTCAAAGTGAAAGGATGGAAAGCATTTATCATGCTAATGGAAGTGAAAAGTAAGCTGCGATAGCGGTACTTACATTGGACAAAATAGACTTTAAAACAAAGATTGTAACAAGACAAAGAAAGACACTGCATAATCATTAAGGAGACAATCCAATAAGAAGATATAACAATTGTAAATATTTATGAACCAAAGTGAGAACACCAAAATACATAAAGCAGCTATTAACAAACATAAAGGAAGTAATTGATAGTAATACAATAATACTAAGGGATATCAATACCCCACTTATACCAATAGAGATAGACTATCCAAACAAAAAATCAACAAGGAAACAGTGACTTTGAATGACACATTGGACCAGATGGATCTAACAGATATATTCAGAACATTCCATTCTAAAGCAGCAGAATAAACACTCTTTTCACATGAACATGGAACATTCTCTTGAATAGATCACATATTAGGGTACAAAACAAGTTTTAGCAAATTCAAAAAAATTGAATTTTTTTCAATCATGCATCTTTTCCAATGCATCTTTTTCAATCATGCATCTTTTCCAATGCTATGACTAGAAATGAAGCCAGGAGCTGATTCTTTGAAAAGATCAATAAAATTGATAAACCTTTAGCCAGACTCATTAGAGAGAGAGAGAGAGAGAGAGAGAGAGAGAGAGAGAGAGAGGGAGGGAGGTGGAGGAGAGGGAGAGAGGGAACTCAAACAAAATCAGAAATGAAAGAGGAGAAATAACAACCAACACCACAGAAATATAAAGGAGTGTACTAAGAGAGCATTATGAAGAATCATATGCTAAAAAATTGGTCAACATAGAAGAAATGGATGAATTCCTAGAAAAACATAACACCCCAAAACCAAATCAGAAAGAAATACAAAATTTGAACATACTGATTACCAGCAATGAAATTGAATCAGTGATCAAAAACTCCCAACAAACAAGAGTCCAGGACCCAATGGCTTCACAGGCAAATTCTACCAAACATTTAAATATGAATTAATACCTATTCTTCTCAAACACCCGTAAAAAGTAAAAGAGGAAGGGAAGCTTCCAAATTCATTCTATGAGGCTAGCATTACCCCGATAACAAAACGAGAGAAAGAACTACAAATAAACAGAATTACAGGCCAATATCTCTGATGAACATAAATGTAAAAATCCTCAACAAAATATTAGTGAAACAAACCCAACAATACATTAAAAAAAATCAATCACCATGATAAAATGGGATTCATTTCAGGGATGTAAATGTGGTTCAATATTCACATATCAATCAACATGATACATCAAATCAACAAGAGAAAGGATAAAAACCATATGATCATTTCAATACATGAAAAAAAAGCATTTAAAAAAGTATAACATCCATTCATTTTAAAACCTCTCAACAAAGATTTAGAGGGAACATACCTCAACATAACAAAGGTCATATATGAAAAACCCACAGCTCATATCATACTCAATGATGAAAAACTGACAGCTTTTGACCTAATATCAGGAATAAGACAAGGATGTCCACTCTCATCACTTTTATTAAACACAGAACTGGAAGTCCTAGCCATGCCAATCATACAAGTAAAAGAAATAAAAGACATTCAAATTGGTAAGGAGTAAGTGAAACTTTCACTATTTGCAGATGACATAATATATATAGAAAACCCTAAAGATGTCACCAAAAACTACTAGAACTGATAAATGAATTCAGTAAGGTCATAGGATACAAAATCAAAATGCAGGTATGTGTGGCACTATTATACACTAATAATGAAGTAGGAGAATGAGAAATTGAGAAGACAATCCCTTTTACAGTTGCACAAAAATCATAAAGTACCTAGGAATAAACTTAACCAAGGAGGAAATGATCTATACTGACAACTATAAGACATTAATAAAAGAAATTGAAGGTGACACAAATTGAAAGATACTGCATTCTCATGGACTAGAAAAATAAATTTTGTTAAAATGTCCATACTACCCAAAGCAATCTACAGATTCAATGCAATCCCTATCAAAATAGCAACAGCATTTTCCACTAAAATTTTTATGGAACCACCAAAGACCCTGATTAGCCAAAGCAATCTTGAAAAAGAAGATCAAAACTGGAGGTATTATAATTTCAGATTTAAATTATACTACAAAGCTATAGTAATCAAAACAATGTGGCAATGGCACAAAGATAGACACAGAACAGTAGAACACAACAAAGAGCTGAGAAATAAAACCACAATTATGTGGTCAATTAATGTATGACAAAGGAGGCAAGAATATGCAATGGGAAAAAGTCTCTTCAATAAATGATGCTGGGAAAACTGGACAGCTGCATGCAAAAGAATGAATCTGGACCACTTTCTGACACCATACACAAGAATAAACTCAAAATGGATTGACGACCTAAATATGAGACTTGAATCCATAAAATTCCTAAAAGAGAGCACAGGCAGAAATCTAGATATGTCTCTGGAGGCAAGCTAAACAAAAGCAAAAATAAACTTTTGAGACTACATCAAGATAAAAAGCTTCTGCCCAGCAGATGAAACCATCAACAAAAAAAAAGGCAACCTATTGAATGTTAGGAGATATTTGCAAGTGATATATTCAATAAGGGGTTAATATCCAAAATATATAAAGAACTCACACAACACCAAAAAAACAAATGATCCAATTAAAAACGGAGAGAAGACATGGGGCCTAGTTGGTTGAGTGTCTAACTTTTGGTTTCAGCTCAGGTCATGATCTCATGGTTTGTGAGTTCAAGCCCCACATTGGGCTCCATGGTGACAGTACAGAGCCTGCTTGGGATTCTGTCTCTCTCTCCCTGTCTCTCTGCCCCTTCCCTGCTCACTCTCTCTGTCTCAAAATAAATAAATAAACTTAAAAAAATTTTCAAAAAAAAATGGGCATGATACATGAATAGACATTTTTCCAAAGAAGACTTAAAGATGGCCAACAGACACATGAAAAGATGCTCAACATCACTCATCATCAGGGAAATGCAAATTAAAGCTACAGTGAGATATCACCTCACATCTATCAGAAGGGCCAAACTCAAATACACAGAAACAAGCGTTGGCAAGTATGCAGAGGAAAAGGAATCCTCATGCACTGTCAGTGAGAATGCAAACTGCTTCAGCCACTGTGGAAGACAGTATGGAGGTTTCTCAAAAAATTAGAAACAGAATTACCATATGATCTAGTACTGCCACTACTAGATATTTACCCAAAGAATACAAATACACTGCAACAAAAAGATATATGCATCCTTATGTTTATTGCAGCTTTATTTACAATAAGCCGAATTATGGAAGCAGCCCAAAGGTTCACATATACACGACTGCATATTCCTTAGTCATATAAAGCATGGAATCTTGCCATTTCCAAAAACATAGATGGATCTAGAGGGCATATTGCTAAGTGAAATAAGTCGGTCAGAGAAAGACGTATACTGTATGATTGCACGCATATGTGGAATTTAAGAAATGAAACCAACAAACTAAAAAAGAGGAAACAAAACAAAACAAAACAAACCAGATTCTTCACTCAAACTGGTGATTACCAGAGGGGAGGTGGGTCAGGGGATGGGTATAATGGTGAAGGGGATTTAGAGTACACTTTATCATGATCAGCACTAAGTAATGTATAGAATTATTGAATCACTATATTGTGCACCTAAAACTAACATGACACTGTAACTATACTGGAATTAAATATATATATTTTTTTAATTTTTAAAAATATAAAGACTCAGAGACAGGTAGACAATTTCATGAAATTTTGTTCCCAAAATTCATTTATGTTTTTAACTCCACCATATTCACTAAAAATAGCCAAGTATTTTTATATAGTTTCTTCATGAAATGTATTAGAAAAACAAAATATAACAAAGGTTTAAAATATATCCTAATTCCTAGGAAGAATAACTTGAATGAATAATTTAAAAGAAATATCTGATTTAGGAAAGCTTTATTGTAAGAAATATGTTATCACTTTGTAATTTACATATAATTTTATGCATGTTGCTGAATGGAGGACTTGCAAAAATTCTTATTTTTTCTTAAATTTTTTGTATTTTATGTTATTAAGTTGCCCAAAAATGATTATTTAGTGATAGTGTAAAAACAAGTATGAAATCAAAGTTCTAACATCAGTTTCAAAAAACATATATTGGAGAAAGTTGAGTTAAAGAGTCTTTTGTTGTATTGATAATTTTTCTCTACGATCAGTTGTTGCTGTTTTGAGTTGTTCATCATGATTTGGTAAGTTAAGCACAACTGATTTATACAATGCACTGATGATCTCGGAAGTTTCATGAAAATGATTAAATTGCCCAACTGCACCTTTAGAAATTTTGTCAACAATTTCTAATACTTGTTGAGTTTTGACAACCCAAAATGTAACCAAAATTCTTATTTTCTATTTATAATAGACATTTACAACAGATGCTTTATACGTTTGTGATGACTTTTCAAAGGAGAAGTAATCATAATGTTTGCAAATGGAATCTCGTTTGGCAAAATGGTTTGACCCGCACGCAGTGACAAAGCCAATTTCAGAATTTGCAGAAATCTCCAGTGTATGTGAAAATGTTATAAACACACATACTCGCACCAATCTCATATACTTCTGAAGACGTTCTACAAGGAATATAGTTGAAGACTGATTGTAAAGTATATTGAACATTTATGAAACAAGAAAACATTCAGTTGAGACTCATTCAGTGAGGCATTTAAGGTTTTCACTGAACAAATTATATACACCCTCTTCCCCAGGGATATATCAATTATGTAAGTCTCAATGTAGCATATCAAAAAAGGTTATTTATGGCTGATATAAAGTATATTCCAGAGAATTTTCATGCATTTATTTTGCCCTGGTCTATACACTTTCAAGGGTTAATCTTGACACTATTTCTGTTATTTTGTACAAACTTCCAGTTACGCAAATATTAATAATCCAATGTAATTGTCTCTATACTGAGTACATAATTATACATTTAAAGTACATATAATCATTATGATAGTTTATTGTTTATAGCATGAAGATTTTGTATATTTTATATTTTTTCTTAGGAATTCTGCATGAATTGATTGACAAGACCCTTAAAACTACAGAAATAAGTTAGATTTGAACCTAGAAGACTTAATTATCAGTGTTTGTGTTAGTAGGGCCAAAACCTAGCTAGAATTCTAGATCTAGACTTTGGTCTAGTCCTAAGTAGAGACTACAGTCTCTTGCTTGAAGGACGGATGCGCTTATTTTATATAAGTAATTAGGAAATAATCTAGCTCATTTGTTATCTAAATACGTGCACATAAATGTAGGGTTTTAATGGAGAGAGAATGATTTCGCAGGTAGGTATGGATTTATCATAATCACATTTGATATTTAAGATGCTTGGGCAAAGTTAAATTACCTAATGTAAGAAAACTATTTAATTTCAGGATTTTTTGGTTATTTGCTTAATGTTCTATTTTAAATCCTTCTTTTACATGGTCTCCAATACTTTCCTTACTTCTCGCATTCATTTCTCCTTAATAGTCTTTCCATTCATCAACACCAAAAGGAAAGTGTGAGAGAGTCTTATGTTTTTAGAATTCTACAGGTGAATGGATTTTACTGGCCAAAACAGAAATTAAGAAATCCTTATTTTTGACTAATATATAGCATATCCAGGTAAAAAATAAACCAAGAATAACTGGTAGATCTGCCCTATGCATTCAGGTGAGGCAGTAGTAATGGGATCGTAAGATTTTTCACTGATAGTACAAAAACAAGTATGAAATCAGAATCCTTTTACTAGCTTGAAGGACTGTATGAAATCAAAATCGTACAATCAAAAGATTGTAAGATTGGCTTTGTGTTTACCGTGCCTGTACGCCACGACTACATTCATCAGTAAACTGTCTGCCAAGTATATCTAGAGACTCAAGAATGTCCCCCTGTGCTCACTAGCAAGTTGGACACTAGGGGTTCGGCTGCTATCACTCTTGCCCTGCTGGGCTACTTCATCTCCTTGTGCATCCCAGGGGAAACCTGAAGGGCAGCTGAGCAGCCCTCGCTATTCTCCCAGCTTCATCATCTCCCCCACGATCCCTTGTCAATTTTGCCAGGTGCTTCCACTGCCAAAACAAGGCAGTCACTTTCGAGAGCGACGCCTGCACGCTTGCCTCTCAGGAGAGCCCAAGTTATACAGGCCACACAGGAAGGCATTCATCCACCTATCACGTAGCAGCTGAGTGACTCTGAGTGAAGTTATAGAAGTTTCCGTATCTGGAAGATACTGTAGTGTTTCTCTTTCAGCGTTTCATGAGTACCGCATGAGATTACTTGGCACTGAATAAACCTGTCAATCAGTACTATTTTATTTAGCACAGTTGCTGAGGTAGAAAAGAACGAAATAGGAACCTAACTAAAAGATATGATTTATTTCCAGCAATACACATTTTATCCAATTTAGGCCAGCTTATCTGATATTGTCAGAAAAGTTCTGATATGGTCATGGGTGTGCACATTCACTTAAAAACTTCAGATCAAATATTAGAGCAATATAAATTCAAAAGCATGCCATAGAATACATTCAAAATCAAAGTTGTTGTGGTATGACAAAATAAGTGCAATGTGGAGATTAATTCATGAATTAACATGCTAAATAATATAGCTTGGTAGAGAGAAGTAAACATCTTAGGAGAATATTAAGATAGACATGAAGACAAGGACAGTTCTAGTTTATCCATGGGAATAATTAGTTGTTGTAATGCTTTGCTACTCTGTGAAGAATGAAAATAAAGAAACTATTTTTCTTTAGATTTTTTAAACATTGAATGAGATCAGAGGCTATTAATTCTTGTCTTGAAGAAAAAACCATCATGTGATTAAAAGCATTCAGTGTCAAGCAAATGAAGTTCATCCAGTTCTATGTGTTTGATACATGTATTTAAATGGCTTAGTACGGAAATATCTTATAGCTTGCACCAAATATTATTCAGTTCCATCTTTTACTGTAGTAAAAACAATATTGCTGAATCTACTAAAGAAACCTGTAACATTTTTGTAGGAGCATATGAATTTATTATGACAAAAAACGGTCACTGTAAAAGTTAAATATTCATTTGAATTATCTCATTTATTCATCCTGAATCCAACAACTATCCACTCATTGAATTCAAATACTAATCACTTTAATATACAGCGTTGGATACCACTGCATACTACTCACATGTTAGATGCTGAAATTACAAAGGTGACTAAGACTCACTTTCTACTCACATACAACGCTATAGAGGTTTTGCAGGAGGTCACTGAAAAGCCTGGTTGATGTGTGAAGTAGACCCAGGCACTCTGAGGCTCCTTGCTCCCTCCTCTGCCCTTGGAATGTGGGTTCCACTTGGCTTTCACACTCCCAAAGTCGGCTCTAAGGACATAGCCTTGAGATGGTGATGTGATATTGAAAATACCTACATGGTACATGTAACTAAACCCTGTTAAGGCCTCTTTATAAATTTAAGATTTGAGATTCTGGTGTGGGGATCCATTTGTTTTGCTGCTGCCCAAGATGAGCCTCATATATAAGTTTCCTTTGCTGATTCAAATTGCCACCTACCAAACTGGGGTGGCCTGCCTCTTTCTCCAGTCACTCACTGTACCCTGGATGGTACAGGGCTGGTTTCAGATTATACCCAGGAAGCTCCAGAGAGTATTGAGAACCAACAAGAGGAACTAACATGTAACAACAAAAGATATTTGCAACATTTGCTTGATTTTTACTGAAATATTTTTAAATAGATTAAATACACCATTGTATTTTATCCCTAGATGTCTTAGGGATCTTAATTATATAAAACAAATCTGTTCTACTACATTACCACTAATCATTACCATACATAAAAACTGGCAACAATTACTGCATCTGGTGTATTAAAATTTCCTCAATTTTCAAAAACCGGTTTGTTTAAATCAGGATCTAATCAAAGACCACGTAGTTTGCATTCGGATACTTTATCTGTTGAGTCTCTTTTCACCTAGAATAATCCCCCCTTGCCTAACTTTTGTTTCCTTGTGACATGAATTTGTTGAAGCTGAGTCAGTTATCCTGTAGAATGTCTCATCTTCTGAAATTATCTGAATAAATAAATTTAGTGTGTGTAGGTATGTGTTTGCCATGTAACTCCTATCTCTTTATTTGCTAAATATCATACAAAGCTAGATAAGAAGGTAGTAGACACAGGGTAAACATATTTGGCAAGAAAAATTCACAGCTGACACTGTGTAATGAAGACACAAATCTGTTTGTTCCCCCAGCCCCGTTAGTACAGATAAGATTATTGGCAGGTTTAAGTTGGAGATACAGCTAGATCTCTCCATTATGGAGCCACATTCCGCAACCCCTCCCCCCCCCCCCCCCCCCCCCCGCCGTGAGCAGCAAGTAAACTGTGTGGTTAAAATCTGATTGCATGGAAATATCCAGGTTTATTCAGCCTTTCATACTGATTTTAGCCCCCATTGACCTTTCCTCCTGAGTCAGTTGTTTCTTTAGTGTTGAAAACTCCCAGTAACTCAATGATATTTCTCCTATAATTACTAGTTGTCATTTTTCTGTAAATAAGCACCTTCCATTATCAACTCATGGACTTTTGGTTATCCTATATAACTCCCATTAAAAGTTAGGTGTGCTTAACTTTTTAATCACCATTTTTCAGAAGTAGTTATTTGTGTAACAATCAGTTCCACTGGTGACTAATGAAGTTTCTGTTTGTTTGGTCTTGTTTTGTCGTTTGGCTCTTCACATGTTTATTTGAAATACTATTTTTAAGTAGTGCACATTGATAAATACACATAGTAAGCAGTATTACTCACCCATATTTCTGCTCTCCCTCTTCTGAGTCAGTGAGAAGATTCCATGTCCTCACGCCCTTGAAGTATGGGATGATCTCATCACGTAAGATGATTACGTTAATAATATGCAGCTGAGGGTAACTGCAAACTCAATTCTTCATGTTCTCTTTTCCCACAGCCGTAGCAAATACTCTCTAGATGGTAGGGATTCATCTCCTGGTCCCTGTATGAGGATTATGAGTAGTACACCCCATGCAACTTTCGAATTATTTGCAAAAGACTGAGAAGTCTTTTTTTTTTAATTGCTTTAAAACAGTGAGTTTTTTAGTTTTATTACAATACAATTTAACATATCCTGACACATGTAGTGAGTGAGATATTGGACAGTGTCTTACAGAAGGGTTTTAAAACTACAACTTTCAGAATTTGCTCATCACTAAAATATCTATATGCAATATGGGAGTGTTTTCAAATATTCAGATATTCTGTGCTAAGTAGGGAAAACTCAGTTAACTCTTTCTATTTTACTTTCCTTCCATATGTTCTCACATTAGGTATATGCTTATCACTAGAATGTTCCAGCTCCCTTGGTGGCAGAAAGTTGAAATCCTTCAGATGCATTTGCTTAAATAGAACACTGTAGTTTATCTCCAGATTAAAGTAATTGGCAGAGAACTGGAGATAGCAGTCATAACAATTGTTTAACTGAGAAACGATTATCCATATGTGGCTACAGGGCTTGTGAGAAATTGAAAAGGCTAAAATGCTACCAGGGCCTCCATTCAGCTCTTAATCCCTGTTCAGCATGTTCAGGCTTTTCAGTTTTCCAACTTATTTTCAGATTCAATCTCTACATCACACCCAGTGCTATCACGCCATATGCTGCTTTCTGCCCTTTCACACTTTCCAAGAACACGAAAAGCTAAAATCTATAGTCTAGTCTGGGAAGTAAGAAATGCTCAAAAATAACTGTACCACAAAGGAGAGAGTGATAAATGCCATTGGAGAGGAGCAGATAAAGTGCTAAAGAAGTAGGCAAAAAGATCCTTTCCAGCAATGAGATGTGAAAGAAGATTTTTTTTATACATCTTAAGTAGGTAAACTATGGATGTATTACTACAAATGGAAAGAGGCATTCTAAGCAGATTGTGGTGGAAAACACTGATCAGTGGAGCATATGGGGGAAGGCTCATCAAAGGGTTTTATCAAAGGAGAGAGCATGTTGTTGTTATTGTTGTTTTTCCTCACTTCCCTAAAGAGAAATTTGTGACCTTTTTCCTATTTGAAGGAATATACCCAGTTCCTGATCCCCAGATTCGATAACCCAGTCCCTACTTATGGATAACTTCTAGTCTTCACTGAGGTCACTACTTAAATATTAGTTTTTCAAACTAGTTTAGGTATTTTGGTTTTGAATGTTGCACGTGGGGCTTTCCATGTGTTGCACTTAACAAAGTATCAAAAAGTCATTGTTCTACTTTTTACCCTACTCTCATCAGACTGAGTTTTATGTGAAAAGAAATTGTTAGTCCATAGCAAGTGCCTCAGACATACTTGTGATTAAATTGAAGCTAGATTTGAACCAGATAGGCCTGCAATTTATAGTTTATTTAGGGGTTGGGAACCAGGACAAATTAATGAAAAAAATACTCCAAGTTCCTAAGTGAGAGAAGGCTATTGAAGATAATTATATTTGTTTTCTATGGCTGCTTTGACAAATTATTTAAAAGTCAGAGGCTTAAGACAACACATATTTATTCTTTTACAGTTCTGTGGGTCAGAAATCTGACATGAGTCTCAAAGACCAAAAACCAAAAAGTAGGCAGGCTTTCCTTCTTTTATGGAAGCTCCAGGGGAGAATTTATCTCCTGTCTTTTTCCTGCTCCTGAAGGCCATCCTTGCTTGGGATTCCCTCTTCAGTCTTCAAAGCTCAGTAACCCTGGATTGAGTCCTTGTCATCCTCCTGTCTCTCTAGATCTTACGATTCCTTCTTTTACTTTTAAATACACTTATGATTACATTGGACACTCCACCCCCATAATCTAGATTACTCCTAATTGTAAAGTCTGCTCACTGACAACATTATTTTCATCTGCAACCTTCATTTCCCTTTGCCATGTAACCTAAGATATTCACAGGTTCCAGGGATTAGGTTGTAGACATCGTGGGAGGGCCATTATTCTGCCTACATCATTAGCCTTCTGAAATGTTGAAGGCTGATATATCAGATTAATTTAGTCTCATGAAATTACTGATGAGGTTCTCCTTGAGGCAATGGCCAAATATATTCCCATTTACTCCTCAATACCAGAATAAATAAACCCAGGTGAACAGAATAGAGAAAGGGCAGACATCAGCAAAGATGCTATGCCTTAAAAACCATATAAATGTGTACTATTAATGAGATCAGTAAGAACCCTAGGTTATTTTTACTAGTGTATGTCCCGAAAGGGTATTATCTCTGATCTAATTCTGTCTCCAAGTAGAGCTTTATTTATCATACATGCTTTTGTCCTTCCTTTTCCTAAAACTAACCTCTCCTCTTTTGCTTGGCTACACTAAAATCTAAGCATTTATATCTTAACCACAAGAACACTTTTCTTCTATTTGTATCCATGTCTTTTTCTTACCAGATTGTAAGCCTGTTCAGAGAGTGAATTCATTCCTCTTTATAAACACTGAAGTTCTGCAATTTTCATATGTCAATCAGCTGTTCAGTAAATGTCTGCTAACTGAATCAAGTGAATGAATGTGGACATGAAGCAAATGAACCAAAAACTCAAATCATATTATTTAGATATCAATTGGAAAGACAGCGTTCCATGATCCACGCCTATTTGAAAACTGTTTAGGACATATCAAATCTACATGACAACACCATTTCCAATTCTGACTTTAGCACAATTACAGGGATAGATACAGACTCCACAAAAATATTATTAGAATATTAATATTACTGTGAAATAGTTCAGTCCACAAATATGTATGTGCATACTAAAGATAGCTAAATTTGCTGCCATTATTATTTTAAGTTACTTAAGAGTAATATTATATATGAAAAGAAACGAGGTTTAAGAGTCATCTCTAGATTTATTTGGAGGAGACAGTGGATTGATGGCTTTCTACTGCAGTCCATCAGTAGAGTAGGCAGTGGGGTCATAAGTAAACTAAGGCTAGCCCTCAACAAAAATGAGCTAGTTCAAGAGGTAAAAATTAAAGTAGTCTTAATACAGTCCATAAAGTATAGATACACTGAGTCTTATGCACATATATACATTGGACTTGACCCAGTATGGAGGAATCAGTCAGTAAGACTTCACTGAGAAGCAAGTAGCTACGCTGAAGACCAAACAATGAGAGAAGGTGGCAAGACAAAAGATTTTTAGAAATATTAACTATGGAGAACAATGTGTTTAGTGATTTTTCCATGTGAGGGTTGGGGGAAAGAAGGATTGTAGCTCCCGCCTTTGATATTTATAGCCCTAATCCAGAAAGGGAAATAGAAGAGGTGAAGCATGTCTGGGGAGAAAGAGCTCAGTATTGGACATCTATTCAGTCCACAGTTGAATGTTATGTGAGAAACCTATCTATTTACATTGCAAGATAGATTTGCCTTAACAAATGTTGTACAGTGTGTTGTGTCACACTGCCAGTCTCTGTGCCTAACAATGTGAAAAATCCATACATTTTGTTATATGACAAGCATTGGGGCCAAAGCTCCATGGCCAATTCTAAATGGTTCTGATAGCAAAGATTTTCTGATATCAGTAACAACATTGATAACAACAAGGGATTCATCTCAGAGAACCGAGCTCACATTTGTTGACTGTCCTCCCATTGGTCGAGACAACTTATTTGGTAGAAATTCAGTAAAACATAAGAAAGAGTTTCTGCTTTTAAAATACTCTCAGGCCAGCATAAAACATGGACTACAGTACAATTAAGAGTTTGTGTTCTATTATGATCTGAACAAAGTGGTATAGTAACACAAGGAGAAATTTGGAATGGTTGAAGTTATTAACTATTTTTATTTTTTATTTGAATATAGTTGACATGCAATATTACACTAGCTTCACGGGTACAGCTTAGTAATTTGACAAGTTTATACATTATGCTATGCTCACCACAAGCAGAGCTACCATCTGTGTGGTTACATTGCTATTGTAATATCACTGACTATATCCCTTATGTTGTGCCTTTTATCCCATGACTTATTCATTCCATAACTAGAAGCATGTATTTCCCTTTCCCTTTCACCCATTTTGCCCCAACTCCTACCTCCCTGCTCTCTGTTTAAATGTCTCCTGGATAAGAAACCTATCACCTATCAAAACTACCTCACAGACCACAGTGTTTTGGAATCTGAAGTCATCGCCATCTGTAAATATCACTCATGTTATAGCTGAAATCCAGGCCATCTACTGAGGTCCAATTTCAGTCACCTTTTAAGGAGTTAGGTTGTAAATTGTTCTAAATGTATTTATTTATGAAACAAACATGTATTAAATATTAAAACATACTTGTTGCTAAGCATGACAGGGTGAGAGTGAAGAGGGCAATTGATGATACAGGATGGTCCCTGCTCTTGAGGGACTCACTCTATTGACAAAGAGACAGGTGTAGAGCAAGTGAAATGTGGTAGAATAGTATAGTTGTTCATCTTTTTTTTTTTTTTGAGAGAGAGAGATAGAGAGAGACCGAGAGAGGGGCAGAGAAAGGGAGGGAGACAGAGAAACCCGAGTGGGCTCCATGCTGTCAGCGCAGAGCCCAATGTAGGGCTCAAACTCCAAATTGCAAAAGATGACCTGAGTTGAAACCAAGAGTCAGATGCTTAACTGACTGAACCACCCAGGTGCCCCTAGTTCATCATTTTAATGAATATGATGCTCACAAGAGTGACACATTAGCACAATCCTTCTGGTGTGATAGAGAGTGCATACATCTGACACCCATTGTGCCAGGAAATGGGTAAGGGCTCTCAGAGCTGGTATCAAGTGCCCATTGAAGATATCTCCATTTACCGAAGACAAGATGTTTCCTTGGATTCCATAATCTCTGCTGTAGCTTCCAGGTCTCTATGACTTGCCTAGGATCCTTTCTTCTGGCACTAGTTACCGCTCTTCTCTTTTGCCACTGCAGGTTCCTGTAAGGCCTAGGTCAACTGTCCCCGTCCCACTCACCCAGGCCATTCCTAGAGTTCTGCAGCACCTCTCTTAGTATTCTGCTGCCCTGACTCCCTCAAGGGAGTCAGAAGGAAACATAGTACCAAAAGCAAACAGTGGGAGTGTGGTAGCAAATTACACATAGACATACACTCAACAACCTCAACGAAAACAGGCTCCCTCCTCAAATAATACATAATCCCCTAGATAGCAAAGGAAATTTCTTAATCATTTAGCATATATGGAATGGTTTTGTATGCCAGGAACAAGGGATACCAAGTGGGTAGTGTCTCTTTCCATCATGCCTTGCACACAGTAGAATGTTAGTGCCCCAATGCTGAAACCAGATCTTTATCCTGGCTCAGCCAGGTTTCCTCTGGCCCTTTCCTCCCTTTGAATGCTGTCACCAGTCTGCTTTCTCCTGTTCTGGGCATTAGTTCATTTTGCAAGAGGGAGAATAATATGGTAGGCAGATGGTGAAGGGGAGATTGGAGGAGGGAATCTGTGAAACAAAACAAAAACAATGAAAAATACAAAAAACATATTTGGTACTATAATGTTGTATAACAATAAATGGTAGCTAGAAACACTCCATGCTAAGACAGATGATAAGATACACAACCCAGGAGGAGAAATCAGAGGGAATAGTGTGGCAGAGGCCATTGGCTTCAATTTGTTGGATCTCAAATCTGTTGGATTCTCTAATATTCTGTTTCTGATAATGCCTAAGTAAAGGTATGTTATTTTCTCTTCTTTTTAAAAGTCTCCAAAGTAATAGAACACAAATCATCTGTTTCTCTGGGGAAGGGAAGTCAAAATTAGTATTATTCTGTTAAAAACTGATGCATATCTGAAACTAATATTGTACCGCATGTTAACTAACTGGAATTTAAATAAAAACATGAAAAAAACTAAGTTAAAAAAACTAAGTAAAAAAAATGGTTTGTTAAATAAAATGTTTCCCTCAGGAAAGAATGGAAAACTCATCAAAACCTCTATGCTCAGGGTGCCTGGGTGGCTCCAGTTAGTTAATTGTCCAACCCTTGGTTTCAGCTTGGTCATGATCTCATGGTCATGAGATCAAGCCCTGCAACAGACTTCATGCTGAGCATGTAGCCTGATTAAAATTCTCTCTCTCTCTCTCTCTCTCTCTCTCCCCTTCAGCCCTCCCCCCTCTCAAAAATAAAGTTAAAATAAAATAATGTAAATAAATAACTAAAGTAACTAAGGAAGTTTGTCACTGCATTAGCAATAGGTAATACATATGTGGATGAACATTTCATATAATACTGCATTGATAAACAGATAACTGCCATCATCAAATTATGGTTAGCTATTCATCTTTGAGAAATACCTTACTATGTCAGTTTCCTTAAAAGTGCATTTGCCAAATCAAGTCCTACCATCTAACAAAATGATGCTATCAATGGCTTGATAGAGAATATAGTGCTAAAAAAGCCTTAAAATATTTGTAAACAAAGAGAGAACATTTTTGCAAATTATCAGTGTGGTTTTACATTTACATTAAGACTTAACAAATTTACTTAATTAGAATCTAGGTGAGAATGTTAGGTTCACATTAACCAAATAATTCAGCTTTTAATGTCCTAATGTTAGCTCAAAATAAACTTCATTTTTTAAGTGGAAAATGGCCTGACATTTTGAAATCAGAAGTCATTTTCTAAAAATGCAAGGCTAAGAATGCAACACGTGTCTGCTCCATTTTGCCACATTCAAGGAAAGGTTATTTAATTGATTTGCTGTATGATCAAAAACTTCTTCCCCTCAGGGCACCTGGGTGACTGAGTCAGTTGAGCTCAGGTCATGATCTCAGGGCTCATGAGTTTGAGCCCTCTGTCAGATTCTGCTGACAGCTCAGAGTCTGAAGGCTGTTTCAGATTCTGTGTCTCCCTCTCTCTCTGCTCCTTCCCTGCTTGCATTCTCTCTATCTCTCAAAATAAATAAACCTTAAAAACAAACAAAGAAACTTCTCCCCCTCAGGAAAACTTCCTTTGAATTAGAATGAATAAAATATTTGCTCAAGTTCTCCCCCCTCAACAAAACTTGAAACAAGTACCAGAGTGAAGGGAGAGAGGAAATAAACTCCTAGATTTTGAGGTCTCAGAGAAGATGTACTTTTGCCTCAGGACTGCATGAATCAAAGAGAACTAACCAGTTTCAGGAACAGAGAAATGCCACTCCAATCTAGATAAGTCTCAGAAAGTCTCTCAGAGGTTCTCAAAGTTTAAAGTGTCTTTGATGTTGTTTCTGAGAAGAGCAGAGGACTAGTGAAAGAAATTTTACAACTCCTTTAAACTCCATAGCTCCCACAGCTACAGTTGGAAGCAAGGAAAAATGTGGCAACAATTTTTGGTTATCAAGAATCTAACGCATTTCCTGTTGCGGATGTAATGAACGCCAGTGGGAAGAGAAGACAACCAGACAGCAGGTGAACTATCCCTACTTCCTGCCCTGTCAATACCTGAGAACCATAGGACAGCGTGCCAGGAGCAACAGTGGGGGACCCTAAAGTCTCTAGAATGACACAGAATTAACCAAGATTTAGTTTCTCTTAGATGGTGGAATTGTGCCTCAAAATAGTACTGGAGTTATATAAAAATAATTAAGTTTACGTTTCTTCTACACTTGCTTTTGGCCTGAGATTTGAACCTGCTTAACAAAGACTTAGGGATTAATAAAGTTACCCCAAATAATCGGGAGCATGTTGAAGAAAGTACACATGGAAATAAAGACAACAGAATCTTACAGAATTCTAGGACCGGCAATATACCAGGGCCTCCAAAAGCATAAAATATAATTTGGAAATTAGAGCATACACAAGAACTCTAAGGAGCAGATTATCTCTATGTGCCCGCAATAGCAAGAATTTATTACTCTTTTTTTGTGGTGACTCAGCTTCTTTCTATCTCTGTTTCTATTGCTCCTACAATCATCTCACATTTTTTCTCTCTCTCCATTCTCCAAGTTACATCATTTGTATTTTCAGTTATTTATATCTTCAGTTATTTATATCACCTGGATTCTGCTTCAAACATGTCCACTTTGTCTTTTCAGCTTCTGCTCCCACTACAAATTGACGGAGTCTGTTTCCACATTCCTAATTCAAATTCCTGATAGAATCTGATTGGCCCATTTAATCACCCTTATGATGCACTGGGCAGACTTCATGACGCTGACCAGCCATGGCCCCATAAGTCAAATATAGCATGAAGTAGTGGGTTAGATATTTCCCCTTACATGGGACCTTCATATCTATTTCTTTGCCATAGGATTTATCATAATATTTGCAACGTGTTGCTTCTTTGCTTGTATTCTTTCTAGACTAGTACTTTGCGAACATTTGACTAAGCACTCCTATGAGAAAAATATTTTGAACAGATATTCTGAAATTTAGTATGTGTATTTAGACATCATAAGCATGCATACTGAGCTAATACCATATGTACATTACAGGACACACTAACCCAATAGAATTTAAAATTATTAGAAAATTTAAATACAAAACTAAGCTGCATTACTTCCCTTGACTCCAAAATTGTTTTGTCTAGAAGAGATCCAACTCATTTTTGATACAATAGTACTGGATTAAAATCCAATTAGGCTGACTGATGCCAATAATGGTAATAGTAGGAGTATTGGAAATAAGAGTAGTAATAACAGTAGCATTAGTAGTAAAGGCAATAGTGGAGGTAACAGTACAACCAGTAGTAATAGTAATAATAGGTGTCCTGAGAGGTCACAGCAAACATTGATTGAATGCATACTATTTCTGGTACTATATGTTATCTATTTTAAACTTTATAACTCTTTCCTGCTACAGATATTAAATACATTTCCATTTTGCAAGTAGAGAAGCTAAGGTTTAAAGGAACTATATAAGTTGCTTAAAGTCACACAAATAATAAAAGCCTTGCCAGATTCCAAACCTGATCTGGCTTTATTTTCAGCCAGATGTCTTCATCGGTACCTTATGCTGTGTTACACACTGATGCCTTGGAGCTTTTGCCATATACTGATTAGGGAAAAAGTCTCCAACTCTATTTGATGATACAAAAAGAGTCTCTAACAGTCCATAGGTCTTAAATATTAGTTTTTATTTTAAAGATGTGAATTAGCCTGAATGCTGAAGGCAAATTTGGAAAATCCACGAATAGACTGGACAGGGAAAGCAGGGACTTATATTTCTAGCGTTTATTTCTTAATAAGTCCTTAGATAGCTTTTCACGTATTTGACACTTCCTCCAAAATAAGAATATCATACTAATTTCTTTGATCATTTTGTCATGGGTACAAATTAAGTTTCACTCTATAGCTACAGTAATAATAATGTTGTTCTAATAAATTATAGCTATTTTGATCAATACTATTATCACTACGGGTTTCCTTGCCTTATATAAATGTGATGGTTATCCATGTGTCCATACTTGGAAAAATATGCCCTTTAGAGTTCAACTGTGTAGTGATAAATGTTTATTTAAACATTCTCTTAGTTTGGTTAAACCAAAATTCTTCTGAAATGCTTTTTCTTATTTTTCATCTGTACATAACATTAGTTGGCCCTTACTACAGTCTCTCTTCCTTCCCAGTACTTCCTCAAGTAAAGCATCCATTACTCTACACTGAGGTTACATTTCTCATTGCTCTAAGCTCTAAAGACAAAGATTGATCTGCATTATTCCCAGGATCTAACAATGTGCCTGGCCCAAGTAGGCGTTCACTAGATTCAGAATTGTCAAGCAAAGGAATAAATTGAGAACATCCCAAAAAGGTTAGAAGAGAGGGGGAAAAAAAGAAAAAAATAAGAGCATAAATATAAAGTTTTCCAGGCATAAAATCATAAAACTCTGAGGTAGAATATTGGCAATGGTGGGGGGGGGGGAGGTGGAGGTGGGGGAAGAATGACGTCAACTAATTCTAAATATCAAGTAACTTGACGTAGTGATCAAATAGATATAGCATGCCAGGAAAAGATGGAATATAACAAGAATTATGTTTACCGATACTATTTTGGGCAACTGGAATGTCAATATAAGAAAGAAGAAAAGGTAAAAATATTCCCTTTTGAAAGTGGAATGAGCTTATTTTCAGAGCCTGTTAAGCCTCTGGGCAAAATTTTAGTGAATCAAAAGACTGAAAGTATACATCTCAAACCCTGAAACTAGAAAACAATTTTTTACAGTGCTCAAGGATTCTCTTAAAATACTGAAGTCAAATTTTACTTGTATTTTGGTGTTTAAAGGTGTTAAAAGTTTTCTGGTAGCTTGAAATGATTCTGTCTCTCAAAAAAAGATTATCTGCCATGTAGGGAATTCTTTGAAAGAAAAGTCCGAACATGAAATTGAAAAAAAAAAGTGAGAAGTTGGCATTTTGGGAACTCATGAATCGGCACCAGTGACATCTGTGTTCTGGATCCGTAAGTAAGGATATAATCGCAACAATAATCAGAGATTTATTTAAAATGTGGGTCCAGTTTCAAGAGCTTCAAAAGCAGTGAAAGTAAAAAAAAAACAAAAAACAAACAAAAACCCAAAAACAACAAACAAACAAAAACAAAAACAGAGTCTACCAGCAAAGTGACGACATGACCACATTCTCCAACTCTTTCTCCAGCAATGATGTTTTTAGAAGGTATAAGATGGAAGTAAGCATTTTCCCTTTGAACTGAGAATTTTTGTGTAGTTATGTATAAATTAGGAACAGAATGAAGAGCCCTAGAGATTCTGGTTATACCTTAGCACATGGGTGTTCAAGACAGTATTAATACAAAAAATAAAAGAAATATAATGATATTTCCAAGTCAGTGAAGAAGAAAAATGGGAAAATTTATATGGTAAAGAAAAGTTTAAAATACTAGTGAGCAACATTTTTTTTAATTTTTAAAAATGTTTATTTTTGAAAGAGAGAGAGAGGAATCAGGGGAGGGGTAGAGAGAGAGGGAGACACAGAATCTGAAGCAGGCTCCAGGCTCTGAGCTGTCAGCACAGAGCCTCATGCGGGGCTCGAACTCATGAACAGTGAGATCATGACCTGAGCCGAGGTGGCATGCTTAACCGACTGAGCCACCCAGGTGCCCACTAGTGAGCAATATTTTAACTTCAATGCAATTCCACAAAAATAAGTAAGTTTATAATGCCAACAATTATTTTCCATTTAACATAAGAAATCTGTATGGAATGCACTGCAAAATATTTGTATGACTTGAGTTGCCTACTTTATTGAAAGGAGTATCAATGCGAAAGTTGGTGGCGCTCTTTAACTCTTTCAATTTTATTTTCTGGATATATTTATGAAACGTTAGCACCAAAGTGATTCTTTGTAGCACTATACAAATGTGAGGGATGAAAGAGTCCCCAGAGAGATTTCATTCATATGACAAATGTTTGGTGAACCTCTACCATGTACCAGCCTCAGTGAAATTGCTCTTCATTTGCTGGTAAACAAAGCAAAAGTGATTCTTCATCTATTGGAGCTTCAATCTGGTTAAAGCGATTATAAGTTTTCACATGTAATGTTCATTCCATCCTCAAGCCAGCTCCATGAGAAATAGTATCATCCATGATTTATTTTCCAACAAGCTTAGTCACAGTAGTGAAAGGAAGTCCCATGGTTATTTAGCATTAGGGTTAGAATTAGCTATCAACCTGAATGTAATATTTATGGTATGTTGATAACATGAAAAAGAGAGAACAAATAACCCCACTCTCTCCAATTCTGGGTTCTAACATGCTTTCTGTTTAGGTTGGCAGTTATGGGAGGTTGTCGACTAAATGACTGTAGGAACCCTGGTTGGAAGTTTCTGTCCCCGCTATGAGCAATGCCACAAAAGTTGCTAACATCCAGCTTTCTTTCTCCGATAGGCCCTGACTTCTAGGAGTTCATAGTTCTGGTGCTAACATTGCAAAAGGACTTCTTTCCTCCTCATGGGGGTGGGATGGGCATCAACTAGACAAGAAGGCAATACAGTGCATGAAATAAGCAAAAGGCACTAAATAGACCAGCTATGCTGTAAGAGAAGATTTCTGTTGAAGAAAGCAGAAGGTTGGGGGCATACATTTTAAGAAATAGACTCTAGTGAAAGTCTCCAACTCCAAAACTAAAGCCAGGCCAAGTCCTTAACCTCAAGTTCATTATATTGATTGGAAAGAAAAGATCGAACTATTGTTGCACTATTATCTTTTTAGTGAATAGCTATTTCAAATCAAGTTACTTTTACTTGGAAATGATAACAGAAAATCACTGAAGAGTCAAAGGATTACTTCTCTGGACTAATGACTCAGTAAGGTGTCATCATTAACTTTTCTAGCACAAGCAAAAATACCTGACACATAGAGGCTACTCAATAAATATTTGTTGAGTAAATGACTAGAGCTGACCTCAGCACATGTATGTACCTAATATCTAGTACTGATTCTGTGTGGAAATTCAATTGAAAGGGTAACATGATGTCCAAGAAGTAGTAGAGGATGCTGAGTTAATCCTTTCAATTGGATTTCCACACAGAATCAGCATTTTTTGTATTTTGGTGAAATATTTTAATTATGGTATCTTTCTCATATTGTGTAATCCTTATTGGTCCAACTGAGTTGAAATTTAAATATAAGATGTATCAATGATTGCATGTGTAGGAATTTAACAATTTTGTGTATTTTTCTTGGGCTTTGGAAATAGTTTATGCAGAAATGCCACCTTAAGCATGTCAGTTATTTTTTCCATTTTTACAGGAAGATATGGAAAGGAAAGGAGATTAGTATTGATCCACAGATCAGTTTTAAGGACCAGCCCATCTATTCTCACCTAGTTATAACAGGGCAGGACAGGTTTTTTTAAAGGCCAGAAAATGGAGTACAGCTGGGTTTGCACATTCCAACAATAACAGTGAATTTAATATAGGGAAAAGAGTCAACTTCTTTTCACAACCATATAATCTATGTAGACAAGTTGGACAGTTTGCAAGAAATATTTGTTTTCCAAAAGCTTCTCTTGAAACAGTGTAGATGCAGCCTGAATTGCTTGGATGTCAGGCTTCCAGTTCTTTGGTTTATGATGTAGTCCGTGTCAATAAGATGAAAAAGCTCTCCCTCAGCAGCACATTTGTCGATATGAGCAAGCTGACATTCAATTCCAAAGGCTTTAAGAAAGAAAACCTGATTTTTCTTATTGAGCAGGTTATCAGAGAAGAAATGATTCACAACTATGTAGATTATCACATTCATAAAACACTTTAAACTCAATGAGAGCTAATTCAGCCACTTTGGGAATCAGGCTAAAAAGTTGGCAAATACTTTTTTTTAATACGGTTTACCTTTAATCAGAAGTAGTTAATAATTTTCAAAAAGTTTTCATAAAAATGGGTCTTTAATGGGAATGTAATATAAAATGAAAGTGAAGACATTATAAAATGTGGTACAAAAATAACCTGACATATTTTTATTTACAGTTTTATATAAATTTTTTATTAGGCAGGCCAAAAATATGTGATTTTTGTAGGCCAGAATTATTTGGGTATATACACACAATTATTATATAGGTAATAAAGTTATATATGTATGTATTAGTATGTCCCTGCAGAAATACATGTATGTGTGTGTGTGTGTGTGTGCATGTATCCCTACAGAAATAATTTTAATTCCCTGGGCATAAAACTTCTTAGTTGAAAGCTTTTACATGAGATATTTTTTCCTATGCAATCTTATTCTGAAGAGTTTGCTGCTTGCCACGATTAATACAAATGCCTATTTGCATTACAAATGAGAAGCATAAGAGGAAATCAAGAGACAAGAGAGGAGCGAGGTCAGGGAGCAGTCTTCCCTGACACCCTTCCTACTGGATGATGAGAGTTGCAGATCCTCCACCAAACTCTAAAGCCCTTGCAGGTTACGGGTTCATGTCTCTGGTGACTACTCCTCAATCATGCTCCTTCGTGCTTAAATAGTGCTGTTGCGAACCCCAGTAGCCCCATTATCCCACCTACTGGTTTGTAAATAGTGTCTTTATGAAATTAAGTTCTATGGTGTGAGTGTGCCATCCAGTCTCGGGCCATCTTTTCTTCCCTTGTGGGGAGACCTGTGGTCTACTGAACCTGTGGTTTCCCACAAGAAGAATGTTAATCAACTTAGCAAATACAGAATAAGGGATAAAGGAGACTTTTCAGTGAATAGACTTAGCTTCTCTCAATTCAGCAGATGTAAGTGATGTTCCCTGAATGAAAGGAGAGATGCATTATTGAATGAGAAAAATAGTATGAGCTGTTATAAATTACATATGAATTAAAATATCTCCTGTCAAAAGGAAACCTGAAAATAATAGTTCCAATTAATTCTGAGCAGCTAAAATTTCTGCAGATGTGAGGTATGTGTGTTTCACATTAAAGATGATACAACTCTCGCCCTGGTACAGCGGTATTTAACAAGTCCAAATTCTTCAACGTTTACCGCAGGATAATGAAGATGACAGTTTGCAATTTTGTTATTTGGAGGGAAAGACACAGATAACTCTAGGCCAATGAGTAAATGGATTTCTGGATCCAACTCTCTTTTAAAAGTTCTCCTTGATTACAGGCTGGAGATTACAGGCAAGCCATATGGCTTGCCTCTGGTGTGCACTCAGGCTTTTTGAGAATAATAATGTCTCTCAAGATACGGTAAGTTGGAATTTTCTAAATTAAACTCTTCTCGCTACTCTAAGAATTGCAGCTATTGAAGTTACCACAATCACAACTACTAGTACATGTTCCTGACTAGTAAAAACCACACTTTATGCCCCTTTCTGGGCTCTAAGAATAGTGGTGAAGAAAGCAGAAACAGCTTTGACCTCCCTAGCAAATTGTCTATATAATAGTAAAGACATTCAAGTAAATAAGAAATTACAACGGTATGAATGCTATGGTTGGAGTAGGAGATGACATTTAAAAAGCACATAGGAAGGTCACAGTCTTGGGAAAGCTTCTCAGAGACATGATGCTCAAGCTGACATTCAAAGAAAGATAATTAGATGAAACACACTTGGAGGATGAAGGGTGGAGAAAGGTAGTGTGTTTCAACTAGAGGAAAGAACATGCTCAGGGTCTAACAGATAAGAGGCTTTGGGTACAGAAATAGAGAATGGTTTCGTATAGCTTGAGCTTAGAATGCTTCAGGGAAATGCACGTTATAATGTGTTAGAGAGTCACGACTGGTGGAAAATAGAAATTTTATCCTGAAAACAATAAGAAGTGGGAGTGACATAATCAGCATTTTAGAAAGATCAGCATATCCAGTTGTATTTATCCAAAGGATACAAAAATGCTGATTTGAAGGGGCACCTACACCCTGATATATGGCAGCACTATCAACAATAGCCAAATTATGGAAAGAGCCCAAATGTCCATTGACTGATGAATGGATAAAGAAGAGATGGTGTGTATATGTGTGTGTGTGTGTGTGTGTGTGTATATATATATATATAATGGAATATTAGTTGGCTATCAAAAAGAATGAAATATTGCTGTTTGCAACAATGTGGGTGGAACTAGAGTGTATTATGCTAAGCAAAGTAGGTCAGTCATAGAAAGACAAATATCAATGATTTCACTCATATGCAGAATTTAAAAAGCACAACAGATGACCATAGGTAAAGGGAAGGAAAAATAAGATAAAAACAGAGAGGGATGCAAATCATAAGACTCTTAAAGACAGAGAACAAATCGAGGGTTGCTGGAGGGGTATTGGGTGGGGGGATGGGCTAAATGGGTGATGGGCATTAAGGAGGGTACTCACTGGGATGAGCACTGGGTGTTACACATAGGTGCTGAATCACTAAATTCTACTGAAACCATTGTTACACTGTATGTTGACTAACCTGGATTTAAATAAAGGTTTTAAAAAAAAAAGAAAAAGAAACGGAACTAGAAGCCCACAAGAGTGAAAGCAGACAGATGAGCAGGGAAACTCGTATGATCTATGATCGTGCTATTGAAAGAAGATGGTTGTGTGCACTAATGTAATGCAGTGGTATTTCAGGTTTTTATAATTGAACCAGGCAAATACGAGAAGCTGTAAAACGTTATGAAATTCCACTAGAGCTTTTCATTCTGTTTCTCCTTCTAGACTCCCAACATACACAATTCTGATTTAGCAGCTATATTTAGGAATTGTGGCCTACTAGGCAAAATAATTCTCTTCTGAAACAACCCCCCTTTATTTCATTTATAACATTTAATTAACAAAAGTATTCAGTTTGTAAATTCACAGGTATCTTTCCATCCACCTTTTCTAGCAGCCTACTAGGAGTGGGGGAAGATTAATCTGGTATCTTGGGATGACTATTTTTCACTCCTCAAAAACAAAGTTATGATTTGTCTCATCTGTTTATGGCTGGTGAGTTCTCCAGGTGAGCTGTGTAGATAGGCAGCTTACCAAAGGAACTAAGGGAGATATGACTAATTTGATTTTTACTAAATATATCAGACATTAGGGCAACAGTTGGACTCTTTCAAGCTTCATTAGATCAGAACAAACATATAAACATGAGAGAATATTATTTAAGACTTGGCCTGTCCTTCCAAACCCTAATTATTCTAATCACATTACTCTAAAAGATAATGAGAACATCAGAGTTCCAAATTTTACATGAAAACAACCTTGAAATGAATATTATGTATATTCTGATACGTTATTGAGTACAGCATTCAATTTCAAATCTAGGTATACTTTCTTTAAGGCTCTTTAGAAAGCCTATACTCTGGAATGCCTGTCTAAATGCTGACTTGTCCCCGGAACTATTCAGTCAAAATGTATTGTTGAGTTTTGTGTATTTTAAATAGGGTCTCAGGAAACTCTGGTGACAGTAGAATTTGAAAACCATTGCTTAGCATAACAATGTAAGTATTAGATAAAATTCCCACTAATTTGATCAGTTAACTAATATTAATGACTTGAAACATGTTAACAGTACTCATTTTATAGGAAAGAGAAGTTAAATGAAGTAATTCTGATTTTTTTTTTCTGTTAAGAAAGTATTCTTCCTCCATTAGAAGAATTATTACAGCTTAGTAATAACCAGCTAGTTACCCTTCACTTTTACACATTGTTCTCCTATACCTTTCAAATATCTGAATCATTGCACTGGCAAGTTAGTTCCCCTCACCATACCATTTTCTCAGATAATCACCAGTGAAATCTTTAGTAATAGGCTGCCACCTTGTTCCGAGGATAATTCATACCCCACATACCACTTGGGATGTAATCCTCTTTGCCAGGTAACTCCATAAAAACACCTGCCTTCTTGGATGACTCCACTTACCAATGGTGCCTGTTCAAGTCTTACAGCAAACAGCATGGTATTGGAAGTACAAAAGATATACTGGGAAAAATTGTATTTGAACTATTAGAGACAGGGAAAGTACGACCTCAAAGTGAATGCTATGGCAGATCCCAAAGATATAGCAGCTGGAGACTATTGGCTAACAGCGTTTTTCACAGCTGAGTCTATCAGGAAGGGAGATCTCAGTTTCTACATCATCTTAAAATGAGGCCTTAATCTACATTACATATAAAAAAGAATGAATACATTATGGGGCCTTGGATCAGCTTGAACTAGTATCCTCTAGAGTGTCCTACAAAGCTCTATTAATCTGATTCCTCCTTTCTCTCTAGCTTATCTTCCCACTCTCTCTCCTTTGCTCTCTGTGCTTTAGCCCCACCATTTATTTTTTTAATTCCTTGTGCCAAATTCTCTACTGCCAAAATATCTTTATCATTTTTGTGGTCGGGTGAATAGTGGTCATGCAACAATATCAAGTCCTCATCACTGGAACTTGTAAATGTTACCTCATTTAAAAGAGAGAGAGAGAGAGAGAGAGAGAAGGAAAGAAAGAAAAAAGAAAGAAAAATCTTTGTAGGAGAGATCAAATTAAATATTTTGAAAAGTGTCTATTATGCTAAGTGAAATAAGTCAGTCAGAGAAAGACAAGTATGTTTTCACTCATATGTGGAAGTTGAGAAATTTAACAGAAGACCATGGGGGAAGGGAAGAGGAAGAAAATAGTTACAAACAGAGAGAGGGAGGCAAACCACAAGAGACTCAAATACAGAGAACAAACTGAGGGTTGATGGGGTGAGAGGGGAAACTGGGTGATGGGCATTGAAGAGGGCTCTGATGGGATGAGCACTGGGCATTGAACGTAAGCCATGAATCATGGGGATCTATTCCCCAAACCAAGAGCACACTGTATACACTGTATGTTAGCCAACTTGACAATAAATTATAAATAAATAAATAAATATCCTTGAGAAGAGTCAATTATTCTGTATCTTTCAGGTATTTCTAAATGCTATCATAAGTGTCTTCATAAGTGATACAAAGGAAATAACAGAAGGAGGAGAATACCATATGAAGACGGAGGCAGAGAGTGGGGTGACACAATACAAGACCAGGAATCTCAGAGCAGCCAATAGAATCTGAAAGAGGTAAAAAATTGATTCTCCGTTAGAGCCCATAGAGGGAGCACAACTCAGCTCAGGTTTAAACTTCTCGCCTCCAGAACTATGAGATATCAATTTCTCTGAAGTCACTAGGTTGTGGTGATTTGTTACAGCAGCCTCAGGAAACTAATACCACATTCCATGATGGGTGTATGTGGTCAGGGAAAAGGAAGCAGATAGCTTGGACAAAAAGTAGCTTCATCTGTCCTAATGGAGAGAGCACCACAATCTGTAGACCCTGAAGTTGAAGCTGGATAAAGCTTGGATGGGATTTTAAGATGTGTCTCTTAGAAAGCAGTCAACTGTGTTTAATGTGTAGAAAGAGGTGGCAAAGGGAGATTTGGTGAGCAGAAAAATGAACTGTGACAGAGACGGTTTTGACCAAATATTTCCTATCCTATGCTACATGTCTCAGCTACCCATGACATTAAGTTGGGTTCCTGTGATAGTTCTGACAATGGACAATGAAAGGAAGTGATGGTCATTGTCCATGCTTCATACCTCTCTTCCTTTGACTTAGAGACTGGAAGTCTCCTGTTAAAAGCTCGTGATAAAAATGAATCTCTTAGTCTGTTTGGGCTGTGGTAACAAATAATTGTAAACTGAGTAGTTTATAAGCAACAGGACTTTATTTCTCAGAGCTCTGAAGGCCAGGAAGTACAAGATGAAGTCTCTGGCAGATTTGTTGTCTGGTGAGAGCGTGTTTCCTTACTGCCATCTTCTCACTGTAACGTCACATGGCAGAAAAGTGCAAGCTAGCTCTTAGGGTCTTTCAGAAAGGGGCAATAATCCTTCTCATGAGTGTTCCACTCCTATGACCTAACCACCTTCTAAAGGCCTCCCATCCTAATAGCATCACCTTGGTGTGGGGGGTGGGGGTAGAATTTTGGAGGAACGCAAATTCTCCATAGCAATATCTTACCTATGACATGGAGATGGGCTACCTGACCATCCTGGGAATTTGCATGAGTAGGAAGAATGTAAACAAAAATAAAAGAACAACAATACATAGCCTTTATTGAGCATTTTGATTGGGCCATTCACTGTTCTAAGTGTTTTACTGGTACTAACTTATTTAACCTCATAATGGCCCCCAAAATTAGGTACTTTATTATTCCAGTTTTTCAGAAGAAAAAACTGAGAGATTGAGAAGTTAAAGATCAGTCCAAAGTTAGTTTGTAAGTGGTGCAGATCTAATGTAGACATAAACATCTATACTTTTTGTGGGAATTGCAGTATAAGGACATGGAAGTATACTTTCATTTATAGGTAATAGAAAACTCAACCGGCTTCAAAAATACAGAAAATATTACTTTAAAAGACAAGAAATTGATGGGTAAGGGAGTCCCACGGATAGTTTTCACTGCCTCAATGTTCCCAACAATTGTGATTCTTGATATTATTTTCCAACTTTCAGCCAACCTCAGTGTGCTGGATTTCCTCATGCAAACTCCCTCCCTCACTCAGTTATAAAATGGCCACTGCACATTAAGTGTCATAATCAAACATGACAATATCCAGCAGATTGATTTTCTTCAGTGTGACTTTTTAACTAGCAAGGAATTTTCTAATGATGTTAGCAAACTTTCCCTCTTGAGGTAGAATTGGTTCACAAGCTTCATCATTAACAAAGCACTGGTAAAGGCAATAGTATAAACCTCTCTAGGCTTAATCAGAATTTTCCTAGTGTCTGTGGGGAAACAGTAGAAGCAGAAGGCTCTATTAACAAACAAGAATGGGGATATAGGTAGAAGAATGGAAGATAGCTGTAGGTAGGCAACCAATACTATGTACTAAAGTCTGGGGGAAGAATTCAGAATAACTCAAATTCCAGCAGAGACATTGAGAGTTTAGTTGACATGGGTATTCAGAGTATGGAGTGATTTTCATATGACTGGGCTTACAAAAATTAATCTTACATTTCTGCCTAAAATATATTTAAGGTTGGTAAATTTGCATTGAGATCACTGCAATAGTCCAACAATAGTTAAACTAAAATGTTGAGCATGAGAATATGAGAAGAAATGCATGCAGGAAGTTTGAGATTGAAAATATTAATTCAACACAATAATGTTGAAAGGAGTAATTCGATCAGATAGAGCTCAACTTTCTAGCTTGGGTAGATCTGGTGATGTCATTCATGCACTTAGGGTAATTAAGAGAATTGATCATAATGTATAATAAGTTCAAGTTCAAAAATGTTGAATTTAAAAAGCTGGAAAAACCTTATAGTTGGAAATATCCAGCCAATAGTTTTTTGATATGTTTCTCAAATGGGAGAATTGGCCAGGGCTTGATTTTTAGGAGTAATTTACCAAGTGGTGATAGTAAAAATGTGAAGAATGACAGGCCACCAGGGAAAAGTTGTGAGATAAAAGAAAATGAAGTGGAAACACATAAATTTACAGGACCGCAAATTGATAATAGAAAGGCTAAAAGATAAGACTTTTAAAGATACAAAGGAAAGAAATTAAAAGCATTCCATGGGAATTTCTTGAAATAGTTAAGGATATGACTGTTAGCTTATTGGGATAAAATGTGTCTGAAAAAATGAAAGCAGTAAACAATAAAGTGATGAGTAGCAAAGAGAATCCAATTGAAATTATGTAGTGTATACTTGCAAATAATTCAAGCAATATTCTTTCCTTTATTTATTTATTTTTTTTATTTTTGAGACACAGAGAGAGTTAGAGCATGATCAGGGGAGGGGCAGAGAGAGAAGGAAACACAGAATCTGCAGCACGCTCCAGGCTCTGAGCTGTCAGCACAGAGCCTGAGGTGGGGCTCAAACTCAGGAACCATGAGATTGTGACCTGAGCTGAAGTCAGACGCTTGACAACTAAGCCACCCAGGTGCCCCCAGGCAACATTATTTCTTCAATTTTTCTAACAATAATAAGTAGTGCGTACTCTGGAGGAGTTAAGGAGAGAGCTGACGAGGGTTGTGTGGGATCAATAAAATAGAAAGCCAAATACAGTATAGGGTTAAAGAAAAAAGATGTTTAAGTACGACATACATACTTTTAAAAAATAAACAAAAAACACCTTTTCAATGTCCTTAATATCATTGTAATTCACTTGATTTGAACAATTCCCTAATTATTTTGCATTCCTTTGTTTTCCTTTTCTCTTTTATTTTCAGATGCTTTCTTAAACTTAAGAAAAATAAACAACAAACTTCTCTTATGAGTGTCATAAGCATTCCCTTCTATGAATGATTGAAGTTCATGGAATACACATTCTAATCAAGTCAAAGGTGTCTACCTCTATCCCTCTTTAGTTCTTTGCCACTCAAGGAAAACAGAAACTAGCTGCGACATTAGGCAGCTGAAACACTAATAATCTTGAACTCCTTCCACTACAAAAAACTCTCTTATGAGTATGGTTTTATTAATAATTGTACCCTCCTTTTCCTAAAGAGATTGTTGTGATAAGTTTCCTTTTGATATAATGCCCCTGATATCAAGAGATTTCACCAGTCTTGTTCGTAGTAAAACCCTTGAAAATTGTTCCCGTTTTATTTATTTTTTTCTGAATGTTATAACTTGATTAACTCTTCCCTGGATAAATCAACTGTTTTTTCTCTTGGCTTTTTAAGAGTGTGTTGTTTTTGACAAGTGAGATGTTGTTTATAAATTATACATATGGATTTTTTTTAATGGGAAAAAGGGGTATGACTTTGGACCAGAGAAATACAGAGCTGAACTTGCATCTTGCTGTCAGTCACAGTTTATAGACTCTCATATCCGCATTTCAGTTCCTCAACATGCTTTTAACTGCAATACCTAAACTCTTCTTTATAGGTGAGAAGGAATTTGAAACAGTTTAGGAGCTTACAATAGCTTGGTTGTATCTTTGTTGAATAAAGTCAAACTTTCAAGCTGGAAGGTGCTCTTGGGAAATTGTGAAATTTGCTTTTGTCTTGTTTTATTTTCCTGTCTTCAGATTTGATGGGAAATCATCAAAGCTGAATTCATCTTTCCCTATACCTGC
Source organism: Prionailurus bengalensis (assembly GCF_016509475.1). NCBI lineage: Eukaryota > Metazoa > Chordata > Mammalia > Carnivora > Felidae > Prionailurus > Prionailurus bengalensis. The sequence continues at coordinate 57,082,867 of NC_057353.1, forward strand.
TTCATGTTGGATCTCTCTAGACTACAGCTCTTTCTGAAAGACCAAGATGTCTGGATGCACTCTAGAGGTGAAGAGCTTATTTTAACAAAAACCAAACATGTCTGCAGATTTCTAAAGTTGCTCAGAGCATAAGACTTGGCTTGAGTACCACAACCTAAAGAAAATCTCTGGTTAACTTCTGTGTTCTAACAAATTGGCCTCTGAAAAGACGTCAGGGAGGAGAACAGAGCTTTCCATCACTATAGGGATATAGTTCTTTCATCACTTTGCCCTCCTTTACTCAATCTATGTCCACCTGCTTTTTCAGTAATTTAGTTGTGATGTGTCTAGAAGTGGATTTCTTTGAATGCATCTCCTTGGTGCTCACTGAGCTTCTTTAATCCATAAGTTTGTTTTTCATCAGATTTAATAAGACTTCTGACATTTATTTCTTCCAAGAATTTCTCAGCCCCGAACTTCTTCTCTCCTACTACTCCAATAACATGTATATTGGACCTTTTGATATTTTCTCACAGGTCTCTGGGACTCTGTTCATTTTTTATTCAATCATTTTTATTTCTATGGTCTAGTGTGAATGATATATATTATTCTATTTCAAGTTCATCATCTCTTTCATCTGTCATCTCTATTCTACTAATGAGCCCATCCAGTGAATTTTCAAACGATCAAAACATAATTGTCAAAAGATCTTCCTCTAAGCTTGTCAAAATGCTAACATTTATTTTTATTTATTTATTTATTTATTTATTTAACGTTTATTTATTTTTGAGACAGAGAGAGACAGCATGAACGGGGGAGGGTCAGAGAGAGGGAGACACAGAATCCGAAACAGGCTCCAGGCTCTGAGCTGTCAGCACAGAGCCCGACGCGGGGCTAGAACTCAAGGGCTGTGAGATCACGACCTGAGCCGAAGTCGGCCGCTTAACCGACTGAGCCACCCAGGCGCCCAAAATGCTAACATTTAAACAAGAAAGAAACAAAAAAATAGTCTTTCAGACGGAAGGAAATGATGACAGAAGTCACTCTGGATCTATACAACTAATAAAGAGCACCAGAAATGGTTTATGTAAGTAAATAAACATACCCTTTTCTTATTATTTAAAATTTAGTTGACTTTTAATAACAATGCTTTGTGGGTTTTATGATATAAGTAAAAATAAAAGTAAACTGTATGAAAACAATGGTAAAATGCCTGGGGGGAAGAAATGAAAGTATACTGTTGTAAGGTTTTAACATGATGCATGAAGAAGTATAATGTTACTTAAAGGTAGATTGTGAGTTAATTATCACTGTACAAACCCCATAGATTTGCATTTCCAAAACAAGTATTATACAAGAACTATTAGTTTTGCCATTCAAAAATAGTTTACATATTAAACTTATTTTATGAATAAATGTATTTGTTGATTCTTGAAGTGACTCCGTTAACATTAACTTTTCCATACTTTATACCGAAATTACTTTTACTTTCATTCTCTAAATATGCATCTTTGTCATCTGATATCAGTCATATCCAGAGAGCTGAAAGTGAAATTGCAATTTTAAACAACAAGGTATTGCTGAAGTCTATTATTACTAAAAAAGTGCATCAAATCATTTATACATAAAAATTTGAGCTTTGCTTTCCCAAATGAGTGCTGATAGGATTTGCCATTAGCTACATCATGTGGTGAGTAGGGGTGAAGGGGCATACAAACAGCTAAAATGTCCTTTGTATAGAGAAACCACTTATTAAATTCCTGGGCAAATAATACGGTTTCTGCTCCTTTTTAGTGCTAAGGAATATTTTAAAGTGTCACTTAATAATGATGCTTTGCACTTAGTTATGTGACACTATTCAAGGAAAAGTACTTTAAATACATCTTAGTAACAGGAAAATGCAATGTAAAATAAAAGCTTCGGTTGGATAATGTTACTGCTTTAAAGAAAAAGAGATTCATAACTCCATAGACTCACAGGACTAATCATAAGAAAGCCAACTCCTGGTCAAGTACTTTTTAAGATTTTTGACATTTAAAAACTATTCTATAAAGTTAAGCATCTACTACTACAGTTTTTGGAGAAATATTTGTTTTTTAAAACATACAAAATAAAAAAAAATTGGCTCAGGATATTTTTCATACTTTACATTTTTACAGGAAGTTTAATTTTCAAGGAAAAAACTACCTGTTCGTGCAATATTTTATTCCAGGCAATTTTGATGCAATGCAAACCACAAAAGGAAAGTAAAAAATATAGATACTTGACAAAAATAATTATTAATAGGTTTACTAATTTTATTCTCACTTTTCTTTAACTCATTTAAACAATTTGTTCTGTGTAGACATTATCCCTTTTAATTCTTTGGGTTTTTATTCATATTGACACAGTGGACATGAGTGTCCTAAGCTCAGGCTCTTCTGCTATCACTTCTAGGTGTGGATATTCTTCTGAGGAAAATTATCAGAAAAAAAAGTAAAAACTACTTTTAAATTTTAAGCTACCTTTTTCATTTAAAACTATTATATTTTTATAATAAAATTAAATGTATGCACTCTGGAAAAACCCAAAACAAAAAAATATGTATGTAATCATTACAATCCTGATGATCATAACTACTATTTATTTTAATTTGTTTCAAGACATTTATGTCTGTATATGCATGTATTTGGAAGAAAAAAGGAAAAATGGAGAGAGGCAGAGAAAAGTGAGTAGAAGAGAGAGAGAAACGAGTAGTTTTTGTTTAAACATTGAAATCTTCATGTCATTAACCTTGAAATATGATTTTAACAGTTACAAACGTATGGTCCTTTCAAAAGATCCCCCGGTCAGTGAACATTCATGATACTTGCACACTGGTAGCTAGTGATATATTTTCCACCATATATAAATAATACATAATTTGAAAATCCATGTCAAATACCCACTCTCTGGCTTTAAAAAAAAATAACCTATTGAATAGAACTACTAGGTGAAAAGGAAGACAGATTTCCCTTAATAAATAGCATATCTTTAAATAAAAATTTGACCTTTGTCTTGTCTTGTTTAATTGATTTCTATTGAAACTCTAGGTGTTTTCCCCCATTAAACTGAAAATGACATTTGATAGATAAAGTTTCATTCAACTCATAAAGATTCTTTGGAAAGACACACAGATGAAATAGAAGAGAAAATATGCATTCCTCATTGAAATTGCGAATAGTTACTGCACAGGATTATTGTGTGGCATATTATTTTAACAATTGTTTAATAGCTTGACAAGATTTTAAGTTACTTCAGGATAAGATCCATGTGTTTCTTATATTTTTACTCATCCAATATCTTTTATACCTCCCAGTAAAGTAATATACATATATTTAATGTTAGAAAATATTTGCTTTTAATAAATTAATTGATTAATGACATTATACTATCTATACTTACACCTTCTCACTGGGGATTCCTTCTTTGAGTCCATTGACTTTATGCTGCTATTTGGTAACCAAAGTTCAAATTAAACATTCCATTTTCATTGCCAACAGCTCAAGAGAGCAATCAATGTTTACTTCTTCCCTGCCCCCTCAAAGTACTTACTGTGAATTCCAACCTCTAAGGAAGGGTTATTAACTTGATATGCCAGTAGAATTCAAAGAGTTTGGAAACTTGCATGGGAAAAAGTTCTACCTTTATCTTCACTGATATTTTCATTAAAATATAGTATTTTCTTTCTGTTAAAGAGTTGAGCAAAAATAATCTCTGATTTTGTCACTAATAAAAATCACAGAGGGGCACCTGGGTGGCTCAGTTGGTTGAAAGTCTGGCTTCGGCTCAGGTCATGATCTCACAGTCTGTGAGTTCGAGCCCCGCGTCGGGCTCTGTGCTGACAGCTCAGAGCCTGGAGTCTGCTTCGGATTCTGTGTCTCCCTCTCTCTCTGCCCCTCCCCTGCTCATGCTCTGTCTCTCTCAGTCTCAAAAATAAACAAGAACATTAAAAATATAAATAAACATTAAAAAAAAAAGGGGGCGCCTGGGTGGCGCAGTCAGTTAAGCGTCCGACTTCAGCCAGGTCACGATCTCGCGGTCTGGGAGTTCGAGCCCCGCGTCGGGCTCTGGGCTGATGGTTCAGAGCCTGGAGCCTGTTTCCGATTCTGTGTCTCCCTCTCTCTCTGCCCCTCCCCCGTTCAAGCTCTGTCTCTCTCTGTCCCAAAAATAAATAAACGTTGAAAAAAAAATTAAAAAAAAAATCACAGATATTTTCATGTCATGTGAAATGTCACAAATATCTCAAACTATTATTTATAATACTCTACAAAATTACAGACAATATTAGCTACATATTTAATGTATAGTAAAGAAGTATGTATATATGTATACATATGTATATTAGTATATATTTATACATATGCACATTGTTACATATATAACACAAAATATTTTTGTAACTTTTTTACTATTTATTTATAATTTCCTTTGTATTTCACTTTATGTATTTAAAAGCATCATTCTAAAAAGAGTATCACAGTCTGGGAAAAGTCTTGGTTTAAACATAGGATTAGGAATGCTAGCTTTACAGACTTGCTTCATGTTGGCTATGTTCATTGGCTATTGGGATTATAATGCTTTTATATGACATTCTCCAGATATTCTAACATTTCCAGAATATCTAACATACAGATATTCTAGCATTTCATTCTAGCAAGTCCCTTCAGGAGATACCAATCTTAACTCAAGGGTGTAAAGACACTTGCTGAGAATGAAGGCCTTTAGGTTCCTTTTAAGTCATACTATGTAGATGGTTCTACATTTTCCTCTATAACTATTTATCTTATTGGTCCCGTGAAAACATCTGGGTTCATCCTATTTTCATAGATATCCTAATAGTTACAAGCAATGTTTGGATCTTATGAAAGTTTAAACACAGATTTCTTGTTTTGTGATTTGCAATACAATTTATAGCTATGAATTTGAATATATAGAATATACTTCTTTTTCAAGGCTAATAAAAATTATTACACATGGGAACTTATTAAAAGTTGGGAAAGTATTTGGCAGGTGATCACTGGTTTCATTGCTTGTACACTGAAGAATGAAATCTAATATCCAGTGGCCATTTCTACTCCCTAGTAACTTTTAAATCTGCTCTTACATTATTTTGGAATACCAAGCTCAGGTAGTGATGACAGAAAGATATTTCTCGGAATTTTACAACATGTATATCTTCTTGGATCAATATTCCCTTTCCTCCAAAGTTATCCTAAAAAAAAAAGCAGCAAATCAATATTTTTTCAGGCAAATTTCAAACTACTTGTTCTAAAATATTTCTTAGACTCATGAATTTCTATAAGCTACAGAAGAGATTTTTTTTACCTTACTTAAACTGTGCCTATTTTAAATTTATAGGTATCAATACACAGATTAATACTTTGACAATGTATTCTCTTAATCTCCTTAAGAGAGCATCATCTAGTTATTTTTGTTCACTCTTTAAGCCAATGATATATCTGTTTCATTTTTTCTTTCTCTCACTTGTACATGCAAAGGACAAGTTAAAAAGAAATCTGACCCTTTGGTCTATATCTACAATCATTCTCCTTAGGCTCCAGTATCAAGAGATCCTGGGTAGAACCTGTTGGTTTAATGTTCTTACACATAAGGAAGTACAAGAAGCCTCTTTAAAATAATATCTTTACTTGAAATTTAATAAGAGAGTAGAGTTTAAATGCTCTCATAAAAAATATATTTATCATCATGCCATGAAATTTAAATAGCTTAATTATACTCCAATAAAGCTGGTAAAAAATAAAAATAACATTGCTTCCACTAAAATTGCTGCTAACTTTTGAGAAGATTAAGGAGAAACTGGGCATTAAGATGAGAAATAATCAAAGGCTAAAAAGGAGAAGACATGTAAAACAGAAAAGGATATTAAGAAAAATAGCAGAAAATAAAAAGCAAATCGAAAAGTAGAAAAAGAAAAAGGAAGGAAAAAAGCACAGAGAGGAATAAAAATAAGGACAAACAGCAACAAGGGAAAGTTTAGAAGACATGAAATGAGTGTATGGTGGAAGTAATACAGTTAAAGTTTAGAAAGAAACTATAATTATATCAAGAAGCATTCATTTCTCAAATGAAAGTGTAATACACAGAGAAAGACTTTTAACAGAGTTTGAGGCTGTGAAATATAAAGACAATATGTTTTGGGAAAAAGTTCTCTTATAAAATTGAACGTAAGTAACTTGTATTTTGAACTTTATAAATTTGATAAACTTTGTAAACTTGATAAATTTCTTGAATACAAAATTTTACATGTTACACCCTGGCAAATAGATTTTTTGACTATTAGTTTAATGTAGCTATTCAAAAGATTAAGTCCATACCTTGGGAGTATGCTAAAAATAAGTATCTCTACAAAATATACTACAGAAATATTGGAAATCATCAGATATACCCGAATTTAGACAGTAGTGTTAAAATATTTACATCTAAGGAAAATTCTAAGACGAGATTGTTAGGATACTGTAATGTTTAGTGGGAATCTGTTTACTTCTGAAAGAGTGTCACACTTGGGGAACGGCAAAATATAAAGAAAAACACCCATGTCTCATTATTATGTTGCTAAATAAGTATATATAATATGCAGTTTGGAACTTGAAAACACCAAATAAATGTAGGCTGTTTATTCCTTTTGCTATCCAGTATACTAACAATTTTGAAAAGAATACACATTTTACAAAAGCAATTATCCATTTTTATTTTGTTTACATTGCACTGAAAATTTACATCATACTTTTACAAAGTTTTTTTTTTCATAAAAATATACTTCTTTACAAAAGTGTATGCATTAATATAAGAGGAGTAGCCAGTTGCAGAAGAAACATCGTTTAAACAAGATCTTAAATGTATTAACCTTAACATTAATGAATGAATCATTGTTATTGCAGTCATTTGAATAAACAAGAATAAATAACTGATGGCATAAAATTTAAAACAGCATCCTGTCAGTAGAGTACAATGTTGAGAAAATTGTATGAATTTCCAAAACAATGTATCTCAAAGTGGTTTACAAGAAATTCACTAAATGTTGTAGAGATAGATCCAAGCAGCGCTTCTGGGTGCAATGATTTCTCTTAGGCACTCTGTCTCATGATACAAAAAGTCGAGACTGTTTACAGAGTTATCCGCATTTGAGAGGGACATCAACAAAGAGTTCACACTGGGTACATAATTTATTCAATGAAGTAAAACATGCTATAAAAGGAAGACAATGACCTATTAAACCAATATGCTGGCATTACCATGATACAGTTGTAAATGAGCCACCAATAACTTGCAAATGTGTATCTTAATTTGACAGTGAAAGAAACCTGTCATATCTGAAACATGCTTCTTACGAATAAGAGTATAGAAAGTTTAAAATGTGTGAAAATTTGGAAAACCTATGCCTTTAGGAAATAACTTTATATTGGTCATTTGAAAGTGTAAATTTTTTGTAGTCATTATATTTATGGGCTGGACCAAAATGTATGTCTAACTCACTGTTAGATAAAAGTTCAAAGCTTAAAATCTTACATTTTTAACTCATTGTTGATAAAAGTTCAAAACAATGTTAAATAAATTTGAAGGCTCATTTGGAAGGAAAATGGCATATATCATCAACTAAATGCAACAGATAAATAGGTTCTGTTTGGTCTTTCAAAAACTTTGGAGAGTGTGGTAAAGGATGGTAAGTTTGGTGTCTCAAATAACTGCAAAATCATCATTACTATAGATAATTTTTGCCAGCTCGAGTGGTTTCTGGGTGACAAAACAGATCGAAGCAAGGTTTTAAACACCGCCCCATGGCTTAGTGAATAATCTTGGTTATAGCATAATGAGGGAAATTGGGAGAACCGCACAATGATCTTGCCATTTACAGAAACTATGACGACCAATCTAAAAATAGAAGACAATATGATACTGAAGGACAAGTACCAGAAGGAATCAAATCAGAGAAGGCAATCTTATCTCTTCTGTGGCATAAATTAGCTCATAAACATTTGAGGGCATGACTCAATCTGAAATAACCATGGAGATAAGGAAGACAATGACTCGATTAACAAAATGAGTAGCTGACAGAGTGGTGTGAAATAGACTTATGGGCATGATGTGGCTCATGACTGTTAAAGAGAAGTCAGTGGTCTATTGACTCTTGTAAGTATAGCTCTTATTTTCTACCCTATATCTTTTTTTTAAACCCAGTCCCTCTAATATACTTTATAAAGCACAGAAATACTGATAGTGGATGCTCCTCCAATATATGCAAAGAAGTTTATGTTTTAGAATAATCTCCTTTTTAAAAAAAGCAAATAAACTGTGAGTAAGCACTCCCAGAGTGCAGCCAAATTTCTGTAAAACTCTCCATGGTAAACATGAAGAAGAATTAGGGTCCAGTTTATGAAAAAACACTCTTCTCTATCATTCCTCAGGAAAAGGTGACCCAGCAAGTCCTGAAAAGTGTGCTTTAATTTGTTTAGCAGTGAACTAAATGTGCACTGTGTTGTGTGTCAATTTCCACGCTTCTGAAGAAGGCAAAGAGTTGCCGTGTTATACCATTGTGCAGACAGTGTTCAAGTTGGGATCGAATCGTACTGCCTTCCCTTCCGCTGACTTTGCATTGGTGTCATACATGGGGTTTTCAAAAGCTGCTTGGCCATTGTTATTTTCATGAACTGAACATCCTGTATACTGTGTTTTGGGTGCAGTCCTGTTGATGAGAACATGGATTAGCTATGTGTTAACTTTCTAGAAATAGCAGAGTAGGGCTCAAACATAACATACCTGAGTTATCATTGTTACTGCATAATGTAACTTCAAAGCATTAATTGAGAAATTATAAACTCAACAGATCAAATTTGAACAATTTACCTGTCACTTTTAAATCCTGAGTGACTTTTATTATTTAATATAATATGTATTAATATACAGTACCAATCTGAGTAATACAAGTATCAATAATATATTATGACTAATCTCATAAATTTAAATTTTCTGATGCAACAATAATCATTATGAACTAGCATGTATAGTATAAATTATGATAAAATAAAATTTAAACCTTATTACTATTCATTCATTCATTCATTCATCCATCATATATTTACTGAGCATTCATTATGTACCAAGCATGATCCCGGGCATATGCATATGGATCCTAGGCATATCACTGAAGTGATAGAAAATAATTAATAAATAAATATTTATTAAAAATAATAAATAAAACAAAAAGTAGGTAATGAGAATTGTTCTGATGAAAAGGAAAAGAGTTGATATGACAGGAAGGAACTGGGCCCCACTTTTGGAGGAGTAATGAGGAAAAGTACCTCTGCAGAGATAAAATGTAATCTGAGACGTGAAGAACAAAGAGGAGGCAGTTCTGCACTAATTAAAAAAGGATTTCAGAAAGAGCAGACAACTAACACTGAGGCCTAATTTGGGAAGATACTTGGAGTATCCCAGAAACATAAATACTCAATTTTCTTAAAAATGATATACATTAGAACAATAAATTCAAAATCTCAAAGAAGGATTCAAAAATACAGATTTGAAGGCTATACATGCACCCCAATGTGTATAGCAGCATTATCAATAATAGTCAAACTATGGGGAGAGTCCAAGTGTCCATTAATTAATGAATGGATAAAGATGTGGTGGATATACATGGAATATAACTCAGCTCTCAAAAAGAATGAAATCTTGCCATTTGCAATAACATGGATGGAGCTAGAATATATTATGCTAAGCACAATAAGTCAATCAGAGAAAGACAAACACCACATGATTTCACTCATATGCAGAATCTAGGACAAAACAGATGAACATATGGGAAGAGGGGAGAGAAGAGAAAACAAACCGCAAGAGACTCTTAATGATACAGAACAAACTATGGGTTGGTGGAAGGAGGTGGGTTTGAGATGGGCTAGATGGGTGATGGGTGTGAAGGGGAGCACTTGGGTAAGAACTGGGTATTGTATGTACGTGATGAATCACTGAGTTCTCCTCCTGAAACAAATATTGCATGGTACATTACCTAACTGAAGTTTAAATAAAATTTAAATTAAAAAAATGATATACACCAGAACAATAAATTCAAAATCTCAAAGAAGAAATGACTATAGATAATGAAGTCATGAAAATAGTTTCCAGAGTTATTAATAACTGAACATTTGGTTTTACTTAACAAAACACACGGATCCTAGGATGGCTGGCATAACCTGCTGATCTTGAATTCCTGCTTTGTTTCTCTATTTCCCTCTCTTTTGAGAAATTCTTATTTCTAGTTTCCCACACCCCACTGCATAATTTGAGGACATTTGCTATGGTACAAAGGCAGACTTGCCCCTACCTGTTTCTGGGACCTAATTCCTAAGATGGATACATCTTAAAAGAATTTGGTTTCTCAACTCCTTTGTTTACATCCAAAAATCACAAATTTTAACTATTTCATCTTACTTTATTTGCTATTATGTTCTATTCTATTCTATTCTATTCTATTCTATTACTATCCCTAATGCATTTTCTGAATTTTTCTCCATACTAACAATTGTTAGATGATTTATACAGCAATAAATTTGATTAAAGCTATCTTAAGTTTTTTTCAATGACATTACCTATATAGACATATTGCTTAAAATTTGCTCTTGCCAGGTGCATAATTCTAATGGAAAGTATTTGTCTCTCTTTTTTCAAACTAGGTTCACAATAAAAACCAGGAACAACATCATTTCCTTCTAATTAGACAAGAATCATGAAGATAAAAAGAAATGTCATTTTACTAATGTTAAACAACAGCTTTATGGAAAATAATGTCAAGTTTCAGGATAGTTTATGCCGTGAAAAATTTACTTGAAACAAACCAAACTTTTAAATATAAGAGCTAAATCTATTCTTCGGAGAATACATACAGGTAAATCTGACCATGATTCATGACATTGAATATGGCAATGGTTTCTTAGCTATGACACCACAAACACAAATAACAAAAGAAAATAGATAAGTTGGACTTTATCAAAATGAGAAATTTTTGTACATCAAAGGACAAGACACTATCAAGGGAATGAAAATACAACTCACAGAAAGGAAGAAATATATCAAACCATATGTATGCTAAGAGTCAACTCTCCAAAATGTATAAAGAACACTTACAATCAACAACAAGACAAACAACACAATTAAAAAATGGGCAGATACTTGAACAGGCATTTCTTCAAAGAAAAATGGCCAAAAAGCAGTGAAAAGATGTTCAATGTCATTAGTAATTAGGGAAATGCAAATCCAAACCACAATGAGATACCACTTTACACATATACTAGGGTAACTATAATTAAAATAAGAAAGAAAAAGAAAAGAAAACAGAAAATAACAAGTGTTGGCATGGATGCGGAGAAAGTAAAACCCTTATACATTGCTGGTGAGAATATAATATGGTGCAGTTGCTCTGCAAAAATTTGGTGCTTCCCCAGTAAGTTAAATGTAGAATTACCATATAAACCAGCAATTCTATTTTGGGGTATATACTCAAAAGAATTGAAGCATGTGTTCAAACAAAAAGTTGTACACAAGTGTATATATAAGCACTATTCACAATAGCCAAAATGTAGGAACAAACTAAATGCCCATCACTTGGTGAATGGACATATTTAAATAGAACACATTCAAACATACCACAGAATATTATTCAGCCATATAAAGGAATGGAACACTGATAAATGCTATAATATGGAAGAAACTTGAAAACATTATGTTAAGTTTAAGAAACTAAATAGAAAATGTCACATGTTACCTGATTCCACTGATATGAAATACCCAGAATAGGCAAACAAATACAGACAGAAAGCAGATTAGCAGTTGCCTAGGGCAGGGGTGGTAGGAATACGGAATGACTGATCAATGGGCACAGAATTTCCTTTTGGAGTGATGAAAATATTCTGGAACTGGCAATGATGGCTCTGGGACACAGTGAGTATACTAAATGCCACTGAACTATATGCCTAGAATGGTTTAAATGGTTTTAGGTTATGCGTTTTTTACAAAGATAGTTTAAAAACAAAAAAAGGATTGGAACAGATTTCTTTATAAATAAATATAGTGATGATTTTTTTTGTTGTTGTAAATAAAATCTGATATTGACAAGGCCTAAGCAGCTGCTAATATTCAATTATTACAAATTTATGTAATATTATATATATATATACATATATATATATGTATATATATATATATATATAACTCGTAGGTAATCTAGACTGAAACGTGTAATACAAATATCAGTTTTGAGAAAAATGCATCTAGGTAATATTCATTGAATTATCTGGTTGTCTCTCTATATATTTTCTTGATAAAGGATAGTCCCAAATAGCAGACAATTACATAATAAAGCCCCTAACTTGGATTGTTGTAATGGACTTAGTAAAACAAGGACCAACTAATAATATGGATAATCATACACTAGATACGTCAGAAATATAACATACTAATTGCATAATCTTCTAAAGGCAGCAGAAGGAAAGGAGATGGTTAGAAGACTTTACCAACTGTCTGCCTGGGTAAAACTGGTCAGTATTGTGATGTGCGCTATGAGGTTTGGTCACAAACTTCTCTCCACTTCTCTAAATAAATGTGGCAGCAGGTATCACCTCTTCAATGTCAACGTTAACCTGGCTTTTGTATCTCTAAATTCTTATCATGGATAATGTAAAACTAACTTATACAATTAAGTACGTGCCAGGAAATTGACAGGCAAGAGTAATAAGGGTTAAAGTGAATGTGCAAATTCACTGAGCAATTTTTGTTTTCTGACGTTGGCATGGTGGGGGGCAGGCAGGGGGAACCAGGTTTTTAAACCTGTTGCACTATTTGGCACACACTGAAAAAAAAATGGAAGTTACAATTTGAACTAGAGTAGTAAAAAGAACATTAAATAGAAGATTTGGGAAAGATTTTATAGGTAAAATCAACAAACTTACCTCTGTTTATAAAGATAAAATCCAAATCCTGCAAATATAAGTGCAAAAAAAGGCACAAGAATAGCAATGGCCACAGAACTACTGTTTGTACCATGAGGTTGATTTGAAGAATTTGAGCCTTCTGACATATTCAGTCCTATAAAATTAAAAAAAAAATCAACTTGCTTTTATCACATGATTTTTTATTTTTATGAATCAATTATTTTCTTTCCTTATCAAGATACCTACTTGGAAATGTATATAGTAAACAAAAATAATTCAGGAAACTCCTTCAACTCATTTCCATGCAAGTTTGTGCAGTGTCTACTCTGTATAAGATATTTTTCCAGGAAAGGATACAGAATAAAAAATAAGTAGTCTCTGAACTGAAGAGTTTATACAGTTGTAGAAAGAATACAATGACACAAAAAAGCATATACATCAGGCATGAATTAATGATCAATGTGCTTTAGGAAAGGAAGGGGTAATTCCATCTGGTGGTATATAAGAACGTATTTTGGAGAATACAATGAGCTTGGCTTTGAAGAGTCAGTAGAACAATGAATGGAGGAGGAAACAGGACCATCTTAAGCTTAGAAATAGGAGGGTGAGTGACATATTTAGAAGATGTGACAAGCACTAGGTGTAGCTGTGTGGAAAAGATGTGGAGGTAAGTATTGTGTGTAGGTAGGTGTGGAGGTAGTATCTGTGTGGTAGGAATAGACTGCTAACCTGAAAAAGCTATGGCCAGACCCCAAAAAGCCATAAATATCATTCTAAAGAATTCAAACTTGTATCTATTTGCAGTGAAGGACAAGTGGAGGTATTTAGAAATAAAAGGCCCTATGATAAGACACACAATTTAGGACAGTGGGTAGGGTGGAATGAATGAACTTGAGGGAAGCCAGACTGGAAGCACGTGTACATCAATGGTTAGAGCAAGAACCCAAATAGAAGTGGAAATTGATCTCTATACTAACATACTAGGAAGAGCATGAAAAGACAGAAATGGGGGAACATTTTGTAGTTAAAAATCAACAGAACTTGTTTGTGAGGATAGGTGGTAAGAGAGCACAGGCTGAGAAGTGTTCTACTTGGGGATGGGGAAACAGTGAAGACATTAGCACAATTAGGAAATGAGAAAATCAGGTTTGTCAACGTGTTGGCATAGGACAAGGGAAGAAAAAATAACAGACATGTTATTTTTTGTTTTTAGGTTCCCCAGAAAGAAATAGCTGCTTTTTTTTTTATAGGTTCTGTCTTAGACATGTAGTTTTTGTGATGCTTTTGAGACTAGTATGTGTAAACATCTTGCATTAAATTGCACAACTGTGTAACTGTACTGTATTAATGAATGTTTTATTTGGTTTTCAAAACTAACATACTTTTAGGCCAAGACATTATCTGAAATGAACATCTTATCATTTTTATTTACTTAGAGAAAGCTAATTTATTTTTTTGATAAACAGTTATATTCAATTAAGTCACACCTTAGTCCAAGTTAATACCTTCTTACCTACCTTATTTTTCCAGGGACTCAGAATATTTACATTCAAAGTAATGGAATTTTTAAGATAAATACTAAGTAGTAGTTTTTAGAGCCTGAGTTTATTCTTTATATGTCAATACCACTATATAATAATGGAAGACAATATACTTTAGGAAAATTATATACCGAAATCTATGGCAATAATTATATTCAAGCAAGACCATTAAATGTCTATGTATATTTTAAAAGAGTTTAAAAGAAGAATGAAAAAACCCTATGCCTCCCACTACAGAAAATTTACATAGCTGAATAGCACAAAGTCCCAAAAAGGGGTCTATTCCTCAAAGTTATTTTCTTTTTCAGACCGTATGAATTTTTCAAAGTGCTATTACATTTTCAAAAGAGAAATAAAGTTACAACAATATTCAAACTGAAGAGAAGTACTGCAGTTCTCATGAGATAAAATAAAATAATTTACAGTTTAATATTTTCTTTTCTATCTGTATCACTTTTCTCCTTTTTCCTTGCTAAAGGCAAGGCAGTGTGTCACATTTATTAGACATCTGACAAAAACCAAACCCTGTACAGCATCGGTACATAGAGAATCAATATTTTGTGTGATTATTTAAAAGCCTTTCAAATTTTTCAATGTATAACTTACCTGACAAAGCCAAATTCAAAATGTAGTAAGTGTGCCTAATGTACAGAATACACTGTATTTTCTTATGATGTCTAGAGTAATAAAGGAACTACATGAAAATGAAAATGAATACATTACCTAGTCTTTGTAGTCCAAATTGCCCATAATCTTTGCCCTGAATAAATCCTTGAAATACATAAGTTGCTCCATCAGGCTCAGCAGAAACCTAAAAATATTTATAAGGTTGATTAAATCTGAGGATTGGAGCCGGCTATATTTTCCAGCCTTAATAAATATCCAGTTTTACACTTAAATGAATATTATACAGAGTTCCTTCCTCTTTATTTCCCTCTGATATAAAACACGGCATACTGTGCAAATTTGCCATTAAAAGCAAAAGAAAATTTTTGTTTTTAAGTAATTAGGATATTAGAATATAGGGGGTTGGTCATTAATATAATTATATAGATATATAGATTTCTCTGAGGCTAAGAAGCCTACTGTCAAAAAAAGGCAATTAGGGGAGTCTGGGTGGCTCAGGCAGTTAAGCATCTGAGTCTTGATTTCAGCTCAGGTCATGACCTACAGTCATGAGACCGAGTCTCAAGTCAGGCTCCAACCTAGGCATGGAGCCTGCTTAAGATTCTCTTTCTCCCTCTCCTTCTGCCCTTCCCTCCTCTAAGAAAAAGAGGGAGGACAATGATATGATTAAACAGAATAAAGCAAATGATCAATTAAAAATTGGGGTGCGCAGTGGCTCAGTCAGTTAAGCGACTGACTTTGGCTCAGGTCATGATCTCACAGTTCGTGGGTTCAAACCCCACATCAGTTCTGTGCTGACAGCTCAGAGCCTGGAGCTGCTTTGCATTCTGTGTCTCCTCTCTCGCTCTCTCTCTCTCTCTCTCTCTCGCTCTCTCTCTCTGGTCCTCCCCCACATATGCTGTCTCTGTCTTTCAAAAAGAAATAAAATGTTAAAAAATTATTAAAAATTAAAATATAATAAAACTCTACTTTGTAGATATGATTACTGTTTAGCATGTATGCAGTCCGTCTTCCCCTCCCACCAACCTTCATGGGAAGAATGCCCCTTTCAACTCATTGGGTTTGGTCCTGTGATTTACTTTGGCCAATGATTCATGGGTGGAACTGACAGTAGGTCAGTTCTAAGTCTGAGCCTTAAAAGGCATGTTTCCCATGAAAATAAGTGAAAGAAGCCAGACACAAAAGACTACATATTATATAATTCCATAAATATGAACATCCAAAACAGAGAAATCTATAGATTTCAGAAAATAGATTTGTGTCTTCTTAGGGCTAGGGTGGAGGTGAGGGACGAATGGGTAGGGTGATAGCTAAAGGGTGTGGAGTTTCTGTTTGAGATGATGGAAATATCCTAAAATCAACTGTGGTGACGGTTACACACATGTCAATATACTTAAAACCACTGAATTGCATATTTTAAATGGGTGAATTGTAATGAAGATGAGTTATATTTCATTAGAGCTATTTAAAGCAAGGGGGCATGTTTCCACTTTCCCCCTCAGAGCTTCTGACCTCTGACAAGAAAATGTGCTCCAGCCTGGGCCCCAGAATGAGACATCTGGAGCAGACCTGAACTTGCTACCACAGCCTCAAGTGGAACACCCACAACTAACCCCCATACATGAGAAAGAATGAAATACTTGTTGTTTGACCCCAAGATTTTGTGGCTGTGTCCATTGCTATAATGCTATTACGTGTACCTTGCATGTGTGTAAAATCCTATTTTTAAAAAATGCTTTACTTATGTAATGTGATTTTATTTCATAAATAAATTAAAAATAGACATATTTCAGTGTTCCTGATAACTAGTAATGTGAATTTATTCTGAAGTTTGTTTTAATTACCCAAGTCCTGTAGAGCATTGTAAAAGTCCTGTACAGTATTGTTACCCAAGTTACCAAGTTACCCAAGTCCTGTATAGTATTGTAAAAGTTAAAAACCTTGAATCCTCACCCTAAAAAGCAAAATATCATACCAATCCATCCATAGAAGTTTGACATTTCAGAAACAAGTGGTTTATTCTTTATTATCAGACATCACACTCATTTTGGTCATTTTTAAAAATGAAATGCTTCTAAATAGAATAGCTTAAACTCTAATATTTAAACAAATGAATTCATTTTGTTTGCTTCCTAGATAAAATAATACAACTAAACTATTTGAGTGCATTGAAGACATGAATTCATTTCCCATTCCATGAATAACAGCAGATAGGGAAATAGGATAAATGTTTTTACCCCCTCAGGCACTAAACTTACAGAGGCCTAGGACCTACTATCTTTCCTTCTAGATCTTCCTTGTAAAAGAAGACCTGTTGCTTGAGGGGATATAGTCAGAGCTCTCCTCATTGTTTTTAGCAAAGACTCCAGGTCAATTTGTGAATGGAAGACTAGTTACTTCCAACTGCCAATTTAGAAACTCCATTCATGTAAGGGGCTGAATAGGACAGGGTGACTCCATGGTGAAGCTAGGGCAACCATCTCCCCAAATGAAGTAATGCACATAACTTTCTTTTCATAAACAACTTTATAAAATATTCTAAATCTGTTAAATTTAGAGAAAAAAAACTTAAATGTAATGGCATACTTAATTTTTTTATGCATTTTGTAAATATGTTGTATGTGTCTTAAATAGTAATTCCAGACAAAGAATGAATTATATTTTATCCAGATTTACTTTGCATAGTACTGGTCATAGACGAAATACATTTGATGAAAGCAATGAAAAACTATGACTCTCATACACATAAACATTACAAATATAAGCATATTAATCAGAATCCAATAACCCTAGGTATAACATTCTAGATTACTAAGTATTTACATTGAATCTTTTTTCCAAACACAAAATTTACCCATAATAGTAATTTTCCCATTTTATATGTGCATGTGTATTCATAATTAGCCCAATTTAGAAAACCACCTTTTTTTTTTGGAATTTTAATGACAAACCAAAGCACAAATTGGTTACTAAAATCAGCAGAAGATATTTAAAACACTATACTTACAAAGCCATCCATGGCCCAATTGTCCTCCTTCATTTTCTTCACAGAAGCATGCGTTGGTACTTTAATAAGGTAGATGTGTAACATTAGGCGAGCTTCCTGGCTTTTATACACCCCTGTAAAATGTAAGGACATTTTAGTCTACTAATTTTGTAAATAGTTATGCTTCATTATATTATCTTTAACTCCTTAAATATATAAGGTAATATATGTGAAAAGAAAAGGAATCAAACAAGGCCAGCTTCATTCATAAGGCTTTCTACAAATCCTACAGTATATGTTAATCTCTCATCTGAAATTGTCAACTTGAATTTTAATTGTGGGGTTGAAATTACTTATGTTATTAAAATTAAGTATTACTGTTCTTAATAACATCATTCCATGATATTACAAATAAGATGACTTCATTCCCCAGTAAGATTTAAAATCTTCAAGGATGTACAACAAACGTTAAAATCCCTCATAGGTTTCTTAATAATAAATTGGGTGCCAACCCTGTGAAAGAGTATTCTAAGTGCTGCTGGAGCCACAAAGAAGAATATATACATTCCTATCTAAAGATAGGATGCTTAAAAGCATTTCCAATGAAGTAGGAAATGTAAGTCACATATATAATCAACTAAAATACATGAAAAAATATGATAAATAAAAGGCCAGAACAGAGAGGGATCATTTCACAATGGAGTGATCAGGAAACGCTTATTGAGAAAAAGTATTTGAATGGGTCTTAAAGATCAAGTAAAATTTTTAGTTTAAGAAGGTAAATATAGGAAATAGCATAAAAAAGTAAAAATATATACATAATTTTTTTTCATAAACAGTGGGTATTCTACAAGTAGGAATAATATGAAATATAAATGTGCTTAGGGGAAAAACAGGAGAAAAAAATTCTAAGTAAAAATTTTGTGATTAACTAATGGTGGAAATATGACTCATTCATTAATTTATTTAATCTTTCACCTATGTAATAAGGTATCATAAGAATGGACTGGGAATACAAAGATGACACATAGATCTTGACCTAAGTGGTTACATTTAATAAGGGAAGACAAAAAAGTGATCAAAAATAATATTGGTGGGAAAATATCATAATTGATTTCCACGGACACTGTGATGGCAAATTAATCTATTTGTTTTTATATATTTGCAGGAATTTATTTTGAAAATTTTCTAGATTAGATTAAGTATACATTTATTTTTCAGAAATCTCTAAAATAAAAAAAAATGTTTATGTCTCAAAGTTAAATCAGTAGTCACAATTTAAATGAATTTCTTTTGCCAATATAAAACTTCTTGCAGTTTATATCACTGTAGCTGTGTATAGTTTTTAAAATATAATACGTATTAACTACTAATACTTTAACTCTGAGTTTAATGGGGAATCACTCAATAATACAAAACTATGTTTGATAGTATCCTAAAATTTGCAAGATCAATAATTATGATTTTATTTTCTATTTCATTGATACCACAAATTATTATTAATAATTAATTAGGATATATATACAGCCAAGAAGTTTAAACAAATATATTACATATTTGCAGTATGAATATTTAAAAATATTTTTAAATGAGAGCAAGAATTCAAATTCATTACTTTGACAATATTCATTGAGGCCTATTTTGTTCCAGTTGCTGTTCTAGCTTCTGAGAAGCAGTGATGACCTGGAAGGCAAGGGAGCTTCCCTTTTAGAACTTACATTGTTGGAGTATAGATGTACAAAATATCATATCACATCCTGTAACACCATATTACTCTATACTAATACTATGCTAATTTCAAACAGTGAAAAGAAGAAAGTAAAACAGGTAAGATTGTCTAAGAGTGTGTTTGCCTGTATTTATAATGAGAAAGTTACTTTAGATGGGGTCATAAGGAGTACTGTTGATGAGATGACATTTGAGAAAATATCTGAATGTCAGTAAAACCAGAACAATCAAAGATAATGAGGGAAATTTATACTAGATAGAGGACACAGAAACTTGAAAAAGCTGAGCAGTTGGATAGGGGATCCCTTATGCTTGTTTAAAGTAGTGTAGCTCTACCTTTTCTGTCTTAAACTATGGTGTCCACCTAAATACTGTCATTTGAAGAAATGATTTTGTGTCCATAAAATAGCTTACAGGTCACTGATCTTGCCTCTTTGGTGTTATGAGAATACAGAAAAAATTAGTTATTCAAATTAAAAGTCCTTTTCTATTTCATGATGTCTCATTCCAGCTACATCAAAATATCCTTGAATGACTCAGGTGCAAGACACAAAACAAGCTTTTAAAACACACAAAATGAAAAAATGGAGGAATTCTCCCCAAAAGAAAGTTCAAGGAGAAATCACAGCCAGAAAATTGCTCAAAACAGAAATAAATAATATATCTGAACAAGAATTTAGAATGACAGTCAAAGGTAATAGCTGAGCTTGAAAAAAGCATAGAAGACATGAGAGAAACTCTTGCTGCAGAGGTCAAAGACCTAAGAACTAGTCATGATAAATTAAAAAATACTATAACTGAGATGTTATAGTAAATAACATCTAGACTAACAATAACAGTCTAGTAATAGACTAATAATAGTCTAGTAAATAAACTAGACACAGTGACAGAGAGGATGGAAGATGCAGAAGAAAGAATAGGTGAAATTGAAGATAAGGTTATGGAAAATAATAAAGCTGAAAAAAAAGAGGGAAATGGAATTACTAGATCATGAGGGGAGAATTAGAGAACTAACTGATTCCATGAAATGAAACAATATCTGTATTATAAGAGTTGTAGAAGAAGAAGAGCAAGAGAAAGGGTCAAAAGGTTTATTTGTACAAATTATAGCCAAAAACTTCCTTCATCTGGGGAAGGAAACAGGCATCCAAGTCTAAGAGGCAGAGAGAACTCCCTTTAAAATCTACAAAAAGAGGTCAACAGCATTACATATCATAGTGAAACTGGCAAAACACAAAGATAAAGAGAGAATTCTGAAAGCAGCTAGGGACAAAATGTCCTTAACCTACAAGGGTAGACATATAAGGATAGTAACAGACCTGTCCACTGAAACTTGGCAGGCAGAAGGGAGTAGCAGGAAATATTCAGTGTGCTGAATAGGAAAAATATGCAGCCAAGAATCCTTTATCCAGAAAGGATGTCATTCAGAATAGAAGGGGAGATAAAGACTTTCCAGACAAACAAAAACTAAATGAGTTCATGACCACTAAATTATTCCTGTAGGAGATCCTAAGGGGGAACTCTGTGAGTGGAAAGCATCAAAGACCACAAAAGACCAGAGGACATCACCACAAACATGAAATCCACAGATAACACAATAACACTAAATTTATATCTTTCAATTATCACTCAATGTAAATGGACTAAATGCCCCAATCAAAAGACATAGGATATCAGAATGGATAAAAAAACAAAACAAAACAAAACAAAACAAAACAACCACAAAAAACCTAGATCCATCTATATGCTGCCTACAAGAGACTCATTTAGACCTAAGGACACCTGCAAATTGAAAGTGAGAGGACGGAAAGCTATCTATTATTCTAATAGACATCAAAAGAAAGCCAGAGTAACCATACTTAAATCACATAAACTAGATTTTAAAATAAAGACTGTAATAATGGATGAAGAAGGGCATTATATCATATTTAAGGGGTCTATCCATCAAGAAGAGTAACAATTGTAAATATTTATGCCCCCAAAGTGAAAGCACCCAAATACATAAATCAATTAATCACAAACATAAACTTTTTGATAAGAACACCATAATTGTAGGAGACTTACAATTAATTTGAAACTAATAAGTAAATTAAATCTAAGTCCTAAATTAATAAGACTCCACTTATAATAAT
This sequence comes from Prionailurus bengalensis, assembly GCF_016509475.1. Lineage (NCBI taxonomy): Eukaryota > Metazoa > Chordata > Mammalia > Carnivora > Felidae > Prionailurus > Prionailurus bengalensis. The sequence continues at coordinate 57,104,822 of NC_057353.1, forward strand.
GGACACATCATCTAGGCAGAAAATCAATAAGGAAACAATAGCTCTGAAGGACACATTGGACCAGAAGGACTTAACATATATATTCAAAACATTTCATCCTAAAGTACCAGAATACACATTCTTCTCAAGTGCACATGGTACATTCTCCAAAATTGATCACATACTCAGTCACAAAACAGCCTTCAGCAGGTACAAATGATTGAGATTATACCATGCATATTTTCAGATCACAACACTATGAAACTTGAAATCAACCACAAGAAAAAATCTGGAAATCCTCCAAATACATGGAGGTTAAAGAACATTCCACTTAAGAATGAATGGATTACGTAGGAAAGAAAAAAATCAAAATATACATGGAAGCAAAAGAAAATGAAAACATGACAGTTCGAACTCTTTGGGATGCAGGAAAGGCAATCCTAAGAAGAAAATACATTGCATTTCAGGCCTATCTCAAGATGCAGTAAATGTCTCAAATACACAACCTAACCTCACACCTACAGGAGCTAGAAAAGCAGCAGCAAATAAAGCCCAAAGCCAGCAGAAGAAGGGAAATGATAAACATTAGAGCAGAAATAAATGATATAGAATCCAAAACAAAACAGTAGAACAGATTAGTGAAACTAAGAGCTGTTTTTTTAAAAGAATAAACAAAATTGATAAGATCTTAGCCAGACTTTTCAAAAAGAAAGAGAGAGGACCCAAATAGATAAAATAATGAGTGAAAGAGGAGCAATCATAACCAACACCATAGAAATATAAACAATTATAAGAGAATACTATGAACAAACTGGACAATCTAGAAGAAATGGAAAAATTCCTAGATACTCACACATTAAAACTCATACAGGAAGAAATAGAAAATTTGAAAAGACCCATCCAGCACAGAAATTGAATCGGTTATCAAAAATCTCCCAACAAATAAGAGTCCTGGGCCAGATGACTTCCCAGGGGAATTCTACCAGACATTTAAAGCAGAGTTAATATGTATTCTTCTCAAACTGTTCCAAAAAATAGAAATGGAAGGAAAGTTTCCAAACTCATTCTATGAAGCCAACATTACCTTGATTCCAAACCAGACAAATATCCCACTAAAAAGGAGAATACAGACCAATATCCCTGATGAACCTGGATGCAAAAATTCTTACTAAGATACTACCAAATCAAATTCAACAGTACATTAAAAGAATTATTCATCATGATCAAGTGGGATTCATTCCTGGGCTGCAGGACAGATATCAATGATATCTGCAAAGACAGATATCAATATTCACAGATCAATGTGATATAACACATTAAGAGAAGAAAGGATAAGAACGATATGATCCCATCAATAGATACAGAAAACACATTTGACGAAATATAGCATTCTTTCTTGATAAAAAACCTCAGGAAAGTCAGCAAAGAAGGAACATATCTTAACATCATAAAAGTCATATATTAAAGGCCCACAGCTAATATCATCCTCAATGGAGAAAAACTGAGAGCTTTCCCCCTAAGATCATGGAACACGACAGGGATGTCCACTCTCACCACTGCTGTTCAACAGTGTTGGAAGTCTTAGCCTCAGCAATCAGACAACAAAAAGAAAGAAAAGGCATCCAAATTGGCAAAGAAAAAGTCAAGCTTCCACTTTTCACAGATGACATGATACTCTACATGGAAAACCCAAAAGACTCCACCCCAAAACTGCTACAACTGATACATGAATTCAGCAAAGTAGAAGGATATAAAATCAATGTACAGAAATCAGTTGCATTTCTATATGCCAATAATGAAGCAGCAGAAAGAAAAGTCAAGGAACCAATCCCATTTACAATTGCAACAAAATACCTAGGAATAAATCTAACCAAAGAGGTAAAAGATCTGTATGCTGAAAACTATAGAAAGCTTATAAAAGAAATTGAAGAAGACACAAAATAATGGAAAAACATTCCATGCCTATGGACTGGAAGAAAAAATATTATTAACATGTCGATACTACCCAAAGCAATCTACACATTCAATGCAATCCCTACCCAAAAAACACCAGTATTCTTCACAAATGATCCTAAAATTTGTATGGAACCACAAAAACCCCAAATAGCCAAACTAATTTTGAAAAAGAAAAACAAACCTGAGGCATCACAATCCCGGACTTTAACCTATATTACAAAGCTGTAATAATTAAGACAGTATGGTATTGGCACAAAAACAGACACATAGATCAATGGAAAGAAATAGAAAACCCAGAAATGGACCCACAAATATATCACTGACTAATCTTCAACAAAGCAGGAAAGAGTAGCTATTGGAAAAAAGACAGTCTCTTTAGCAAATGGTGCTGGGGGAACTGGACAGCAACATACAGAAGAATGAAACTGGACAACTTTATTACACCATACACAAAAATAAATTCAAAATGGATGTAAAACCTAAATGTGTGACAGGAAACCTTCAAAACCCTACAAGAGAAAACAGGTAGCAACCTCTCTGTCCTCGGCTGAAGCAACTTCTTACTAGACACATCGCTGAAGGCAAGGGAAATAAAAGCAAAAATCAGCTATTGGAACCTCCTCATCAAGATAAAAACTGCACAGCAAAGGAAACAACCAACAAAACTAAAAGGCAACCGACAGAATGGGAGAAGAGATTTGCAAATGACATATCTGATAAAGGGTTAGTATCCAAAATCTATAAAGAACTTAAGAAACTTAACATATAAAAAACAAATAATCCAGTGAAGAAACAGGCAAAAGGACATGAATAAACACTCCTCCAGAGAAGACATCCAGATGGCAAACAGACACATGAAAATATGCTCAACATCACTCATCATCAGGGAAATACAGATCAAAACCACAATGAGATACCACCTCACACTGGTCAGAATGGCTAAAATTAACAACTCAGGAAACAACAGATGTTGGCAAAGATGTGGAGAAAGGGGGACACTTTTCAACTGTTGGTGGGAATGCAAACTGGTGCAGCCACTCTGAAAAACAATGTGGAGGTTCCTCAAAAAATTAAAAATAGAACTACCCTACGACCCACAATTGCACTATACTAGTAACTTACCCAAAGGCTACAGGATTGCTGATTCCAAGGGGCGCGATGTTTATAGCAGTACTAACAACAATAACCAAATTATGGAAGAGCCCAAATGTCCATCAACTGAGGAATGGATAAAGTAGATGTGGTACATATATACAATGGAATACTGCTTGGCGATATAAAAGAATGAAATCTTGCAATTTGAAACAACATGGGTGGAACCGGAGGGTATTATGCTAAGCAAAATAAGTCATTCAGAGAAAGACAGGTATCATATAATTTGACTCACATGTGGAATGTGAGAAACTCAATAGATGATGAACATAGGGGAAGGGAAGGAAAAATAAGAGAAAAACAAAGAGGGCTTTAAACAATAAGAGATTCTTAAATACAGAGAACAAACTGAGAGTTGCTGGAAGGAGGTGGTGGGTTAAATGTGTGATGGGCATGAAGCAGAGCACTTTTCAGGATGATCACTGGGTGTCACATGTAAGAGATGAATCACTGGATTCTACTCTGGAAGCCAAGACTACACTGTATGTTAACTAACTTGCAAAAAAAAAATATTCATGCGTGAGCTTATTTTGGAATCAGAGTTTTACATTTGTGTAGTAATACTCCTATATAAATCCAAAGATTGGAAAGCTTTATTTCTGGATAATTATGAATGTCATTAAAATTTAAGAAACATTTCACAGTATAAAAATCACTCATATGATGAAATGATGGAGGTGAAAGCATGAAGGCGTCATTTGCTCGTCTTCAATGTGATACCTGAAAGTAGCAGTTCCATGTTGCTATTGCTGAGTGTTGCATTGACTCTTCCAGTGGAAGCATTGAAACTAGTAACTGTCAAGGTCATGGGTTGTTTCCTTCCTTTGAAATTGTAAGAGCCTTTCCATATATAATTTTGGGCAAACACGTCATCAGGAACTGCAAATAGATTAAATACACACATTAATTTTATGGTGCCCTGTAAATATAAACATTAAATAGTGGGTTAGAGAATATTAGTTCAGTGAATAACGATATTTTGCTAAACAGACAATAATGTGACGTGTATAATATAAAGTGAATTCTTCAGATTTATTTCGAGTTTTGGGGAATAAACCAAAATTGTCATAACCTAGGTTTGTAATCATACATGAGTCACCAATTAAAGATGGACAACACCAATTAAAGACATACACTTATATTCAGAACCAGCTAAACACCAAATTTACTTGTATTTGGTCTCCTTTAGGAACATATTTCTTTCAAAAGGAAGATAAAGTGATTTTACCAAGCCAAGTCAGTCTGCATACAAGTCCCAAAAGGCCTTGTTTTCTCCTGGCACTGTGAATAGATTTTTCAGAGGAAGAGCAGAGAGTTAACCCCCTCCTGCAGCATAGCCCTGAAAGACTGTCGGGAGGGGTGCTCCTTTGCCCCCCTTACACAATACTGAGTTCAGTTATTCCAATAATAGATGCTCCTGAGGAAGAACAGGGCTCCACCATATTGACAGCTTTGATTTTATAGGTATTTTTAGAAATAAAGGAATTGTCACTAGAAATTGCCCAACTCTCGTGGGAGAGAGAGATGAATTTGGTAGAATCAAATAACATTCTAAATGTTAGAAAACTTTCCTCTAAGTAAGAAATGCTCTTCACTTTAGATATATCCAAATAAGGCACTATATTTATATAAATTAGTTATGTAATATATAGTTATGTAAGTCAAGAATGGCAAAGTCTACTCAGTTCCTGAAAAGAGGCTGAGAGAAGCTTCCATTAACCCTATACATGACAATAAAGCACATCTCCCCAAAGCTGCTATTCCAGGGAGCCATGCTTATTTGTGCAAGTGAGTGAATAACAGAGTAGGGAAAAGTCTTTTTTTTTTTCCTAACAAGTTATTGACAGTTTGTCACCTGCTCTTCTCTACACGCATCATACTTCTTATGTCCCAGATCACAGAGACTGGGTTACATACCCTGAATTCTACTCAACAAACGAAAATAACAAAACCACTGTAGACATAAAATACAGAAAATATAAACTATGGTCAAGAGTTGAATATTTTCTGAATATTCACCCAATGTGATTTTTTTTTCCTCTGGTAATTCAAAAGTAAAGTAGCTGAAAGACTAGAACTGCACGCACTAGAGTTAGGCTGTGATATTTAAGTGCCCCCTGTGCGATTTATAAGCTGTGTGGTTTTGCACACAGATACATGACTTATCTCTCTAAACCTATATTTCCTCCTAAGTACAATGAGATTGGCTTAGAGTTGTGAGGAAGGTTCAATGAGATAAGGAATGTGAAGTGTTTAGCTGAGTGTTAGTCGCTGCCATTACTACTGCTGCTGCTACGATTATTCAGATTACCAGGAAGACTGTGGAGCTTTGAACTTACTACGCAACTGCTAATAAAATATATATTTAGCAGACACATAGTAAGTATAATGAATAATCCATGTTTCTGGCTTTGTGATCTTTGCAAAGTCATCCTCGTACTGGCACTCCCTTCCCAAACCTCAAAGAATACCGCAATGTACCCTCTAGGGGAATGCTATGCTATGTATGTATAGGGGAGTTTTACCTAAAACTTTGATACAGTGTATGAGTAAAAAGCCCTCGATATGTGGTAAGCACGTTAAAGTTTTTTGTAAAAAAAAAAGAAAAAAGTGTACCTAAAACGAGTTTACAGGAGGGAGTCATGAGCTATATTGGCCTGCACTAGAAAGACCTGGAATTTGGAGAAAATAGCATCTTCCCAGCAGAGGTAAGAGCAGGAGCAAGGGAGAAAGATATTCTAATGGCAGTGCCTAAAAAATAGTAGGCGCCCTTTAAGTGTGGTTGTCTCTATGTTTATTTCCACCTGGAATGGACTGTGATTACTCTTTGCTCTCTCTGAACCTTTAAAGAAAATCTGTCATACCTGATGATCTTATCTGTGGTGCTTAGAGGAAATCCTGTTGGTTGAAGGAGATTAAAGAGAACCACAGTGGCAGGAGAAAACAGCAACAGAAAGAAGTAGGTAGTAGCAGCAGCAAAGTATATTGCATCAGGTTTAATCATTGATGTGGTAGTAAATGTTTAACTAGTGGGTCACCAGGAAAACAAAACTGATATGCAGTATTTGCTGATTTCCATAGTGTATATATTCCCATAATAACAGATTTCAACCTACTACCAATATGACATCACTGAATGCAAAGCTTGGAAGAATGCACAGAATTGTCTGTGCTGAACCTCTATACCTGCTGGCTCCACAATGCCACTTCTACTCTCTACTTTTTGAGAAATGTAACTCAGGTTGGACAAAGCAGACACTATGTGGTTATTTATATTCCCATGTACACTGGGAATGATAATACTTCTATGTTTAGTCTATTTTGAAATTTAGATATGAATGTGTATTTGGCAGTTCTTTGAAACTCTAAAATGCCATCCCACTATCACTGATGTGGATATCAATGAAAAGAAGACTAAGATGGCATGATCCTTTCTTTCAATACGTCCGAATTTAAACTTTACTTCACAGGCTTCATAGAATTGTTAAATGTAGCATCATGCTCCTGACTGACACAACTCCCAAGTATCATTTCTGTTATTTTGGAGTAATCTAATCACAGTGCCTCACGATTTTCAATTAAATGTTTCTAATGTTATTCCATTTAACATTCACCTTGAAGAGTTATAGATATTTTTACTCAGGTTAAAGAAATTCCTTTCCTCTTCCAACTTATGAAGCATCTTTTAAAATCATAAATAGGCGTTGATTTTATCAATTATTTTCTGTGTAGGTATTGCGCTGATCAACATTGTTTGCATTTTAATCTCGTAATTCACAGATTACTTTTAAGGATTATTTAACATAAAAATGTTCCTGCATATCTATCATGAACCCAGTTTGGTTCTGATGTGTCATTTTTTGGTTATTCTGTTGGATTTTATAATTTTGGATTTGATTTGCTAAGATTTTACGTAGGATATTTTTATCTGTACATCTTGAGTCAAATGAGTTTGCAATTTTCCCTTTTGTATAATCTCTTTCTGAGTTATTAGAATTATGTTGGACTTATAGAATGAGTTTTCTTGACTAGAAGAGATTTTATAAGATGGGATGATCTGTTCTGCTCCTTGCAAGTTTGGTGGAATTCATCAGTAGAGCCATACGGACCTGTTTTTTTCTCTGTGGAAATAGTTTTCAACTTCATTTTAGTTTTATAGGATCATTCAAGTTTTCTTTTCTAGGTCTGGTAAGATATTCTTTTCTAGCAATTTGTCCATTTATTTAGAGTTGACTGTTATTGATAGTTTTAATTATAATTATAATTGATCTAATCAATGCTAATGTAGTTATGTTCACATTTCCTTTTGCTATACTATTTAATATTTGTTTCTTTTGCGATCAATCTTACCAGAAATTTTCCACTTTTTTCCCCCAAAACACTACCTTTGGCTCTGTTTCTTCCATTGTGTCTCTTGGGGGGAGGGTGGTTAGTTCATTTTTATTATTGTATTTATTTTTCTGCTTTCTTTTGGTTATTCTGTTCTACTTTATATATCATCTTAACAAGGATACTTAATTCATTAGTTATGAGGCTTTCTTCTTTTCTAATGTAAGAATTTAAAGCTATAAATTCCCCTCACAACTTTGCTTTTGGTATACAGCCAAAGTTTTGATATTTAGATTTTTCAATATACCTAAATTCTAGGGTTATATAGTTTTTAAATTACTTCTTTAATTTAGGAGTTACTCATAAATGTTGATTTTGTTTTTTATTCTAAATATTCAGAAATTTTTTAAATGGACCTATTTTCTTATCAACTTTTACTTGCATCATGGTCAGATATCAGCCCTGAAGGCTAATTTTGCTTTGAAAGTTATGCATTTGTATTTATTATTTAATATATAATCAATTATTATACATATTCCATGTGCTTTGAATAAAATATACATTCAATAATTGTTTGATACAGAAATCTTTATGTATGAAAATTGGGTCAAGGTAATTAATTGTGTTGTTCTTCCATATTCTTTTTAACTTTTTTTGCCTGTCTGATTTATTTATTGGTGACCATAGGTCATGTTTTGCCTGGGACAGTCCACTTTTACATTTGATGTACTAGAGTTTTATTCAAAATACTTATCTACTACTAGCTAAACCATCTCCCTCGGAAAAGTCTGCATTGATTGACCACTGTGGTTTTCTGACTCCATTGCTAAACTTACTCTCTTATGTTGACATATTCTCGGATTGCTTTAGTGACATTCAGTCTATTTCCACTGCACATTGAATAAATCAGCATTTCAGACTTATTTTTTTGTGGGTACTCCAGCTTTATAGCATGTACCTTGAGAACTTCTAAACACAACTAAAATTAGAACCTAATACTGTTTCTGGCTTAATGTAACTAGATCAAATCTATCTCCAAAGAGAACTTCTAAACACAACTAAAATTAGAACCTAATTCTGTTTCTGGCTTAATGTAACTAGATCAAATCTATCTCCAAAGTACAGATTAAATGCTGTCTTTAATTTTATTTGTAGCTTTTAATTTATAAAGTGTAAATAAAATACAGACTAATACTAAAAAAGCAGCTCTCATATACTGAGGTCTTACTATGGGCTAAGCACTTCAAAATTCATTTTCATGAAGTTCATTTATAATAATCTAATCATGTTTCTTTTGCATAGATTAAAAATGGAGGCTCAGATATATAACTTTTCTAAAGTCATAGCATAGGGGTTATATAACCTGGTAACTAAATTAAGATTGTAGGACTTAAAAGACCATGTTTTTAATGACTAAATTTAAAATTTTGTTTTTTAAATCAATAATTGAAAATAAATAGAAGATTTTGCTGAACTTTTGCTCTCATACCAAGTGTATTTGGTTCCTTTGTAAAAAATATATATTTAAAAATTATATATAATATCTCATTTATCTAATTTTTGTTTTAATGTTTTAAATAAAGCATTGCTGGGGAACCTGGGTGGCTAAGTTTAAGCATCCAACTTTAGCTCAGGTCAGGATCTCACGGCTAGTGAGTTCGAGCCCTGCATCAGGCACTGTACTGACACCTCAGAGCCTGAAGCCTGCTTCAGATTCCGTGTCTCCATTTGTCTCTGCCCCTCCCCTGCTTGTACTCTCTCTCTTTGTCTCTCAAAAATAGATAAGCATAAAAATAAAAAAAATAAAGTATTGCCATTATAGTATAGTCATTTTCAGATACTCCTGAAGGGATATTTTATAGAGAGAACTATAAGCATTATTTTTAGAATATTAGCATGTCTAATTCATAGTTTTTTCCATTCTCTCTCTCTCTCTCTATATGTGTATATATATATATACTATACTATATATACATATATATACATATATACATATGTATGTACATATATAGTATATATATACACATACTATATATATTTCCATATATATATTTCCACATATATATATTTACATATATATATATACATATATATATATATAATGTTCACTTTGTCAAGAAAATAGTAGATCACTTTTAGAAATGATGACTTATAGAAAAACTACTGAAATTACTAACCACTTAGCTTTGGGCTGGGTGTTCCTAGAGCAGGTCTCGGATCTTTCACCAATATTTTGGAACCAGCTATAAAAAAAAAAAAGTAGGTTTGCAGAAGTTAATATAATTAATAACACACAGTGATGCATTGTTCATTTTATTCTCAGGCATAGCATATAATTTTCTCCAAAATATCCTATTCATCCTAACATCTCAGTACCTACTCAACACTTTTGTTGTGCAGCCAACAACTTCAATAATTACCCCATTGTAGGCCAGGGGGATGAGGGAAAGATTAGTGCTGCTTTTTCATTTTAGGATTCTCTTATTTTAAATTCATAAACCAACATGCGAACAGTTGATTACAGCATGATAGCTGAAGGCTAAGGGTATGTTCCTGTTGCACAAAGGCAGAAATAATTTAGTAGGGTATGTGTTAAAAAATAAAAATTTGTTAAGGTGACCCATGATGTTATAAGAAATTGGAAAGACTCAAAACTAAGGAGTTAATATTGAAGTTTTAAGCCAAATCAAAGGTAGTTCAAAGTAAGGAAATCATGTGGGTTGCTGGATGTCCCTGTAAAGTTATAGGAGCTATGACATTCAGTATATACGCAGTGAAGACTGTGTAAGGGGTCGTCTTCTCCCTTAGAACAATATAATGTCTTTAAGAGGTTTTAAGGGAAATAAGGCTGCTGCAGGAGTCCCAGTAGAGATAATGCTGAGTTAGCCTACCATAGTAGTGATGATAAACAGCAAAGTGGATAGATAAAAATGTTATTGAAATCCTGTTGGATTTAAATGGGCTTTTAATCTTTCAATCTCATGAAAAATTTAAAGCAAACTGAGAAGTGTTCTTGCTAAGAGAAGAGAGTGAAAACATCTCAAAAAGGAGAAGGTCGTTACCATGTGTGAATGCTACAAGAGGAATTAGAAGGGCTGAAAAAAAAAGGAAAAGGAATTTATTGATGACCTTATCAAGAATTCTAGAAAAATTTCCTTTATTCCTTGTTCTGAACACATAACCCTTTGTCTCTGGTAAACTCACTACATCTAATTCAGATGGGGATCGTCCTGATGAAGCAGCAAGAGAAGTAGACACTCCTGGTCAAAATACTGTATCACCCTAGCTGAATGACAGATTTGGAGGCAGGCTCCATTTAAAACTGATCAGACTCCTGAGTAGTGCTTTCCTGATCAAGAAGTTTTGGCAAAAACTCTTTCTAGCCAAAAGATATCAGCCCGGCGATGCTGGAAGCAATTTTCCCTACTGTGGTAGGTTGAATAATGTGACCCCAAAATTCATGTTCACCAAGAATCTCAAAATATGGCCTTATTTGGTAATAGGGTCTTTGAAGATGTAATTAATTGGGGATCCAGAGGTGATATAGTCCTGAAATCCAGTGACTGGTGTTCTTAAGAAGAGGAGACGGCATACAGAGAAAGGAAAGGATGCCACATGAAGATGGAGGCAGAAATTGCTGTGAGGCAACTTACGAACCAAGAAAAGCTGAGGATAGCCAGAAGCTGCCATAAACAAGAAAGAGATGAAGCATGACTGTTCCCTAAGGACTTCAGAGGGTGCATGTTTCTACCAACACCTTGATTTGGGGCTTCTGGCCTCCAGAACCATAAGAGAATAAATTTCTGCTTTTTTAAGGTATCCAGCTTGTGGTGCTTTATTACAACATCCCAGAAAGCTAACACACCTACCATGATTAAATAACTAGAAGAAGGAATAAAGAAGAGAAAACAGATCATAGAACAGAAACTATAAAAAGACCTCAATAATATTCCTGTGCCTCTGGATCCAGAAGTGCCTACCCTTGGAGTTGATTGACAAACTTCTCTAGTTCCCAACCTAATCTGAGTTGAGTGTTTGTCTCCTGCATTTTAGGAAGGCTGAAATAGTATAACAGCTTCTGTCAAGAGCTTCTATAATGAAAACTTACCTTCACAAACAGGAACTTTTCCAGTCCAGGTGTTATCAGACCTACACACTCTATGTTCTGTTCCACCTGCCAAGAAGAAGCCAGGCTGGCAGGTATAAATGAGAGTATAGCCATGAGATGGAAGGTCCATTCCTACTACATTTGCATGAGCAGGAGTTTCTGGTTGTTTACAGCTGTGGGCTATATTAAGAAAAGAGAAAAGTGTTCATTTTTTTATATACATGTTAAGAAAATTCTGAGATAAGAGTAAAGATAAATACACCTTTGCATAGTTATTCTAATTTTTTCAAGGAAAATGTATCAATGTCAATATACATATTAATTTCATAGACTAGCATGTCCTAAGCAATCATCTGTGGAACACTGGTAGCTGTTAAAAGGTAAGCTGAGGGGGGGAAAAAACGTGCTGAGGATAATTAAGCTAATATATGTGTACTATATCACTATTCTAGACACTTACAATACACATTAGTATTTTATTTATTTTATTAAAAACGCTTTTGTTTTGTTTTAAGTTTACTTATTTGAGACAGAGAGCATGCGGGGTAGGGACAGAGAGAACAGGGAGACAGACAATCCCAAGCAGGCTCCAACATCATCAGCACAGAGCTGATGGGCTCAAGCTCACGAACCATGAGATCATGACCTGAGCTGGAATTAAGAGTTGGATGCTTAACTGTCTGAGCCACCCGGGCACCCCTAAACATTAGCATTTTAAAGGATGTAAGAGGTCCTATAGTAAGATACCTGTCAAAGTTTGACAAACTCAGATTTTCTATGCCAGTTTATGGAATATTATTTTATTATTTTTTTATATTTATTTTAAATTGTAAAAACATTTTCTAAAGTTAAATACAATCACAGCTCAGCATGTCATTCTGATATTAATATCTCCTAATGTAGAAAGTACAATTTAATGATTTTTGACATGTGAAATTTTCTGGTCATATTTTAGGTCCATAAGTAGCAGTGTTTTCATTCTTTTAATTTTTGTCTCCTTTTCTCCATGCTTCCTCCCACTCTTGATTCGCTATCTTGGTTCTATTTTACCCACTGATATGCCATTTCTTGGCCCTGCCCCCACTTTACATGTTTTATGTCTTACAAATAACATTCCTTTTCTCAGAGATCGATGCTACAAGGAATTTTCTCCCTAAATCAGACAGCATTTCTGATCATTTGTTCCTGGATATGGATACTTAAAAGTTTGTCTCTGAAAAAAAAAATGTTCTGTGGACAAATTTGTTTGGAAAAACAAATTTCCACCCCTTTCCCAATGGGGATTTACAAAACTATAAATAAGAGCTAACATTTTTAAATATTATCTGATAAACAGTTTGTTACATGTTTTATATTTAATATAATTCAGTTATTGACATTCAATACTTTGGGGGGAAATAATGCTAAAGATAAACAGATAGTCTGTCTCTACTACATTCTTAACCCTCACATTATGCACATAGTAGCAGTCTGAGATACTTTCAGTAACAGCTTTATTTAAATCCTATCCCATACTGAAGTCATCAAAGAACTTTGGTTTACTAAGAAATACCTAGTGACATCTCACACAGTTTCTAAAGTATGTACTCTACTGAATTCTCTGTTAAGGAATTCGGCTATATTTAAATTTCAGCCAACCAGGCATGTGACATGACTTCTCTGTGGAGTGTTCTGCTGCTTTTCAGTGAGCTGCGGGTCCACAGAGGCTCTCGTGATCAATTGAGTGGTTCTAAACAGGGCTAGAGTGAAGTCACAAGATTTATTCAGACTTCAGCAAATCCTAAAAGCTGGACACCATTCTAATGAGTATTTCTACTCCTGCTAACTCTTTATTGTTTTTCCCTGAGAGGCTCATGATTTTAAAAGATAGGAAAGGAGATAAAAAAAAAGAAAGTGGGAGGGAAAGAGATAAGTAATTCACCAGCTGAAACTTATTTCTAACTGCAAGTCAGAAAAGACAGCTTCATGACCTTGGGTTTTGTTCTTTAATCTGTACAAGTGCTCTCAATTTAGGGTCAGTGCACATTTAGAAGCTCCAGGAAAGCCTGAAATAGTATTCAAATTTTTGGTCAAGATGTTCATGTGTATTTCCTTCCATGAATGTTTCTATCTTTCTCATTCTCAGAGGGTTTCAGAAGTGATGAAAGATTAAGAGGCACTAAGTTGGAGCCTCGTCAGTGCAGTTCAGATTCATAGGTGCAGATCTATGCATTGATAAACTAATAATCATTTAAAATTACCAGATGGCCACGCTGAACACAATTAAAGAGCTTTTCAAGAAAGAACAAAATTGTGCCTCGTGCCTTCTTACTTCTTTAAAAAGAATGCTCCTTAATTGGCATTGGGATTATGATACAGTGATAAAGTTTTATTTTACAGTAATAAAGTAATATATGTAAATTATGTTCTATCATAATCTAAAAAAAATCCACGTAATACATCTTTTGTGTAGATACAGATTTATTTCCCATGTGTAAGAATTCTGATCTGTGGTAAGTATAACTTCATACCCACAGTACTTACGTATGCACTCAGGCTGAATTCCACTCCATGTGAGGTCGGGAAGGCAAGTACGTGTTGTAGACCCTTGAAGAAGGTGTCCTTTTTTGCAATGAAATTGCACAACACTTCCTACCTATAGCAGTTTCAGAGAAAAAAACAAACAAACATACCAATGCAACTTCAAATATGGCAACACATAGAAAAAACCTTGGATGAGAAAATGCTTTCAAAAGAAATTCTGCATGGCGAAAGCTGGAAGAAAAAGATATTTAAAACTGATTTAAAATAAAATTGGGGAAAAATCAAAACTAAGGACAAATTTACATCTCTGTGTACATATCATTGTCAAATATTTAAGTATCCAATGCTTGTATAGGTGCCAAACATGTTGCCATGGTCGTTTAAAGAAAATATATAAGATATTAAAAGCCAATAAGCTACATGTGACTACAAGACAGACAGAGAGTTAAATAAAGATAAAAAAAATGGGTGAAGTTAGAAAGGGAAATAAAGATAACTAACAGTGTAAGAGGCAAATGAATATGGAAGACAGTAAATGCAATATGAGATTAGATGCAAATGTGTTTACTGAAGGTTGGGATTGTAAAAAATACACACTGGAAGACAAGCAAAGTTCGCACTAAGTTTTAAGGATGTGAAATTTAGATAAAAACATAGAACACGGCTCTCAAAGTGTGGTTCCCAGACCAGTAACCTCAGTGTCACTAGAAATACAAATTCAGGGACCTTACTTACTCCACACCCACTGAATCAGAAACTCTGAGTAGGGGACCAACAAGCCGCGTTGTAACAAGTCCTCCATGTGATTTTAATGAACAATAACGTTTGAGAACAACTGATATAGAAGTAGAAAAGATAAGAACATGATGAGAAAATGCAGAAAGGTTAAAATAGACATCATATAGTTCAGGAAAAAAGAAAGTACGTTTGGTTGATTGGCATGGATACTTCACACGGTGAGCTGAGAAGTTGAGGGGAGGTAAAGCGGGAAGCAGTGAGATCCAGAAAAACAAAAAAAAAAAAAGGAAAAAGAAAACAGACCCCAGAAATGTGTATGTGGTTTTAACTCTTGATCTGATCTTGCTTGAATAAGCTATATTTCCTCTTTGAGACTTAATCTATAAATAAAGATGGTAATATTATTTGTCTTGAGATTTGTTTTAAGAATTAAATGAAATAGGGCATATAATCTACTCCATACACGGATGGCACATAGGTTTTAAATAAATCCTAGCTTTAATTATTAAGTCAAAGACATAAGTTAGAATCCATTTCTGAAGAGTCTCAAATGGTAGGCCATGGCATTTAAAATCTTTTTTTAATGAAAACATCAAGTTGCTAGAGCTCTCAGAGCAAGAAAAATTTGTGTTGAAAATATCATCTTTGGAAAATTAACTTAGCCACTGCATAAAGAAACTACTCAGCAAAAAGAATGACAAGCAGTGATTTAATCATGAGGCCAGCCCTACTGGATTAGATTTGAATGGCTAAAAGCTGAACATGTGGGAGTAGATCTGGGAAGGACGTGGTTAGCTCAAACTACATTACAGGAAAAAAATCATCAAGATTTATTAAATGATTACAGCTGGAAGACAAGGGGAGGGATATTCAGTGTTTGCCACTTCAGCCTTCCCCAGCAAACCGGAGTCTGAGAGTGATCAGCCATCCTCGTAGCACTTTTCACAAACACCCTGTTTCCTTCCTTCCCACTTAGTTCCTACTTGCACTTGCTAAAACAACATGAGGCTGAGCTTAAGGTGACATAATTTGATCCAAGATCCCATTTGGACCTCGAGACCAGCTAAATGCTACCATTTCTCATATTCTCATTATAACCCAGAATGATGCTATACAAGAAACATTCCATTCCAATGGTTGCTCTCGGATAGCAACACTTATTCTTTCAGTTATCTTACATCTTCTCTTCCAAGACATCCTCACGATAGCCTTGAGATCTCTTACCCCCCTCAAGGACCCATTTTGTCCAGGGCTACTACACCGTTCAGCTCCAGGGAGTATTGTGCACCCTGAATTCAACATAAATGAAGTCCTTCAAATTGTGCTCCAGGACATGCAGTTCACATACTCTGAAGTTGTGCAAGATGGTGCTGCATGGACTAGTCAATTTCTGTTTTGTCATTGTTGTTTGTTTATTTTTCGGAGAGAGAGGGAGAGAGAGAACAGGGAGGGGCAGGACGAAGGGGGTGCGGGGGGGACAGAGGATCCAAAGTAGGCTGTGTCCTGCCAGCAGAGAGCCCAATGCCAGACTCCAGCTCACAAACAGTAAAATCATGACCTGAGCCAAAGTTGGATGCTTAACTGACTCAGCTACCCAGGCGCCCTTGGAGTAGTCCATTTCTTTTTTTTTTTAATTTTTTTAAAGTTTATTCATTTTTGAGAGACAGAGCATGAGTGGGGAAGGGGCAGAGAGAGAGGGAGACACAGAATCCGAAGCAGGTTCCAGGCTCTGAGCTGTCAGCACAGAGCCTGATGGGGGGCTCGAACTCACGAACTGCGAGATCATGACCCGAGCCGAAGTTGGACGCTCAACTGCCAGTCCATTTCTTATATGGACCAGTTTATGTGACTCAAGAGGTAGATTTTGCAATTCTGTTCTTCAGTCAAACTGGTTTTACGCAACCCATCATCTCCACCACTCTAGCAATCCTACTTTTAGGCTCGAACTCAGTTAATGTTGCCACCTTCCACTCATGAATCTCCCCTCATTCAATTTACCACCAAATACTGATAATTTTACTTCCTAAATCTTTCACAAACTGCCCCCTTCTGTCTTTCTCCACTTTTATATCCTGTTTTAGTCCTCCGTATCTTTTCTACAGGTTTGGTTCTCAGATTGTAGCAGATATCATAATTAGGAGGACTTTCCAGAACACAGATAGCTGAGCCTCCCTGGAGAGTTTCTGACTGGGTAGATGTGGGGGAGGCCCAGAATCTGTATTTCCCACAATTTCCTAATTAATACTGCCACCGCTTGGTCAGGGGCCACACTTTGAGAACTACCGTCATAATTATAATTACAATAATCATAACTACAATTGTGATAATTATATAACTTGTTTCCATTTCTCCAATCTTGACCACAATTAAATTTATTTTCGACACTAAAGTCAGAATAATCAACATGAAAGTGTGACTTCCGCATTCTCCTTCTTAAAATCTTTACTGCTTATCACCCATAGGTTAAGTTACATTGTATTAGCTTGTCAAATAAAAGCCTCCATATCCTGACCACAGCCAATCCCTCTGGTTTCTTCATTGACCACTTACTTTTACTCAAATTGTACTCTTATAACAACAAATTTTTATTGTTCCCTTAATGCATGCATATTTTCATGCTGTTTACCCTGCATGAAACGTCTTTCCCAACTTTCTTTTCCTAGCTCTTATCCTGAAAGATTTATCTGAGACAACATTTTTAGAAAGGTTTCCCTGTAGCAACAGAGTAGGAGAACTTTTTTTATGTCCTTCCTTAGCAACTTTCAAAGTTACCAATGTTATCATCTATCCTATAAAGTCACCCACACGCTAGAAGTTAGCTTCTCTAGGTTAGGGACTGTGTTACTCCCTCGTGCGCACCAAGAGCTCTTGAAAATGGTAAATCAGCTGAAGGAATGGGGACTAATAATTTAATTTTACAAAATCAGTTGATTACCTAACTTAAGATTTAACATATTGGGGCACCTGGGTGGCTCGGTCCGTTAAGCCTCCAACTTGGACTCAGGTCATGATCTCGTGGTTCCTGAGTTCGAGCCCCTTGTCGGCTCTGTGCTGACAGCTCAGAGCCCGGAGCCTGCTTCAGATTCTGTCTCCCTCTCTCTCTGCTCTTCCGCTGTTCACACTCTGCCTGTCTGTCTGTCTGTCTGTCTGTCTCTCTCTCTCTCTCTCAAAAATAAATAAAGGTTAAAAAATAAATTAAAAATAAATTAAAACTAAAAAGATTTAACATGTCTATAGTTTCTTTACATACAGGGATATCCCTTCTACACTTTACATAGCATGAAGCTAAATCACTGTTTATTCTTTGAGGAGTACATTTAGGCTGCTTCATTAAGACTTGATGATCATAAGATATAAGAAACATGTGGGATTACAAAGCTTTTTTTTTTACTTGTAAGACTTTTCCCCTTATTTCTGTAAACTTTTCTGAAGTCATCATAAATACTGCTTTAGATATTAACCAGATACCAGAGATGTAAAGTTTATTTAAAGACTTTCTATATGTCACTCATACATGTAATAACTAGTTTTGTCAAATTCACAAATACTTATACCAAATATCTAATATAACTAGAATTAAAGAAATTTTCTAATTAATTTTTTATTCAGAATTTATTATAGTTAAATAAATTACCAGAATTTTCTCCAAATAACAGTGCATTAATAGACACTTTTTTAGTTATTAGCCCACTTAATAGTATATTTTATATAGCTCTCCATGCTTTTCCAACTAGTGATGTTATATCCTTCTGATTCTAATTTAACTTCTAATGTGAATAATATAATTTGGCTACCTTTGGGAAAAATAATTTTACATTATCCAATTCAAAAAATTCTTGAAAAAATAGTTTAGGCACAATTTTCTCACCAATATTTACTAATAAAAAGTGCTCTGGATAACCAATTATATGCAATGTAAAAACATGGAATATTATTTTTATATCAGGAATTAAAAATTATCCATTTATATTTTAATTGCAGCCAATGTTTAAATAAAAATGAAGTTGGATGCAAATCGCACGTTTTGTACAAAAGCATTATAAAATATTAAGACATGTCTACTTGGTAAATATAATTTATCTTCTTTAATTCCTTATTTCTTTTACATGTTATATCTTAGTTTCTAAACTGTGAAGTTTAGATAGCTAATCAAGGCATAATAGAAATTTTGTATAAATTTATAACACTCTAAGTAAGATCTTTCTCTTCCATGATATTTCATAGCAAATGACTCTTGCTTTCCTAGAACTTCCATCACTGTATTTATTTGTGTCTGATTTTTAACATCACATATTAAAGATATCTATTTGATATATATTTATATAACACACATAGATATGGCTTTACAATTTATAGGCTTCCTCTGTAATATATCTTAACAACCATTTTATATTTACATTTTTTACTCTGTGCTTATGTTCAACATTGTATCCAAGAAAAAGTGAAGTAGCTTCTAGTAAAAGACACATAGATTTTGATTAATAAAATTGAAGTAAAAGGAAAGGACCATAAAAATGAAGGGATAAAAACATATGCATAAGATAAGATACAAGGAGTTTTCATTGAGCGTCAATTTTGGCCCTGAGCTTCCTGGTTTAAAAAGTTTTTGAATTTTAGATTATACTATAAGTTTGTATTAAAAAATTATAAGTTTTTAATTTTAAATATTGGATTTGGGGGCACCTGGGTGGCTCAGTAGGTTGAGCATCTGACTCTTGATTTTGGCTCAGGTCATGATCCGATCCCAGGGTTGTGGGATTGAGACTCATGTTGGGCTCCATGCTGAGTGTGGAGCCTGTTTGGGATTCTCTCTCTTCCCCTGACCCTCTCTTCCACTTGTGCCCTCTCTCTCTCTCTCTCTCTCTCTCTCTCTCTCTCTCTTTCTCTTTCTCTCTCTCTCAAATAAAATAAATAAGTAAAATGAATTTGATTTTATGAGATTTGTGTTTGAAAATGCATGGCATCAAAGTCATCATTTCAAAGTAATAAAACACTATAACGTTTGCCCCATTCAATGTACTTATGTACTAATTTCGATTATAAACTGGAAATCATACATCATCACCATGGTCATTTTGGTAGGGCTAAATATCTTAGTGTTCAATATCTTGGGCTTAAATATCTAAGAGTCAGTTTATAAACATTTCACATTTATAATAACTTTAATGTTACAAGTCTTAACTACTAATGATGTGTCTTCCAAAACCTGCATCTCAATTTAAAGAGTAATATGGCAGTTAGTGAAATATGTGTGTTTGGAATTTACTCCATAATTAATCTAGATGTTGTATCAATCACTTTGACAGCTACTCCCTTCATTACCAATCTATTTTTAGCCAAAAATTATTCCAACTATATTTTAGATATAGGAGAAACTATGTTGGGTACCTTTTTCAACACTGGAGTATTTGTCATCTCTGGCAACAGGTAATATATCCTTATATGTTAATAATTATGGCTGTGTCCAAAAAACTAATATATAAATCTATATAGAAAAAGAGTAAATAAACACACCGAAGAAAAAAAATCAAGAAAATGATTTGAGAGCCTGTGTAATTCATCACTTTCCCCTTTCTCTTATTCCTCTCAGAAGTGAGCTTTCTAACAGCTGTAATTTTACTTAAGTCACTGCTGACCTGATGAAATCATGCGTAGATACAAAAGTTGAGATATCCTGATTCTTTCTCTAGAAATCTGGAACTGAGATTGAGACACAATCATTTTCTGTATGTGGCTGAAATATAATTAGAAAAATGTACCCTTGGCTATAAGGTCAATTTGCAGACAGAAAATCAAAGTAAGCAAACACAGAGTAGTGGAAAACACTGAGTCCTGGTGCCCAGTTCCTAGATTCTGGGCTTGATGGGTCTCGCCTGGATCTCTTTTCTTGGAGTCTTTGGCGGTGCCTTGGGGTCCCTTTCTTAGGGTCTACCTGCACATAGCTTATAATGCTTTTAGTCTTAAGCTAGTTCAAAATAGCTTCTGTTAACTTGCAAGCAAGAGTTTTCTCAACCAATAAAGATGGCTTTTCCAGGATTCTATTTAGAACCTACCAATATTTTAATATTAGTGAGAATTATATAAACTTTTAACATTTCCATTGGTTCTATACAGATTTAGTAAATATATTTAAATATGTATAGACACACACACACACACACACACACACACCAGTCACATGCATGTAAGAAAGTTGATGTCCCTAATTTAACATATTCAGTACATCATTTATAATTTTTATAAAGATTAATGTAATTATGTAGAAAGTTTATCATTTTTAAAATCTAGTCTATTCATATTTATCTAAGTAGAATATGATGATCCAATGAATGTTTATTAGCTAAATAATATGAATTCAGGGTTAGGTTAACTTTGGAATAATATTTTTCAATGGTTATAATAGAATTCTTACAATGCAGAGTTAAAGATTCTATTCATTTCATTAGACTACTATACTAAACTCATTCTTACTCATTTCCATTCTCATTATTTCAAAGGGTATTTATTAGAAAGGACTCCTACTCTTCAAAAAATCACCTGATTTAGTACACAGACACTAACATCAAAATTCTGCATTTTCTCAGGATATTTTCATTGACTTGCTCTGTGATCAAAGCCATATCAAATTCCTTTCCAGTGTCTTCATCTATACGATGAGGACTAATGCTCTTTAACTAGTTGTCCATTTTTCAGGATTTATTTAGATCAATTGATAAAACCTTTTATAAAGATATGAATCTAAAGTTTTCTAAAAATACCACATAATAGAGACTGGGACACTTTTTTAGTACACTTTTATATTATGTAGACAGGCCTGAGGCAAACCAGAATTGGAAATGCTATCAAATCAATGTTCATACTGTGCCTGGACTGTCGATAAATGGAAACTATTTTTAGCAACAAAAATATGGCAACTTTGATGAGTACTTCCTTTAGAAATGGATGTTTTTCAGGTTCCCACTGAGCTTCACACAAAATAGTACAATTTAGAAAACCCCGAAACACAAGGCAATTGGGTAATATGTATATTGGCTATTTCCTTGTGGAGTCACTATGCACTTTGGCTCCTGTTAAGGCCCCTGTAATGAAAAACCTGCTGAATCTCTACATAAAATCTAAACTGGAAAAAGAGAAAACAAGAAAGTCAGCCACACAGACTGGGCATGCTAAAGAATTCCACTGTAACAAACCAACTATGTGGCTAAATATAGGTTAAATTATTTTCTCAGACATTTCCCATAGCAGTGAAAACACTTAAAAATAGTTAGGTATTATATGCATATTATAAGAGAAACATGTTTTAGTCTAATTGCTTTGTTAAATAACCACATTTTTATATATTCGTTCTTTAACATCTTTTATCTTTACTTTTCCTCACTCCTCTACATTATCCTTTAGAATTTACTCATTTACCCCCTCACTTATTCTCATTTACCCCTTTCTTATGTACTACTGTCGATTTTTCTTATGCTCACAGCTATCTTCAATGTTTCTTTTATTTTATCCTCATAATCACTTATACTATTTTCTTAAACAATATTTTTCTTCTCCTAATCTCCTTCTACGTTCATGCTTTTTCTGCCATTTACCTTTTTATGTTTATGAATACAGCTATAAGCATGATGTTTTTCTGTTTGTGCCAACAGGATTATATGTGCATGAATCAAAGAAGCCTTTTGATCTAGTTTTATAGTACACAGAAATATTTAAAGTACTCACTTGAAATCCAAATGTATTATTCTGAGACCCGTGCCTTGGGACTCCTGGATTTTCACACGAGGTCCGCGTAGGTTCTAAAATAAAGATTATAAACGTAATATTCCTTTAAAACTTATAATTATATCTAATCTATATTCCTCTCATACAAAACAATTTTGAGTGATCTGGGGCTCAATGAAAGGACCAGGGGTAATAATAAAGAGTATAAATCTAATAGCATCTCTCCAGGGACAGAAGTCTGCTAATCTTAAAGCAAGAATTCACGTGCACTGCATTTTACATGAATTTTGCAGTTCTTGAACTTTGAACCCTTCTAACATAAAAGCACTTGACATCCAACTCACTGTGGATAAAAAGTGAAGGAAAAATGAAGGATATGAAAGAAGAGCACATGCATAAAACATCTGTTTAGGGACTTTGCTAAATTATAATCTAGGTAGCATAATATTCCCCTCAAGAAGCAAGAGTTTTTCCAGAAACAGGCTTAGTTATTTTCATTTTTCATGGACACCTATAGGAGATTCAGATATAAAAATGGTAGCACTAGTAGTCTCTAAACTGACTAGTTTGTATGACAGATTATTTGGTTGGTTTACCAAATGTGGCATTTAATTTAAGATTACAGAAATGTGCTTAAAGCCATTTTGAAATCGGTGTACCTTTTTAAAATTTTTGGAGCAAGTTTCGTGTCGTTTGAATAAGATAAATTAGCTGTAAAAATGTATACAAAATTTGTATACAAAAATGCTAGTACTTACTTCTATTAATCTGAGAGGTTTTTTTCTTTCTCATTTTACTGATAAACAAGAAATTATTTTGAGTGTATCTTCAGGAAGTTTTAAATGCTAAATATAACATCATATTTGTTTTAACTGTGTTCATTTTCAATGCCTTCTAATTGCTTCTGTATTTACATTTATTTTTCATATGCAGTCACCCCTAGTTTATTCAATGTAACTAGTATCCAATAATTCCAAAATTACTAAGAATAATCAACCTTTAATTAATATTACCTATGCAGTGAGGTGACGAACCACTCCAAGTGCCATCTGCTTGACATATTCTGGTACTCGATCCCACTAATATGAAGGGAGAATTGCAGCTAAAAGAAACCTCTGACTGGTATATGAAACTTTTGCCTTCTCTTTTTCCTTGGGCAGGAATACCAGGGTCACCGCAAAATTTTGCTGGAAATGAAAAGAAAATTATAACAAAGATTTAGGATTCATCAGAGCAACAGTTTAGAAAAACGATGAAAATAACTGGGATATTGAACTATAGTGACAGGTTATTCACGTTAATGTGCCCCACAGAATTTTTTTTAGCTTCTATGTGATATATATTGAATGTATGACTCAGCATGATATGTTTAAAAATAGTCTGATTGAGATGTTTTCCACCTAGGAGACCACCTAAGCAACTATAGAATTTTTTTGTATTTTTGTTGTTGTTTTGTATTGACCAGAATCAAACCACATCGTTGTACAAACCATTTGCAGAGGTGGCGTATACTTCTGGAAAGGCATGTGATTCGCAGATAGTTCTGTCGGAAGGAACCAGTGGTCTAGGCTGTACTCTCCAGATTGTTCTTTCTTTTTATATGCATATAACAGGTACACTTCTTTGTTCTGCTGTACTCTGTTGAACACTCAGAGCACATATCCCAGTATTTTGTTGTCTTCCTCTTTGAAGCATTGTGGGGGATTTTTGAGTGTCTTTTAAAGAGTAAAGAAGCCCCGTACAGTCCAAATCTATACAAAACCAAGGAATCTCAAAATTCCACAACAACTATTGAAAATACCATCCTGGCAGAGTTTCTAAACAAATAGAATGGATTATTGTGTCCATCATATAATTCCCAACAACTAAAAGAACTTATTCTAAGTTTTACGTACTTGGACTTATCAGTCAACAAAATAAGATTCCTTCCCTTGTGGAGTTTATGCACTTGTGAGGGAAGCAAACAAAAAAAATACACATAGTAAGTAAAAAAGATAGTATGTGGGAAGGCAGGGAGTCGTGTGTGGAGAAACAGTGTGGAGGAAGGAGATTTGGACCAAGTAATTTGTGGATGTGATAGATGGTGAGAGATAAGGCGTAGGTTTTAAACAAGGTGACCAGGGTGTCTGTCATTGAAGGAAGATTTGGAGGAAGTGAAGCAGTCAGCCATGCCGATACCCCAAGGGAGAGCATTCCAGCTAGAGGAAACAGTGTTGCCAAAGCCCTATGCTGGAGCATGTCTAGCATGTGAAGGAAGCCTAAGGCCAGTGACGCTGGGGCAGAGTGAGCATGCAGAATGGAGGCAAAGATATCACAGGCTTTCAAGTTTTCATTGTAGTAGAAAATACATAACATACATTTTCCATTTTAATTATTTTTAACTGTACTTGGTTTTTAAATTTGCAGATATAGCACTGAAAGCTTATTTCCTATAAGGCAAACAAACGGTAATATCCAAATATTTTTCAGTATAAACACTCCCTTAAAATGGTGCATTATCCAAACCAAAGATGTTTTTGAGGCTGAACGGGGACCTTTAACTGGGTAGGACATCTACCAGGACAACAGGAATCACCTAGGAACGCTCCAGGCAAATAGGAATGGATAAATACCCTAAAAACAGAACACTTTAGTTTTAGCTCAGTGTTCAAAGAAAGCTGTTTCCTGAAATTCAAGACTCCAGGAGAAACCTGAATTTTCAAACCTCTTTTTTAGGAACTTCTTTTTTTTTTCTTTTTAAAACAGAAGTAAAAGTAATTATTAAATAAATATTCAACAACATAAATTTAGGGGAAATTGTCAGAGTAAAGCAACAGGTAAACATTTGTTTACTGTGCTTTGCTTTAATTTTCAACATTTCCTGGATATTGTGAATCTTTGTGCTAGTTGGCTTCTAAGCACTTCTAGCAATATAGCATCAAATCCTAAAGGCCAGAGTTTTCGTCTTATTAATCTTTGTAACTTTAGCACATGTTGAAGTCAACGGCTATTTCTTCAGCAGAGATTACCAGTGAGCTTTTCACCTTAGCAATCATTTCTATTGCCAAGTTATTTCGTAACCTACTTCTGAAGAGTTTGTCTTGCATATTTCTGCTGAGTCATTCATCTCAGAAACTTATCTTTATTCAACAAAAGAGGGAGACGCAACCACATAAACTCCTCACTCCTGCTCCCTACCCCCCCCCCCCACTGTGTTATTATTCTGTTGTTTTCTATCTGTGGACTTTCATGTACTAAAACCAAACAACCTATTGGTGTCCAGCTTAGAGGCTTAAATCAACAGGATTGATTTTCAGAAGGGTTCAGTTCGCAATGACGTAAACTTTAAGATCAAAGGACATACTTTGAACGAAAATAAAGAGAAAAGACTTTCCCTTCTATAAAGTCCCTAGAATGAATGTGTTTGGCTATTCAATGGATAAGAGCATTGTCTCTTTAGTCTACCTTCTCTGAACTGGCATTCATAGTCTTCCAATTAGTAGCAGTGCAACTGTAGGCCATATAACCATGTAGCTGGTGCCTTAAATGATGACACAGTCACACAGTGTCCTTACAATTTGATTCCCCTCTCTAAGCCCAAGTCATTATTAACTAAAATGTCATGAGTAAATGCACTTACTAGGAGTTCTGTTATGTGCAGTAGAAATAACATACGTCAAGCAATTTGGACACAGTTAACTCTATTATATTTGGATAGTTATAATTCAATGTCAGTCGTAGGTAGTGCATTATTATTTGCATTTTAGGAGAACTAAAAATAAAATATTCTATCAAAATAACTTCTTGAGATTTTCCCAGTCATATCAAACAAACTTTACCATAAACTCATCTCTGTAAATCTCCCTGTCCTTATCTGTTGTGAGATAGCCATAGAATATCTAGACTTATTTAGAGCACACTGGTCTTTTCTAAGTTGATCCTTAGCATATATCAGAATTTTAAGGGACAATTTGTGTGACATCATGACATCAACCTAGAAGTGTTGGGGATTGTAGGATACGATGAGGTCAGGAGGAAAGAAGAAAAAAAAGCACGTTAGCCTTTAAACAATACGGTTTCCACTGTGAATGAGAGAAGACTGAGGGTTCCAAGCAGTTTCGTCTCATCAGTTAGATCTGCTTAACTTTCAAGGCTATGAGGATGGGGGTTGAGGGGTGGTGTTGCTTTACCTCATGAAGAGAAGGAAGGAGGAAGGGAAGACTAGGAACAGGGTAGCACTGGACACCTCAGAATGAACACTGCACATATCACGTACTACAATAATTTGTGTAAAACACAACGCTGAGTTTTATTTTGTCTTGTGATCTTCCAAATTAATTTCAAAGTGACACTTGCTGGAATATATATTGTAAAGTAACCTCTGTAAGAAAATCATAATAATCCCTCATCTCCATGCTTACCCTAATCATTTTATTTATTTTTTATGTTATTCTTTATTTTTGAGAGAGAGAGAGAGAGAGAGAGAGAGAGAGAGAGAGAGAGAGCAAGAGAGTGCGCATGAGCAGGGGAGGAGCAGAGAGAGAGGGAGACACAGAATTCGAAGCAGGATCCAGGCTCTGAGCTGTCAGCACAGAGCCTGACGTGGGTCTCGAACTCACAAACCATGAGATCATGACCTGAGCCAAAGTGGGACACCCAACCGACTGAGCCACCCAGGTGCCCCTACTCTAGTCATTTTAGATGTATAATCACAATCATTATCATGACAAATACCATCATAAGAACTTGATTTGAATGACCATGTAGAGTGACAAGGATTTACTGTGGAAAGAAATTTGGGAGTAAGTGAGAGTGTTCAGTTGAGACAAACTGGACATAAATAATACTTTTCCAGGGGTAGAATTCATCTTAAAGGGACTTTATTTTGAGTAGTAACTTTTTTTTAAACAAATTTGAAAACAAAGTAGTTCAGCCTAATATTTAGAGTCAGAGCAGAAAGAACACAAGAGTTGGATGACAGGAAAAGTAGCTACACTGGTAAATATGATTTTCTATTGAATTTTATTATACCTTGAAATGAGCTTTAACAAGCTCATTTTTCTTCTAGCAAAATCTGAAAATTTTAAGTAACCGCTGTCCTAAGTGAAGGAGCTCTAAGAGAGTGAAAAGAAGAAAATATAATTTCAAATACAGAAATTATACTTACGTAAGCACTGTGGTACTTCCCCACTCCAGGTACCGTTCCCTACACAGGTCAAAACAGCAGGAAAGGATAGTTCATAGCCTGGAGAACAGATGTAGCTAATACTAAAGCCCCAGTCAAAATTTGTTCCTTCCAACCTTCCATTAGAGATCTGGGGAGGAGTTGAGCAGGTAACAGCTGCAATTACATTAAAAGCGATTAGACACAGCTGTTGAAATATCCTGGGTGTAAAAAAAAAAAAATCATTAGAAGAAGCATATGTGCTAATTTAACCTTTTGGAGGACAATATGGTGTGACATGTTTTATTCTCCTAGTAGTAGTCCTGAAACATCCCTGGAATTAATCCTTCTAGAATGTGACTATTTCTTGGCAACATAATGGCTACTGGTTGTCAGAGATACTCTTACAAAAAAAGAGCTGCCTGACATCTAAGGGAAGCAAATAGAGGGTGACCATTCAGTATACTGTAAGTGATAAATTATTGGTTTTATATAAGATTATTTTCCAATGACCTTTAGACAGACTGAAGACCTGGGCTGTTTGGCTATATATATAGTGTCAACATTGTAGCAAATAATTTGCAAGTAATTCTGTGACATTTGCAAAAGAAACCTAGATTATGTATCTCATGAAAATATCCAAATTGGTTCTATTAACCACTTAAATTCATATGTTAAAATTTACTGTGGGGCACCTGGGTGGCTCAGTCAGTTAAGCATCCAACTCTTGATTTCAGCTCAGGTCACCATCTCATGGTTTGTGAGTTTGAGCCCCACATCAGGATCTGTGCTGGTAGTGTGGAGCCTGCTTGGGATTCTCTCTCCCTTTCTCTGCCCCTTCCCAACACTCACGTGACTTCAAGCCCCACGTCAGGCTCGGTGCTGATGGCGCCCTTTCGCCCTTTCTCCTTCTCTCTTCTTTTCTCTCTCTCTCTGCCCCTCCCCACTTGCTCTCTCTCTCTCTCTGTCTCAAAATAAATGAATAAACTTTTTAAAAACTTTACTGTAGGGTTTTAAAATAAATTATTAAATGTTTAAACATTAATTTTTAAATTTGGGTTTTTTTTAATGTTTACTTATTTTTGAGAGAGAGAGAGAGAAAGTGAGATGAGAGCACAAGTAGGGGAGGGACAGAGAGGGAGAAAGAGACAAGAGAGGAGCCCAAATTTAGGAGCTTAAATTCTCAAACCATGAGACCATGACCGGAGTCGAAGTCAGAAGCTTAACCTACTGAGCCACCCACGTGCTCCTAAAATTTGTTTTAAGTTGGCTTCAAGCAGAAATGGGTAGGATAATGTGACAGAGGTGAAGGGAAAAAGGGGGGTAACCAATGCAAAATCCAAAAATGAGAAATAACTGGATTTTTATGACTTGCATCATATATGATTTTTTTTGAGTTATATAACATTCCCATTATCAGATTCAATTAATCGTGTATGAAATAATTTCTAAAATATAAAATATTCATATATTTTCAAATGTTAACTGTAGATAGTGATCTGATTCAGAAAAAGATAATCAAGAATACACACAAGATAATTTGTGTAATTAAGAAAGATACACATGTTGAATTTATCCTTTTTGTTAAATTGTGAATTCACAGATGTTTAGAAAGACACCTGAATGAGAAATCTCAGTATTATTATGAAACAATAGGAATTGTGTGGCATGACATCTGCAGTATTACATAAGTAATCATAAAAATTGGCAAAAAATTATAAAAATATTTCCAGCATTAAATACACAGCATTAAAGTAGCAAATGTATGCCTACAGTAACTAAAAGATTAATTATAGATTGCATTCTTTTAAGAAACATGATTCTTTATGAAAAGTTAGTTTTCTAATTCAGTATGATTATTCTCAAGTTATAGAAAGTTTTCCTCCCATCTTTGAATTACTTGGCCCAAGTGGATCATCAAATTAAAATTCTAATTTATTAAGAATGTTTTAAATATTCCCCTCAATATAAATGATGATAGTGAGCGCATATCAGAGAACATGATACTTTTGTTGTTTTGGTTGCATTAAAGTTCATTGTCATTACTCACGATAAGATATAATATCTTTCTTGAAATATCATTTTAAAGTCCTATATGTTATTATCTACCTGGTTTTAAAATAAAAACTGCAGCAATTTTTAGTATCAGAAAACAGTGAAATAATAGAAAAACGCTTTTTAAACTTAAAATGGCATGTTAAAAAGTAAATACATGGTGGTTATCACTTACAAATATTGGAGAAATTATCCTACCTCTACAAGTTGGCATTATTCCACTCCATGTGCCATTTGTTGTACAAGTCCTAATTCTGGAACCGTTGAATTCCATTGTGTAGCCTGGCTGGCACATGTAAGAAACATTTTGTCCAACCACATAATCATCTCCATATCTCAGTCCATTGGCTGGTATACCTGGGTCTCCACAACTGATGACTATCAGTATTGGATGAGAAGAGCAGATGGTTAATGTGCCACGTATTTAATGGAGAGAAGTAGTAAGCATATGGCACACTTAATATATATGAAGGAAAT